>NC_083734.1:31406889-32033767 GCF_028564815.1 Eubalaena glacialis
AAATAAAAAGAAATAAAAATCTAATAGGTCAAGAGAAATTGATAAGCCCAATTCTATGGTAATTAGGTTAAATATAAATAAATTAAATACTTCAAATGAAATATTAAGATTGCCATAATGTATAGAGTAAAAACTTTATTAGCAGGGATACTTTTAAATATATAGCTAGCTAGCTAGCTAACTAGACAGACATACAGCTAAAACCTAAAAATTGAAATTTAAATAATGAAAAAAGACTATGAAAATGCTACCTGAATGGAAGGTGGTATAACCAAACTAATATTAGACAAAGAAGACTTTAAAGGAAAAGCATTACTAGAGATAAAGAAGACTATTCTAATGATAAAGTCATGAATCTAAATGAATATATAATAAATCTAAATTTGCATACCTCCAAAATATAGGTTCAAAAAATAAATCAACTATTGGCATAATGAAAAGGGAAAATATAGCAATCTACTACCGTAAAGGGAAATTTTTTTAAAATTTATTTATTTATTTATTTAGTTTTGGCTGTGTTGGGTCTTTTTTTCTGTGCGAGGGCTTTCTCCAGTTGCGGCAAGCGGGGGCCACTCTTCATCACAGTGCGCAGGCCTCTCACTATCGCAGCCTCTCTTGTTGCGGAGCACAGGCTCCAGACGCGCAGGCTCAGCAGTTGTGGCTCACGGGCCTAGTTGCTCCACGGCATGTGGGATCTTCCCAGACCAGGGCTCAAACCCGTGTCCCCTGCATTGGCAGGCAGATTCTCAACCACTGCGCCACCAGGGAAGCCCAAGGGAAATTTTTAACATGGCTTTCTTCATAACTGATGGAATAAACAGATAAAATATCAGTCAAGATGTAAAATATCTGTACAGCACAATTAACACACTTGACCTGAGCTGTATACAGGGTGGCCCTAAAGTCTTGAAACACAAATAGTATAACAAGAGGGAAGATGGTCTGAGGAGGACTTTTCACATGTAATATTATATTTTCTAATCTGAAGCCTAGTTACGTGGATAGTTACATGGATACTCTGAACTTTCTATTGAATATATGTATATTTTAATTCAGGATAAGGAAAGAATTCACAGGGATTTCCATTCATGTGTGATCATTTAAAAATATTCCTAACCAGTATCCTTCAGTAGACCAAAATCTCTCTCTGCATGTTTGGTGCCATTTCCTTTATCTAATAATCCATTTAAGTCTCCAAAGATCCTTAATGCCCACATAATTGCTCCTAATTTATAAAGATTCCTCAATTTAATGGTGGTAGACTTCTATTATTCATACATTATACTACCTTCTCATCAAAACGCCCTTTTTATGTTCTACTCCCTCACACTGTAGTAAAATATAAAGGCTAGAAAGAGAAGCCAGTATTTTCTGAACCAGTCACATATCTTGTCTAATCATGAAATAAAATTTTAAAAACAACATTTGAGGTGGGGGTATATTCAACTTTTATGTAAGGAAACAGATTTAGAAGGCCCAAATTGCTCATTTTAGGATAATGAATTTGCAAAACAGTATTCAAACCCCAAATCTACTTTCTAACTAATTTTACTTTGCTTTGCATTATTTCCACTTTATCTTTTTTGAGGATATAATAAAGTAATTGAGCTTCTGAACTAATGATCAATAATGGCTTAATAGCTATTAATATCTAGGTAGATATTAAAGTAAAGTTTCCATTTGAAACAGAATTTTTGGTAGTAGACTGAAGAAATTAATGATATGATAATTATAGAAAATGATTTAGAAATCATGGGGTGAAAGATTCTAAATCAAGAAATCCATTCAGCATCTTTTGATTGTTACTTTCAGGTAGTTGGGAATCCCACTCAACTACATCAAAGGCTAGCCTATATGATTGTGTGCTATGCATTACCTTTGAAGCCTGGTCCTTGGTTTTGTTTGGGGCCTCAAATTTATACATATAATAAACGCTAGCTTCTTCATAGATTAAAGTCATGCAATTTCATAAAGTCTTATTTTTAATGACAATCAAAAATTACTTATAAATAAGCTACTGAGTTATTAATACATAATACAACTTGTTACTCACAAATTAAATGTGGAATGTTAGTAAAGATTCATTGAAAATTCAAATTTGGTATTCTACTAAGAAATCTGCCTTCTACAAATTCCAGATAGATAATTGTCTCCTATAGATAATTGGGATTTCCACATTTTTCCGCAGGAAATTTCATTACCTGTTCACCATTAGAGTTGTTTTAACTTTTCACTATTCTTGATATTAATTAAATATTATTGTTTTTTTCTTCAAACTAACCTGTTGTATTTTGGATAACACTTTCCATGGTGACATATTTATGCCAATAACACATGCGTGTTTTGTAGTTAGAGTATGAATCACCCACAAACCAGCTATTAAAAGAGATAATATATAGTCACTAGAACATTTATTTGTAGAGATATTTCATTACTGAGGGGCTGCCAGGGGATTTATTTTATCTAATATATTGCAATCAAAGTAATGGCAACAACTATAAACATAATTACATATTAAATTAAATTACCTACAGAATATTTGCAGTGATGGAGAGTTCTGCTGAAAACACTATAAAGAGAATCCAATAAAAACATAGACTTTTCAATCTACTGTGTTCTATTTAGTTATGACAGGTTTAACGCTTTTCCTCTGGACTTGAAATTATTGGACCAATGGTTTGGTTTTTACAAAAATTATACAAACATGAAGTGATTTCTTTAAAATCTATGACTTATACATAAGGGTTCAGTATTAACATTTTCTAAAAATTTGTCTAAGAGATTAAAAAGCTATTTCATCAAATGGTTTAATGAAATTAAATGAAAAAATAGGATTCAGTATTCAATTTTTTATTGCATAACAAACCCTTCTTTAGTAATGCATCTATTTTACAAATGAGTTCTGTGACCATTATGTGCCACGATCATTATTGTTGCAGTAGACTGAGTATCATCTAAGTTAAGCTATGAATATATTAATGCAGAATTCTCTCTTGACCCATTTAACTAATACAATTGGCATTTTTAGCAAAATCATTTTACTTATTATATATTTCTTATCTTTCTGAATTAAGAAAGTGTTCTTCCTCACCTAGGGTGTCCTTGAATTCATTCAAAGGAAAGTAGTTTTCCTTCACAATGAAGTATCATACCTCATCTAATACAATTAGTTCTATGGGTGCTTATTATATGTCAGATATGATCTTAGACACTGAGGAAATAGCATGGAATAAAACAGACAAAATCTAGTGGGAGAAAAATCAGACTATAGAAAATTATTACTATTGCAAAGAATAGCCCCAGAAGTGCATTGTTCTGACAAAAAAAACAATTGAAAAAAGAATTAAGCAAGAGAGCTACCAGGGAGAGTGGCAAAAATCTTTAATTTCACTTGAGAACTCAACCCTATATGGAGAGGCTTGTGAGGCTAGAGGTGCAGAGGCAGTGTGCTTGGTTTTTATTCCATTCAGATTCAAACATCTTCCACAAGTGTTAAAAACAATGTGGGTGCTTTGCCTAAGGGGAGAAAGAATTGGAAGACTTTCTCAGTACATTCTAACTTATTAGAAAGGATTAAGTTTCCTGATAGAATGAAGATGTGTGTGTTTGTGTGGGATTACCTGTGAGAGTGAATGTATAAAGCCCCAGGACGTAGGGCAGCACAGAGTAGAGGTTTTGTTCTGTAAAAGATTATTGTTTTTCTAAAATATGTTAACATGTAATTTTAACATTATTTTTAATTGATTTAAAACGTTTTTTTGTTTTAATTTCTAATATGGTAAATATCAATAGAACAAAAAATCACATAAAAGCTCTTTGAGATCCTCAGTAATCTTTAAAGAGGCAGAGGGGTAGAAAACTCATAGGTTTGAGAATTCCATCCTTAAATGTGTCCTTTGTCCGAATCTGGTGATAAGAAGCTACAATAAATGAAATGAGTAAATAATAAGAGGCTATAATCTCTGGGTCATTTTGGAACAAAGGCATCAGGTAGTCATCATAGGCATGACTAGGCATCACTAGTCATGATAATCCAAATTGGACAGCAGCAGCAGTGATGGAGGTGAGACCACAGCAAATAGGGATGGGCAGAGACAGAGTCCAAAAGTAACCTGTTCACAAAACTTCCTTGAGACCTGCCTGTGGACTCACCAGAACCACCATGAATATGAAGACTCCTATGACATGGAGTTACTTCTATAAAGATGGAAGTCCACACAACTAGAACAGTATTGTTATTTTAATCTAACCTACTAGCAATTACTTTTTTGTTGCTATTCATTATTATTTCAACTGTACTGATTATACACAAACACACGTACATAGAGTGTTGAGGACGTTGTTTAGGCTTTCTAAGGTTTCATTTCCTCTTCTGCAAAATGAGAGGAATAATTGTAGCTACTACAAAGGAATGTCATAAAAGTTCCTTAAGTTAATGCAAGGAAAGTTGATTATAAAAGAAACTATGCAGGAGAGGAGAAGATGGTGGAAGAGTAAGACATGGAGATCACCTTCCTCCCCACAGATATATCAGAAATACATCTAACGTGGAACAGCTCCTATAGAACACCCACTGAAAGCTGGCAGAATACGTCAGACCACCCAAAAGACAAGAAACTCCCCACGTACCTGGGTAGGGCAAAAGAAAAAAGAAAAAACAGAGACAAAAGAATAGGGACAGGACCTGCACCAGTGGGAGGGAGCTGTGAAGGAGGAAAGGTTTCCACACACTAGGAAGCCCCTTTGCAGCGGAGACTGCAGGTGGCAGAGGGGGAAAGCTTTGGAGCCACGGAGGAGAGTGCAGCCACAGGGGAGCGGAGGACAAAGCAGAGATTCCCACACAGAGGATAGGTGCTAAGCAGCACTTACCAGCCCGAGAGGCTTGTCTGCTCACCCGCCAGGGCGGGCAGGGGCTGGGAGCTGAGGTTCGGGCTTCGGTCGGGTTGCAGGGAGAAGACTGGGGTTGGTGGCATGAACACAGCCTGAAGGGGTTAGTGCACCACAGCTAGCCAGGAAGGAGTCTGGGAAAAGGTCTGGAGCTGCCGAACAGGCAAGAGACTTTTTCTTGCCTCTTTGTTTCCTGGTGAGCGAGGAGAGGGGATTCAGAGCGCCGCCTAAACGAGCTCCAGAGACGGGCTCAAGCCGCGGCTATGAGCGCGGACCCCAGAGACGGGCATGAGACGCTAAGGCTGCTGCTGCCGTCACCAAGAAGCCTGTGTGCGAGCACAGGTCACTATCCACACCACCCCTCCCAGGAGCCTGTGCAGCCCGCCACTGCCAGGGTCCCATGATCCAGGGACAACTTCCCCGGGAGAACACACGGTGGGCCTCACGCTGGTGCAACGTTACGCCGGCCTCTGCAACCGCAGGCTCGCCCCGCACTCCGTACCCCTCCCTCCCCTTGCCTGAGTGAGCCAGAGCCCCCGAAACAGCTGCTCCTTTAACCCCATCCTGTCTGAGCGAAGAACAGACACCCTCAGGAGACCTACACGCAGAGGCGGGTCCATATCCAAAGCTGAACCCCAGGAGCTGTACGAACAAAGAAGAGAAAGGAAAATTTCTCCCAGCAGCCTCAGAAGCAGCGGATTAAAGCTCCACAAACAACTTGATGTACCTGCATCTGTGGAATACCAGAATAGACAACGAATCATCCCAAATTGAGGAGGCGGACTTTGGGAGCAAGATGTATTATTTGTTCCCCTTTTCCTCTTTTTGTGAGTGTGTATTTGTATGCTTCTGTGTGAGATTTTGTCTGTATAGATTTGCTTTCAACATTTGTCCTAGGTTCTGTCGGTCCATTTTATTATTTTTTTGAATTAAAAAAATTTTTTTTCTTAATAATAATTTTTATTTTAATAACTTTATTTTATTTTATCCTCTTTCTTTCTTTCTATTTTTTCTCCCTTTTATTCTGAGCCGTGTGGATGAAAGGCTCTTGGTGCTCCAGCCAGGCATCAGGGCTGTGCCTCTGAGGTGGGAGAGCCAAATTCAGGACACTGGTCCACAAGAGACCTCCCAGCTCCATGTAATAACAAATGGTGAAAATCTCCCAGAGATCTCCATCTCAACATCAAGACCCAGCTTCACTCAACAACCAGCAAGCTACAGTGCTGGACACCCTATGCCAAACAACTAGCAAGACAGGAACACAGCCCCATCCATTAGCAGACAGGCTGCCTAAAATCATAATAAGGCCACAGACACCCCAAAACACACCACCAGATGTGGACCTACCCAAAAGAAAGACAAGATCCAGCCTCATCCACCAGAACACAGGCACTAGTCCCCTCCCCCAGGAAGCCTACACAACACACTGAACCAACCTTAGCCATTGGGGACAGATACCAAAAACAACAGGAACTACGAACCTGCAGCCTGTGAAAAGGAGACCCCAAACACAGTAAGATAAGCAAAATGAGAAGACAGAAAAACACACAGCAGATGAAGGAGCAAGGTAAAAACACACCAGACCTAACAAATGAAGAGGAAATAGGTAGTTTACCTGAAAAAGAATTCAGAATAATGAAAGTAAAGATGATCCAAAACTTGGAAATAGAATAGACAAATTGCAAGAAACATTTAACAAGGACATAGAAGAACTAAAGAGGAACCAAGCAATGATGAACAACACAATAAATGAAATTTAAAATACTCTAGAAGGGATCAATAGCAGAATAACTGAGGCAGAAGAACGGATAAGTGACCTGGAAGATGAAATAGTGGAAATAACTACTGCAGAGCAGAATAAAGAAAAAAGAATGAAAAGAACTGAGGACAATCTCAGAGACCTCTGGGACAACATTAAAAGCACCAACATTCGAATTATAGGGGTCCCAGAAGAAGAAGAGAAAAAGAAAGGGACTGAGAAAATATTTGAAGAGATTATAGTTGAAAACTTCCCTAATATGGGAAAGGAAATAGTTAAGTCCTGGAAGCACAGAGAGTCCCATACAGGATAAATCCAAGGAGAAACACGCCAAGACACATATTAATCAAACTATCAAAATTTAAATATAAAGAAAACATATTAAAAGCAGCAAGGGAAAAACAACAAATAACACACAAGGGAATCCCCATAAGGTTAACAGCTGATCTTTCAGCAGAAACTCTGCAAGCCAGAAGGGAGTGGCAGGATATACTTAAGTGATGAAGGAGAAAAACCTACAACCAAGATTACTCTACCCAGCAAGGATCTCATTCAGATTTGATGGAGAAATTAAAACCTTTACAGACAAGCAAAAGCTGAGAGAGTTCAGCACCACCAAACCAGCTTTACAACAAATGCTAAAGGAACTTCTCTAGGCAAGAAACACAAGAGAAGGAAAACACCTACAATAACAAACCCAAAACATTTAAGAAAGTGGGAATAGGAACATACATATCGATAATTACCTTAAATGTAAATGGATTAAATGCTCCCACCGAAAGACACAGACTGGCTGAATGGATAAAAAAACAAGACCTGTATATATACTGTCTACAAGAGACCCACTTCAGACCTAGGGACACATACAGACTGAAAGTGAGGGGATGGAAAAAGATATTCCATGCAAATGGAAATCAAAAGAAAGCTGGAGTAGCAATTCTCATATCAGACAAAATAGACTTTAAAATAAAGACTATTACAAGAGACAAAGAAGGACAGTATATAATGTTCAAGGGATCGATCCAAGAGGAAGATATAACAATTGTAAATATTTATGCACCCAACATAGGAGCACCTCAATACATAAGGCAAATACTAACAGCCATAAAAGGGGAAATTGACAGTAACACAATCGTAGTAGGGGACTTTAACACCCCACTTTCACCAATGGACAGATCATCCAAAATGAAAATAAATAAGGAAAAGCAAGCTTTAAATGATACATTAAACAAGATGGACTTAATTGATATTAATAGGACATTCCACCCAAAAACAACAGAATACATATTTTTCTCAAGTGCTCATGGAACATTCTCCAGGATAGATCATATCTTGGGTCACAAATCAAGCCTTGGTAAACTTAAGAAAATTGAAATCGTATCAAGTATCTTTTCTGACCACAACGCTATGAGACTAGATATCAATTACAGGAAAAGATCTGTAAAAAATACAAACACATGGGGGCTAAACAATACACTACTTAATAATGAAGGGATCACTGAAGAAATCAAAGGGGAAATCAAAAAATACCTAGAAACAATGGAGACATGACAACCCAAAACCTATGGGATGCAGCAAAAGCAGTTCTAAGAGGGAAGTTTATAGCAATACAAGCCTACATCAAGAAACAGGAAACATCTCAAATAAACAACCTAACCTTGCACCTGAAGCAATTAGAGAAAGAAGAACAAAAAAACCCCAAAGCTAGCAGAAGGAAAGAAATCATAAAGATCAGATCAGAAATAAATGAAAAAGAAATGAAGGAAACAATAGTAAAGATCAATAAAACTAAAAGCTGGTTCTTTGAGAAGATAAACAAAATTGATAAACCATTAGCCAGACTCATCAAGAAAAATGGGAGAAGACTCAAATCAATAGAATTAGGAATGAAAAAGGAGAAGTAACAACTGACACTGCAGAAATACAAACGATCATGAGAGATTACTACAAGCAACTCTATTCCAATAAAATGGACAACCTGGAAGAAATGGACAAGTTCTTAGAAATGCACAACCTGCTGAGACTGAACCAGGAAGAAATAGAAAATATGAACAGACCCATCACAAGCACTGAAATTGAAACTGTGATTAAAAATCTTCCAACAAACAAAAGCCCAGGACCAGATGGCTTCACAGGTGAATTCTATCAAACATTTAGAGAAGAGCTAACACCTATCCTTCTCAAACTCTTCCAAAATATTACAGAGGGAGGAACACTCCCCAACTCATTCTATGAGGGCACCATCACCCTGATACCAAAACCAGACAAAGATGTCACAGAGAAAGAAAAGTACAGGCCAATATCACTGATGAACATAGATGCAACTATCCTCAACAAAATACTAGCAAACAGAATCCAACAGCACATTAAAAGGATCATACACCATGATCAAGTGGGGTATATTCCAGGAATGCAAGGATTCTTCAATATACACAAATCAATCAACGTGATACATCATATTAACAAATTGAAGGAGAAAAGCCATATGATCATCTCAATAGATGCAGAGAAAGCTTTCGACAAAATTCAACACCCATTTATGATAGAAGCCCTGCAGAAAGTAGGCATAGAGGGAACTTTCCTCAACATAATAAAGGCCATATATGACAAACCCACAGCCAACATTGTCCTCAATGGTGAAAAACTGAAACCATTTCCATTAAGATCAGGATCAAGACAAGGTTGCCCACTTTCACCACTATTATTCAACATAGTTTTGGAAGTTTTAACCACAGCAATCAGAGAAGAAAAATAAATAAAAGGAATCCAAATCAGAAGTAAAGCTGTCAGTGTTTGCAGATGACATGATAGTATACATAGAGAATCCTAAAGATGTTACAGGAAAACTACTAGAGCTAATCAATGAATTTGGTAAAGTAGCAGGATACAAAATTAATGCACAGAAATCTCTTGCATTCCTATACACTAATGATGAAAAATGATGAAAAATCTGAAAGTGAAATTAAGAAAACACTCCCGTTTACTATTGCAACAAAAAGAATAAAATATCTAGGAATAAACCTACCTAAGGAGACAAAAGACCTGTATGCAGAAAAGTATAAGACATTAAAGAAATTAAAGATGATACAAATCGATGGAGAGATATACCATGTTCTTGGATTGGAAGAATCAACATTGTGAAAATGACTCTACTCCCCAAAGCAATCTACAGATTCAATGCAATCTCTATCAAGCTACCACTGGCATTTTTCACAGAACTAGAACAAAAAATTTCACAATTTGTATGGAAACACAAAAGACCCCGAATAGCCAAAGCAATCTTGAGAACGAAAAATGGAGCTGGAGGAATCAGGCTCCCTGACTTCAGACTATATTACAAAGCTACAGTAATCAAGACAGTTTGGTACTGGCACCAAAACAGAAATATAGATCAATGGAACAGGATAGAAAGCCCAGAGATAAACCCACGCACATATGGTCACCTTATCTTTGCTAAAGGAGGCAAGCATATACAGTGGAGAAAAGACAGCCTCTTCAATAAGTGGTGCTGGGAAAATTGGACAGGTACATGTAAAAGTATGAAATTGGAACACTCCCTGACACCATACACAAAAATAAACTCAAAATGGATTAAAGACCTAAGTGTAAGGCCAGACACTATCAAACTCTTAGAGGAAAACATAGGCAGAACACTCTATGACATTAATCACAGCAAGATCATTTTTGACCCAGCTCCTAGAGAAATGGAAATAAAAACACAAATAAACAAATGGGACCTAATGAAACTTAAAAGCTTTTGCACAGCAAAGGAATCCATAAACAAGACCAAAAGACAACCCTCAGAATAGGAGAAAATATTTGCAAATGAAGCAATTGACAAAGGATTAATCTCCAAAATTTACAAGCAGCTCATGCAGCTCAATAACAAAAAACAAAAAACCCAATCCAAAAATGGGCAGAAGACCTAAATAGACATTTCTCCAAAGAAGATATACAGATGGCCAACAAACACATGAAAGAATGCTCAACATCATTAATCATTAGAGAAATGCAAATCAAAACTACAATGAGATATCATCTCACACCAGTCAGAATGGCCATCATCAAAAAATCTAGAAACAATAAATGGTGGAGAGGGTGTGGAGAAAAGGGAACACTCTTACACTGTTGGTGGGAATATAAATTGATACAGCCATTATGGAGAACAGTATGGAATTTCCTTAAAAAACTAAAAATAGAACTACCATATGACCCAGCAATCCCACTACTGGGCATATACCCTGAGAAAACCATAATTCAGAAAGAGTCATGTACCAAAATGTTCATTGCAGCTCTATTTACAATAGCCAGGACATGGAAGCAACCTAAGTGTCCAACAACAGATGAATGGATAAAGAAGATGTGTCACAGATACACAATGGAATATTACTCAGCCATAAAAAGAAACGAAATTGAGTTATTTGTAGTGAGGTGGATGGAGTTAGAGTCTGTCATACAGAGTGAAATAAGTCAGAAAGAGAAAAACAAATACAGTATGCTAACACATATATATGGAATCTAAGGAAAAAAAAAAAAGGTCATGAAGAACCTAGTGGCAAGACGGGAATAAAGACACAGACCTACTAGAGAATGGACTTGAGGATATGGGGAGGGGGAAGGGTGAGATGTGAGAAAGTGAGGGAATGGCATGGACATATATACGCTACCAAACGTAAAATAGATAACTAGTGGGAAGCAACCGCATAGCACAGGGAGATCAGCTCTGCGCTTTGTGACCACCTATAGGGGTGGGATAGGGAGGGTGGGAGGGAGGGAGATGCAAGAGGGAAGAGATATGGGAACATATGTATATGTATAACTGATTCACTTTGTTATAAAGCAGAAACTAACCCACCATTGTAAAGCAATTATATTTCAATAAAGATGTTAAAAAAAAAAGAAACTATGTGAAAGTCTTAACTATGATTATAACTAGATTGATTGTGCTTAATTGTTATTTTTTAAAATAAATTTTTACTTTTCTAAAATTTCCATAGAACACATGTTGCATTATTATTATTATTATTTAGTTTATTTACACTAAAAAATATGGAACAATTCACCCATTTTTCACCACCCTCACCCCTGGCAACCACCAATCAGTTCTCTGTATCTATGAATTTGATTTTTTGGGTTTTTTTTTGGTTTTTTTTAGATTCCACAATAAGAGGGATCATACAGTATTTGTCTTTCTCTGTCTAATTTATTACATGATGCTTCAATGCCCTTGAGGTCCATCCATCTTTTCATATATGTCAGAATTTCATTCTTTTTTTATGGTTGAATAATATTCTATTGCCTATATACTATAATTTGTCAATTCATCCATCAATGGACACAAGTTTTTCATGTTTTGGTTTTTGTAAATAATGCTGCAATGAACATGGGGGTGCAGATATCTTTTTGAGTCATTGTTTTTGTTTCCTTTGGATAAATGCCCAGAAGTGGAATTGTTGGATCATTGGATAATTCGATTTTAATTTTCTGATGACCCTCCATACTGTTTTCCGTAGTGGCTGCACCAATTTGCATTCTCACCAACAGTGCACAAAGGTTCCCTTTTCTCCACATCCTTGCTAACACTTATTATTTCTTGTCTTTTTGATAATAGACACTAAAAGACAAAATAGGAGTTATTTTTGTAAAATTACATTAACAGCCCAGGTATATTTATTACTTAGCACATGTCAGGCATTATGCTGAGTGCTTTATAGGGATTGCCTCACTTAATATTAAATAAACTTCAGAGGCAGTTTCTATTATTTTCCCCATGTTTACAGATACTCAGAAAGATTATTATTTGCCAGAGATGCCACAGGTCTGGTTAAGTGTCAGAGCCAGGATTGGAATGTAGGCAGCAGTGTTTCAAAATCCACCTTATGATGTACTCCTTCCCTTCCTTTCCCTTTCCTTCTTCCTATTTCTTCCTCTCTCCCTCCCTCTTTCTTTCTTTCCTTCTTTCTCTTTCTCTTTTTCTTTCTTTCTTTCTTTCTTTCTTTCTTTCTTTCTTTCTTTCTTTCTTTCTTTCTTTCTCTCTCTCTCACTATTTTTCTTTCCTTTTTTTAAATCACTGCCATATAGCCATTGAAACAAGCATCACTAGCTAGAGCATAAAAATAATACCTCTGAAAAGTCTTGGTCATTCAGTAAAATTAAGATAACAGGAGACAGAACCTTATATTTGTAGTTATAAAGTATTTTATATTTCTCCTGGTGAATTCATTAAATGTTGACTCTGATTATAAAATGCCAAATCTTTTTGCTGCTACAGACTTAATTACTCAGTGAAAATGAGCAAAAAGTGACAGCAGTACATCAAGAAACTGTCCAATCATCACATGTTATCTTCCTGAAGGAAACAGAAAGGAATGCTAATATTTCCCCTGGCTTGCATGTGGAGCTTCCTCTGGGGATGTTCCTCTTTTCTGTTAAATATTTGTTATGCAAGTATAATCTGCTAAAATAAAAATCATTCAAGTAATCCTTGAGGGTGCAAAAGAGCTCATGAAAGGGAAAACTGGAATAAGGGTTGGAATATAAAGAGAGACAGGGCAGCTCCTCTTTGGCCTAGATGATGGAGGTACTTTGGAAACTCACTAGTTATATGCACCTGGACTGATTTTATTGCCAACTGGCAGACCAGCTCAGAAACTACTGGCTAAATACTTGGCTTACTGCCCCTTCTCATCTTTCCCCAACTCTCAGGGCCCAGGACTATTGACCTCCTTTATCATATTCATGGTAAAGGTCATTTCATGACCTCATGAAAAAGTTTGTTTTGGAAGATAATATATATTATTAGTATGTTCAGGCTGCCATAACAAAATACCACAGAATGGGTAGCTTAAACAACAGAAACTTATTTTCTCAAAGGTTTGGAGGTGAGATTTGGTTTCTCCTGAGGCCTCTCTCCTTGGCTTGCAGATAGCCACCTTCTTGCTGTGTCCTCCCATTGTCCTTCCTGGTGTCTCTCTGTGTGTCCTAATTTCCTCTACTTATAAGGACGCTGATGAGATTGGATGAGGTCCCACTCTAAAGGCCTCATTTTAACTTAATTCTGTAAAGGCTCTATCTCCCAAAAAAGTTACATTCTGAGATACTGGGGGTTAGGACTTCAACATATAAATTTTGAGGAGACACAACTCAGCCTGCATATATGCACAGATCACTGACTTTCCATATACATATCACATATTTTGTACACATTACTTATGGTATGGGATAAACATAGATTTTTTAAAACTCTTGAAAACTTATCTGTATTATTTGTAAAATGTATATCTTTAATATTATTTAAAATGTAAGAACTCATATTACATAAGATCTTTAAAACAAATTCTGTGAGCAGGCAAGAAAGCTAAAAGTATCACATTTTAAGAGTATTGTGTAAGTAATTTGAGACAAAGAGAACTCTTTTTTTGCATGATTTCAACAACTGAAAGAGAAATTGTAACAATTAAAAAATAAAAAATAGTCCACCTTCAATCCACTTATTCTTTCCTTGCAGGAGGGAACTCTGCAAAGCTACTTCTTGCCAGCTTATGTTCTGGTGTAATGTTTTAACTTTTGAAATTATTCTGTGCAAGCCTTATGGAAAATGCTCTAGCAGGGAGCAGGTTATAGTAAATTCTCGTGTGTTGCATGCAGTCTGACTTTCAAGGTACCAAGGGATGGAGTTTGCCTTGGAAAGAGATTGTACTGTAACCTAGCATGCCCCAGAATTATATACTACTTTCCTGCTGTTCAGACTTTTACCCAACTTGAGATGTTGCAGGATGTGCAATGCTGCTGTTTGCTTCAACTGAGTATCAGATGCATCACATAAATAAATTACAAGTGGAAACCTAGTGCTTGTACTGATTTTCCATTGCCCACTATCTGAAGGAAATAATAGAAACATATGCTCCCAAGCCTTTTGCTCAATATATTCACATAGTGAAGTTAAAATGCTTGGTTAGGAAATCAATATTGTTATACTAAGCATCAAGTATAACAAACTAGAAGGAATTGTAAGAGGCTGTGAACTCAAAATCAATGTGTATTCAAACCAGGGAGTAACAAAATAGATAAAACTACAACTTCAAATAGTAACCTAGGGAGAGTTAACCAGCACCTTAACTTTTTTCCACTGCAGGGAGAATCAATTAAACATATAAACAAATAATAAAAGCAATGCAATATTTGAGGTAGCATTAAGATTCATCTGTAGTAACTTTGAGGACAGTGACTACTATGCAGT
Source organism: Eubalaena glacialis (assembly GCF_028564815.1). NCBI lineage: Eukaryota > Metazoa > Chordata > Mammalia > Artiodactyla > Balaenidae > Eubalaena > Eubalaena glacialis. The sequence goes on from NC_083734.1 coordinate 31,421,775, forward strand.
ATTGGCAACTATATTAAGAACCTTCTGAACAATGAATACAATAACATGCACAGAAAATAAATGAGAACCATAGATTTAGAACTCTACTTGGAAAGAGTAACAGGATTTGAATAAAAGTTGGAAAAATATACTACTGTGTATTAGATTGACTTCTCATATAATATTGGAAATAAGGCATATAAGATTTCTCTCCAAAATTTAAACTTTAAAAGAAACATACCATGGTTGTAGCATTTATATGCTATGTTGCTTGACTCTAAGACTAGACTCAAACCAACAGAACGAATAACATATTTATTGTAGGAATGTGCTGTTTAGAATAGACGTATACCAGGAATGGCAACCATGTGAAACAAGAAGTTACAGAGTTCATCTAAAAATTATTGCTGGATAATGGTCTATGACTAATTTCTGTCCTATTGGAATAATGGGGTGAGGTAGGTTAGCTTAAGCATGTCCACTTTGAATCAAGTCACCTGTGTTCAAATGATGATTTGACCAGCACTTACTATTCTGTGATATTGGGAAATTATTTAATGTCCTTGGTTTCTAATATCTTTTTTGTCATAAGGTTTTTATGAGAATTAAAAGGAATAATCCATGTGGTTAACATAGATTGTCACATTGCAAGCCATTACAATTGTTATTATCATTACTGCAAAGAGCATCTCTAATTGGAACAGGTGCAAAATTTTACCTTGATTGTCATTTCCTTGGAAACGCTTCATCTAACCATGCTATCTAAAGGACCTCCAACCTTATTATTATCTTCTTTTCCATTACTCAGTTTCTACACAATATTTATAAATAAATTTTTCTCTTTATTTGCTTTATGGGGAAAAGTTCTTTTCTCTATTTTAGACCAGTCTTTCACTGAAAAATAAGCATATTAAAGGCAAACATTGTTCCCTGCTCATAACACAAAGCCTGCCACATAATAAGTGCTTAATTAATGCTGGTTGAGTGGATGTATGAATGTGAGACATGCTAGTCAATGGACTGTGTGCATTTATGCATATTGAGAGGAGCACTCCTAATTTGAAATCAGTGTAAGGGATTGTCTTAGCCTAATGGCAGCACACTTTCCCCAGGTGACACCCATTCTTATTTCATTGCAATCTGTGATCAAATAAGAGGGCCTGGGATTGTTTTCATTTCAGATTCCTCACAAAGAATAGATAGATCTTTAGAGATTTTTACATGTAATATTTGTATTTCTGATTGTTTTTGAGTAACTCTAAGAGGAAAAAACAGTTAATTTGTAATTTTCAATTTGTAATTTTGTTGAATTTGTTAATATGGGTGTCTTGGGCAAAGGATGAACCTAGCTGACCAGCTCTGATTCTTTCTTCCCACAGTCAGAATAACGCTACTGCAGATATGCACATTTTGTTCCTTAGTGAAGAGATTATCTTCAACAGAGATAAAAATCTAATACACATAGCAGATAAGATTAAATAGTGGTCCAAACTATGGACCATGAAACAAATCCAGCCTGCCATTTCTTTTTGTATGGCCCACAAGCTAAAAATAGTGTTTAAATTTTAAATGGTTGAAATAAATAATATTACGACACCTGAAAATTATATGAAATTCCAATTTTATTATCCATAAATAAAGTTTTATTGAAACACAGGCACACTTATTTGTTTATGTATTGCCTGTGGCTAATTTTGTGCTAAAATGGTAGATTTGAATAGTGGCAACACACATCTCATGGCCCACAAGGCCTAAAATAATTCATGTCTTTAGTAAATATTTACGGAATATTTTCAGAAGAAGCAAGTTATCTCGCAGTTAGTGTGTAATAATGTATAGGGAAGACAAATGAGTACCATTGGAAATGAGACTCTAGAGAAGGTCAGGATCACTTTTACAGTAAGTTCCCTACATACGAACCTTCAAGTTGTGAACTATCAAAGATGTGAGTGTGTGTTCGCCTATCCAGTCACATAAATTAGTTCACGTGTCTGGAATACATTGCCATGTGCATGCATCCTCTACAAGTGGTTGTGCTTTTGGTTACTTTACTGTGCAGTACTGTGGCTGTGCAACACGAGGAGCTTCCTGATGAATTAGATGAAGAGAGACAAGAGGAAGAAGAAGTAACTGAGGACAGAAGAGATGAACAATGCAGGAAATGGCAAGGGGATTTTCTTTTCCTTTTTTTAAATTTTTTAAATTTATTTTTTAGCTGTCATTTTTTTTAATATGTCTTTATTGGAGTATAATTGCTTCACAATGCTGTGTTGGTTTCTGTTGTACAACAAAGGGAATCAGCCATATGCATACATATATCCCCTCCCTCTTGAGGCTCCCTCCCACCCTCCCTATCCCACCCCTCTAGGTCATCGCAAAGCATCGAGCTCATCTCCCTGTGCTATGCTGCTGCTTCCCACTAGCTATCTGTTTTACATTTGGTAGTGAACACATGTCGATGCTACTCTCACTTCACCTCAGCTTGCCCCTCCTTCCATGTGTCCTCAAGTCCATTCTCTATGTCTACATTTTTATTCCTGCCCTGCTACTAAGTTCATCAGTACCACGTTTTTGTTTTTAGATTCCATATATACAAGTTAGCATACGGTATTTGTTTTTCTCTTTCTGACTTACTTCACTCTGTATGATAGACTCCAGGTCCATCCACCTCAATACAAATAACTCAATTTTGTTTCTTTTTATGGCTGAGTAATATTCCATTGTATATATGTACCACAACTTCTTTATCTATTCATCTGTTGATGGACATTTAGGCTACTTCCATGTCCTGGTTATTGTAAACAGTGCTGCAATGAACATTGTGGTACATGTCTCTTTTGGAATTATGGTTTTCTCAGGGTATATGTCCAGTAGTGGGATTGCTGTGTCATATGGTAGTTCCATTTTCAGTTTTTTAAGAAACCTCCATACTGTTTTCCATAGTGGTTGTATCAATTTACATTCCCACCAACAGTGCATACCCTTTCTAGCATTTATTGTTTCTAGATTTTTTGATAATGGCCATTCTGACTGGTGTGAGGTGATACCTCATTGTAGTTTTGATTTGCATTTCTCTAATAATTAATGATGTTGAGCAGCTTTTCATGTGCCTCTTGGCATTCTGTATGTCTTCTTTGGTGAGATGTCTATTTAGGTCTTCCACCCATTTTTTTAATTGGGTTGTTTGTTTTTTTGATATTGAGCTCTGTGAGCTGTTTGTATATTTTGGAGATTAATCCTTTGTCCATTGTTTCATTTGTAAATATTTTCTCCCATTCTGAGGGTTGTCTTTTCATCTTTTTTATGGTTTCCATTGCTGTGCAAAAGCTTTTAAGTTTCATTAGGTCCCATTTGTTTATTTTTTTTTTCATTACTCTAGGTGGGTCAAAAAAGATCTTGCTGTGGTTTATGTCAAAGAGTGTTTTTCCTATGTTTTGCTCTAAGAGATTTATAGTGTCTGGTTTTATATTTAGGTCTTTAATCCATTTGGAATTTATTTTTGTCTATGGTGTTAGTTGGTTTTCTAATTTCATTCTTTTACATGTAGCTGTCCAGTTTTCCTAGCACTACTTATTGAACAGACTGTCATTTCTCCATTGTATGTTCTTACCTCCTTTGTCTTAAATTAGGTGACTATATGTGTGTAGATTTATCTCTGGGCTTTCTATCCTGTACCATTGATCTATATTTCTGTTTTTGTGCCAGTACCATACTATCTTGATTACTGTAGCTTTGTAGTATAGTTTGAAGCCAGGGAGGCTGATTTCTCCAGCTCTGTTTTTCTTTCTCAAGATTGCTTTGGCTATTTGGGGTCTTTTGTGTTTCCATACGAATTGTAAAATTTTTTGTTCTAATTCTGTGAAGAATGCCATTGGTGGTTTGATAGGAATTGCACTGAATCTGCAGATGGCTTTCGATAATATAGGTATTTTCACAATATTGATTCTTCCGATTCAAGAACATGGTATATTTCTCCATCTGTTTATGTCATCTTTGATTTCTTTCATCAGTGTTTTATAGTTTTCTGAGAACAAGTCTTTTGCCTCCTTAGGTAGGTTTATTCCTAGGTATTTTATTCTTTTTGTTGCAATGGTAAATGGGAGTGTTTTCTTAATTTCTCTTTCAGATATTTTGTTGTTAGCATATAGGAATGCCAGAGATTTCTGTGTATTAATTTTGTATCCTGCAACTTTACCAAATTCATTGATTAGTTCTAGTAGTTTTCTGGTGGCATCTTTAGGATTTTCTATGTAAAGTATCATGTCATCTGCAAACAATGTTGAATAAGAGTGGTAAGAGTGGACATCCTTGTCTTGTTCTTGATTTTAGTGGAAATGCTTTCAGTTTTTCACCATTTAGTATGATATTTGCTGTGGGTTTGTCATATATGGCCTTTAATATGTTGAGGTAGGTTCCCTCTATGCCCATTTTCTGGAGAGTTTTTTTATCATAAATGGGTGTTGAATTTTGTCAAAAGCTTTTCCTGTATCTATTGAGATAATCCTATGGTTTTTATTCTTTAATTAGTTAATACAGTGTATCACATTGATTGATTTGCGTATACTGCATCCCTGGGATAAATCCCACTTGATCATGGTGTATGACCCTTTTAATATGTTGTTGGATTCTGTTTGCTAGTATTTTGAGGATGATTTTTGTGTCTATATTCATCAGTGATATTGGCCTGTAGTTTTCTTTTTTTGTGATATCTTTCAATGGTTTTGGTATCAGGGTGAGGGTGGCTTCTTAGACTGAATTTGGGAGTGTTCTTCCCTCTGCAATTTTTTGGAAGAGTTTGAGAAAGATTGGTCTTAACTCTTCTTTAAAGGTTTGATAGAATTTGCCTGTGAAGCCATCTGGTCCTGGACTTTTGTTTGTTGGAAGATTTTTAATTACAGTTTCAATTTCATTACTTGTGATAGTTCTGCTTATATTTTCTAATTCTTCCTGGTTCAGTCTTGGAAAATTGCACCTTGCCAAGAATTTGTCCATTTTACTGACATACAGTTGTTTGTAGTAGTCTCTTGTAAGCCTTTGTATTTCTTTGATGTCAGTTGTGATTTCTCCTTTTTCATTTCTAATTTTATTGATTTGGGTCCTCTCCCTTTTTTTCTTGTTAAGTCTGGCTAAGGGTTTATCAATTCTGTTTATCTTCTCAAGGAACCAGCTTTGTAAGTTTATTGATCTTTGCAATAGTTTTCTTCATTTCTATTTCATTTATTTATGCTCTGATCATTATGATTTCTTTCCTTCTATTGACTTTGGGTTTTCTTTGTTCTTCCTTCACTATTTGCTTTAGGTGTAGGGTTAGATTGCTTATTTGAGATTTTTCTTGTTTCTTTAGATGATATTGAATTGCTGTAAACTTCCCTCTTAGAACTGCTTTTGCTGCGTCCCATAGGTTTTTGTTTGTCATGTTTTCATTGTCATTTGTTTCTATGTATTTTTTTATTTCTTCTTTGATTTCTTAAGTGAGCTCTTCGTTATTTAGTAGTGCACTGTTTAGCCTCCATGTATTTGTGTTTTTTACAGTTTTTTTTCCTGTAATTGAATTCCAATCTCATAGTGTTGTGGTCGGAAAAGATGCTTGATACAATTTCAATTTTCTTAAATTTTCCGAGGCTTGATTTTTGACCCAAGATATGATCTATCCTGGAGAATGTTCCGTGTGCACTTGAGAAGTAAGTGTATTCTGTTGTGTTTGGTTCGAATGCCCTATAAATATCAATAAAGTCCATCTGATCTAATGTGTCATTTAAACCTTGTGTTTCCTTATTTATTTTCTGTTTGGATGATCTGTCCATTGCTGTAAGTGGGGTGTTAAAATCCCCTACTCTTATAGTGTTATTGTCGATTTCCCCTTTCATGGTTGTTAGCATTTGCCTTATGTATTGAGGTTCTCCTGTGTTGGGTGTATTTATAATTGTTTAAAGATGTAACATTTATAATTGTTGTATCTTCTTCTCGGATTAACCCCTTGATTATTATGTAGTGTCCTTCTTTGTCTCTTGTAATAGTCTTTATTTAAAGTCTATTTTATCTGATACTAGTATTGCTACTCCAGCTTTCTTTTGATTTCCATTTGCATGAAATATATTTTTCCATCCCTTCACTTTCAGTCTGTATGTGTCCTTAGGTCTGAAGTGGGTCTCTTGTAGACAGCATATTTATGGGTCTTGGTTTTGTATCCATTCAGCCAGTCTCTGTCTTTTGGTTGGGGCATTTAATCCATTTACATTCAAGTTTATTATCAATATGTATATTCCTATTACCATTTTCTTAATTACTTTGGGTTTGCTTTTGTGGGTCTTTTTCTTCTCTTGTGCTTCTCTCCTAGAGAAGTTTCTTTAGCATTTGTTGTAAAGCTGGTTTGGTGGTGCTGAATTCTCTTAGCTTTTGCTTGTCTGAAAAGCTTTTGATTTCTCTGTCAAATCTGAATGAGATCCTTCCTGGGTAGGGTAATCTTGGTTGTAGTTTTTTCTCTTTCACCAGTTTAAGTATATCTTGCCACTCTCTTCTGGCTTGCAGAGTTTCTGTTGAAAACTCAGCTGATAACCTTTTGGGGATTCCATTGTATGTTAATTTTTGTTTTTCCCTTGTGCTTTTAATATTTTTTCTTTGAATTTAATTTGTGTTAGTTTGATTAATATGTGTCTTGGTGTGTTTCTCCTAGGGTTTATACTGTATGGGACTCTCTGTGCTTCCTGGACTTTGGTGACTATTTCCTTTCCCATGTTAGGGAAGTTTTCCACTATAATAGCTTCAAATATTTTCTCAGACCCTTTCTTTTCTCTTCTTCTTCTGGGACTACTATAATTCCAATGTTCGTGCATTCAGTGTTGTCCCAGAGGTCTCTGAGATTGTTTTCAATTTTTTTCATTCTTTTTTCTTTATTCTGCTCCTTGGCAGTTATTTTCACCATTCTGTCTTCCAGCTCACATATTCGTTCTTCTGCCTTAGTTATTCTGTTATTGATTCCTTCTAGTGTATTTTTCATTTCAGTTATTGTGTTGTTCATCTCTGTTTGTTTGTTCTTTAGTTCTTCTAGATCTTTGTTAAACATTTCTTGTATTTTCTCAATTCGTTCTGCCATTCTATTTCCGAGATTCTGGATCATCTTTAACTATCATAACTCTGGTTTATTTTTCAGGTAGATTGCCTATTTCCTCTTCATTTACTTGGTCTTGTAGGTTTTTACCTTGCTACTTCATCTGTGACATATTTTTTTGCCATCTCAGTTTTTTGTGTTTTTTTTTGATGGATGGGATCGTGTTCCTATCTTACTGATTCTTTGGCCTGAGGCTTCCAACACTGGAGTCTGTAGGCTGTTGAGTAGAGCTGGGTCTTAGTGTCGAGATGAGGACCTCTGGGAGACCTCACTTTGATGGATATTCCCTGGGATCTGAGGTTCTCTGATAGTCCAGTCGTTCAGACTTGAAGCTCCCTCCACAGGAGCTTTAGCCCGATCCCTGGCTTATGAAGCAAGATCCCACAATCCATGCAGGGTGGCAAAAAATGAAAAAAAAAAGGTGGAAAAGGCTCTGGAGGGCGGAGCCTAAGCAGGGGCAGGGTTCGGGCAGTGGGTGGGGCCTATGTTTAGGACCCACAGGGCTGGAAAATGCCCTGGTGGGTGTGGCTTGTGGGGCTTAGGCTCAACAGAAAGGGCCTAGGTGTGCCTCTGGGCTTAGAGTTTTGGGGACTCACCTGGGAGCCCAGCAGGCTTCTCAGACCCGAGTGGGCAGGAAAAACGTCCTTCACTTCTCCTGCCCCTCTTGCCCTGGAGGGCCCCTCCTGCCTGCCTCTCCTTTCTCCCCTGCCCTCCTTCCTACACCGCTAGGACCAATTCAGCCCAAAGGGGGCCTCTGAGGGCATAGGACCCAGCCCGAGAGCTGGGCACACTTCCCTGTCCAATTGGGCAGGGGAAACACTCGGCACGCTCCCCCATGATCTGAGCCCCCAAAGGTCCCTCCAGGCATGTGAACCGCTCCCCACCCCAGCCACCTCTCAGGGGTGCTGGCCCTGTCCTACCTCCACTTCTCCTCCCCGTTTTATCCCCCCGCATCCTACCATTTTGCTTGGGGGTTCCTCCCATCTCTGTGGGAGGCGAGGTTCCACACATGCGGCCAGCAGACACCCTAGCTGTGGGGAGATGTAAACTCCACGTCTTCCCACACTTCATTCTTGACTCTGCTCCCCAATTTTCTTTATTTGTGGAGGCACTGTTAGTTTTTGAGGCACAGGACCCAAGCATAGAACAGTACAGGAAAGTTGCAGCAGCTGTTCAGAATGCAGTCCAGTGCTACTGTGTCATCTATGAAGAGAAAAATAGAGCTACTACCCAGACATCACTGGATCGTTTCTTCAAGAGGGTAGATAGAATTGAATCCAGCAAGGAACCAGAACCTGTGCCATCAATGTCGGGCATGAGTGAAATTACAGCTTGCCCTCCATCTCCTACTGCTGACGATCCTTCAGCTCTACCATCTCCCACCTCTTCTCCCTCCTCCAGTCAGTAACTCTTCTTGCCTGTTCACTGTATGCCAGCTGTTGTACTGTACTACTGTACTTCTCAAGGTACTGTACTGTAAGATTAAAAATGTTTTCTTTATGTTTTTTGTTTGTTTCTTATGTATTATCTGTGTGAAAAGTATAAACCTATTACAATACAGTACTATATAGCCAGTTGTGTTGGTTGGGTACCTAGGCTAACTTTGTTGGACTTAAAAACAAATTGGACTTACGAACGTACTCCTGGAATGGAACTCATTCCTATGTAAGGGACTCACTATAGTTCTTAAATTTAGAACCTTGCAAACATCTCAGGCAGTCTAAGATATGTAGCAATTGTGAAAAGACAGAAAAAAGTGAGAAGAACATTAGTCAATTCATATGTCAAAGATAAAAGAACTAGGGATCATATTGTTCTTCTAAATGACTTTTACATGAGCTTACATCACCACTCCATTGCTGTGATAACATTTATCTACATGCTTTAGAGAGCTTTATTTTCTTAGCTTATGTTCATGTTATATGCACCAGATAGTAAATTTATTATTGAAGGATAAGAAAATAGTGTGGCTACAATTTGAGGAAACTCTCAGGACATTTTCCTAAAAACCAATGTAGCATTGACTTCACAAAACAGTATTTTGAGACATTAGGATTTAAAATTTTTAATAGGTGATGAACACCAAAGCTTGGGAAAAGCAACAAAATTTTGTCAAAATTAAGGGTTTTCACACAAATAAGACAAACAAGACATTGTAGACATTTTGATGGTGAATAATTCTAAATAATTAAGACCCATAATTACCTGGTTCAGATCCAAAATTCTTTAGAGAGCAGATATATGTGTTTTTTCCCCCCCAAATATGATCACTTGTATATTCTTTTCCAACATTTGTAAAAATATATAATAATGGTCCAAGTTCTTAAAAGCACTAAGGCTGAAATAACAAGACCATAAAATTGAAAGTTCAACCATTTTCTCCTAAAATAACCCCCTTTAGTACCCTGACTTAAAGGAGTAACACTTTCTTCCATTACAGCTCTCTCTTTCCCTCCCTCTCTTTCTCTATATTTGCCTGTTTTTTTCCCTCCCTGTATATAGCCAATTATAAACTGAAAAATCCTTTTTGGAATAATCTATGAGATTTATCATGTATCAAATTACAGAATTGCAATAATTGAATTTATAATTATCTGAGAAAGCCTCTACTATATGAAGACTTACAAATCATTGTATAAATAAGCAGCAATTTAAATATTTGATCAAAACACTCTTTTCTATGAGATGTCAATATATTGATTGGTATCTAATTTGAAAATTATTTGTGGGGTAACAGAAGAGTAATAATGTAAAATAAGGATACAATAATTATGAGTTCAGTGCTTACAATTCTGTAATTAGATATAAATTTTATGGATTAAGGATAAAATTAATCAAAGAAGTGATTTTCTTAATTTTTTAAAGCAAAATAACCTTCTTTACAAATGAAATTTTATGCACAACCTGATATATAATACAAGACAAATAAAGTGAGACTGTTCTGGTTAAAATGCAATGAGGTTCACAGAGCCTTACACCAGCTGTCAACCCCAGCAAACCTGGAGAACCATAGCATTCTACACTACATAGTGTGAAAGCACCAAGCTAATCTACTGTAATCCCATTTTCCAGGTGGAAAATATTATATACAACATTAAACAAAGTCAACATTTCTCTGGCTCATTCTTTTTATTATCAGTTGCCAAAACTTTGTAGCCTTTTTGCTAGAGACCACTCTCACTTCTGTGATAGAAGTTATATATCTCTGGACTCCCTTAGCCTAGAGCAGAGGTGACCTAACATTTTCTATAAAGGGCCAGGTAGTAAATATTCTATTCTTTGTAGTTCAGAAAGTATCTATTGAACATACTCAACTCTGCCGCTGTAGTTCAAAAGCAGTCACAGAGTACATAAAAAAAAAAATAGAGTGTAGCTTTGTTCCAATAATATTCTATCTACAAAAATACTCAGTGAGGAATGACATCAGCAAAAAATGGCAAAGTAGTTAGTTCCAAGGACTTGTTCCTCCATAGAAACACCAAAAAATTAAGCAAAAACTGTATGGATCTAGTTGTCAGAATGTTGGAAAATATTCAATGGTTACAGCAACCAATGGAATGCTGAATCAAAAAATTGCAATTTAAAAATGATAGGAAAATCTTTGTGATAGTTTTACTTTCCCATGCCACACCTACCTCCTTGGTTCAGAGACAGCCTACATTCTGAGTGTGGGATTCTGACCCTAGGTTATTGAGGGAGCAAAGCAGGCATTATTCTACAAGGATTGTAGTGGTCTATTTTGTCCTATCAGGGGCTACCTGAAGGCATGACAGAGGTGCTGCCTTTATTTCACCTAACTCTGAATTCTTTCAGCACAGAAAAACAACTAGAGTCCTTGGAAACATTGTAAAACAAATGAACAACCCACTGCTACAAGCAGAAGGTTATAGCTGAGGCAAACAATAGACATGTAGAAGCCTGGGAGGAAAAGCTGATGAAAGAGTTCCTTTGGGAAATTAGAGAATTGAAAAACACCTGCTTATACCAGGGAATTTAGAAAACCACGTTCAAAGCCAGAGCCAGACAATGCTCAGAAAAGACATGAAAATATCCTAAGCCTTTACCCCAGGCTAATTAATCTCTAGGCTTAGAGCAGCAGGAACTGAAGACATAGGCAGAGTTGTAAATGCCTGCCTAAGTATTAAAGTAATGCCTCAAACATTTGGCCTAAACACAGGCCAAATTTGCTAAGATTAGGAGAGTTTTTTCTCTTTTATTTTCTTTATTTCTATTTTTTGGCTTTAGTTGCTCAAGAAAATCTCTGTAAAAACATTAGTTGACCACAAGGTACAGCAACAGTGAATTCAGACCACACACAACAAAGAATACAAAGTTTATGAAAATAGTCTAGAAAACTCACTAAACAAACAACCACAACACATAGAAGGCAATAAAAATAAACCCTGAGAAAGGAAAAGATAATGATTTCCAGAGTAACTGAATTATAATATTCAAAATGCCCAAGTTGCAACAAAAACTATGAAATGAAAATAAACAAGAAACTATGGCCTATTCACAGGAGAAATGAACAGAAACTGTCCCTGAGGAAACACAGATATTGGACTTATAAGAAAAAGACTTAAAATTAATGGTCTTAAATGCACTCAAAAAGCTAAAGAAAACCATGTACAAATAGCTAAAGAAAATATAGAACAATATAAAACAGATAGAAAATATCAACAAAAAGGCAGAAATTACAAAGAGGAACCAAACAGAAATTCTGAAGCCAAAGAGTACAATAAAATAAAAATTCATTAGAGAATTTCAACAGCAGATTTGAGCAGGCAGAAGAAAATACCAACAAACTTGAAGATAGGTCAATTGAAGTTATCTAGTCTGAGGAGCAGAAGATCAAAGAATGAAGAAAAACAAACAGAGCTAAGATACCTGTGGGACACCATGAATCATACCAACAGAGAATAGTGGGATTTCCAGAAGGAAAAGGCACTGCACACATCAACAACAGAATACATAATTTTCTCAACTGCACATGGAACATTCTCCAGGATAGTCCATATGTTAAGTAAAACATGTCTCAACAAATGTTAAAAGACTGAAATATTTTAAAGAGAATGCAAAGTTATAGAAATGTATATATGTATTTCTTAAAAACAAAAATGAGATGAATGCAGAAAGAAAAGCAAATAATTCATACCACAGATGTCATTGACAACAAATGAATAAATATTTAGTATTTTATACTCCTGCTACTGAGAAATGTTATATTCTTTAAAAGTTTTTATTTGTATTCACAGGTTTTTGTTTTTATTTTTAGTATATTTAATGAAAAAGTAATTATGCAATGGTTTATGTTATTTCATATATCCAAGTAGCTATTATACTTTTGTGAGATTATTTTATCAATTTAAAAAACAATTTTTAAAATTTACTTTAACAACATATTTGCATATTTGTTTCAGTTATCAACTTCTTATCTTCATGAATCAGAAATTTATATATTGATGAGAAATTGATTTGTCATAAGACACATGGTTGGTCATAAAGTCAAAGAGATGATATTCTAGCAACTGAAAATACTTTTTTTTTCTATATTTATTGCTATTTATATTTTTGTAATCCTTGAAGCATTAGAAGTACACCCCGTGGTTCTCAGGCTATGTTTATACAGAACTCATGTCTTTAACAGTTGAATACATCTTCACAGGATGTATAGCACTCTGGTACAGTCTTTCATGGAACAATACAGGGACAGAACAGACTTCATACTAAGATGGCAAAATGCACTCAGGCTTCCCAGCCCTGCTCCCAGATTCTCGTGATTGTGACCAATGAAACATAAATGCAAGAGCAATTTCTTTTTGGTACAAATGGAAACCAAGGAGAGGGTCATCTGCTTGTTAGAATGTTCAGAAATGTCTATGAGATATAATAGCAATAGGTCAGAATTAAAGAGTTGAACTGTTCAGACCTCCAGCTGGATATTAAGAATGGAGCCTCACCAGCTCCCCATAACTATTCACTGTAAGGTTTTTTCTTATGTTATGATTTTAGTATGAATAAGAAGGTCACATCTGTGGAACTACTCTTCAAAGTAGCAGTCAAAAGAACAACAACAACAATAAAAAAACCATCAGTGGTGTTCTCTCCTGATTGGAGGCTTTAATAATCAGAGGCTGGAAAATTATATCTTCTTTAAGAATCAGCAGTTGCAACAAACAGAAGACTCTGGGGCAGTAGCATCAACAAGCAAAGGTAAGTAAATGAGGCTATCTACCCAGGAGTCCCAGGATTTCAATAGTTATTCTGCCTGTGGAATCAGTCATACCATAAGCTGGCGAAGAATAAGTGCAATCCAATGAATGTTTACATAAATAAAATAATTAATGAATGTATACAAATGATTGAATAAATTTAATAAATAATATATATAAAATATATAGTGTTTGCTTTTTTGTTTTAATCTCACATTTATGAAAAAAATTTAATCTATTGAAAGTGAACCAACACTAGTCCCCATACTAGGATAATTACAAAGAAGAAAATAAGAGAGCAGGGAGAAAATACAAATTTACTAAATGCAGAATGGTGAAAGATTCAATGAAAAGTCATATTTCTTCAATTCTCCTAGAACTCAAGAAAAAAAATTAACAATAAAACAACAAAAAAAAGGCAAACAACCGGAAAGACAGTACCTGACAATCCAATGAAATTGCAGAATATTGAAAAAGAATAGAAAAAATATTCAAAAAGTATTAAGGAAAAATTGGAAAGCTTTGATTCTATAGATAAAACTCTATTTGACTAACAGGTAGAATTAGTTTAAGGTTTTGAGATAAAGAAACCTAATATTTTCTTCATAAGAAAAATATTAATCAGGAAGAACAATAAGAAGATTGGGGAACATAACATTTTCAGCTTTTTCTTCTGTAATATTAAAAAGAAGAGGACAATAGAGAAATCATATGAAGAACTTTGAGGTGAAAACATATTGGGCCTTATACTTAGCCAAGTGAGGTCCGTGGAGCAGCAGTATGGATATTGCTTGTTAAGGATCCAGAATCCAGGCCCTGAACCAGACCTACTAAATCAGAATCTACATTTAACAAGATCCTCAGGTGATTCAGGTGCACATTCAATTTGAGAAGCATAGCACTAGACTATGCTTTCTCTGTGTATGTATATCTGTGTATTGGTTCTATGTTTAGTCAACTGGTTCAGAATCCATTCTCAAAGGTAAGCAAATTAATTGGAAATCTTTAAAGCAGGAATATTGTTGAAATATCCTATTGGAATAGTGTTCAATATATGTCATTATTAAAAAGAAAACAAAACAAATTGAAACAAACAAAACCTCAAATGGCTGCCAATTCATTCCCTTTATTAAGTTCTTTATTTTTTCTTTGAAAATATTTTTCCTGAAAGGAAGCATTTACCTACCTATATTTTAGATTGTATTTAAAAAACCAAGTGGATTTAGGAGTTAGAAGAGCTAGTTTGTAAAACTTATCAATTCTGTTTTTAGAACCACAAGAAACTATTCCAAGAGAATAAAAATATGTGTTTAAAGTACTGTGTGGCATATAATAAGGCTAGCTGAAATTACAGTCCCCTATTTTTCAAGGTGTTCAATATTTTGGTATACAAAGACATGCTATTTTGTTCCCAGTCTCTTATCATAGAAAAATTTATGACTTATCTAGAAAAAAAAATCTTGTTAGAATATGATTAGGATTTCTATTTTAAAGAAATAAGTTTAAAGATAACCAGAAAAGAATCTTGATACCTCTGAAAATATACCAATACATCAAAATCCATTACTCTCAGAAATGTCATGAATGTTGGCTTTATTTTTAATAGATTTTACAATTTGTTTTTATAAATGTAAGTAAGATTAAACCATGAGAGTATACAAATATATATGTTCATGTATTGATCTATTCAATCATTCATTGACTCATTCAAAAGTGTTAAATATCCTCATAGTGTAAATTTGAAATTCAATTAGCCCCTATTCTTCAACAGCTTGTCCTATAACTTCATTGAGACTGTAATCAAGGTTGTGTTGCACAAGTTCCTCCAGCAATATCATGAGGCTCTGAATATCACTAACATAGTATATGAATTTAAGTCATGTTACTCAAGTGAATAGCTCAGTAGATAATTTTACAGTGGTAATATATATATAAAACAGCCTCGAATCCTAAAAGTGACACAGGAATGGCACACTCATGTAGCCATTCAAATGGCTCATAATTTCCTCTGTGTGTGTGTACACATATTATCAATATGTCAGCCCCCTTCTTACACCACACCCACTAAGTTCTCTACAACAGAATATAAAAAATTTCTCTTATGTAGAGCATACTATAGTCTCATATTTACTCTTAATCACATACCTCTTTACCCAGCACATTTTGTTTCCTCAGTATATTCTACACAGGGTTTTCTATATATATGACCCCAAATTGCAAAATCCTTCTGAGTAAAGGCATAACCTGTTTACTTTTTTCCAAATTGTACACTCTGTTTCCTTTTAAACATATTTAAGCATTTTATTTCTCTAATTAAAAAATTGGACATATTTTGACTTCAAGTAGCTTTCATTCTATTGGGTGAAACCAACCATTAACAAGATAAATTTTTTTAAACCCGTGATTTATTATATGACAATAAATGTTATGTTGAAAAATAAGGCAGGGAAAGTGGGGATGTGTGTGACAGCCTCAGTAACAGCCACTTGTTTATTTGTATATAAGTAATGACCTGGAAGAAGTGAGAGGATAGCCATATGGATATCTAATGGAATAGCATCATAGACAGAGAACTGGGAAGTGTAGGGCCTAAAGAAGGGCCATGTCTTGCAAGTTAGAAGAATAAAAATAAAGGCAGTGTAGATGGACCAGAGTGAGAGAAGAAAGCTACATATATCATTATTTCTCTATCTCTTTGTTCTGTTTTCATCTGTGTTGCATCCATCTTCAGGTAGATTTTTGCAAACATAGCCACCAACAACAAAAGGCCTGTCTCTTATTTGACTAATAATTTAAGTGGAAACAAAATTTCCACTTCCAAATATTTCTAGCATAAGTTGATAGAAGGCTTTCATTGGCTCATCTTGAATCATGCGTTCACGTTTGAATCAAAAACAGATCGGGGATGCCAGTTCTCTAACTGGCCAGGCCCTGGCCCTGTGCCAACCCCTGTGGCCAGAGGGTGGTACTCATCCCTACTCAATTATGAAAACCCAGAGTAGAGGCTGGTGGGTCCACAACAGAAAGTCAAGTGGCTGTTCCTTAAAGTAAAAGGGAATGGAAATTATTCAGGACCAAATAGCAGATATAGAACTCGTGCTATTACAGTTTTAATACATTCACTTGACAGTGTGTTCAAATAAAACAGTTGGCCAAAGACATTGAACACACATTGTAATCTTCATTTTGCCAATAAGAGAAAAAGATAATAAACCAGGAAATGGTTAAGAAAATGCATAACTAAATTATTACTTGGTTATACGTGTATGTATTCATCTATAGGTCAAAATGACAAAATCAAACATAATTTATTCATTGAGTTAATAGTTTTAATTGTGTTGAGGAAAGATAGATTCTATTTAAAATATGTATGCCATCGTTTTTAAGCTTTAATGTATGCAGGTGTGGGCTCCTGGTTGTGAATAGTTCCTAAAATATATTACATTTGGATTTTTAATCCTCATAAATTATTCTAACACAGGAATTGAATATACAAAGAGTATAAATGAGATACTAAGCACTTCAGGACTGTGAACAAAGTGCATTAAATGCTAAAACAGAGCTAGAATTCTGGAGAGGTTTTATCATAGTCATATTTATTGTCTGGGTTTCAGTTTTATTAGAGCTGCCTAAGATATCTTAGATTTTCCAGATTTTTAAATGCCAGAGTCATATCTGCAAATTGCAGTGTAATACTTGTTAAAATCAAGAGGAATTATCATTACTATGGCTACAGCAATATGAAATGTATTTCTCATGTCTCTTTTTATAACATCAAGATATTCTGTCTCTTTAGAAATGTCTTATTAAGAGTTCAGTACTGTATTTATACAGATAATTAGCACAGAATAAGAGGGGAATATACAAACTAAAGGCAGATTGCACTCATAACCTTCCATCATTCCTTTATGAATATCTATTTAAATGCCATAATGCAGAAATTTAGTTGTGCTGCAAAGATTGAATATACATAAATTTGCATAATAAGTAACAACACCTAGAAATTATTTATTACTGGTAACCAGGTTTATAGATTAGCCAATAATCATATTAATGTAAATTTGTTGAATATCTAATTTCTGCCAGGCATTCTTCTGGGCCCCAGAGATGTAGCAATAAATTAACCAGACAGAAACTTCTGACCTCTTAGAGCTTCCGTTGTACTGGAGTGAGATAGATAGTAAACAAATAAATAAAGCAACTAATATCTCAAATGGGAAAAAAATGAAATAGGAAAGAATTTGGGGAAACACTATACTTTATGTGAAAACAAATACACACAAAAATAAAATATACACTTTTAAAGATGAGATTTCAAATACATATATAGTACAAGGAGTAATCAAGGTCACCCTGATGTGAAGTAATTTGTGTCTACTGCTAGGGTTACTTCAAAACATAGAAGGATACTCTTTTAAGTCATTAAATTCTGCTCACACTTTGGGGGGTCTATTTCTAAACATTTTCTATGTCTGTGTTTTTTAAAATACTCTTGTAAAATGTGTGGTGTTGGATATATTTTTAATCAATATGATCACTCCTGGTTCTTAGCCAGAAAGCTGAACTTGTTTAAATAAATCATTTACTAATATATTTAGATTGTTTTCACATTCTGTGCTTCATTAATCCTGATTTTTCTATATATTTTTTACTTTACTTTTTTCTGCTTTTAAAAATTGAGTCTTTTTAAAATTATTTTTCCCACCAAAGTATGTAAAGAATATACACTTATTTCTCTTCTTTCAGAGTAACTCTTCAAAATCTAACATGCATAATTAAAATTTGTTCATTATCAGCATAATTGAAGGAAATTAAAATATTTTATCTCTTTTTAAAAAATTTTTATTCTATATTAGAGCATAGTTGATTAACAATGTGTTAATTTCAGGTGTACAGCAAAGTGATTCATTTATACATATACATGTATCTATTCTTTTTCAAATTCTTTTCTCATTTAGGTTATTACAGAATATTGAGCAGAGTTCCCTCTGCTATACAGTAGGTTCTTCTTGGTTATCACTTTTAAATATAGGAGTGTGTACATATCAACCCCAAACTCCCAGTCTATCCCTCCCCCCAGCCTTTCCCCTGGTAACCATAAGTTCATTCTCTAAGTCTGTGAGTCTCTTTCTGTTTTGTAAATAAGTTCATTTGTATCATTTCTTTTTTTTAGATTCCACATACAAGTGATATCATATGATATTGTCTTTGTCTGACTTACTTCACTTAGTATGATAATCTCCAGGTCCATCCATGTTGCTGCAAATGGCATTATCTCATTCTTTTTAATGGCTGAGTAATATTCCATTGTATATATGTACCATATCTTCTTTATCCAGTCATCTATTGATGGATATTTAGGTTGCTTCCATGTCTTGGCTATTGTAAATAGTGCTGCAGTGAACATTGGGATGCATGTATCCTTTCGACCCAGGTATTTCCCTGGATATATGCCTAGGAGTGGGATTGCTGGATTATATGGTGGCTCTATTTTTAGTTTTTTAGGGAACTTCCATACTGTTCTGCATAGTGGCTGCACCAATTTACATTCTCACCAACAGTGTAGGAGGCCTCCCTCTTCTCTACATCGTCTCCAGCATTTATTGTTTGTAGATTTTTGATGATGGCCATTCTGACTGGTGTGAGGTGATACCTTATTGTAGTTTTGATTTGCATTTCTCTAATAATTAGTGATGTTAAGCATCTTTTCATGTGCTTCTTGGCCATCTGTATGTCTTCTATGGAGAAATGTCTATTTAGGTCTTCTGCCAATTTTTAAATTGGGTTGTTTGTTTTTTTAATATTCAGCTGCATGAGCTGTTTATATATTTTGGAGATTAATTCTTTGTCCATTGAATCATTTGCAAATATTTTCTCCCATTCTGAGGGTTGCCTTTTCATCTTGTTTATGGTTTCCTTTGCTGTGCAAAAGCTTTTAAGTTTCATTAGGTCCCATTTGTTTATTTTTATTTTTATTTCTATTACTCTAGGAGGTGGATCAAAAAAGTTCTTGCAGTGATTTATGTCAAAGAGTGTTCTTCCTATCTTTTCCTCTAAGAGTTTTGTAGTGTCTGGTCTTACATTTAGGTCTCGAGTCCTTTTTCAGTTTATTTTTGTGTACGGTGTTAGGGAGTTTTCTAATTTCATTCTTTTACATGTGGCTGTCCAGTTTTCCAAACACCACTTATTGAAGAGACTGTCTTTTCTCCATTGTATATCTTTGCCTCCTTTGTCATAGATTAGTTGACCATAGGTGTGTGGATTTATTTCTGGACTTTCTATCTTGTTTCATTGATCTATGTTTCTGTTTTGGTGCTGGTACCATATTGTCTTCATTACTGTAACTTTGTAATGTAGTCTGAAGTCAGGGAGTCTGATTCCTCCAGCTCTGATTTTTTCCCCAAGACTGCTTTGGCTATTCAGAGTCTTTTGTGCCTCCATACAAACTTTAAGATTTTTTGTTCTAGTTGTGTAAAAAATGCCATTGGTAATTTGATAGGGATTGCATTGAATCTGTAGATTGCTTTGGGTAGTATAGTCATTTTCACAATATTGATTCTTCCAATCCAAGAACATGGTATATGTCTCCATCTGTTGGTATCATCTTTAATTTCTTTCATCAGTGTCTTATAATTTTCTGCATACAGGTCTTTTGTCTCCCTAGGTAGGTTTATTCCTAGGTATTTTATCCTTTTTGATGCAATGGTAAATGGGAGTGTTTCCTTAATTTGTCTTTCAGATTTTTTGTCATTAGTTTATAGGAATGGAAGAGATTTCTGTGCATTAATTTTGTATCCTGCTACTTTACCAAATTCATTGATTAGCTCTAGTAGTTTTCTGGTGGCATTTTTATGAGTCTCTATGTATAGTATCATGTCATCTGCAAACAGTGACAGATTTACTCCTTCTTTTCCAATTTGTATTCCTTTTATTTCTTTTTCTTCTCTGATTGCCGTGTCTAGGACTCCAAAACTATGTTGGATAATAGTGGTGAGAGTGGACATCCTTGTCTTGTTCCTGATCTTAGAGGAAATGTTTTCAGTTTTTCACCATTGAGAATGATGTGTGCTCTGGGTTTGTCGTATATGGCCTTTATTATGTTGAGGTAGGTTCCCTCTATGCCCACTTTCTGGACAGTTTTTTTCATAAATCGTTGTTGAATTTTGTCAAAAGCTTTTTCTGCATCTATTGAGATGATCATATGGTTTTTCTTCTTCAATTTGTTAATCTGGTATATCACATTGATTAATTTGTGTATATTGAAGAATCCTTGCATCCCTGGGATAAACCCCACTTGATCATGGTGTATGATCCTTTTAATGTGTTGTTGGATTCTGTTGGCTAGTATTTTGTTGAGGATTTTTGCATCTATATTCATCAGTGATACTGGTCTGTGATTTCCTTTTTTTGTAGTATCTTTGTTTGGTTTTGGTATCAGGGTGATGGTGGCCTCATAGAATGAGTTTTGGAGTGGTCCTTCCTCCGCAATTTTTTGGAAGAGTTTGAGAAGGATGGGTGTTAGCTCTTCTCTACATGTTTGATAGAATTCACCTGTGAAGCCATCTGGTCCTGGACTTTGGTTTGTTGGAAGATTTTTAATCACAGTTTCAATTTCATTACTTGTGATTGATCTGTTCATATTTTCTATTTCTTCCTGGTTCAGTCTTGGAAGGTTATACCTTTCTAAAAGTTTGTGCATTTCTTCCAGGTTGTCCATTTTATTGGCACAGAATTGCTTGCAGTAGTCTCTTAGGATGCTTTGTATTTCTGTGATGTCTGTTGTAACTTCTCCTTTTTGATTTCTAATTTTATTGATTTGAGTCCTCTCCCTATTTTTCTTGATGAATCTGGCTAGCAGTTTGTCAATTTTGTTTATCTTCTCAAAGAACCAGATTTTAGTTTTATTGATCTTTGCTATTGTTTTTTATGTTTCTATTTCATTTATTTCTGCTCTGATCTTTATGATTTCTTTCCTTCTGCTAACTTTGCGTTTTGTTTGTTCTTCTTTCTCTAGTTCCTTAGGTGTAAGGTTAGATTGTTTATTTGAGATTTTTCTTGTTTCTTGAGGTAGGCTTGTATAACTATAAACTTACCTCTTAGAATTGCTTTTGCTGCATCCCATAGGTTTTGGATCATTGTTTTTTCATTGTCATTTGTCTCTAGGTATTTTTTGATTTCCTCTTTGATTTATTCAGTGATCTCTTGGTTATTTAGTAACATATTGTTTAGCCTCCATGTGTTTGTGTTTTTTTATGTTTTTTTCCCTGTAATTCATTTCTAATCTCATAGCGTTGGGGTCAGAAAAGATGCTTGATATGATTTCTATTTTCTTAAATTTACTGAGGCTTGATTTGTGACCCAAGATGTGATCTATCCTGGAAAATGTTCCATGCGCACTTGAGAAGAAAGTGTAATCTGCTGTTTTTGGATGGAATGTCCTATAAATATTACTTAAATCTATCTGCTCTATTGTGTCATTTAAAGCTTCTGTTTCCTTATTTATTTTCATTTTGGATGATCTGTCCATTGGTGTAAGTGAGGTGTTAAATTTCCCCACTATTATTGTGTTACTGTCGATTTCCTCTTTTATACCAGTTAGCACTTGCTTTATGTATTGAGGTACTCCTATGTTGGGTGCATATATATTTATAATTGTTATATCTTCTTTGTGGATTGATCTCTTGTTCATTATGTAGTGTCCTTCCTTGTCTCTTGTAACATTCTTTATTTTAAAGTCCATTTTATCTGATATGAGTATAGCTACTCCAGCTTTCTTTTGATCTCCATTTGCATGGAGTATCTTTTTCGATCCCCTCACTTTCAGTCTGTATGTGTCCCTAGGTCTGAAGTGGGCGTCTTGTAGACAGCATATATATGGGTCTTGTTTTTGTATCTATTCAGCAAGCCTGTGTCTTTTGGTTAGAGCATTTAATTCATTCACGTTTAAGGTAATTATCAATATGTATGCTCCTATGACCATTTTCTTAATTGTTTTGGGTTTGTTTTTGTAAGTCCTTTTCTTCTCCTGTGTTTCCCACTTAGAGAAGTTCCTTTAGCATTTGTTGTAGAGCTGGTTTGGTGGTGCTGAATTCTCTTAGCTTTTGCTTGTCTGTAAAGCTTTTGATTTCTCCATCAAATCTGAATGAGATCTTTGCTGGCTAGAGTAATCTTGGTTGTAGGTTCTTCCCTTTCATCACTTTAAGTATATCATGCCACTCCCTTCTGCCTTGTAGAGTTTCTGCTGAGAAATCAGCTGTTAACCTTATGGGAGTTCCCTTGTATGTTATTTGTCGTTTTTCCCTTGCTTCTTTCAATAATTTTTCTTTGTCTTTAATTTTTGCCAATTTGATTACTATGTGTTTCGGCGTGTTTCTCCTTGGGTTTATCCTGTATGAGACTCGCTGTGTTTCCTGGACTTGGGTGGCTATTTCCTCTCCCATGTTAGGGCAGTTTTCAACTATAATCTCTTCAAATATTTTCTCTGGTCCTTTGTTTTTCTCTTCTCCTTCTGGGACCCCTATAATGCGAATGTTGTTGTGTTTAATATTGCCCCAGAGGTCTCTTAGGCTGTCTTCATTTCTTTTCATTCTTTTTTCTTTATTCTGTTCTGCAGCAGTGAATTCCACCGTTCTGTCTTCCAGGTCATTTATCCATTCTTCTGCCTCAGTTATTCTGCTATTGATTCCTTCTAGTGTAGTTTTCATTTCAGTTACTATATTGTTCATCTCTGTTTCCTTGTTCTTTAATTCTTCTAGGTCTTTGTTAAACATTTCTTGCATCTTCTCGATCTTTGCCTCCATTTTTTTTCCGAGGTCCTGGATCATCTTCACTATCATTATTCGGAATTCTTTTTCTGGAAGCTTGCCTATCTCCAATTCATTTAGTTGTTTTTCTGGGGTTTTATCTTGTTCCTCCATCTGGTACATAGCCCTCTGCCTTTTCATCTTGTCTATCTTTCTGTGAATGTGGTTTTTGTTCCACAGGCTGCAGGATTGTAGTTCTTCTTGCTTCTGCTGTCTACCCTCTGGGGGATGATGCTATCTAATAGGCTTCTGGAAGTTTCCTGATGAGAGGGACTGGTGGTGGGTCGAGCTGACTGTTGCTGTGGTGGTCATAGCTCAGTAAAAGTTTAATCCACTTGACAGTTGCTGGGTGGGGCTGGGTTCTCTCCTTGTTGGTTGTTTAGCCTGAGGCAATGCAACACTGGAGCCTGCCTGGGCTCTTTGGTGGGGCTAATGACAGACTCTGGGAGGTCTCACGACAAGGAGTACTTCCCAGAACTTCTGCTGCCAGTGTTCTTGGCCCCACAGTGCGACAGAGCCACCCCCTACCTCTGCAGGAGACCCTCCAACACTAGCAGGTAGGTCTGGTTCAGTTTCCTGTGGGGTCACTGCTCCTTCCCCTGTGTCCCGATATGCACACTACTTTGTGTGTGCCCTCCAAGTGTGGAGTCTCTGTTTCTCCCAGTCCTGTCGAAGCCCTCCAATCAATTCCCACTAGGCTTCAAAGTTTGATTCTCTAGGAATTCCTCCTCCAGTTGCCCGCCCCCAGGTTGAGAAGCCTGATGTGGGGCTCAGATCCTTCACTCCAGTGGGTGGACTTCTGTGGAATAAGTGTCCTCCAGTCTGTTAGTCACCCACCCAGCAGTTATGGGATTTGATTTTACTGTGATTGTGCCCCTCCTACCAACTCATTGTGGCTTCTCCTTTGTCTTTGCATGTGGGGTATTTTTTTGGTGAGTTCCAGTGTCTTCCTGTAGATGATTGTCCAGCAGCTAGTTGTGATTCTGGTGTTCTTGCAAGAAGGAGTGAGAGCACGTCCTTCTACTCCGTCATCTTGTTTCCTCCCTAGTAGAATACTTTCTAATAGAGAAAGAATTTGCCATATCCTTTGTTGCACTAGATCTACCACTTTTATATAGTGCTTTACTTTTATTGAGTATTTGTGCCTTTTTTATGTTTTTAATTATTGCAAAAATTTATTGTATCTTTCTATCTAATTCTGTTGTTTAATGGTTCTGATAAATCAGTATGTATTTTTAAAATGTGTTATTGTAAACTCACATTTAGAGGGACTTTATTTGTGGGACTATTATTTTGTCTTCACTGGAAATATGTCCTTCTAGAGGATAGTTGTGTTTCCTACTGTAATACTACTACTATTATATGGCTCTTTATTAGAATGGAATTTCCCATATCTTTCAGAGATTGTAAATCAAAACACAAAGTACAGGTAAGAGGAGGCATGTGAATTCAGATTTCCAAGGGAGATATTTTATTCTGAATGACAGTCTAACTGATAGCTAGGCTTGAGACAGTCAAATTTCCATGTGTCTTTCTACTGTCAGATAGATATTTCTAATATATAACTTCACAACATTACATGAGTTCTCTCTTCATAAATGTTGGACCATTCCACACCTTGTGCAGGTCTATGGATTTATTTCTTGACACTCTTGTAACATCTATAACCAAGTATTTTGTTTGTCAAGATAATAAAATGCTGAATAATATTCCACTGTGTGTGTATACTAACTTTCGTTATCGATTTTTCTGTTGATAGAGTGGAATATGTCTATTATCTTGATTATGGTGATGTATCTATCATGGGTATTTGTGTATGTCCAAACTCATCAAATTGTACATATGAAGTATGTAGAATTCTGTGTATATCAATCATATCTCAATAAAGCTGTTTTTTTTTGTTGTTGGTTTTTTTGTTTGTTTGTTTTTGTTTTTAAGATGGTGAAATGCTCCCAGGGAAGCTAAAGTATCTCCATCAACTTTTCTCTGGATATTTTTTAAAAATTTCTTTTATCTTCCTTTTTTTCTATTTTTATTTTATCCTTTCTTTCTTTATTCTAGCCTGAGTGTGTAATTAAAAATATATTTGTTATAGTTCAACTGGTAATTCTAGATATTTTGCAACAGGAGGTGTTTCAGGAAGTTTTTAATTTTCTATATTGTGATAATGATAATTTATATTTTCACATAAATTATATAATGTTTTAGGACATTTTAGTGATCAAGTAGATGTTAGGAAATACCAAAAAAAGCACCACTATCTGGGAAGACTTAGCTTTTTCATTTTATCTTATCTGTAAAATGGAGCTGATGTTGACTCCTATCACTTTTTTATTTAATTGAAGTAAGATTGACTTACAATATTATATTAGTTACAGGTGTAAAACATACTGTTTCAAGTTTCCAAAAATTGAATTTTTCAATTCAAAAATTCAATTTTTATACATTACAAAGTGATCACCCCAATAAGTCTAATTACCATCTGTCAGCATACAAAGTTATTACAATGCTATTGACTATATTTCCTATGCTGTACATCAGCAGTCCCCAACCTTTTTGGCGCCAGGGACCAGTTTAATGGAAGACAATTTTTCCACGAATGGGGGGTGGGGCGAGATGGTTCAGGCAATAATGTGAGTGATGGTTCAGGCATTAATATCAGCAATGGGGGGATGGTTCAGACAGTAATGCGAGTGATGGGGAGTGATGGGAAGTGACAGATGAAGCTTCACTTGCTCACCTGCCACTCATCTTCTGCTGTGCGGCCTGGTTCCTAACAAGCAGCAGATAGGTACCAGTCCCCAGTCCAGGGGTTGGGGACACCTTCTGTACATTACATATTCTTGACTTATTTATTTTGTAACTGGGAGTTTGTACTGCTTAATCCCCTTCATCTATTTTGCCTATCCTCCCAGAACCCATCTCTCTGGCAACCACCAGTGTGTTTTCTGTATTTATGAGTTTGTTTTATGTTTGTTTTGTTTTTAATATTCCACATATAACTGAAAAAATCCAGTATATGAGTTTGTCAGTCTGACTTAATTCACTTAACATAATACCTTCTAGATCCATCCATGTTGTCAAAAAGGCAAGATATTATTCTTTGTATGGCTGAGTAATATTCCATTGTATATTCATATATATGTGTGTGTGTGTATATATATATATATATATATATATATATATATATATATATATATATATATATACATATACACCACAATTTCTCCATTCATTCATTTATCAATGGACACAGGTTGTTTCCATATGTTGCTGCTGTAAATAATGCTGTAATGAATATAGTGGTGCATGTATCTTTTTGAATTAGAATTAGTGTTTTTGTTCTCTTCAGGTAAATATCCAGAAGTGGAATTGGTGTATCATATATATGGAAATTCTATTTTTCATTTTTTAAGGAACCTCCATATAGTTTTCCATAGTGGCTACACCAATTTATAATCCCAATAGTGCACAAGTGTGCATTTTTCTCCCCATCCTCTTCAACACATATTATTTGTTGTCTTCTTGATGATAGCTACTCTGACAGATGTGAGGTTGTAGCTCATTGTGGTTTTGATTTTCATTTCCATGAGGATTAGTGATGTTGAGCATTTCTTCATGTGTCTGATGGCCATCTGTAAGTCTTATTAGGAAAAATGTCTATTTAGGTCCTCTGCCCATTTTTAATTGGATTGTTAGGATTTTTTTTTTGATATTGAGTTGTATGAGTTCTTCATATATTTTGGATATTAAACCAAAATGTCCAATTAACCACTTATTGGACATCTCATTTACAACAATTTTTTTCCTATTCAGTAAGCTGCCTTTTTGTTTTGTTGATGGTTTCCTTTGCTGTGAAAAAGCTTTTTAGTTTGATGTAGTCCATTTGTTTGTTTGTACTTTTTGTTGCCCATGCCTGAAGAAACATAGCCAAAAAACTGGTGTCAAAGAGCATAGGGTCTATGTTTTATTCTAGGAGTTTTATGGTTTCAGTTCTTACATTTAAGACTTTAATCCATTTTGACTTTATTTTTGTATATGGTCTAAGAACGTGGTCTAGTTTCATTCTTCTGCATGCAGGTGTCCAATTTTTCCAATACCATTTATTGAAGAGACTGTCTTTTCCCCATTGTTTAATCTTGCCTCCTTTGTCCTAAATTAATTGACCATATAGGTGTGGATTTATTTTGGGGCTCTCTTTTCTAGCCCATTGTTATGTGTCTCTGTTTTTGTGACAGTACCATACTATTTTTTACTATGGCTTTGTAGCATAGTTTGAAATCAAAGACTGTGATACATCCAGCTTTATTCTTTCTCAAGATTGCTTTGGCTATTCTAGGTCTTTTGTGGTACCATACAAATTTTAGATTATTTTTTTCTAGTCCTATAAAATGTTATGGGGTACTTTGATAGGAATTGCATTGAATTAGTAGATTGTTTTGGGTAGTGTGGACATTTTAACAGTATTAATTCTTCCAATCCATGATCATGGAATATTTTTCGATTTATTTGTGTCATCTTCAATTTCTTTCATCAATGTTTTATGAATACATCAATGTTTTCAGAATACAGATCTTTTATCACCTTGGTTAAATTTATTCCTAGGCATTTTATTTATTTATTTATTGATGCAACTGTAAGTGGAATTGCTTTCTTAAATTCTCCGAGTATTTATCATGAATGTTGAATATTTTGTCAAATGTTCAATGGATGTTGAATTTTGTGAAATACTTTTTATGAATCTATTGAGGTGATCATACGATTTTTATCCATCATTTTTGATAATGTGTTTTATCTCACTGATTGATATGCAGATATTGAACCATCCTTGCATCCCATGAATAAATCACCCTTTATCATGGCACATCATCCTATAAATGTACTATTGAATTTTGTTTTCTAATATTTTATTGAGGATTTCTGCATCTATGTTCATCAGGGATATTAGCTTATTTCTATTTCTTTTTTTGTAGTGTCTTTGGTGTTGGTATCAGGATAATTCTGGCCTGGTGGTATGAATTTGGAAGCTTCCCTTCCTCTTCAATTTTTTAAAACAGTTTGAGAAGGATAGGCATTAACTCTTCTTTAAATGTTTGGTAGAATTCACGTGTAAAGCTGTGTGGTCCTGCACTTTTTTGTTTGTTGGGAGTTTTTGGATTACAATTCAATGTTATTACTAGTAATCAGTTTGTTTGTGCTTTCTATTTTTTCCTGATTTGGTCTTGGAAGATTGTATATTTCTAATAATTTATCCATTTCTTCTAGGTTGTACAATTTGTTGGAGAATTATTATTCATAGTAGTTTATTATGATTCTTTGTTTTTCTGTGGTATCAATTGTAACTTCTCTTTCATTTCTGACTTTGAGCTCTTTCTCTTTTTTTCTTGCTGAATCTTGCTAAAGGATTTTTGATCTTGTTTATCTTTTCAAAAACCAGTTTTTAGTTTCATTGATCTTTCCTTTTAATTTTCAGTTTCTATATTAATTATTTCTGCTATCATCTTTATTATTTCCTTCTTTATACTAATTTTGGGCTTTGCTTTTCTTTTTCTAGTTCCTTTAGTTTAAAGTTAGATTGTTTGTGATTTTTCTTGCTTCTTCAGGTAAGCCTGTATCACTATGAACTTCCCTCTTAGAATATTTTTGCTGCATTCTATAGGTTTGGGAAAGTTGTGTTTCCATTTTCATTTGTCTCAAAGTATTTTTTGAATTACTCTTTGATTTCTTTTTGACTCATTGGTTATTTAGTAGCATGTCTTAGTTTCCATGTGCTAGTGTTTTTTCCAATTTTCTTGTGATTGATTTCTAGTTTCAAATTATTGTTGTCAGGAAATAAATGTTTGGTATGATTTCAGTCTCTTAAATTTATTGAGACTTATTTTGTGGCCTCACATATGATCTGTCCTGGAGAATGTTCCACTTACACTTGAAAAGAATGCATATTCTGCTATTTAGGGGTAGAATGTTCTTTATATATCTATTAAGTCTACCTGGTCTAATGTTTCCTTTAAGTCCAATGTTTCCTTATTGACTTTTTGTCTGGATGATCTGTCCAATTGATGTAAGTGGTATGTTAAAGACCCCTAATAATATTACTGTTAATTTTTTTCTTTATTTTTGTTAATAATAGCTTTAAATATTTAGGTACTTCTATGTTGGGTTCATAAATCTTTACAAATGTTATATCTCCTTCTTGGATTGACTCCATTATCATTAGGTAATGTTCTTTGTCTTTTGTTACAATCTTTGTTTAAAGTCTCTTTTGTCTGATATGAGTATTGCTACCCTAGATTTCTTTTTGTTTTCATTTCCATTTTTCCATCCTTTTACTTTCAGTCTCTGTGTGTCTCTATATCTGAAGTGCTTCTCTTACAGGCAGCATATAGATGGATCTTGTTTTTTTAATCCATTCAACAACCCTATGTCTTTTGATTGGAGCACTTAGTTCATTTACATTTAAAGTGGTTATTGATAAGTATGTATGTATTGCCATTTTGTTAATTGTTTTCTGGTTGGTTCTGTAGTTCTCCTCTGCTCTTTTCTTCCTCTCTTGGTATCTTCCCTTGTGGTTTGATGTTTTTCTTTAGTGTTATGTTTGGTTTCTTTCTGTTTATTTTTGTGTATCTATTATAGGTTTTTGGTTTGTGGTTACCACGTAGTATGTATGCGTGTGTGTGTGTGTGTATGTATTTTAAGGTGGTAGTTGCTTAAGTTTGAACACATTCTAAAAGCACTGCATTTTTACTCCCCACATCCCATGTTTTGTTTTTGACATATTTTTTATTTTATATATCCCTTAACTACTTATTGTAGTTACAGCTGATTTTTAAAAAATTTTGTCTTTTAACCTTCATACTAGCTTTTTAAGTGGTTGATCGACTATGTTACTATATATTTGCTTCTACTAGTGAGCTTTTTTTCATATATTTTCTTATTTTTATTGATGGATTTCTTCCCTTTAACATTTATTCTAGGGCTAGTTTAATCTTAATGGACTCCTTTAATTTTTCCTTGTCTGGGAAACTATCTCTCTTTTTAATTCTGAATGATAACCTTGCTAGGTAGAGTATTCTGGTGTGTTAGTTTTTTTTGTTTTTTGTTTTTTGTTTCCTTCAGCACTTTAAATATATCATGCCACTCCCTTCTGGACTGCAAAGTTTCTGATGAAAAATCATCTGATAGTTTTATGGAGGTTCTCTTGTATGTGACTAGTTGTTTTCCTCTTGCTGCCTTGAAATTATCTTTACTTTATCTTTATTAAAGATAAAGATCTTTATCTTTATCTTTTATTATCTTTATCTTAACTTTTGCCATTTTAATTGTGATATGTCTTGGTATGTATCTCTTTGGGTTCAGCTTGTTTGGGACTCTCTGTGATTCCTAGACCTGGATATCTGTTTTCTTCTCCAGTTTAGAAAAGTTTTCAGCCATAATTTTTCAAATAAGTTTTCTGCTCCTTACTTGCTCTCCTTCTGGGCTCTCTGTATGCAAATGTTAGTATGCTTGATATTGTCTCAGAGATCCCTTAAATTATCCTCATTTAATTTTATTTTCCTTTTTGTCATTCCGATTGGGTGATTTCCAGTATTCTGTCTTCCAAATCACTGATCTGTTGCTCTGTATCATCTAATCTGCTGTTGATTCCCTCTAGTTTATTTTTCACTTCAGTAATTGTATTATTCAGTGTTGACTGGTTCTTTCTAATATTTTCTAGTTCTTTGTTGAACTTCTCATTGTGTTTCTCCATTCTTCTCCTAAGTTTGGTAAGCACTTTTATGATCAATTTTGACCTCCTTATCTGGTTAAAGCCTTGTCTTTGCTTACCTCTCTTTAACTAGGGCTTTTCTTAAAGTTTTATTTTATTATTTTATTTGGAATACAGTCCTCTGTCTTGTCATTTTGTTTGACTTTCTGTGCTTATTTCTATGTATATGTGTTTATTTCTATCTCTCCTGGTCTTGAAGGTGTGGCCTTGTGTAGGCAACACCTGTTTTGACTGTGTGTACCAGGGGCCTTGGCAAGCCAGCTGGAGCTGGATTAGGTATAGACCAGGGACATCCTGGGGTGCACTGTATCAAGGCTACTTACCTGGACAGCTGGAGCTGGAGGAGGCATGGGCTGGGAGGGTCCCATGGTGTGCTGTGTCAGGGCTGCCCTAGTGGGATGGCTAGAATTAGAGTGGGCACAGGCCAAAACCAGGGGTCCTGGTGTTACCACACCAGGGTGCCTTGGTGGGAATGCTGTAGCAGAGTCAGGTGAGGCTTGGTGGCCCTCCTTGGGGGAGTGGCTGGAGCTGATGTGGGCCAGGGGCCTGGGGTTTGCTGGGTTGGCTGTGGCAGGCTGGCCAGAGCACCTGGATTATGATCCTGCCTGCACTATCAAGGTGGAGGGAGAATGCAAAAAATGATGCTTTCTGGTGACTCTGACCCCAGAGAGAGTTCCAGCAGTTTCCCACCCATCTGGTAGATGTTCTAAGGTTAGTATATGGATTTTCCTCATGTACTGTCTAGGTACCCTTTAAACCACTGTTTCTTGCTGTGCCGCAGTGGGAGTAGGTCTTCACATGAACCCCTCAGTGATATCCCTCCCTAATGTAGGTCACCAGAGGTGGGGTTCCCACTGATATCATGTTTTTGTCTCTCCTACCTGTCTCCATGTGGTGCCTCTATAGTTTGTTGTGCTGAAGCTGTTTAATCAGCCCTCAGTTCTTCCTCAGGAGGAATTACTTTACATGTAGGTGTAAATAGAGTGTGTTTGTGGGAAGAGTTAAGTTCCGGGTCTTCCTACATTTTCATCTTGGACCAGAGCCCTAGCCTTATCATTATTCCTGCCACCATTTCAAGATTAAATGAGGGAATACCTGAAGAGTACTTAGAATTGTGTCATGTATATTGTAGATACTGAATTAGTGCTGAGTATTATTATTATTATTAACATTATTATTTAACTGTCTAGTAACTCAGGGAAAGCTTCACTGATTAGGTTTAGCTCTGAAAGAGAAATAAGAGTTAACTTGGTAAATATCAGTTATTATTGCTTTATAAGAACCATGTAGCTTCTCCTGATCCCTAATTAAAATAAAATATAGTGGGTTAAAGCAATAATTTATTATTTTTTGTGATTCTATAGGTCAAGAATTATAGCTATGGAGATTACTTGTTGTGCATGATATTTACTGGAGACAATCAACTGATGGCATTTAGTTGGCACCTAGATTGGGATAAATGCTCTAAGAAGCCTTCACTCACAAGTTAGGTGCAGTGGTGTTCCATCATGTAAGCTCTGTCTATTCAATAACTTAGCCCAAGCTTCTTTACAGCATGGTGGCTATCTTCCTCAGAGAGTGTTCTATGAGGACAAGCTCTAATGTGCAAGAACTTATTAGACCTTAGCTTGCTAATGTCTCATTGGTCAAAGTAAACTGCATGACTCATCTAGAATCAGTGTGGGAAGGGGTTATAAAAGGATATGAATTTTAGCTCTCTGGTTTATGTGTGACCACCAGGTAAGAATCTATCACAGTGAAGAAGGTAAAATAATGTTTCATGCACTTAGAAATGTATGTACGAGTGTTCAGAGATAGTAAAGATCAAAGAACATGAAAGAAAGCCAACATTGTTAAAGGTGAAATTCAAAGAAGTGTGGGTTATGGAGTGGAGCTAGAATACAAGGTAGGATGCACACTTTGCAAGGTTGTTAAGCATATTAAGGAACTTTGTCTTTATGTTAACAGCAATGGGAAATCATTAATGTGTTTTAAACAGGGAAATGATGATAAAATTATCAATAATAAATATCACTTTTTCTGTGATTTATAAAACATATTGGAGGAAAGTGAAAAGAGATTTTCTGGCTTATAGACTATTTCAGCATTTCAGGCAAGAGGCACAGTTACCTTGGTGTAGATAGAAATAGATAAATATAAGATAAATTTTGAAAGTTGTATTGAGAAGCCATAGTAAGAAAAATTAAGATCTTACTAGTTATTTCTAGCTTCTGTCTGGAATGACTAGATGGATAATATTGCTATTCAATGATACAAGAAATATGCAAATAGACCAAGTTTTGGTGTAAAAATATGAGTTGGATTTTGGACATGCTAATTTTAAGGTGACGTTAAGTCATCTGTGTAGAGATATTAAGTAGAAAGTTTGAAATATGAGTTTGAAATAGATCTCAAAAGAGAAGTCTGGACGATGGATAGAATTTTGTTTCCTTTCATATATAAATATTACCTGAAATGAGCATAGGTAAAATTTATTTGGAAGAGAATATAAAGAAGAAATATTTCCATGAACTGGGTCTTTCCTGAGGCATTGCAACTTTAATTGCCAGGTTGAATTGGTGCAAAACAGTCAGGGAGGGAGGGGCTTGAGTGATAAAGGAAAACCAAGAGAGTTCTGTGTTATATTGATAGAAGACAAAGGAAGAGAAAGTTTCATCATTCTTGGTGAGAACATAATTCAGCAAAAAAGTAAGCAAGATGCAGATAGGAAAAAATATACATTTATTTCAATGCCATAAAAGCCATTGGTGACTTAAACTGAATTTTCTGATGATAGCCGTGTTGGAAAGGATTGAAGTTGGAGAAGTAAAAGATTACTCCTTAAATTCTTTTGAGATATTTAGCTGTGGATGAAAATAAATAAAGCAATATCTGAAAGGTATATGGATTTAAATAAGGATTTTATTTTATTTTTAATGAGAGGTAAATGAGAACATTTAAAAACTAACTGAGTTGAGGGAGTGTGTATAATTACATGAGAGATCATGTAAGTCTCCTAAAAACAGTGAGAAAAGTCTGGTACATTGTGAGTGCCAAAAAAGTGTTCTTATCAATAGTGCCATCACCATTGTAAGCATTACATTAAGGAAAAAATCTGTGAATAGAAGTTTGCTTTTGCAAGATGAAAGAATGAGGATGGGTGCGGGTGTAGGTACTATGCAGATGAAGAGTTCCAATCATATGGTTTCTATTTTCTATGTAAATTTGGATGCAAGTTTATTTACTAATAATTCAGAATAGGAGATATAAATATTTAGGAAAGCATGAGAACATTGTTATCATGCATTTATTCAGTAAACATTTATTGGGCACCTACTATATATCAAGTATTAGTCACTGTAGATATCATGATGTGTAAAACCAGATCTCTGTTAAAGTTTAATAAACACACATTAGATCAAATTAATTCTAATTGTGATACATATGCTTGAAGGAAGGACATGCACTGCTATAAGTGTATATGACAAAAGGCATAACACAATAAGGGAGACTGGTGAAGGATCTGTAAGTGTGTAATATTTGAATGGAGATAAAATTAGGAGTTAGCAAGATGAAAAGGTTTATTCAATATCAATCCATTTTTATTTAAACAAATACATATTAAACACCTAATATGTGCCAGATATAATGCTAGGCATTGGTGATAGAGGGGAGTGGATAAAATATCACACTATTCCAAACTCTCATGGGGCTGTTTATATAGTAAGGTGAGCAGAACTTTGAATTTGCTAGTTCCTCTCCTTGGAATGTTTTTCTCCCGAGTATCAACATGGCTTGTTCTCTCCCTTTCATCAAGTTTTAACCTAAATGACACCATTTTTTAATAAGCTTTTTCTAATACTCTAATACTTCTTATCCTCCATCTTTCCTGTGTTTATTCACATTTACCATTTAATGTATTTTGCAAGTTTGCCTTGTTTATTGTCTGTCTCCCCTTTTAGAATGAAAGACTCGTGAGAATAGGATTTAGAGGTTGTTTTACTCCCATTTATATCTCTAATTTCTACAAAAATGGTGGACATAGAGTGATAATCAAAGAATATTTATTGGGTGAATAAAGTAATTATGAATACACTGAGTGTATTCTAGTAATAAATGGTAGAAGCAAAACGAAGAATATCTTCACGTGTAATTTTCATTTTATTTATTGTTGCCATGATACTGTATTAGAATAGCTCTAACACTCTTAAAAATATCTACTATAGTAAAACTTTGGCTTACCCTTCCTTGCCCTTCCTCCCGCCATTTTATGAGCACTTTAAGTTTAAAGGTGGCAATTTAATTAATTGAAAAAACACGTAGTGATCTTTTCATCTGCAGATTATACATCAAGGCTAAATCATAGAGTACCATTATTATTCTATCTGCACATCTTCGTAAAACACATGGACATTGGAGAGGAAAAGGACAGATAAACTTCTTATCCTAGGAGCTGCCATGTTGATCCCTAGTGAATTACCTGCTGTAATCCCTTATAAATGACAGCATATTGCCCAAGTGCTCTGGTTTCTTAGCAGAAAACCTTCCAAATATTTCATGGCAGAACCCCCCTGCTTTGTTCTATGGCTACTATATTCTGTGTGCTCTGCAAACTTTAGCATTCTCTTAGGAATACTTCTCTTAGGGTGCTCTAGGACCCAAATTTCCAACATGTGTGGGGAGGTCCCCCCCCGCCCACAACACCCCAAGCTGGATATCCTACAGTTGAATTCAATTCTGCCACTATTTACCCAGGGGTAGCCTCAGATCCTACATGTTAATGACTCAATCCTACAAGATTGCCTCCATCCCACATCAGATGCTAACCACAAGCCCATGTTGTCACCTGTGCTTCTGTGCTATACATCAGAGGTTCCCACGACACAGTCCTTGGGTTCAGTTAACTCACAGAACTCAAGAAACCCATTTACTTGCTAGATTACCAGTTTTCTATAAAAGGTTATAACTTAGGAACAGCCAGATGGAAGAGATGCATAGAGCAAGGTATGGGGAAAAGGTGCCAAGCTTTCATGTTGTCTCCAAGCACTCCGCTCTTTCCAGATCTCCACTTGTTTACCAGCCTGGAAGCTCTCCAAACCCTGTTTTCTTTGGGTTTTTATGGAGACTTCATTACATAAGTATGGTTGTTTAAATCACTGACCACTGATGTTTGAACTCACCCTCTAGTCCCTTTCCCCTCCCTGGAGGTCAAAGGGTGGAGCTGAAAATTCCAACCCTCTAATAACACAGTTGGCTCCACTGGCAAACAGCTCCCATCCTTAGGTGAGGTCAAAAGACCACCTCATTAACATAACAAAAGATATTTTTTATCACTCTCCAAATTTAGGAAACTCCAAGAATTTGGGAAGCTGTGAGTAAGGAACCATGGAGGAAGACCAAATATACACGGGAAATGTATTTTGGTCATTTGAATGACCAAATATGTATTTTTATTATAAATCACAATATTGCAGATTCTTTTGTCTACTTCTATAGAATTTATTCTAAAGTTAAAAAGTAAGTAAAAATACAAAGACTACCTTCAATATGCAAAGAATATCAAGGACTCTATTTCCATTATTCCCCAAAACACTTCAGTTACCATAAGATTTAGGTGCAGTATCA
Organism: Eubalaena glacialis; assembly: GCF_028564815.1. Classification (NCBI taxonomy): domain Eukaryota; kingdom Metazoa; phylum Chordata; class Mammalia; order Artiodactyla; family Balaenidae; genus Eubalaena; species Eubalaena glacialis. The sequence continues at coordinate 31,458,267 of NC_083734.1, forward strand.
CATTATTTCCATCTCCTCAGCCTACCCTAGCTCTGGGCAAAATGATCCAATAACCATTTTGCTATTTTTTTCTCTTTAACTTTTATGTCCAACTATATGTGTTTCAAGTGTATTTTTATAAGTGTACTATGGATGATATTATCTTGTTTAAACCCCTTTGTATAATAAAAAAAATACATTTTTATACAGCTTATAATAGAAAATGTTTGCTAAGTTCCTCTTGATTAGCACATGGAAGCAAGTTTATTCCTCATAATTTTCCTCTGGCCTTGGTCCTCAGGAATCCCAGAAGTAAGTTTATCTCAAATACAATAAGAGTACTACATTTGATATAACTCAAAAATGTCCTCCTGTATATTGTTCAAATTCCCTCTTTAACTTTCTGCTTACAAATGTCTTGCCAATTCACATGTATTCTCTCAGCCCATTACATGTATGATATCATTTAATTCTCTGAAGAAGCATTTAAGAAAGCTCTTTTTTACCAATAAGAACATATATGCATAAATATTGATAAACACATATAAGTCAAACTACATGTGCATGTATATGTGCATGTGAGTACATAGGCATGTTAGAGTGCATGCGTGTGTATGTGAGTAACTGTCAATGATGCCTTTTTGTAAGTTTGCAGAGATGTAAATAAAAATAAATATATAGGGGATAATTACTTTTCAATTTTTTATGAACTAGCCTATTAATTTGATAATACATTATTGCCCACCTTCAATTAAGCTATTGCTCATGATTCTAATGTATAAACATATCTCCTTAAAAAAGTGTCTTAAAATGTGCCATGGTTTTCATTTTTAGATTGTTTCTGTGCTAGCCCAGCAAATTCAAGTGGACTTTCTATTCTCCTTTATAGGTGATCCCAGCTTTTTCATTCATAACATCTTTTGTATAATTGCACTCTAATTTTTCATTTCAAAATATTTATGGCATGAGTAACTTTTATCCTCTCCATCTTTCTATATATTCTTTTATGTTGCTGTTGTTTTCTTCCTGTATTCATACTATTAAGATGCAGTCACCCACTATCACACTCATTCCACCATCCTGAATATATAAGCTTCAATCATTCTGGCATTTTCATTTATTCAAATTACATACCCAAGTGTAATTGATTTGCAGTTCCCCTCTTTTACTCTGAGTTAGAGATTTCTTTAAAATACAGATTTTATGATACATCTTCACCTCCTTGTTACATTTTTTAATACACCAAGGCCCTGAGATACAATTAAATAATTTGGGCAGAAGTTGAATCGTCCCCATGTGTAAGTCTTACTTGGAGTTCTGTGAAGCATTTTAAGTCAAGGGATTTCCTAAAAGCATTTCTCTTTGCTTTACTCTCAATGGTAATATGAAGAAAGGAAGAGGAAGAATTAATTACTTGTGTTTGCTGTTTCCTTTATATTTAATAAAATTCTGTAGAGAGGAAATGACAGTGATTAGTAGCATTCCTTTTAGATTACTTTAATAGTAATATGTAAAAAGAAGTCAAGATTGTGACTTTTATGAATAATACAAAATTTAATGTTTCATAGGAAGAGGCAAAGTTATGAGATAGTTCTAGAAATAAGCAAAGCTGTGTTTCAATATTGATAGTATTGTGTGACCTTTTTTAATTAACTCCTCGGCTATCTGTGATTTAATGATCTGTGTGAGTGTGTGTTTGTTTTGAGGGAGGTATAATAGTAAAATAAGACCTGGTTTCAAAGTTTACTTTAATTCATCATACTTCAATTTCAAAATCTGTGCAATAAGTCTGTTTTCTAATGTATTTCTCACTGATCTTTTTTATTAGTAAAACTACTGGTTTGGAACTTCTTTTTGAATATTCTTCAAGCCCATACCTTTACTTATCCATTCAGTCTGTTACCTACACAATCACCTATCCACTCATCTATTAGATTATCCATAAGGCACAAATACATCAGACAAAGTACTTAGATTAGATTATTTCTATATCTGAAATAGGTCTACTCAGAAAACGTATTGTCTCTTTATAGAGCAAGTACAGAAAAAGAAAAAAAAACAACAACTGTCCTTTAAACATTATCTATGTGCCAGGTTCTGAACCAGGTATTGCATGTATGCTATCTTATTCAATTCTTGGACAAATCTGTAACTGTTATTATTTCCTTCATTAAAAATGCTAAGGTTGCCAAATGAAAAGAGCTCTGGAGATTTATTTAGTTGAATAATAATATGAATATACTTAACATGCCTGACTGTACAGTTCAAATATTTTAAAATGGTAAATTTTATGTTATGTGCACTTACCACAATTAGAAATACAAAAAATACTAATTTAACTATTTAAACATTTGGCTCAATAAGTAAAAATTTGGGGATTAAAATTCAGTTTAATTAAGTTTCTCTTTCCACCTTACTTTGCTACTGAATAAGAGTAATGCCATAAGAAATACACCAGCAACCTGCTTTGGGACTTCAAATAAGTAATGGATAACATGTTTGCACACTTCTACCACAGGACTTACTCTCTTATGTGGAAATCATCTCTGTGTGAGTCTCCTCCACCATATGATAGGTTTCCCTAAGGAAAGAACCTTGTCTTATTCACCTTGCTATTTCACACCTTGATACTGTACCTGGAACACTGCATGCACTCAACAGTCTAATGAGAGCAGGATCATGGAGGACCTGATGTTAGAAATTGACCTTGAAATATGCATAGAACTTAATGAGGTGAGGAAGACTGAGTTAGGAAAGGAAGAAATCCAGTTGAAAGGAAGTACTTTGGGAAACAAAGATATGAATTTGAGGAAGCATGGAACATGTTAAGAGTAAAAATCTGTCTCATTTCTTCAAGTGGGGAGTCTAGATGAGTTCTAAGGAGTAGAGATGTAAGTCAGAATACAACTGATCTTAAATGTTATGACTCTGAACTAGATCTGCTAAATCTGGCTATTCACTTCCTGGTATAAGAAAATACCCAGAGTAGATTAAATAGAATAACACAGAATAAATTAGTATTAAAAGATGAACAATCTAAGCATTACTCTAATATAAGCATGGAATTCGCTCTATCAAACAGTATTCCAGATAATTTTACAAAATTGTAATTAATTGTAATGACAAGAAAAGTTCCTCAGAGAGAATACATTGCTTAAGGATATAGGGTGAGTAAAAGACAGGATTGGCCTGAGCACTGTGGCCTGCATTACTTCCAAAACAATACCTTTTATTAACTAGAGTTAGTCTGTCAACCAGCATTTATCTAAATCCTCAGAATAATGACCAATATTTATTGTGTGGATTCTGTGGGATCCTCAAGTGTTTTCTGAACTATCAAAGAAATATTAAATTATTTTACATTACTTAAATAAAAATTAGGTTCTATCTTAACCTAATACTTTAAAAACTGACATTCTACACATAATACCATGGTGAACATATTAACCAAAACAGTTGATTATTCTGAGCTTCTTATTCTTCATAGCTGCTGAATATTAAGGCTATTACTATGCTCCTTTTATGTCAGTCTTTGAGATATTGGACTTGGGCAACAAATTCAGTCATCTTCCAGCTCTGGGCAGTATTATCATGAACATCTTTCTCTTTCTGGTAAGATTTCTTTCATATGTTCAGATTGAAAAATGAATCCCATCTGTATTCATCTATAGCATGTGCATGACTGTAATAAATGTCATAATTATTAATTATGTATAGATTGTAGAGATGGCTATATCCTTAGTATTTTACTTCAATGTTTTTAGTTGACAGGAAAAAGTTTAAAACTTTAAAAAAGATATGATAATCTATTATTAACATGAAACATCAGTAACCGTTCTCTTTATGCATTTCTTTTTGCTCATATTTTTAAAAGTATGACATATTCCAGCTGTTGTCATCTCAGAGCTTCAGGGCTTAGAAACTATTGCTTCATTTATATATATATATATATATTTACTTACATGTATCTAACATTTTGTCTTTTATCAGATATTTTCTTATATAACTATAGATATTAAACCATTTCTAAAATAATCAGAGTGATGAGGTTTAGACTTTAATCAATGAAGGTAGTAAAATATCTATGGATATAAGAGGCTTATAAGGAAGTTTGAAAATTCAGATAGAATTTTAATGAAATATCAAAGGAACTACTATCACCTAATGAAAACTAAGAGGTCAAAGGAAACATATGAAATAGTTACCTAGTAATTGGTCAGTAGGTTTTACTGCTCAATGAATAGTCTTACATAGTTCAGCCTTCTTTTATTTACACAGGATCAAGAGACTAGTCCCAACCAATGGGCTATGAGCAGAAGTGAATGTGTCATTTATGGGCTGAGTCACAGAAAATCAGTGTCAGTTTCCTATGTTCTGGGTTCTTCTGGTGAGAATCCCAAAGAAGCCGTTTCAGATGGTGCACAACTGTGACATGGCAGAGCTTGTTTACCCTGGATGACCAAGTAACTTTGTGTAGTAGAGCCCTGCACCAACTTGTTGGGACATAGGGTAGCATGGAACAATTCTAATGCGTTTAATTACTGAATTTTCAGTTATCTCAGCATAGCCTAACCTAACCCGACAAGAATAGAAATTGGTTCTGGAAGTAGAATGCTACAGTAATAAAATCTAAAATATACAACGTTGGCCTAGTGAAAAATAACTAACATTGGAGACTGAAAAGATGAAGTTTCATATCATATAGTAGCAAAACATTTGATAAAACTTTTGCTTGAAGTAGTTTGGAAGGCAGATTGTGCTCTTCCTCATGCTATAGTACCAGGGAAGAGGTTAAAAACTAAACCTTAGTAACATGGACTAGTTGCTACTGGAAGGATTCAGCAAAGTGTTATATGAAAGAGATGACCTAGGAGAGGGTTGGCAGGAATGCATGCAGAAATGAAAGTCCACAGTCATTCTATAAATTCAAGAGCCTAAAATATTTTTTAAAATGTTTCGAGGCCTCAAATTATTAAAAATGGGCTAAAAGGTTTTGTTTTAGGAAAAAGATCAGACTCGGAGTATAGCCTTCTCACCTAGTAACTTTTATGTGATGGCCATTACATTGAGACAGCAGCTTAAGGGTGAGAAAGCAAATCTTTGAACTGTATCCTAAAAATAACATTGGATATGATTATTGTTATACAGAACTAACTGAATAAAGTAAGTTTGAAGGCCACTAAGCTTTTAAAAGAGTGAATTGATACCTAAAAAGGCCATTCTCAGGAAGGAGAGAGGTGATGATGAATAGATTTGAAAGGTTTATGTCACTGAAACATTCTTATCATTAGGTTCTTTCCTCTTAATTGTTATATTCAATGGCAGTGAAGTGGACACTTTGAATGCATAATAGCAGGTTATTGATATGATGCTGATATTATTACAGCTATCAAAGGTCAAAAGCATATAGAATGAGGGCTTCACCTAATTAGTCAGAAGTACATGTCATCAATCTGTTACTTGTCATTTAAATCTCAAACCTTTTTTTTTGTTGTTTTTGAAGACGAATAGTATGGCAGAACAGAAAATGAATGAAAGTATGTTAATTATGCATGTCTTTTCAAGAATCCGCACAATTGAAGCCATTAAATATTAAGTTTAATCATTTTATCTCATCTTTGAAAACCACCAAGGAAGTAGGATGTGATCGAAAGAACAACTAGAATAAAATTCCTAAGAGGATGACAATCAGGAAGCAAATGCTCAGGCTTATGCTGAGCTTGATTTATCAACTTATTTTTATTTTCTCTTTGTATAATTATACAAAGTGGGTGAAAGACTGCAAAGGTATTGGTAGATTAATGTTTAGTAGGCTTTTCTAAATCTTTGTTTGTTAAAATGGATATTATCTTAATGATAAAATGAAAAAAATACCCTGATAATTTAAAACATTCAGGAAAAGTGACAGCTTTTTTATTAATCTTTGCATTATTCCAAAGGGACATGATTTTTCCCTCTCTTTATTTCAAATAAAGAACACCTTAGCACACTGTCTTTTGGTAGTACACCTTATATCTTGAAGCTACCAGTGACACAGAAATCATGATTTCATGTAATCATAATTATATGATTTATATTACTCAAAATACCACTGCCTCAACAAATGTTCTCAACCTAAACTGTTCTTTGCACACTTAGAAACTACTTCCTAATTCTCAAAGCTGGAATGGGCCTCAAGAATCCAATTAGATTGTAAGACCATCAAGTGCTCCCTAAGACTGCAATAGAAACAAAGCCCCAGAACATGGAATGCCTTTCCTCATTGAATGAACTGTACAGCTTCCTCTCCTTGAAACAAGTGAAGCCAGGACTGACACCAATAGATTAAAGAAGCTGTCTAGTTTCCTTGAAAGTATTTGAGAAGAAAGATACCAGGGTGGGGAAACAAAAAGACATTCTATGACAGAGTACTCACATCTGAATATCAAAAGAAATCTTGGTTTTTTACCAAGTTGTTGAAATAGGACATGTCAGCTAGTCTGATGTGATCTGGCAAACTATCTTTTCATACAGCTGTGGAATTCCTAATTCTATTTTGACAGCCATCATATTATAGTACCAATAATAACATTTAATAATTGTTGAATTTTTCCTATCTGCCTGTAGTAACAGACTCAGCAACTCCATTTTGAAGATGAGGAGACAGGTTCACAGAGATAAGTAATTTTTCCAAGGTCACTTAACCATCAGTGGCAAAGGTGAGAATTAATCCAAGTTCTCTTTGGCTTAGAGTGTCTACTTTTACCTATTAAAATATGGAAGCTTATCTCCTGAGATCCATGGACTTCAGTGTTAACTTCTAAATTACATGCACAATTTTGTGTATGTGTTTAAGTGCACTTTCCACTGTGGGAAGAGCATTTATCTTTTACATCAGATTCTTTAAAGGATATATCATTTCAAAAATGTAAATGCCTAAATGTTTGAAAAAAGGGAATAGTTTCCATCAGTTTGTCCTCTTTATTCATTGTATTATCTGCTATGCCTGTGTGTGACTGTCCATTCACAGTGAACCACTGCAAACTCTCATATAGTCAACAGATATTTGTATTATCAGTCCCCCCAACTCAGTAATGTTTATTCCACAAACACTGTACCAGTTTCTCCTCTTTTCTTTCCCTCTTTTAACATATTGCTCTCTTAGCTATGAAGAAAAGAAATTCTGAACACTTATGTACCATTATATATTACAACTTTGAACTCTCTCATCAACTAAAAACTCTCTGTTTCCATTTAAAAATGCAACAGTGCTTTTTTTTTGAAAAAATTAAGTTTAATTTGAAACATTCATGTAATTTAAATATCAAAATACTATAAAATCTGTACTTTGAGAAGTTTTGTTCCAACCCTTGTCCCTTTCCTCTGTCCTACCCCTGGCTCCCTATAGGTAACAATTTTACTACTTATATGTGTATATTGTCAGTTTTTCTTTGTGAAAATATGAGGGAAGTCAAATATATACTCATATTCCTCCTTTCCTTACACAAAAGTAGAAAATTATGCAATATCATTTAAAACTACTCTCAATAGTTATTACTATGTTCATTTTATTTGAATTACTATTATCCAGTAATCTTGAATTTTCAACTCATATTTTATCTTAATTTTGTTCTGTCTTTAATAAAGCTTAAAAATTATTTAAGAGATATGAATTCTCAAAACAAACAGTTACTTTACACTTAGGTTTTGATTTGCTGGTTATTCCTGTTGACTGATTTTTAAATCTTAAGATGAATGAAAAACTACAGTTAGTTAAATAGGTTAGTAGTGTTCTTTGCAAATTGGTTTAAGGGGTGGAGGACACACATTAAATATTAATAATACTAATACAAAACTTTATTGGGGGAATATAGAATGAGGATTTTAATATGTACCTTCCTCTGTATATATGAAAGAAGTAATGATATAATAAACTTTAGAAATTCTCAGATCCTTAAATAAGTTAATTTATATTTGGAATTTGTAAAAAAAAATATCACGTGCAATATTTACCCCAAATTATTTAAAATTCTGATTAACATTGTTAAGAACCAGTGCTCCTCAAAACACAATTTGGGTAAGAATGTGTAGTTTCAGGAAAACCAGCAGTAAAAGGGATTAATTTGAGACCCTCAATACTACTCAATATTTCAAGCTTTGTAAAACAATTCCCAGCATCACTCCCTGTTGACATTTGCTGATGCGGTATCTAAGTAGAAAAAACTCCCGGGAGAATTTCAGTTTATCAATACATTTTCTTGGAAAAATCCATGCTCTCAATATATCTAATGTATCACATTGATAAGAGATGATTACAAACATATTAAATCTATTTTTAATGGATTGCAATTTAATTTAGGATCTGCACAATCTCCCTACCTACTTAGGACACTGGTATAGAAAAATGACATCAAGGTAAAAGATAAATCCATCAATTGGCAGTTCATCGTCAAAGATCTTTGGCATAAACTCTGCAGCTGAATGTTAGAAGAGTTTTCTTAACACACCTGTAATTAAAAATTACTTGGTGATTAACTGAGGCCATTTACTGTACTCTGATTAAGGAAGCCACCTTAAAAGATAAAAATGTCAAATGTACAAATAAGCATCATGGATACTAAAGGAATTTTATCTTTGTGTAGTATGTCAAGGGATTAAATTTTATATATAAAAACACTTTCTCCTAAAAATTCATTTTTAAAAATGTAGTAATCCCTGTTGAGTCTTAGGAAATATGACATTTCCAAGTATAGATTTCAAATGAGTCACTCATTTAAAAGAAAAAGTCTCTGTAGTCAAATGAGATGCCAAATAAGTAAAATAACGTCAGTGCAAAATCTCAGTTAAGAAAAATTCTGTTCTAATAAGTGAAGTGCCATTTTTTGGCCCTCTCTAGAAATATAACTACATTTAAGCCCTCTTGACCCCATGTAGTATTTAAAGATGAATTTCCCCTCTTTGAGAATGACTCCAAATGCTTTGTTTATGTCATTTGCTGCCAGGAATACAACTTCCTCATTTATCCCAAACGGTGAGAATTTATGTTTCAAGTTTCCCTTCACTTCTACCTACCCAATAAAACCTTTCTTTAAGGTCCTCCAATTGAATGTGATTTATAGTTCTTCTGAACTACCACTGAATTGTGTTTGCTCACAATAGAACTCTTGATATACTCAAATATGTACTTACCTTTTTTTCTGTCTTAGACTCTAAGCTCCTTAAGTACAAGTGCAAGTACAGCTTTGCGTTTAGCACAATAACTTACAAGTATTAAGAGCTCACAAAATGACTAGTAAATGACTTGATTTGAATATAATTCAACACTGACCAACATTGGGGCAGTAAAGAGAGGGAGGATGTTTTATGTTTGTGCCATTAATGCATACTAATATAATCTTTAATAAACTTTAATCTTTTTCCATGACTCTCTTTTGATATTTAATAAATATACATCAATTTAATGTCCATGAAATAAGAGGATTAATAAGTATTTTAATACATTTAAAAACATGAGAATTTCTAAAATGAAACAAAAATAGTTGGTCAGCATACTATATAAAATTTCCTAATGTGTCACTAGGGCTTTGTGAATTGCACCTAGAGAAACAATGACCTACTCAATCACCTTTTGTTGTTGAAATGTATTTTGGGTGAAAAAATATAAGGTGATTGACAAGTTGTTGTTGAGTGCACATCATACGCTCGGCATGTTCTGGCTGAAGTAAAGGACAGAATAAGAGCCCACAGCACAGACCGTCATTTATTACAGTGATCATTCATAGACTCAGATCTGTTAAAAAAGTGCTCTAGTCCCAAATCTGTGATTGAAAAAAGTTAAAAGAATAGATTTAGCAAAGTTCTGTCCCATAGATTTGTGTTAGGTGACATTTTCTGAAGTACAAAATGATTTAAATATACATTCTTACCTGCTAGACTATTCTTCCTTCCCCTAACCTGGAGCTATGTAAACCTTATCTTTCCAAAATCTGTTTTTCTTATTTTCTACTCAGGAACCTCTGATACAGGTTGTGTATATTTTTATTTCTCCCTTTAAAGAGCAGGTTTATTTCTATTACAATAACTCTGATTATATGGAGTCATGAAGTGAGAAAACTGGCATCAAAATGGGGGAAGAAAATGCTTCTGATAAACTTTCATTATTGTCCCTCATATATTATAACTGGAAAGTTTTGTGGCTATGTATGAATTGCTTTAACCTCATCTTTATGCAGAAATGTTTTTGAAAATGTTAGTGATATAATAATTAGACACCTGACAGTGGAAAATAATATTCTCTTTATTTGGATTGGAGGCAAAGCTAAAAAAGTAATAGCCTCATTATTTTTGCACTAAGCATCCCCAGATTAAGTGAACCTTTCATCCAGCAGCTGAATCAATGTTTAGTGCAATTGCAGAGTAAGATACATTGCTTGTGTTCCTACAGTTTCAAAAGTGGACATATTTTTCATGTCTGCTATTTTGATATAAGACTCAATTCTAATAGTATTTCAACAAAAATATGTTTTTGGGGAATTAGTTTTCTAGTTGATAAGATTCTGACAATGATTGATGCTTGATACTTCAAATCCATTCATAAATGCTCCAGTACTTTGATTGCCTTTGGAAGTAAAACTAATACTCAAGGAGAAATATTCTTTGAAACATGGCTCAGGCCTATCACAGCAAAATTCAAATCAATGGAAACATAGCTTAAAAGTCACAACAATTGAAGTGTGATAATCATATTTTACCTCGTATAAAAAATTTGATTCCACAGAATTTATAGCATAATCTTTTTTATAATTATTATGTTTAATATGATTACATTGATAATTGTAATGCATGCCCTTCAGTCCTTCATGTGATGTTGTGAAGTATGACAATTAGATACGAAAATGATATGAAATTTCTCAGAATAAGACATTATTCTACTTCAATGTCATAATCCTTGTTATTTACTTGGGTTTATCTTACTTTTCTTGGATAGTCAGAATTGAGCACCATTATTACTTTAGGTCAAGAACATAACAACAAAAGACGCTTGATTCTAATTTTTATAAGTTGAGAAGATGGCTCTATATTAGTAGAGTGGTTTGGGAAGTTCTCTCTTAAGAGGAATACTGGAGCAGTGTTCTGAAAATGGGAAGAAAATACGTCAAGTGAATATCTAAGAAACAATAGTCCCAAGAAAGGGAATGCTAAGTTAAAGTCTGTAAGGCAGGGAAGAACTTGGGATGTACAAGAGCAGCAAAAATTCCAAAAAGCACAGTGAGCTAAGGGAGAGAGGTTGAAGGTAAGATTGACTGTTAGGTAAGGCATTTATATTTTACCATAAATATGATTGGAAACACTTGGAGAGTTTGAATGCGAAAGTGACAAGATCTGAGAGATGTTTTAAGAAGAATATTCCAGCTACTGGGTAGAGAGTAGAATATAGGGAATGAGGAATAAATGTAAGAAAACCAGTAAACTATCAACTTCAATAACCCAGGTGAGGGATGCTGGTAAATTATAGTACTTGAAGGCCATATAGGTGTCAATAAATGGTCACACCTGGAAAATTTTTAAGCTACACCTAAAAGCTTGCTAATAGTTTAAATGTGGGTTCTGGGAGAAGAGAAGGATTTGGCCTGGCAACTAGATGCATGGTGGTGATGTTTTCAAAGATTGGGTAGATTGGTGGAGAGCAGTTTAGAGGATGAGAAAGGAAGGTATCAAAAGTTTTGTTTTGGACATCCAGGCTAGAGATTCAGGTTGGTGATGTACACACCTAAGACTCATCAGTGAATATATGGTGTTTAAAGCCACAGGAATGGATGAAATAATCTAAAGAATAAACTTGGATCAATAAAAAGGGGGTCTGAGGGTGAGTTCTGGTGGAAATGCAACATTAAAAGGTCAAGGAAGAAGATCCTGAGAAGTAGCTCCTGCAGTCAGAGGAAATCCAGAAGATTCTGTTGTCCCAGAAGGTAAGTGATGAAACAATTTCAAGAAAGATCAGATGCCAGTGAGAGGATGTGTATGATGGAAATTATGAAAGGATCATTGAATTTAGCATTGTAGAGAGTGCTGCTGATGTTGACAAGGAAAGTTTAAGTGGAGAGATATGGGAGACTGCTTGGCTAGCATGATTCAAGAGGAAAAGCGAGGTAAGGGAATGAAGACAGTCAATCTAGGCAACTCCTTCTGAGTTATTCTATTATAAGAAGGAGCAGTAGTTAGAGGAGGTCAGAAACCACAGAAGGTATTTATTTCCTTTAAATTCCATAAAAAAGGAAACATTTAAAGTGAAGAAGAAGGGAGATGATTACGGAAAAAATGTTTTTGAGTAGGCACGAGGAGATGGAATTCAATGCACAGAAGAAGGAGTTGGATTTAGGTAGTTGCAGGGACACTTCAGCAATTATAAGATGGAAGGCAGAATATATGAGTGCAGATGAAGTTTGGATGTTGATTTAGAGGGGAAATCATAGGAGATTCTTCTCCTATTGTTTCAATATTTTATTTAAAAAGATCCAAAGCCATCAGCTGATGTTCAGAAAGAAACAGAGGGTGTTGGAGATTGAAAGGAGAGTAAAAGGTATGAAGTAATAGTCTTACAGAGTGGGAAAGTAATTTCACTAAGATAGTATGATAGGATTGCTAAGCAGTGCTGAGAGTCTACTTGAGAATTGAGGTCATAAATCTAAAGTGATATTTATCAGCATGCTGTATATTCTATTCTAGTCATATTTAGATGTTTGGATAGAGATATAGTGTGAATATAGAGAATTATGTGCAATCAGGGTAATGATTATTTTGCACAAGTACAATGTGAGGATAGAGTGTCAAGGTAGTGAGAGTGTGTGCAAGGAAGTATTATGGTGATAAGATACAGGATGCAAAATACAAGGGAGCTCACATAGTAGATAAGTGGGTTGAAAGTCCTAGTAAGGTTGAAGAATTGCAGGAACTGAAGTATTAGAGAAGATGAGCTGGACATATAAAAAGGCTCAGTTGAGGAGCAAGACACTTGAAATTGGCATGATTTATATATTGGAAATTATGTAGTGATCAGTGATGAAAGACTAGTTATAACAGCAGCAAAAAGATGATTGGGACTAAGGAGGTTAAGAAAGTGAGAGGACAAAGTGTTAAATATTTAAGTCAAAAATAATAACAGCAGTAGTGTAGACACAAGTATAGCAAGGCTCGTACTAAAATCTTCAATAAGGGTGACACAAAGGTTAGTATAAATCTGCATTAATGAGGGATGACTGATACTATTAGTGAGGAATACTTGGTGGTAGTTGCTTCTAAGAAGCATTTTTGAGGAGGAGGGAGAGAAATAAATAAGGGTCTGGAAGCATAAACTAAGATGAAGAAATATATACATAAACTCTTACTTCTGCGCTCTGAGATATAAGGTCTAAGTTTGGGGGAAATCTGACATGGTGACAGAAAATGTTTCCTTACAGAGTCTGTGTCCTTGACTTCCACTGATACCAATGGAAATGCTTTGCCTTGTTGGAAGATGTGCACTACGTATCTTCTTTTGCACCTGTAGATCTATTTTCCATCTTTCTCTACCCTGTTCTTTTCCCTGGGTGGCTGACTTATGTAAACTGCATCCTTTGTCCTCCAGCTTCAGGTTGGGGTTGGTCAACAGGAGATTGGAGGGGAAGAGGAGAATGAGGACACAATATTTACTTTCCTTGTTACTCTCCCGTTGGGTTCTGTGTACACTACTGTATTCTTTAACTAAAAATCCCCTAAAGATCTGTTACGTGGCCTTCTACACAGTTCTTTTACTTTCTATGTTTTATTAACTGCTCTTTGCTTTTGTTATTTCAAGCCTAGGCATGGTCATGATGCTCTAGTCCTAGGGTATTGTATTCTACATTGTGGTTTCCCTACACCCTGTCCATAGCTTTGCAAATAACTTTTTCAAATTGCCAACTTTGAGTAAGCTGCTTCCCACTACAATAATGACAAAATACAGTACATGGTGTTATTGTTGCCCCCAACAAATGTATCCTTAAATGGGATTCTGAAATTGGGTTGTTCATATAATTGAGAAATGCACAGTTAACTCTTTTGCTGTGGAGAAATAGGAATGACCCAGAGTATGTTGTAGCATGTAATATGTGCATGCAATATGCAGTGAGGCTAGGTGAAAGACAAAGTGTTTCGAGATCAAGGGCTGTGTTGATCCTTTACTACAACCACAACAGTAGTTATAAAGATTGTAGTATCAGCTAGCCTACTGTGAAGGCTATACAGTACAACCAACTTTTGACATATTGATAGTTTCTGATTAGATGGTCAATAAGGCATTGAAATAATTACTAGTATACAGTTGTTATAATACAACGATCATTATCTTATCATTGGTTCTGTTATATGTTCATTGTTTTGGGTGGGGTAAGTGTTTTTTGTATTTAAGTCTCCAAATTTTTATATGTGCTCTGGGACCTCAGTTAACCTTATTCAATTCTATATTAGAGGTTAAATTAAGGCAATTTATTATTATGCAAATAAAAGTTACCAAATGTTCCAAAGATAAATCAAGAAAATGTGACAGCTACCATGTCCTGGGCAATATTAAGAAACCTATGAAGTTACTCGCTTTGGTGGTTATAGCACTGTAGACTCTGCTGAGAAAAACTACCTATCATGTCATGTATAACTTCTTCAACTACTGTCAACAATTTTTCTCTGGTCCCAGAGAATTTAGAACGTTGTGTGTTATAGTCTGAATACTGGCTTATTCATATGCCTTTCTAGGACAAGTTAATTTATTATCTCTGGGTCATGTTTTCCTTGTTTACAGAATTTGATTATTATAATACTTTCTAGTATTTTTGTGAGAAAAAACATAGGATAATGAATGTGGTCAGCACAGTGCTCAGAACCTAGAAATGTGTGATGGAAGCTCTATCCTAATCCCCAGCCCAAAATTCTACTTTGGGAAAATCACTCAAACTTTATCAAGAACATTTATGATTTCTTTTTTTTAACTTTTTAACAAAATTTTTTTAAACTTTATTTTATATTGGAGTATAGTTGATTAACAATGTTGTGACATTTATGATTTCCAAATAGAAAAATTAAGAATAAGTAGGGTGGTAATGCTCTAATGAGAGTGTGTGTGTGTGTGTGTGTGTGTGTGTGTGTGTGTGTGTTGTGTGTGTGTGTGTGTGTGTGTTGAGGGAGGTGGTGTTACAGCATCTGGCATTCAGGAAATTCTATAGGCTTTACCAAATACTTGCTTGACAGGAGAAAACATTGCTTTAGTCAGATTATTTATTTGAAATTACAAAATTATCATTCAAGCCTTGTTATGGATTGAATTATGTCCCCTCAAAAAGATATGTTTAAGTTCTAACCCTCATTACTTCAGAAGGTGACCTTATTTAAAAATAGGGTCATTGCAGATGTAATTAGTTAAGATGAGGTCATACTGGAGTAGGGTGAGCCCCTAATCCAGTATGAGTTATGTCTTTAGTAGAAGATGGTCATAGAATACCATGTGGCAATAACCGTAGAAATTGGCAGTGATCCAGCTACAAGCCAAAGAATACCAGAGATTTCTGGGAAGCAACCAGAAGCTAGAAAGACGCAAGGAAGAATTCTCCTTACAGGTTACAGAGGGAGCATGGACCTGTTGATACCTTGATTTTGGACTTCTAGCTTCTGAAACTGTGAAAGAATAAATGTCTGTTATTTTTTTAAATGTCTGTTGGCACTTTGTTATGGCAGCCCTAGGAAACAAATACAGACTTAAAAGTTAGATACAAAGAGTAGAAATCAGTGGGGGAATAGCTTTCAGAACTCTGCTTGGCTATGTCGAATCACTCAAAGAGATGTGGTTCCCAACCACCTAAAGGCCACCAACTCTAGGGTGACAACTGCAAACATGACATATATCCCACAAAGGACAGAGATCACAGCACTTCTCTTACGAAGAGTGTGAGGAATTGGGTTAGTCTTGAATATTTTCCCTTTATTTATGTTTTAGTTTTTATCCTATTATTTCACCAAATAGAAGATGTTTTCAGACATTTTTCTTTATTACATTTTTAGTCTCTCATTAGTCCAAATGATGATTTAAGCAAATTCAAAATATTTTATTACTATTTTCTCAAAAAAAAAAAATGGCTAACTGCATCCTGACCCTCCAAATTGAGAACTTTCACAATGGATTAAAAATTAATGGCTCTGGTGATCACCAAAAAAGAGCAATTATTAATTACACTATTTACAAAAGTTAGACATTATCTTAATAAAGAGATGCTGTTATAACAAACTCTCTTTATTGTTCTTTACAACCAACAGAAAAAAACACACAAAAGAAGGGAAATGTGAATTGTTTTCTTTAAAAAATAGATTAATTTTTAAAGCAAGAACACGTTTATATACATGTATGTTGTTTAGGCCAAAACACATTGAAGAGAAACAATTTGGAGACAAATATTAAAACATCCTCCTAATTAGTTAAAGGCATTTCTTTAAATACCCAGTTATCACTCCTATACCACTTATGCTGATACTAGAGTGATTTTCTTTATGCTCTTCATGGAAGAATGTCTTCTAGATAAGTGTACTTTGGAGAAGGAGTGATAGTGACAAAATTGCTGAGTTATTAAAAGGTTAATATAGTTTCCATAGGAAAGACTTTGTGGAGTACTCCTGGCAAGATCATTTAGGAAAATAATCAAGCCATGTAGACAGGCAGATCAGCCAGGAAGGAAATCAGATATAAAATGAGAACCACAGGAATCAGAATTATTTGAATATGGTTGCTTTATTTACAAAAAGACTGAGCAAAGTATCTCATTAAACAAAAAGTAATTTTCCAAGGGAAAGATTAAATATCCACAACATAGAATATGAATAAAGATAACAAATGCCAAACATTCAGCTACAACAAACTGTGAAATTAATTTCCCTCTGCCTAATGGAGAACAAACAATGGCTTTCCATGTTTGTAACTTATCAAGTACATTCCTCAGGGAATAATTTACTCTTATTAAAGCTTTGAATTACAATTTTGTATTAGATTTACTTCACCATAAAAACAGAATTCTAACTTCCATACTTTTATTTCAATAATAATGTGTGATCTTTAAAAAGCAGATGATAAATTAGGCATTAGCAGTATTTTCTAGAGATGCGCAACACAGAGTAGGGTCTGCAGACAGGGATGTTCTGCAAGATATTTGTTACCAGAATGTAGTAAGTACAAAGATTACAAGTTTTAAAAACTTTTCTAGCAATTGACATTATCATGACATCTAAGCCTGTGGTCAGTGGACTCTTCTCATTGAAAAGAGTCTAGAGCAATTTGGATGTTGTTGAACTTGTAGATGAGTTCCATAGAACAAGAGCTTCATACTAGTCATTCATAGTTGGACCATGTATAGATCTATGACAGAAAACAAAACAAAACAGAACAAAATAAAACAAAACACTCTGTATCACAGATAGTTTGAGAAACACTGGTGTAGCAGCAGCAACATGGAGTCTGGAATCAGAAAGGCCTAATTTCAAATCCCACACCATATTCCTTATTTCATGTGATCTTGAGGATGTTGCTTGACTTCAAAAAATGGAGATGGAATTTTTTATCCCAGAGGGTAGTGAGAATATTAAATGGAATTCCTTGACAACAAATAACAGAGTGACTCACCAGTGCTTCACAGGTATCCAACTAACTTCACTTCCTGTACTTTCTTTCCCACTAGACAGCCGCCACCACCAGCATGGGCAAATCTAGTCTTCTAGGAGGAACAACACACTTTCTAATGTGACCACGAAGTAGATTGAAATTCTCTGGATAAAATAGAGAAACCATAATATACTATATGTGTATGTGTATATTTAACATTTAATTATCTTTTAATCATAGTCTAATAAATCAACTGTCAAACAGGATTTCCTAAATCCTCCCTAACATGCTTCCATGAATTTGACTTTTCTTTCCAATCAAGCTCTAAACATCGGTAAAGGCATAATCTTATTCCCTGTGCTCCAGTCCGTAAGTTATTTCAAATGAAAATCTGGATACAATTCAAACCTACTCAGATTGATTAAAGCATTTTTTTTTTTTTGCAAACATTCCTACGTATTTCTGAATAGAGACCTCACTGTTCACATGCTTAGATGTGTATTCTATGCCACTTCTTACTTGTACTGTATAGATACACCACTAAAATGAACAGATAGGGACAATAAAAGATGGTGACAAACTTTATCCATTAAATTTCACTTCAAAAATGCAAAATAGAAGTTAAGAAATGTAAGACAAATGGCCGAAGCTCAACGTGAGGAGGAGAACACAAATAAAACTATGGCTAGTATTTAAAGTTGAGGTCATCACACAATCTGAGAAGCAGCAAGGCAGCCCCCACCATTCAGAGGGCCTATAAAATGTGACTCCCCATCTTGGACCTCTTATCACATTAAATTTACGAAAACATAACTTAGAAACCTAAAGAAAAAATACAATGGAATAATATGGATGTTAAAACATCTTTTAGGATAAAATTAGGAAGGCTCTAAGGTTACATATTTTTTCCACTGTAGACCACACTCTTTGTCTTTAAAATAAGTATTATAATTGATATGGGCAAAGGGTGTGAATAGGAAGTTCCCAGGAAAAGAAATATAAATGGTTAAATAAATACATGAAAAGATCAATATTGCTCATAATTAAAGAAATAAAAATTAAAATGCTAGTGACATTTCTTGTATTTCACATTGGCAAAAATTAAAACGTTTGTTAAAATACAATACTGATGAGTGTGTAGAGGAGACAGAAATGTTCATTCTGATCCAAATTGGTGCAACAATCTAGAAGAAAGAAAAATGGTTTCTATCAAATTTGAAAAGACACATACCCTTTGACAAAGAAACTCTATTGTTAGGAGTTTACTATAAAATCGCCTTGCAAAAATTTAGCAAAATATGTAAATGGGGTTGTTAATGGCTTCAGTGCTAATAGTATGAAAAAATGGAATACTCTAAATATCCATCAAGATGAGACTAGAAAAACAAATTATGGTACATAATAAAAAAAAATGTTTGAGTAGCAATCACCATCCATCCTATTTCAGTAATATAAGGTGTGTTGTGTTGTATAAGGGGAGTTGTCAGGAAACAGGTGGCACATTCAAATTAGGATAATTTGAGGACTGTTTAAGAATAGATCTTTTTAAAGCAGTGAGCACGGTACAGGGGCACAAGGAATAGTAATTGCTCTGGGGCTAGTTTCAGTGGAACACTTACGACCCCTAAACTTCCTGAGAGGCAGCAGGAAGGAGCTACCAGAAACTAGAAATTAAGAGACTTATAGAGGTGTCTGTTTTGAGAGAGGACTCATAGAAGAACAAAGCCTGCTTCAAGTAAGCCAAAAGGGAGGGGACTAGATAAATAAGTCTTCACCCCTCATTCTCATCCCTACTTCTGACTTCTTTCTGGAGCTTCTGATTGGCCCAATCGAATTAGAAGCCAGAGCTAAGGAAGCCTATTGAGAGTAACCTTTCGGGGTAAAGTAGGGATACGGAGAAACACAAAGAGGATATCCAACATAGTGTGTGTATACACACGTGTGCACACACATGCACACACATACAAAAACAAGAGAAAGGGAGATATCTGCCTGTCCTCATTATATTTATCAAAGTATTAATAACTATGGTTATTAACTATGGTAAAGTGAGATTTGAAATGAATTTTACTTTCATTATACTTTTCAGAGTAATTTTTTTCCTTACTAGATGGATATAATTTTTATATTTAGAAACAAGAATAAAAGTATTTTTCTGGTGAAAACAACAATGCAAGATTGGTGGTAGTCCAAAAGAAAAAGATAGAGGAAAGAAGACATGATCCAAAATTGGAAACAAGTTCTCCTTAACCCTGCTTAAGCCTACTTGACCGTCCAGTAGCTCATGCAGTTTCTAGCACTATGTAGCAAAAGAAACCAAACAAAGCAAAAGCTTAGCGTTAAAGAAATGCATTGTGAAAAGCTTTCCCAAATGATGCAGAAGCAGAAGGGATGAGAATTAACGACTCAAAAGCCTATTTCCACATAACCTCAAGTTGTGAGTCAGAATACAGAGTGCACCAGAACTCTATTTTCTTGAAAGAGATAGAGATGATTTCACTACCATGATTTTTAGAAAGGTCATGGATCCCAGGACAAAAGAGAGTTAGAAATCAGGACAAAGATAGAAAAATTGCATTTGTGTTAGCAATGCTTAATATTAATTGCATCTAAATAAAGGTTAACATGAAATTCTGACTTGTTTTCCAAGAAAATATTTTCATTTGTATATATAGCAATGACAAAGCAGAGATGTGAAGTATTTAAATCTCAGCTCAAATACTTACATGTACCCTTGACCTTGAAAATCCATCACACTATGTCTACAGATCAGTATATTCCCCAGCATGAGAGATAGTATGACTCAAGCTCACATAGGCTTCTGATTTTTTTTCATATAACAGAAATAAATTGTTAACCTAGTTTTATTTACTATAATTCTAAGAATATCCAAGTGTACCAGCAATTTGACCATTATACTGATCAGGAATAGAGGTGACCTGTAGGCCTCCAGCTGTCTTTTCTCATTAATGACTTATTTGTACACACAATATCTCCTCCAAGTGACGTCAGACAAATAGTGCCTGCCCTCTGACCAAGCCTCCTCTTGTGTCTTTGTCTGCCACAACTGCTGCTTTGTATTATGTGATATTCTGGGTTGTGGACCATTTAGCTTCAATCTTCTAAAGCATCTTTCAAGAAATACTGGGGCTTTTATATTCCTGGCACTATACTAGACAGTGTGTAGAAAACAGAGATAGACCAATGAACAATGCAGTTATAATCTCTATCCTCATGGAGCTTTAGGATAGGTGGGTGCAATGTTTAATTTTGTGTGTCAGCTTGGCTAACCCATAGTTCCCAGATATTTGGTCAAACAACACTTTGGATATTGGTATGAAGATATTTTTAGATGAGATTAACATTTAAATCAGTCAACTTTGAGTAAAGCAGATTATTCTCCATAGTGTGGGTTGACCTCATCTAATCTGTTGAAGGCCTTTAGAGAAAACAGACTGAGTTGCCCCACGGAAAAGAGTTATTTCTGAAGACTGCCTTTGGACCCCATCTACAGCATGAACTCTTCCCTGGATTTTGGACTTGCCAGCCTTCATAACTGCATAAGCCAGTTCTTTAAAATAAATCTCTCTCTCTCTCTCTCTCTCATATATATAGATGAGATAAAGAAGAGAGCTCTCACCAGGAACTGAATCAGCTGGCACTTTGATCTTGGACTGTCCAGCCTCCAGAACTGTGAGAAGCAAGTTTATATTGTTTAAGGCACCCAGTCTATGGTATTCCATTAAGTAGCGCAAACTGATTAAGACACCAAAAATATCAAGATCCTCCTTCATTTTCTCAGTCTTCTCCAGGACCAGAAACAGTTTTCTGAACATTTAGATAAGTAGAGACCACGTTCTTCCAAACAGTTTTGAAAATGAATATGTGCCTACTTTTCTCTCTACATATTATGTACTTACATACTTTATGCCACATATTCCATAAGCCATCAAAGACCTCTAATTTTCATCATTTGAAGGACTCCATGACACAAACTACCTGCTTTCTCTGACACTTGAACTGTTTCCACCCTGATACAGGTACCGATTAAAAGCAGATCTCTAGAACTACAGTACACAGCTTGAACTTGCAGCCCCACATTACTAAACTCTGTATGCCAGTGGGTTTCATGGTACATAAACTTGGTAAGTCAATATATTTAAAAGATATAGACCTGGTCCATATTCATGGAAGAACTAAAATAATAATGTTAGTTTTAGTATACTCTATGGTATTGTTGTACCCACAAGCTTTCTTCCTAAACAATATACGTGGGTCTACCTAGAAATTGCTGGAATCAATACAGTGTGTACAGCGATTATTTAGGAGTCATCCCCTTAACATGCAACTTTTCTAACGACCTTACAAAGGCTGCCTTCACATTTTTGTAATGATTTTGGTCTTAGCTGACTAAGTATTTATTACAATCACTTATCATAGACAATTTTAAGAATAAAAAATATATATACAACTTATCATTTTATATTTATCATACTCTTATGGCTGTCAACCATGCCTATAATGGACTCAGACCTTGTACTAGTTGCTTTATGGATCTTGTTTACACAAAATTCATTTAATTATAACTGTTAATATATGTTTATCATCAGTTTTGAAGGTTCATTATTACTGTTTTTCACTATGGTTCTTTTTTTGTTTTTAGGATCCTTTTTTTTTTTAACATCTTTATTGGAGTATAATTGCTTTACAATGGTGTGTTAGTTTCTGCTTTATAACAAAGTGATTCAGTTATACATATACATATGTCCCCATATCTCTTCCCTCTTATGTCTCCCTCCCTCCCACCCTCCTTATCCCACCCCTCTAGGTGGTCACAAAGCACCGAGCTGATTTCCCTGTGCTATACAGCTGCTTCCCACTAGCTATCTATTTTACGTTTGGTAGTGTATATATGTCCATGCCACTCTCTCACTTCGTCCCAGCTTATGCTTGCCCCTCCCCATGTCCTCAAGTCCATTCTCTGTAGGTCTGTGTCTTTATTCCCATCTTGCCCCTAGGTTCTTCATGACCTTTTTTTTTTTTTAGATTCCATATATATGTGTTAGCATACGGTATTTGTTATTCTCTTTCTGACTTACTTCACTCTGTATGACAGACTCTAGGTCCATCCACCTCACGACAAATAACTAAATTTCATTTCTTTTTATGGCTGAGTAATATTCCATTGTATATATGTGCCACATCTTCTTTATCCATTCATCTGTTGATGTACACTTAGGTTGCTTCCATGTCCCAGCTATTGTAAATAGAGCTGCAGTGAACATTTTGATACGTGACTCTTTTTGAATTACGGTTTTCTCAGGGTATATGCCCAGTAGTGGGATTGCTGGGTTGTATGGTAGTTCTATTTTTAGTTTTTTAAGGAAACTCCATAATGTTCTCCAAAGTAGCTGTATCAATTTACATTCCCACCAATGGTGTAAGAGTGTTCCCTTTTCTCCACATCCTCTCCAGCATTTATTGTTTGTAGATTTTTTGATGACGGCCATTCTGACCAGTGTGAGATGATATCTCATTGTAGTTTTGATTTGCATTTCTCTAATGATTAATGATGTTGAGCATTCTTTCATGTGTCTGTTGGCAATCTGTATATCTTCTTTGGAGAAATGTCTGTTTAGGTCTTCTGCCCATTTGTGGATTGGGTTGTTTGTTTTTTTGATATTGGGCTGTATGTGCTGCTTGTAAATCTTGGAGATTAATCCTTTGTCCGTTGCTTCATTTGCAAATATTTTCTCCCATTCTGAGGGTTGTCTTTTGGTCTTGTTTATGGTTTCCTTTGCTGTTTTTCTTTCTCAAGATTGCTTTGGCTATTCAGGGCTTTTTGTGTTTCCACACAAATTGTGAAATTTTTTGTTCTAGTTCTGTGAAAAATGCCAGTGGTAGTTTGATAGGGATTGCATTGAATCCATAGATTGCTTTGGGTAGCAGAGTCATTTTCACAATGTTGATTCTTCAAATCCA
This sequence comes from Eubalaena glacialis, assembly GCF_028564815.1. Taxonomy (NCBI): domain Eukaryota; kingdom Metazoa; phylum Chordata; class Mammalia; order Artiodactyla; family Balaenidae; genus Eubalaena; species Eubalaena glacialis. The sequence goes on from NC_083734.1 coordinate 31,481,857, forward strand.
AGAACATGGTATATCTCTCCATCTATTTGTACCATCTAATTTCATTCATCAGTGTCTTATAATTTTCTGCATACAGGTCTTTTGTCACCTTAGGTAGTTTTATTCCAAGATATTTTATTCTTTTGGTTGCAATGGTAAATGGGATTGTTTTCTTAATTTCACTTTCAGATTTTTCATCATTAGTGTGTAGGAATGCAAGAGATTTCTGTGCATTAATTTTGTATCTTGCTACTTAACAAATTCATTGATTAGCTCTAATAGTTTCCTGGTAGCATATTTAGGATTCTCTCTCTATAGTATGTCATCTGCAAACAGTGACAGCTTTACTTCTTCTTTCCTGATTTAGATTCCTTTTATTTCTTTTTCTTCTCTGATGGCTGTGGCTAAACTTCCAAAACTATGTTGAATAATAGTGGTGAGAGTGTGCAGCCTTGTCTTGTTCCTGATCTTAGTGGAAATGATTTCAGTTTTCCACCATCGAGGACGATGTTGGCTGTGGGTTTCTCATATGTGGCCTTTATTATGTTGACGAAAGTTCCTTCTATGCCTACTTTCTGGAGGGTTTTTATCATAAATGGGTGTTGAATTTTGTCAAAAGCTTTTTCTGCATCTACTGAGATGATCATATGGTTTTTCTCCTTCAATTGTTAATATGGTGTATCACATTGATTGATTTGCATATATTGAAGAATCCTTGCATTCCTTGGATAAATCCCACTTGATCATGGTGTATGATCCTTTTAATGTGTTGGATTCTGTTTGCTAGTATTTTGTTGAGGATTTTTGCATCTATGTTCATCAGTGATATTGGCCTGGAGTTTTCTTTCTTTGTGACATCTTTGTCTGGTTTTGGTATCAGGGTGATGGTGGCCTCGTAGAATAAGTTTTGAGTGTTCCTCCCTCTGCTATATTTTGAAAGAGTTTGAGAATGATATGAGTTAGATCTTCTCTAAATGTTTGATAGAATTCGCCTGTGAAGCCATCTGGTCCTGAGCTTTTGTTTGTTGGAAGATTTTTAATCACAGTTTCAATTTCAGTGCTTGTGATTGGTCTGTTCATATTTTCTGTCTTCCTGGTTCAGTTTCAGAAGGTTGTGCATTTCTAAGAATTTGCCAATTTCTTCCCAGTTGTCCATATTATTGGCATATAGTGGCTTGTAGTAATCTCTCATGATCCTTTGTATTTCTGCAGTTTCAGTTGTTACTTCTCCTTTTTCATTTCAAATTCTATTGATTTGAGTATTCACTCTTTTTTTCTTGATGAGTCTGGCTAATGGTTTATCAATTTTGCTTATCCTCTCAAAGAACCAGCTTTTAGTTTTATTGATCTTTGCTATCGTTTCCTTCATTTCTTTTTCATTGATATCTGATCTGATCTTTATGATTTCTTTCCTTCTGCTAACTTTGGGGTTTTTTTGTTCTTCTTTCTCTAATTGCTTTAGGTGAAAGGATAGGTTGTTTATTTGAGATGTTTCTTGTTTCTGAAGGTAGGATTGTATTGCTATATACTTCCCTCTTAGAAATGCTTTTGCTGCATCCCATAGGTTTGGGGTCATTGTGTTTTCATTGTCATTTGTTTCTAGGTATTTTTAGATTTCCTCTTCGATTTCTTCAGTGATCTCTTGGTTATTTAGTAATGTATTGTTTAGCCTCCATGTGTTTGTATTTTTTACAGTTTTTTTTCCTGTAATTGATATCTAATGTCATAGTGTTGTGGTCGGAAAAGATACTTGATACAATTTCAATTTTCTTAAATTTACCAAGGCTTGATTTGTGACCCAAGATATGATCTATCCTGGAGAATGTTCCATGAGCACTTGAGAAGAATGTGTATTCTGTTGTTTTTGGATGGAATGTCCTATTAATATCAGTTAAGTCCATCTTGTTTAATGTATCATTTAAAGCTTGTGTTTCCTTATTTATTTTCTTTTTGGGTGATGTGTCCATTGGTGAAAGTGGGGTGTTAAAGTCCCCTACTATGATTGTGTTACTGTCGATTTCCCCTTCTATGGCTGTAAGTATTTGCCTTATGTATTGAGGTGCTCCTATGTTGGGTGCATAAATATTTACAATTGTTATATCTTCTTTTGGATTGATCCCTTGATCATCATGTAGTGTCCTTCTCTGTCTCTTGTAACAGTGTTTGTTTTAAAGTCTATTTTGTCTGATATGAGAATTGCTACTCCAGATTTCTTTTGATTTCCATTTGCATGGATTATCTTTTTCCATACCCTCACTTTCAGTCTGTGTGTGTCCCTAGGTCTGAAGTGAGTCTTTTGTAGATAGCATATATATGGGTCTTGTGTTTGTATCCATTCAGCCAGTCTATGTCTTTTGGTTGGAGCATTTAAGCCATTTACATTTAAGGACATTATTGATATGTATTTTCCTATTCCCATTTTTTTTAATGTTTTGGATTTGTTATTGTAGGTGTTTTCCTTCTCTTGTGTTTCTTGCCTAGAGAAGTTCCTTTAGCATTTGTTGTAAAGCTGGTTTGGTGGTGCTGAATTGTCTTAGCTTTTGCTTGTCTGTAAAGGTTTTAATTTCTCCATCAAACCTGAATGAGATCCTTGCTGGGTAGAGTAATCTTGGTTGTAGGTTTCTCCTTCATCACTTTAAATATGTCCTGCCACTTCCTTCTGGCTTGCAGAGTTTCTGCTGAAAGATCAGCTGTTAACCTTATGGGGATTCCCTTGTGTGTTATTTGTTCTTTTTCCCTTGCTGCCTTTAATATCTTTTCTTTGTATTTAATTTTTGATAGTTTGATTAATATGTGTCTTGGCGTGGTTCTCCTTGGATATATCCTGTGTGCGACTCTCTGTGCTTCCTGCACTTGATTGACTATTTCCTTTCCCATATTAGGGAAGTTTTCAACTATAATCTCTTCAAATATTTTCTCAGTCCCTTTCTTTTTCTCTTCTACTTCTGGGACCCCTATAATTTGAATGTTTTGCATTTAATGTTGTTCCAGAGGTCTCTCAGACTCTCCTCAATTCTTTTTTCTTTATTCTGCTCTGCAGTAGTTATTTCCACTATTTTGTCTTCCAGGTCACTTATCCATTCTTCTACCTCAGTTATTCTGCTATTGATTCCTTCTAGAGAATTTTTAATTTCACTTAGTGTGTTGTTTATCACTGTTTGTTTGCTCTTTAGTTCTTCTAGGTAATTGTTAAACATTTCTTGTATTTTCTCCATTCTATTTCCAAGATTGTGGATCATCTTTACTATCATTATTCTGAATTCTTTTTCAGGTAGACTGCCTATTTCCTCTTCATTTGTTAGGTCTACTGGGTTTTTGCCTTGCTCCTTCATCTGCTGTGTGTTTCTCTGTCTTCTCATTTTGCTTAACTTACTGTGTTTGGGCTCTCCTTTTCTCAGGCTGCAGGTTCATTGTTCCCATTGTTTTTGGTGTCTGTCCCCAGTGGCTAAGGTTGCTTCAGTGGGTTGTGTAGGCTTCCTGGTGGAGGGGACTGGTGCCTGTGTTCTGGTGGATGAGGCTGGATCTTGTCTTTCTGGTGGGCAAGTCCACATCTGGTGGTGTGTTTTGGGGTGTCTGTGCCCTTATTATGATTTTAGGCAGCCTCTCTTCTAACGGATGGGTTCGTATTCCTTTCTTGCTAGTTGTTTGGCATAGGGTGTCCAGCACTGTAGCTTGCTCGTCGTTGAGTGGGCCTGGGTCTTGGCATTGAGATGGAGATCTCTGGGAGATTTTTGCCATTTGATATTCCGTGGAGCTGGGAGGTCTCTTGTGGACCAGAGGCATAGCCCTGGTGCCTGGCTGGAGCATCAAGAGCCTGTCATCTACATGGCTCATAATAAAAGGGAGAAAAAAAAGAAAGAAAGAAAGAAGAAGATAAAATAAAATAAAGTTAATAAAATAAAAAATAAATATTAAAAAAAATATTTTAAGTAATTTAAAAAAAAAGAAAGAAAGAAAGAAGAGAGCAACCAAACCAAAGAACAAATCCACAGATGATAACACGTGCTAAAAACTATACTAAAAAATAAAAAAGAAAGAAAAAAAAAAAAAACGGACAGACAGAACCCTAGGACAAATGGTAACAGGAAAGCTATACAGACAAAATCACACACAGACGCATACCCATACACACTCACAAAGAGAAAAAGGGAAAAAAATGAATATATCATTGCTCCCAAAGTCCACCTCCTCAATTTGTGATGATTCGTTGTTTATTCAGGTACTCCACAGTTGCAGGGTACATCAAGTTGATTGTGGAGATTTAATCTGCTGCTCCTGAGGCTACTGGGAGAAATTTCCCTTTCTCTTATTTGTTCGCACAGCTCCTGGGGTTCAGCTTTGGATTTGGACCTGCCTCTGCATGTAGGTTGCCTGAAGGTGTCTGTTCTTCACTCAGACAGGACTGGGTTAAAGGAGCAGCTGATTTGGGAGCTCTGGCTCACTCAGGCTGGGAGGAGGGAAGGGTACGGAATGCAGGGCAAGCCTGTGGCGGCAGAGGCCAGCTTGACATTGCACCAGCCTGAGGCATGCAGTGTGTTCTCCCGGGGAAGTTGTCCCTGCATCACGGGACCCTGGCAGTGGCGGGCTGCACAGGCTCCCAGGAGGAGAGGTGTGGATAGTGACCTGTGCTTGCACACAGGGTTCTTGGTGGCTGCAGCAGCAGCATTAGAGTTTCATGCCCGTCTCTGGTGTCTGTGCTGATAGCTGCAGCTAACGCCCATCTCTGGAGCTCCTTTAAGCCACGCTCTTAATCCCCTCTCCTCACGCACAAAGGAAACAAAGAGGCAAGAAAAAGTCTCTTGCCTCTTCGGCAGCTCCAGACATTATCCCGGACTCCCACCCAGCTACCTGTGGTGCACTAGCCCCCTTCAGGCTGTGTTCACGCAGCCAACCCTAGTCCTCTCCCTGGGGTCTGACATCCGAAGCCAGAGCCTCAGCTCCCAGCCCCCACCCATCCCAGCGTGTGAGCAGACAAGCCTCTTGGGCTGTTGAGTGCTTGTCAGCACCGATCCTCTGTGTGAGAATCTCTCCACTTTGCCCTCTGCACCCTTGTTGCTGTGCTCTCCTCCATGGCTCTGAAGTTTCCCCCCTCTGCCACCCGCAGTCTCCACCCACGAAGGGGCTTCCTAGTGTGTGGAAACCTTTCCTCCTTCACCGTTCCCTCCACTGGTGCAGGTCCTGTCCCTATTCTTTTGTCTCTGGTTTTTCTTTTTTCTTTTGCCCTATCCAGTCACGTGGGTAGTTTCCTGCCTTTTGGAAAGTCTGAGGTCTTCTGCCAGCGTTCAGTAGGTGTTCTGTAGGAGTTTTTCCACATGTAGATGTATTTCTGATGTATTTGTGGGGAGGAAGGTGATCTCCATGTCTTACTCTTCCACCATCTTGAAGCTCCCCCCCCCCCCACTATGGTTCTTTTAAATATTTTCGATCTGAGGTTAAGAAATGCTTTCATTCTGGCTTGCCTTCACAACTTTTGTTATCAAAACATTTCTCCAGAGTCAGCATTTCTAAATTACTTTTCACTGTGTTCAGTGATCAAGAGCCTTTTAAGTGGAACAGTTGGCATAATCATTCTAGTGAAAAACATATTTCTGGGTAATAAGTGACCCAACATTTAAAACTGAAAGATATCTATGTATAGGAAAAGACATCTAATGCAATTCTTCATATAATCAAAAGGAAACTGTTCTATATTATAGCCTATGTTTCCTCAGGCCTCCCAAGTGTGGAGCTAAAAATGAGGCCATTGGGAAATGGATTATGCCTTTACCTGCCCATAAACACCAGCTCCCTACAGTTCTTTCCCTCTTGCCTTTTTTATTCAAGTTCTATTGACAGCCCCTTGATGGTCATCTCTGCAAGTGCATTTTAAGTAGTGTGAGCAACCCTCACCTGCCAACAACAGAGAGTTTTTGTAGATTCTGCTAAGCTCTGTTCTACTATTGCCATTTTACCAGGCAATGTAGATCCTTCTAGTAGGTGTTTTAGCTCCCCACTAAGCACCATTGACTTTGCTAGGTCTTGGTAAAATACATTTTCTTTGGGGACTGTGTTATTTTCCTAAGGCTGACATAAACTAAGTGCCTTAAAAAACAAAAATTATTCTCTTCCTGTTCTGTAGGCCAGAAGTCTGAAATGAAGGTATTAGCAGGGTTGTGCTCTCTCTGAATGCCCTAAGGAGAATCCTTCCATGTGTGTCCCTAGCTTTTGTCAGTAGTTGGCAATCTTTGGCACCCCTTCGCTTGTAGGTGCATCAGTCTAATCTCTGCTTCTATAGTCATGTGGCATTCTCCTTTTGTATACATTTCTGTCCAGATTTCCTTCTTATAAAGATATCAATAATTGGATTAGGGTACATCCTAATCCAGTATGACCTTACTTTAACTTCATGGCCTTGGCAAAGACTCTATTTCCAAATAAGATTACATTCATAGTTACCAGGGCTTAGGACTTAAACATACCTTTCTGAACACAGTTCAGCTCAGTACAAAGAACATGAAGCTATTAAACAAATATTTCTTGAGAGCTTACTATGTGCTTGACACTCTTAGCACTCCTTCTGGGTACTGCCACTGCCTCTCCTATTCCCATCTACCCTTGCCCACCAAGCACCACAGTCTCTCTGCCACCTGCTTGGGGAGTGGTCAGACCACTAATATGTGGATGCCTTTCAAATACCAGGGGTGCACAGAGTCAATGGCAAAAGGACAGATCTATGTCTTTCTCCCTTTTCTAATTGGTTCTATAAAGGAGGTACAGAAGCAGTGCTGTTTGTGCCTAAGAGTCTTAAGGAGTTTTATATAGCATGGTGACTTCCTTTTTGACCTCTGGTCTTCATTCTACCAAAGCCAAAAATGCAATTAAATGAGTGGGAGCTGGGCCGGTGACAACATTAAATGAAAGACCCAGGCTATATTCAGGGAAGAAAACAAACAAGCAACAAAAAAGTCATTTTCTGGTCCTATGGTTTTAAAACTGGGCCCAAATCCTCTCCCCAGGATCTTTCCTTGAGAAATATTTCTGTGAAGTCTAAGTCTTTCCTTCAAATTGATTTTTATCTGTGTTCCTCCTACACAAAGTTCATACTTACTATTTCTGTCATTAGTAACATTCAGCCTTCTGAACAGTCAGCTTCATTTCAAACTATCCACACCATCTCTCCTATTTTAATTGCCAGTGGCATTCACTATTAAAGGAATACTTAATACCATATTCTGAATATGTAAGCACAGTTTCAGAGAGACCTTTGATCTTAAAATGTCAGTTTTTTAGAAGAATATCAAAAATAATGATTATTCAGAGCTTACCATTTGCTAAATCTATATTGAGTTCTTTATATACATTATCTGATTAGATCTTCACAGATAATGAAATAAGTAGTAATATCATGTCTACTGTACAAATTATGAAACTGATGTAACTGCCATGAAATAAGTAAATTGCTAAGGTTGCATTATTAGAACCTAGCACATACCTAGAACCTTTACTTTGCCTGTTGGTTCTTAACAATTTTGCATTCTGCTTTTGCCATTTTTTTTCATGTAGCACAGTCCATAGGGCACTTAAAACACATTTATTATAAAAACTCTCAAGAAAGTAGGCATAGAGGGAAGCTACCTCAACATAATAAAGGATATATATGACAAACGCACAGCCAACATTGTTCTCAATGGTGAAAAACCGAAACCATTTCCTCTAAGATCAGGAACAAGACAAGGTTGTCCACTCTCACCACACTTATTCAACCTAGTTTTGGAAGTCTTAGCCATGGAAATCCGAGAAGAAAAAGAAATAAAAGGAATCCAAATCAGAAAAGAAGAAGTAAAACTGTCACTGTTTGGAGATGACTTGATACTATACATAGAGAATCCCAAAGCTGCTACCACAAAACTACTACAGCTAATCAATGAATTTGGTAAAGTAGAAGGATACAAAATTAATGCACAGAAATCTCTTGCATTCCTATGCACTAATGACAAAAAATCTGAAACAGAAATTAAGGAAACACTCCTATTTACCACTGCAACAAAGAGTAAAATACCTAGGAGTAAACTTACCTAAGGAGACAAAAGACCTGTAGGCAGAAAACTATAAGACACTGATGAAAGAAATTAAAGATGATACAAACAGATGGAGAGATATACCATGTTCTTGGATTGGAAGAATCAACATTGTGAAAATGACTATACCACCCAAAGCAATGTACAGATTAAATACAATCACTATCAAACTACCAATGGCATTCTTCACAGAACTAGAACAAAAAATTTCACAATTTGTATGGCAACACAAAAGACCCCAAATAGCTAAAGCAATCTTGAGAAAGAAAAACATAACTGGAGGAATCAGGCTCCCAGACTTCAGACTATACTACAAAGCTACAGTAATCAAGACAGTATGATACTGGCACAAAAACAGAAATACAGATCAAAGGAAAAGGATAGAAAGCCCAGAGATAACCCCATGCACATATGGTCACCTTATCTTTGATAAAGGAGGCAAGAATATACAATGGAGAAAAGACAGCCTCTTCAATAAGTAGTGCTGGGAAAACTGGACAGCTACATGTAAAAGAATGAAATTAGAACACTTCCTAACACCATATATAAAAATAAACTCAAAATAGATTAAAGACCTAAATCTAAGGCCAGACACTAAAAAACTCTTAGAGGAAAACACAGGCAGAACACTCTAAGACATAAATCACACAAAGATCCTTTTTGACCCACCTCCTAGAGAAATGGAAATAAAAACAAAAATAAGCAAATGAGACCTAATGAAACTTAAAAGCTTTTTCACAGCAAAGGAAACCATAAACAAGATGGAAAGACAACCCTCAGAATAGGAGAAAATATTTGCAAATGAAGCAACTGACAAAGGGTTAATCTCCAAAATATACAAGCAGCTCATGCAGCTCAATAACAAAAAACAAACAACCCAATCCAAAAATGGGCAGAAGACCTAAACAGGCATTTCTACAAAGAAGATATACAGATTGCCAACAAACACATGAAAGGATGCTAATCATTAAAGAAATGCAAATCAAAACTACAATGAGGTATCACCTCACACCGGTCAGAATAGCAATCATCAAAAAGTCTAGAAACAATAAATGCTGGAGAGGGTGTGGAGAAAAGGGAACCCTCCTGCACTGTTGGTGAGAATGTAAATTGATACGGCCACTATGGAGAACAGTATGGAGGTTCCTTAAAAAACTAAAAATAGAACTACCATATGACCAAGCAATCCCACTATTAGGCATACACCCTGAGAAAACCATAATTCAAAAAGAGACATGTACCAGAATGTTCATTGCAGCACTATTTACAATAGCGAGGACATGGAAGCAACCTAAGTGTCCATCGACAGATGAATGGATAAAGAAGATGTGGCACATATATACAATGGAATATTACTCAGCCATAAAAAGAAACGAAATTGAGTTATTTGTCGTGAGGTGGATGGACCTAGAGTCTGTCATACAGAGTGAAGTAAGTCAGAAAGAGAAAAACAAATACCGTATGCTAACACATATATATGGATTCAAAAAAAAATGATTCTGATGAACCCAGGAGCAGGACAGGAATAAAGATGCAGATGTAGGGAATAGACTTGAGGACATGGGGAGGGTGACGCATAAGCTGGGACAAAGTGAGAGAGTAGCATTTACATATATATACTACCATTTGGTAAAATAGATAGCTAGTGGAAAACAGCTGCATAGCACAGGGAGATCACCTCTGTGCTTTGTGACCACCTAGGGGAGTGGGATAGGGAGGGTGGGAGGGAGGCGCAAGAAGGAAGGGATATGGGGATATATGTATACATACATCTGATTCACTTTGTTATACAGCAGAAACTAACACAACATTGTAAAGCATTTATACTCCAATAAAGATGTTAAAAGAAACAAAACAAAGAAACAAAGCAAAACAAAAAAATAAAATAAATAATCCGCCAGTGAGCAGGGTAGGGAGGGTAGGGAGGGATGGTGTGAGAGTGTAGGAATGAAAGAAGATTGGCCATACGTTGATAACTATTAAAGCTGCTTTATGGGCCCATGGAAGTTCATTGTACTAGTCTCTCTACTTTCTTATGCTTAAAAATTTCCAAAATAAAGTTTTTTTAATTGTGAAAAAAAATAATACTCTATAAATATCTTGTGTGGTTTTATTCTTTTAAATTTGATGAACAATCAGTAAATAAAATATACCCTGAGTGCCTTAAGAAGCTGTATGTGAAAATAAACCAGACAGGTGGAAGATTGTGCTGGCCAAACGTAGGCACCCCATATTCAAGTTTAATGCCAGATTTAAAGGCATATCATTCCAGAATGTGTCACTCTCATAATCAGTGGTTGGATAGTTTTACACATAAGTTGCATCTTCCAGTGTAATGTATACACTGTTATCTTAGCAACTAAGGCTCCTCCATCTGGGACTGCATGCAAATTTTTTATGTATGCACACATAAATTTCCCAAACACAAATCCAATTTATTGGTATTAGCATGTGGCTTTACCCTCCAATATGCTGAAAGAGGCAGTTTATGTTGGAAACTTTGTAAAAACAGAATTAGATGTATATTCAGAACTAGAAATGTCTCTGTACGGTAATATATTACTTCATTCTGTTCTTATTTTTTCCTCTTTTGTTTTTCTAAATGGGTCAAATGTGGCTGAAGCATAATACTGGACAGCTTTATTTGCTTGACATAATTACTAATTTGGTAGCAGTCTCCTTTATTTATGACTGGTGATTTTTTTCTTTCTTCAATCTTTTTTCTATTTTTTTTTTTCCATTTTGAGGTAACCTCATTTATCCCAGGCAGCAGGTTAAAAAAAAGGCGTGAGTCCTCAGTTTCCAAAGTGATGCCCCTCCCCCCTATTTTGTTGTAATATAAGGATCCCTGTTTTGGACAAATACATTGTGTGACAATGATCCCTAGTGTTCCCTTTGAACAACTTTTATTATCATTCATCCATTTATCATTAACTTATCCTAAGCATGAGGCACCAATTATGTGTCAGACACTCTGGTAAATATTTAAGTGATTCTCCGACTAGTGGACTTTCCAGGTCAGTATTTCACTCCTACAGTGGAACTGAGCTTTGAACTCAATCAGAATAGAGATATTTCTAAGCTCGAGGTTATCTTTAAGGTAAGAGATATGTAATTACCTCAAGTAATGTGAGTATCTGACAGTGGACAAGTCATTTCACCCAGCCTTGGAACTCATTTTCTTCATCTATAAAATAATAAGATTAAGACATGATCTCTGAAGCTCCTTTCAGACCTACTGTTCCTTGATCCAATGAATCAGTAGTTCACATGTTTATACTTCCTATGTAAGGTTGATTTTTAAAATGGTTTTTAAAAGTTATAGTCAAATTATTGATCACTGTGGAAATTTTAGACACTACCAATGCTTACAAAAAGGAAAAATAACATTTACCTTTAATGATATATTCCAGAAATAAGTAATCAACATTTTAGCATTTTTTGTTTGTTCAGTTTTCTCCCATAATCTTACAGGAAGTGATATTGGGTTGGCTAAAAAATTCGTTTGGGTTTTTCTGTAAGATGTTATGAAAACCCTAAAGAATTTTTTGGCCAGCCTAATATTTTACAAGATATTTTCATAACAAAATCTTTTTTTTTTTTTTGGTTATATAAGTAGCTGCTTCTGGTCCCCAAGGTTTTGTAGTGGTTTTTAAATTGTTTTCTGCGTATTTCTAGAAGTTCTTTGGTATCTCTCCAGGTTCTGCCATTGGGTGGGAAGAGCAGAAGAAAAACACCAGCTGTCAGATCTCAGGGTGAATGAGGAATTCCCTCCAGATTCTAGGGAGGTCTAGAATAGTTATGTGAGCAGTGAACAGAGTACTGAAGGATTATCAGGCTTAATACAATGGCTACTCTCTGGGGATCCTCACAGAAAGACCATCACACAGTCCAGAATGAGAAAATAGACAAAGAAATTTCTTGGAAAAGAAACTTGCTTATGAGCTCATTTGCACACTTACTGATTCTGGCTGTCTGGGTTAATCAGGAGTCAGGGAAGCACCATTTACACAACAGTGACTTCCAGGAAAATGATTCACTATGAAAATAAATGAAGGTCTGTGTTCAATCCAAGAGAAACATTTGCTCAGCTGGAAGAGAGCCGAGCAGAATATATGCCTGCTCACTTCAGAATTCTGTACTCTAGTCATCTTGCATTTAATTTTATGATAACGGTGGGGATGTTAATGCATACCTACCTTGTTACAACTATAGAATTTCCTGAACTTAGAAAATTCTTCCTACTCCTTTTAAATATTCTTTTATTTATTTTGTGGAGTGTTACAGTTTTGTATTTTTATTGTTTTTAACCTCTTCTTCCTTCATTACCACCCATAAACTAAATAGAAATGTAAAGTATACAGATAAGCATTCCCTTTTAGTCTGATAAAGGATAGTAGGGAAGATATGTGAGGGATGCAAAGGGATGGAGAGCTCTTTAGTAAATGTTCCCCTCACTTTTCTTCCTAGTCAAAGAGAATGCTGACAACTCTTGTTTTGAGCCAGGTATCGTGGATTTGGTGTTAGATGTGGATAAGACGTTAGTTTTCTTGCTCTCTCTCTCTTTTCTTCTTTTTGGTCTTGACCTAAGAAACTCTAAATCTGTGAGCAACATCTCCACTCTTCCTGTCAAAGGATCGATAAGAATCAGTCCTCTCAAAAACTTGTCAAAAAAAAAAAAATGCCATAGGTAATCACACATTGTCTGTAATTCCTGATGATCCTCTAGATCATTCACTCTTACATCTGTTGTTGCTTGGTTTCATCCTCCACCACTCCACAGAAGATGTTCTCTTGAAAGGTCTAAAAATCTTTTCTTAATCCTCAGTCTTCTTGACTTCTTTGTAATATTTGAAACTGGTTATCAGCTTTGGGATGCTGGTCCTCTCCTAGCCTCCTCAAACCTTTCTGGAAGTTCTTTAGTCTCTTGCTTCCACTTCCTGTGACCACAACATTTAACCAACCTTAGTGTCAACCAGGAAGTTGTCAAGAAAATTACTGAAGTTGGCATAACATCTGCTCAAGAACTTCAGAAGGCTAAGTTAATGCTTATATAAGCCAAGTTTTCATCAGTAGTGGATGAACAACTCTGAACTTGTCATCACAACAGGCTATTTACATTTAAGAGTAAAAACCTAATTGTTGTCTACAGTGTTTCCTAAAAGCTTCAGAAAAATTAAAAATTCCTCAAGGCTCTGCCTCTGCACCTGATTTTTCTTCACTATTATTTCTTCGTTTAACATCATGATTTCATCTATAAGCTCTCTGGCAATAATTACAAAGCATCAAACTTTAACCTTAGTTTTTAGTTTTTGAATTTAATGTCCTCCAATACTGGCTGAGGATGTGATTACTACAATTACACAACTGTACACTGACTTATTACCTACTAAGGTTTTCATAATGAATACATGATATGATGTCTTTGATGCACAGAGAACTGTGCCAGGTACCTGTCATTAGCATATGATTAACATTATTCATGATTAATTAATTCTGGATTAATTATTTTCTAGTCTCCTCATATGCAGCCAGCCATCTTCTTAGCAATAACTGGAAATAAGAGTCAGGAACTGCTTTTATTTTACTCCACCTTGAGTGTCCTTACCTTCCAAGAGAGTTCATCACCAGGTGCAGTCTATCTTAGACTCAAAAATAATCTTGGGAGTCTAATTTAAACAAAACAGAGTCTCTGGCCTATAACTCCTCATCCAGTACCCTCCATTTTCCATTAAGTCCTTATTACTAAATGTCTCACACCAGTTTACTACTTATTTTACTTGTCTCAGCATCTAATAATAGATAGAAATTTTATCTCTCAGTAAATAGGGTTCAGTTGAAACTTCTGGCTTATTCATCACTTATCAGAATGGTGTTGGCACTCATTTTATCTGGTTTTCATGTGTTCATTAATGCCTATCAGTCTTCCTTGATCTTAGTTTAAGTCCTGTTTTTTTCAAGATGATCTGGTTTATTCACAATTGCTTGCATTCATCTTTTCCATTTTATACAGATAAAAATGCATGAGTATACTTTATAGACATATATATATTTAATAAAATAAATGACATTACCCTGTCATTATTATCCTCATACAACTCACACCTCCTATGTTTCTTGTTTGACCATTTTCCTCCAAGTTACAAGGTTTTAATATTTTCAGTGTCACTGTGGAGTCTAATGCTCCATCACTCCCTAAACTTAGTTGAAGCATCAAATTCTGTTGACTTCATCACATCCTTTTCATTCCCAAAGCCATTTCCAGGACCAGTTCCTCATAATTTCTCTTCTTGATTTGTGAAATAGTGTTGGAAATGTTTCTCACAATCTTCTTTTTTTCAGTCATTTGTAACGCCATGACAGTTACCACTATACAATATAAAGAACATTTATATTTAGTTGTGTCACAGTTATCTTTTTATTCTATCATGATTGCCTGTAGGATAATCTCAGATTTATCAAGGTTTCCAAAAGCCTCCAAGATCCCTCTGTTTACAATGATGGCCATGTCTATCCTTACATTTTTCTATAGTAACCATTTCATTAATATTCCACACTTTAGATAATTCTGGTCCCTTTAATTAGGATGTTCTTCTCCCAGTTATCTAAGGTTTAATTCAGATATGATCCTTCTTCCTTCAGTCTTCCATGATTAACACTAAGCAGAATTCATATTATCCTTACTTATTTTTTGCTCTTATGGGACACTATAACATATAAGCTTTTCTTTTAATATATTTACATTCCTCATTGTAATTTCGCTATTTCATCTCTATTACTCTGTTGTTTAGGAAAACAACACATTGTTTAATGAGTGGAGATTGATTTGTTTTTTATTTTTAAAATATGCTTTCTCACATGGATCTATTCTCTTAAAGTTTTATTGAGATATAACATATGCATCATAAAATTCATGTATGAGTCAATGTTATTTTTAGTATACTCAGAAAACTGTGCAACCGTTACCACAATCTAAGTGGTAGAAAATGTTAGAATATTTTCATCATTCTAAAAAGAAATCTTATACTCATTAATAGTCAGTTTCCATGCTCCCTGCCCAAAGAATTAGGCAACAATTAATGTACATTCTGTTTCTACAGATTTGCCAATTCTAACATTTCATTTGGATGAAATCATGCAATATGCAGTCTTTCACTCAGCATAATTTTTCAAAAGTAATTCAAGCTGTAGCATATTTATATTTGATTAATTTTTTTCATGTTTTGTATCCTTTTTTGAAGTATAGATTTACAATATTATATTAGTTTCAGGTGTACAACATAGTGATTAAATATTTTAATAGATTATACCCCATTTAAAGTTGTTAAAAAATAATGGTTATATTTCCCTGTGCTGTAAAGTATAACCTTGTTGCTTATTTATTTTATACATAGTAGTTTGTGTCTCTTAATGTCATACTCCTATCAACCCCTCCCTTTTTCTTCTCCCCACTGGTAACCACTAGTTTGTTTTCTATATCTGCAAGTCAGTTTCTGTTTTGTTATATGCATTCATTTGTTTTATTTTTTAGATTCCACCTGTAGTGAAAACATAGAGTAATTGTCTTTCTCTGTATGACTTATTTCACTTAGCATAATAGTATTTAATTCCTTCCAAGTTGTTGCAAATGACAAAATTTCATTCTTTTTTATGGCTGAGTAACATTCCATATTACTCATATATATATATGTATATATATAACATCTTCATTATTCATTCATCTGTTGATGGACACTTAGGTTGCTTCCATACGTTGGCTATTGTAAATAACACTGCTATGAACAACACTGGGGTGCATGTATCTTTTTGAATTCGTATTTTTGTTTTCTTTGAATACATGACATCTACTAATTCTGCATCTTCCTAAAGATTTCCTTTTGTGTAGTAAATCTAGGTATTTGGTTGGCCAAAAAGTTTCTTTGGTTTTTAAGTAAAAATAAAAGACACATTTTTCATTTTCACCAAGAACTTTATTGAATAACGTATTCACCCTTTTGTTCCACTACCTTCTGCCATTTTTCAGGCAACTTCATAATTCCGTCTTCCCCAAACTTTTTATCTTTTTGAGCAAAGAACTATTCCAGGTGCCTTTTACAGTCTTCAAGGGAATTGAATTTGTTTCCAATAAGAGAATTTTGTAAAGCCCAAAATAAATGGAAATCAAAGTTACAATGTCTGGTGAATATGGTGGATAAATCAGAACTTCCCAGCCAAGCTGTAACAATTTTGTCTGGTCATCAAAGAAACATGTGGTCTTGCATTATCCTGATAGAAGATTATACGTTTTCTGTTGACTAATTCCAGATGCTTTTCATTGAGTGCTGCTTTCAGTTGGTCTAACTGGGAGCAGTACTTGTTGGAATTAATCATTTGGTTTTCCAGAAGGAGCTCATAATAGAGGACTCCCTTCCAATCCCACCATATACACAACATCACCTACTTTGGATGAAGGCCGGCTTTTGGTGTGGTTGGTGGTGGTTCATTTCGCTTGCCCCATGATCTCTTCCATTCAACATTATTGTATAGTATCCACTTTTCATCACCCATCACAATTTGTTTTAAAAATGGAACATTTTCATTACGTTTCAGTAGAGAATCACATGCAGAAATACGGTCAAGAAGGGTTTTTTTTTGCTTAACTTATGTGGAACCCAAACATCAAAGTGATGAACATAACCAAGCTGGTGCAAATGATTTTCAACAACTGATTTGAATATTTTGAATATGTCAGCTATCTCCCACGTGATAGAACGTTGATTTCTCAATTAGTCTCGATTTGATTGCTATCAACTTCATTTGGTTTACCCAACCATGGAGAATCATTCAGCAAGAAATCTCTAACACGAAACTTCGCAAACCACTTTTGACATGTTCGATCAGTCACAACAATTTCTCCATACACTGCACAAATCTTTTTTTGCATTTTGGTTGCATTTTTACCTTTCTTGAAATAATAAAGCATAATATGCCGGAAATGTTTCTTTTTTCTTCCATCTTCAATATTAAAATGGCTACACAAAAATTCACCAATTTTGATGTGTTTTTTTTTAAATGCATGCTGATATGACAGCTGTCACTATACAATCTAACAAATTGTTTCAAATGAAGTTAAAGACAACCAAGTGCTACTAGAGCCATTTTATGAAAAAAAAACAAATGAACCTTTTGGCCAACCCAATACATTTTATGTTCCTTGTTCTTAGGATTATTTATTATTTTCATCAGTGGATCCAGAACCATAAACTCACTTTCCTATTCTCATTTGTAAAATGAGAATATATTGGTACCAACCTGATAGGGTTATAGTAAAAATTTATTCAGCCAATACATGTAAAATACATTGTGATATACAGTGTCACCCATAAGTATTAGTTATCACTAAGTATACATGTTGAAATTTAAATATAAAAACTTTGATAATATCAAAGTTACTATTCTAACTTCCATATTAGACAGGAGTATACCAATTGAAATTTTAAAATAAAATCAGCACTAATTATTTCACATTTTATCAAGATAATTACTTCAATATGAGTAAAACTATAACATTTTCCTGACCCCATAATAAAAAAGATTAAAATAATAACAATAATAGTATGTACCAGGAACTTTATATGCATTTTCTCATTTTCTTCAAAACAAGCCTTAATAAAAATGCTATTGTTATTTCCATTTTGCAGATAAGGAGGTTAAATAAATGATGCAAGATTACACAGCTAGTAAATGTGAGAAGGGATAGTTGAATCCTGATCTGTCCAACTCAACAAAGCATTGATTTAACCAATTGTAATGTATGTCCATATAGTGCTCCACATTTTTTTTATGTCTTTTCTCTCACTATTCACGCTTCCCAGGATAATTTTTTCTGATCACCATATATCAACATATATCCAAATAATACTTATTTGAAGGTCATGGCAAATGAGAGTTGGTATATGAAACCTCTCTTCCACTTTATAAACAACATTTTATATGTCAGAAATTTGATACTAGTTTATCTTTACCATTTATAGCACCTATTGATTTTGATCTTAAGTTATAATTATTAACATATTTTCTTTTTTACCCTGTCTCTTTCATCTCTAAGTTTCTTGAGAAAAACACCTGTGTTTTGTCCAGTTTTGGACTCCTCAGAATATTTAGCACACTGTATTGCATACAGTAAGTGCATAAATATTTGAGATTATGCATTTTTGTTTTTCATGTCATCTTTATGACATGTATAATATGTTTCAATTTTCTCTTTAAGTGAGGAAAAAGGGAGAGTGTTAATTTTGAGCAGTTCCTTTCATTATATACCAATGTTCATGTAGATTTCCTCGTAGGGTTACATGTGTCTGAAGACAGTTAAACACGAAACAGTTTTTGAACTAATCATATTTTCTTTTGATCTGTATGACTATCCTAAAGCTGGGTGCTGAGAAATCTCATGAAATGTAGCTTCTGGAAATTGTGGTTCCAGTCAGTTGAGAGTTTAGTGTTGTGAATGCTACTAGGAAACGAGTTTTAATTCCTGATAGAAACAATACAATTTCTACTTGAGAGTTTCATACATTTTATATACATATTAAAAGGCAATCATTTTTAAGTGACCAATTACTATATCATTGACCTTATTTTCTGGACCAGAAATTCTTAGACACACAATATTAAGCCACCGAATTGAATCTACAAACTCCAAAACTTCAATGGTCCCCTAAAGATCTTCCCTACATCCATTGGTTTCTCCCACATCTATCATTTTCAAGGTTTAAATAATCTGTTTACAGCTTTCTTTAGTTATTCAAATGACTAAGTTCCTAGATCAAACAGATCTATAAATAACACATGCTATATGCCTAAACACATTTTTTGCTGATGGCTGCTACCTTGAAACCTGTTCTCCAAGACTGGTTTCTGAATAGTGGAAGCACAACTCTCACAAGTCTTTTATGGAATTTCCTGTTCAAATTTGCTTAAATTAAAAGTCATTTGAGACAAATATTTCTTATAAGGCAATACTTCACTTTTAAAATTAGGGAAAAGTTCTGTGGAATTCTTAACTAATGATGCAACTTGAACAGTTTAAATAAAACACCAGGAAATAACCTCACCCCACATATGACATTATTTTACAGCCCTTTGATTTGTCTCTTTGTTATATCCTTCGAAGTCCTTTCATGTTCTATTTTAATATTCTTTCTCCCTCTCTGAAAATGTTGGTCTTGAACCAAATGTCTTGAGTTCGGTGACATACATTGTGACAGAGAAGCAACCATTCTTGTTTAAACAATGAGAATAGTATAAATAGAATCTCCCCCTCCTAAAGCTAGCAACATCAATTATTTAATCTCAAATATCATTAACATCACAACATGCTTGCATAAAAAAGAACTAATGGGTTTCATTCGGAAAACACTTTATAAATTATAATCTTGTCAGTCAACATGATTAGCATATTTGCAAATTAATCTAGAATCTGAAAATACAAGACAATTAATTAAGTCCATATTTAGACTGAGGCTAGTTTATGAAACTATCATTCATGTGGAAAAACTTTGACTCTATAGAACTATATGAAGATAGTTCTGCCAATAGCTTCCGATTGTACCTTATAGTATTATCACTATTTCAGATTTTATTGGTGATTTCAAAGATAAGAACTCCAATGCACAAAAACATCAAAGTGCAAGCAAGTCCTTAAAAATGTAGTTTAAAACACAATGTATGCTGTAATGCACTAATGTTTACAATGCCTAAGTTTTACATATATCCATAGTAATATATAATTATAATTGGAAAGGTTTCATTTTTAATTGTTACAACTCATCATTGTTATCATCATCCAAAAGTAAATGAGTGTCTGCTGAGTATTATTTAAAGCCAAAGAAGCTATTTTTTTTTAAAAGAATAACTGATTGAAGGGACTTAAATTAATATGAATAACTAAATAGAATTTCATACATATTAAGGCATAACTGCAACTGTAATCACAGATAAAGATGCTACACAGTTTTTAAGGAGCTTAGTAGGATATTTGATGAAGTTTTTGAAGAGCTTTGTTTTCTGTGACTTCCTTTATTTTGCAATTGGAGCTTCCAGAAACAATTATTACTATATATTTTTTACCTTTAATAAGTAATAATTCAGTTATCTTAAGGTTAGAAAATGTTTAGCTGATTTTTTTCTCAGATTTAGTATGTGTCCTTTGTAACATTCTTTACACTCCTTAGCAGAATTCAAGGAATCAAAGGGTAACACTTTGTAAGACTTAAGATTTGAAACATGTCAGCGTGCATATGACTGGCATACTTATGGTTCTGTCTACATTTAGAACCCAGAAGGATTTATATATGACCATAAGCTATGCATTGTTTAATACCCAGGTTTAAATATGAGTTTTAACCCCTGATAATTTTTATAAATTATAATTGTAATTTTAAATATAAATTATAAATATTATTTTATAAATTACATTTGAATTAAGTTTAATTAATTGTATGACCACTAACGATTCTACTCAGGATGTTGATTTACAGCTTTTTAGCTTAACATTTTACTACAGTGAAAATAAAATGAATGATAAATCAAGTTTATGTTCTCCATATGCAATTGTTATGAAGGTTGGGATGTTCTATTTTTCTCATTATTATGTGTGCATATGCTTTTTCCTTCTTAATACGTTTAGTGGGTTGAATATACACCTTAATGAATCATATTCCTGACTTGTGAAATTACCCTTTAGCCAATCACTTTGTTATATTTTCAACTCTTTCACTCAGCCAGACTTGCTCTTACTCTCATCTCTGACCTCCAATCACTTGAACTCTTTTTAGTCTATTATTATGTAAAACTTTTCTGGCTTTATTTCCCTTCTAGGCCATCCTGGACCAATCTCATGGTTAATCATTTCAATGAATTTCTCCCCACTCCTTGACCTATACCTTCTACAGCTAACCCCTCCTTGGCAGTGCCCAACTATTGACCAATCCAACCATTTCTCTTTTTCCAAGGCTGGGAAGTGCTGCTAAAGAACACCTCATAATCTTTGTAATTATATCCATTATACATTATGATTGTTGCTGTGCATAAGCCCTAAGCAACTCAGTAATTTTTTTGAGCTTCCCTTGTTAGTCCCCTTCCTTATCCATGTAGTGAACATTCCAAACTGTGAAACGTAGCTTCAAATCTCCAACCCTACCTCCATCCCAGTTAATTCTCACTCTTAGCACATGATGCAATCTATTTCATTGACACAATAAAAGTCATCAATAATGGAATTTTAAAAACTCATAGAACTTTCCAGTACTATGAGTGAAACTCAATATATGAAATTAACACACACACACGGAAGTTAGGTGTAATTTCAGGATGGAATATAGGCTTTGACAAAACAATATAACTATATTACGAAGGTATGAAACAACTCACCAAAGGGGTCGAGGGATAAGGCACTGACCTAAATTACTTTAGAAATGAGTAGAGTCTGAAAGACTAAAGACAAAAGAAACACTATATTGTACTTGATGAAGTTATTTCCCAAAGGAGTATATGTTATCAGCTTTGATACTACTATATATCTACGTTGAAAATGAATGGTTACATAAATATATGATGGATGGTAGGATCTGTGTTTCTCACTCTTGGAGATGGAAGTTACAAATTAGAGACAACAGAAAGCTAGATGGATCCAAAACGGTAATGGATTAGAACTGGAGACATCAGTGTGAACTCATATATACAGAAGCAGTAGGAGAAGCATTATAAAGTTTGAAAACTTTATGTTATTGAAATAATGTTATTCAAAACCAATAATGTTATTCAAAACCAATGTTATTGAATATTGACATTACTGCCTTATTTTCTCACCTCCCATCCCCTCAAAAACCCATCATAATCTGATTTCTAAGAACACTGTACTAATTAATATTTTGCCTCAATTGTCACCAATTATGTACTATTTATCACGTGCTATGTCTTATCTTCACTACAAAGTTTACTTGACTTCTCATCTTCATTTAGCAGCATTGTGTGTGTGTGTGTTTGTGCTTGTAAATCCTGGTTTATCTTTTCTTAACAATTTTAATTCTTTCTTTTCTGTAAACAAGAATATTTATGAAATTTTCTTCAAGTGAATCTTTTCTCCTTAAAAAATATCATGGCTTTATCTAAATTCTAAAATCACCTAATATTTTATCATTCCCAAAATAGGTGGGAAAAGTTCCTCTGGTGGGAGAGAATTTTCTGATTTATCAATTTTTAAAGAGACATTTTACCTTTATTAGCAGATTCTCAAATAAATTAATGAAATCAAAATGTCTTAAGTTATAAAGAAACTCATGCGACTTTATTGTAGTGTAGTGATTTTTAAATAAGCAGAGTGGGAGGTGACATCATCAAGATGGCAACTTAAATCAATCTCAATTTTAGTCCTTTGCAGAAGAAAACCAACTAACAACTATCCATAGACAAGACAATATTGTGAAAATCCCAGAACCCAGAAGTGAGGCTGAAGCATCTCTTGGACGATAGAAACTGAGAAGGATCGCATTAAAAGAGTTAGAGCAGCAGTTTCATTCTGAACACAATTGCTCTCCCTCCAGGCTAGCATAGCAACACACCCAGAAGGGCAGCAGGAAAAGAGAACAAATGATGTACATCCTGGAAACATACAACCTACCAAGACTTTATCATGAAGAAAGAGAAAATCTGAATAGAATAATAATGAGTAAGAAGATTGAACCAGTAATCAAAATCTCACAACAAAGAAAATCTAGGGACCAGACGGTTTGACTGGTGAATGTTATCAAACATTTAAAGAAGAATTAATGCCAATTCTTCTCAAACTTTTCCAAAAAATAGAAGAGATCACCTCCAAATACCAAAGCCAGAAAAGGACAGGGCAAAAAAAAAAAGTGATAGGCTAATATTCTTGCTGAACACAGGTACAAAACATCTCTGAGTGATGATATAGAAGCCTACTTCTTCGCCTATGGACAACAGAATTTGAGTGAGCAAGAAATGCACTTTTTGTCAAGCCACTGAGATTTGCGGGTGTGCTTACTTTAGCAGGTAGCATTACTCACCTTTACCTATACAAGTCTTTAGCACCTCATTGTAGATACTGTTTTTAACTGGTAAGTGTTTAAATACTCCAATCCTTCTTCTACATTGCCACCACAGCTGTATTTCTAAAGCATACACTATTTCCATAAATAACTGATGATTCACCTCAGAATAATTTAATAATACAATAATGTTCAAATTTTGTAGTATGTATATAAGGTCTATAAAGTGCCCACTTTTGTCTTTTTGTTAATTCTTCCCGCTATTTATGTCAACAACCTCCCCACCAGAAAGAGAACAAAAAACTCATCATTCTGATTAATTCAAATTTTGAAAATTGTTCATGTTCTCAGGTTTCCATTTCTTTTATTGTTTTCTTTTCCTTCTAGAGTTATCCTAATTGCAAATATCTTCCTTCAGAAACACTGCTCATGTTTTCAGCCTCTCACAATATTTTTTCTTGCAGCACTCCATTTTGTACTACTAGATTTTTAAAATTTAGTTCACATTAACACCACTATAACACAATATTCATAGTTTATATTGCATATATAGCATTTTACTATATAATTGTTGATCATGAATTCATAAATTCTCCCCTGTAAGCTTTTGAACTATATCAAGTTCCTTATTGTTAAATTCCTTATTTCCTAACCCCGTGGGTATCTATAGTAAACATATATTAGTTTATTTTCAATTGGGTGGAATTAATTTTCCTTCATTAATTTGAAAATTGTGATTTTAAAGATAAGAATACATTGAATTTTATCTTTAACAATTGCATTTTAGAGCAAAACTTTACAAAAAAAATGAGACTGATAAGATTGTTAGGGAAGACTTGAAAAACTTACCCTATTTAGAAGCAAACAAAATTAAAGCTATTATTTCTGTATAAATAATGCCCAGTATGGAGTAGTGTTAGTCACTTATTAAAGCTAAAGAAATTTGAACTGATGATGGTACTGTTAGAATAATCATTTATTGTTTGCCTTTTAGTGTCATGGAACAATGAAAAAACAAACTTCACAAATTTAAAATTGGCTTTCTTCATTATTTCAAATAATGTGGTTATCCTGTACTGTAAGTTTATTTTGGCATTTCAAGTATATCCTAGAAAGAAATGTAATAACAATTCAAAAGCTCCACACAATTTTAATCAAATTAATCTGGGGAATTTTATAGGTAAGCAAAGCCAAAGATGCAGATAAAACTACATAACTATTTTTCAAAATGTACTAAAGCTTGAAACTTCAAAAGAATACATTTTTAAACATTTCAATAGATAAAGACTTACGTGTTCAGAATATTAAGTACCTTCATTTCAATAAGAAAAACTACTAGAATTTGTTTCTTTTCTCCAATATTTTCTTTTCCTTTGATAGTGCTGTTAGTTATTAGTGTTTTTTAAAGCATCAAGAATGTGAAAAAAAATTCAATAAGCATGTAATAGAGTCCTGTAAGATGGCCAAGGCTAACACATTTCCTATAAGAAGCTAATGCAGTATATCAGATAGGCTTAAATATTGATCTTTATTGTTAAATACCACAGCTAATGGTATGGTAAAATACCTTGTTTTCTATTTCTTTATATGATTTCCTTCAGTTCTACAGAAATTCATGAATACCATGAAATACTATTGTACTACAATTTTCCATTTATCTACTCCCTATGAAAGAAAAAGGCAAACTGACATTTTAATTTATTACTTGTCTATCATACCAAACATTTTTTTATAAATAAAACTAAAATCATAAACATTATAATGAAAACAATAAATTATTTTCCATCTCTTTATGCTGGTTTCCAGTGGAGAAGATGTCATTATAAAGAATAGCCTGAGCATAGATTACTAGAGTGCCTCTGCTAAGCCAGGGTGGGATGTCTGAAGTATGTGCTGTTAACCTATAGCTAAGGAGTATAAAAGGGTTTGCCAATATAAAAAGAACAATTCAGAAATAAAATACTTTACTTTTCCACATACTTTCAGGTACTATTTAGATTACAAAAATAAAATAGATAAAAATATGGGAGAGGAGATAGACTGAAGATTTGGAAACCAAAGCAATAAAAAGATTGACGACTTCAATACAGCAAAATACTCCAAGATATCAGGGTACACTTTTTGTAGATAAATATAAATCATTTTAAGTGAATTGAAAAGCAACAATCTTTGTATGTGCTTATTGTTGTTCAAACTGTTACCTTAATAACTGACAACTATTTTTCACTGTGCAAAGATTAGGAATCTACTGTGATGTGTGAATTCATAAATTGTTTCTAATAATTTCTTTGAAAAATGAATTTTCTGTGATTCTTCCAATCCTCTTCTAGACTTCATGTGCTGTGTAAGATTCAAAATAAGTGTAGTTAATGTGAATTTTCTCCAGAATCCTTCAGGAAAAGAAAATGTCACCTACCCTTACTTTTTTAAAATAAACTTTTTCAGAGTTCCTTCTTTTCAATGTAAACAAGAGTGTCAATCACTCTGTACAAACTTCCCCACTCCCTAAGTTCACATAAGAAACTTGCAGTTATCTGATTCCAGAAACATGGGAAAATGGTCTGTTCCATATCCACGTTGTGCATTGCCTCTATAATTGCTAATATCAAGAGATGATTTTCACTTTATCATAGACCACATTTCCAAGTGAGCTCAGAGATCCCTCTCACAGGAGGAAATTTCCACTTTAGATTTAGATTTTATGCTTAGTTACAACCCTCAGTGACATCATTAAGGACACAGCATTGGTGTCCAGATTTCTCAGGCAGCTTGCAGTCATTGTTTAATCCATTTGTAATATTGTAAGCAATCCACTTATAGTTATCAATTGCAGAAACTCATAAACTACCATTCTCTCCATTATTAGGTTACCTTGTTTTCTTTTTTTTTTTTTTTCATCTTCAGGTATTTGCATATGTTCCAATCTTGAGTTCTTGAAAAGCCTCAGATACTACTTAAGGGTGCTAATGGACTTCAACTTCCATGCATATCCTGGATGGAACATGTGTTCAGGGACCTGATAAATCCCGTTTTTAGCCACTGAAACTCCCAGGTCTTTAGAAAGCAGCTTTAGCAAAGGGAGAAAGGGTTTCAAACCACTGAATCTTCATTGTCTTATCTGTAAGGGTTTGTGTGGCAGTGGAGAAGATCTCACTTGAAATAGAGAAAACAAGACAGAAATTAAGATCCCAATAATTATTTTGTATCATAAGTATGAAATCTGCAGGATACATTCTGGGACAAGTAAAACAGACTTAATGCAGACAAAACAACTTCTATTCTTCTTTTGTTTTCTTTGATTTTAATGTAATATATTCTTTATTAATGTAAACTTGAGTTAACTGCAAATTAATTAGATTGATCTTCTACAGTTATATGTACCCCATTTCTCTGAATTAACATGAACTGTCTTATTAAAGGTAAATGGAAAGTTTACTTTTTTATATAAATTATTTTATTTTTTTATAATTACACTAACAAATGGTGTGATTTTAAAAATTATAGTTGTTTACAATAGTATATTAGTTTCAGGTGTACAAAACAGTGATTCAGTATTTATAAATTGTACTTACTTAAAGTTATTATAACTTATTAGCTATATTTCTTATGCTGTAAAATATACCCTTGTGTCTTATTTATTTTACATATCATAGTTTGTACCTCTTAATCCACTATGCTGTTTCTCACCCCACTGGCAACCACAGGTCAATTATCTCTATCTGTGAGTCTGTTTCTGTTTTGTTACATTCATTCATTTGTTTTATTTTTTGAGATTCCACAAATAAGTGATAATACACCATATTAGTCTTTCTTTGTCTGACTTATTTCACTAAGCATAATACCTGCCAGTTACGGTTGTTGCAAATGGAAAAAATTCATTCTTTTTTATGGCTGAGTAATATTCCATTGTGTGTGTGTGTGTGTGTGTGTGTGTGTGTGTGTGTATAATCACATCTTCTTTATCCATTCATCTGTTGATGGACACTTAAGTTGCTTCCATATCTTGCCTATTATAAAAATGCTGTTATAAACATTGGGATGTAGATATCTTTGTGAATTAGTAAATTCTTGTTTTCTTTGAATATATACACAAGAGTGCAATTGCTGGATCATATGATAATTCATTTTTAGTTTTTTGTGGAAACTCTACACTATCAGTATTTTCTACAATGGCTGCACCAGTTTACACTCCCACTAACTGTAATAGTGTTCCCTTTACATTCTCACCAACATTTGTTATTTGTGGTTTTTTTGGATGATAGCCACTCTGAAAGATGTGAGGTGATATCTCATTGTGGTTTTGATTTGCATTTCCCTGATGATTAATGACGTTGAACATGTTTTCATGTGCTTGTTGTCCATCTGTATGCCTTCTTTGGAAAAATGTCTATTTGTGTCTTCTAACCATTTATTAGTCAGGTTTAGTTTTTTTTTTTTTTTTTTTTGATACTGAGTTGTATGAGTTGCTTATATTTTTGGATATTAACCCTTTATCAAACATATCATTTGCCATTATTTTCTCCCATTCAATAGGTTCTCTTTTCATTTTGTCAATGAATTCCTCTACTGTAAACAAGCTTTTTAGTTTGATTAGGTTTCATTTCTTTATTTTTGCTTTTCTTTCCCATGCCTGAGGAGACAGATCCAAAAAAATATTACTACCACTTATGTCAAAGAGTGTTATGCCTATGTTTTCTTCTAGGAGTTTTATGGTTTCCAGTGTTACATTTAGGTCTTTAGTCTTTTTGAGTTTATTTTTGTATATGGTGTGAGAAAATGTTCTAATTTCATTTTTTTTAAATGTAGCTGTCCAGTTTTCCCAGCATGACTTGTTGAAGAGTTTGTCTTTCCCCCATTGTATATTTTTGCTTCCTTTATCATAGATTAGTTGACCATATGTGTGTAGGTTTATTTCTGGTCTTTCTATTCTGTTCCATTGATCTACACATCTGTTTCTGTGCCAGTATCATTCTGTTTTTATTACTGCAGCTTTGCAGTATAGTCTGAAGTCAGGGAAGGTGATGTTTCCAACTTTGGTCTTTTTTCTCAAAGTTACTTTGCTTTTGTGCTTCCATATAAATTTTAACACTATTTGTTCTAATTCTGTGAGAAATTTCATGAGTATTTTCATAGGGATTGCATCAAATCAGTAGATTGCTTTGGGTAGTATGGGAATTTTAAAAATATTAATTCTTCCAATTTATGAACATGAGGTAACTTTCCATTTCTTTATATCATCTTCAATTTTCTTCATCAAAGTTTTAGAGTTTTCACAAAAAAGGTCTTTCAACCCATTGGTCAAGTTTATTTCTAGGTATTTTATTCATTTTGATGTGATTTTAAACAGGATTCTTGCTTTCTTTTTGATAGTTTATTATTAGTGTATAGAAAAGCAACAGATTTCTGTATATTAATTTTGTATCCTGCAACTTTACTGAATTTATTTATTTATTCTTTCTTTGTAAATTTTTATTGGAGTACAGTTGATTTACAATGTTGTGTTAGTTTCAGGTGTACAACAAAGTGAATCAGTTATACATATACATATATGAACACTTTTTTTTACATTATTTTCCCATATAGGCCATTACAGAGTATTGAGTAGTGTTCCCTGTGTTACACAGTACGTTCTTATTAGTTATCTGTTTTAGATATAATTGTGTGCATATGTCAATCCCAATCTCCCAATTTATCCATCCCCCATTTATTCCCTGGTAACCATACATTTGTTTTCTATATCTGTGACTCTATTTCTGTTTTGTAGATAAGTTCATTTGTACCCTTTTTTTAGCTTCCACATATAAGTGATATCATATGATCTTTGTTCTTCTTTGTCTGACTTACTTCACTCAGTATGACAATCTCTAGGTCAATCCATATTACTGCAAATGACTTTTTTTTAATGGCTGAGTAATATTTCATTGTATAAGTGTACCACATCTTTTTATCCATTCCAATGTTGATGGACATTTATGTTGCTTCCATGTCCTGGCTACTGTAAATAGTGCTGCAATGGACATTGGGGTGCATGTATCATCTTGAATTATATTTTATTTTTCCTTTTTTTGGGGGGGAGGGTATATGCCTAGGAGTGGGATTGCTGGGTCATATTGTAGTTCTATTTTTAGTTTTTTAAGGAACCTCCATGCTGTTCTCCATACTGGCTGTACCAATGTACATTCCCACCAACAGTGTAGGAGGGTTCCCTTTTCTCCACACCCTGTCCAGCATTTATTGTTTGTAAATTTTTTGATGATGACCATTCTGAATAGTGTGAAGTGATACCTCATTGTAGCTTTGATTTGCAGAAATCACTTGCATTCCTATACATTAACAACAAAATATCAGAAAGAGAAACTAAGAAAAGAATCCCATTTACCATCATAACAAATGGAATAAAATACCTAGGAATAAACCTACCTAAGGAGGCAAAAGACCTGTACTCAGAAAGCTATAAAATACTGATGAAAGAAACAAAAGATGACACAAACAGATGGAGAGATATACCATGTTTTGAACTGGAAGAATACATATTGTCAAAATGACTATACGACCCAAAGCAATCTGAAGATTCAAAGCAATCCCTATCAATTTACAAATGGCATTTTCCAGAGAATTAGAACAAACATTTTTACAGTTTGTATGGAAACAAAAAAAACCCAAATAACACAAACAATCTTGAGAAAGACAAACGGAGCTGGAAAAAAGAAAATCAGAGCTGGAGGAATCAGTTTCCCAGACTTCAGGCTATACTACAAAGATACAGTAATCAACACAGTAGGGTATTGGCACAAAAACAGAAATATAGATCAATAGAACAAGATAGAAAGTACAGAGATAAACCCATGTGCCTATGGTGACCAACTCTATGACAAAGGAAGCAAGAATATACAATGGAGAAAAGACATGCTCTACAATAAGTGGTACCAGGAAAACTGTATGGCTACATGTAAAAGAATGAAATTAGAACACTCACTTACACCATACACAAAATAAACTCAAAATGGATTAAAGACCTAAATGTAAGGCCAAACACTATAAAACCCTTAGAGGAAAATATAGACAGAACACTCTTTGACATAAATCAAAGCAAGATATTTTTTGATCCACCTCTGAGAGAATTGAAAATAAAATCAAAAATAAACAAATGGGACCTAATTAAACTTAAAAGCCTTTGAACAGCAAAGGAAACCTTAAAAAAACAATAATAAAACCCTCAGAATGGAAGAAAATATTTTCAATTGAAGCAACTGACAAAGGATTAATCTCCAAAATTTCCAAGCAGCTCATGCAGCTCAATATTAACAAAACAAACAACCCAATCAAAAATGGGCAGAAGATCTAAATATACATTTCTCCAAACAAGACATACAGAGCACATGAAAAAAATGTTCAACATCACTAATTATTAAAGAAATGCAATTCAGATATACAACAAATGGTGTTCTCCAAAGCCCTCTCTTTAAAAATATAGGGTGCCAGAGGGCAGATAGCAGAAATAAGAAGAACTACAATCCTGCAGCCTGTGGAAAAAAACCCACATTCACAGAAAGATAGACAAGATAAAAAGGCAGAGAGCTATATATCAGATGAAGGAACAAGATAAAACCCCAGAAAAACAACTAAATGAAATGGAGATAAGCAATATTCCAGAAAAAGAGTTCAGAATAATGATAATGAAGAAGATCCAGGACCTCGGAAAAAGAATGGAAGCAAAGATCAAGAAGATGCAAGAAATGTTTAACAAAGATCTAGAAGAATTAAAGAACAAACAAACAGAGATGAACAATACAATAACTAAAATGAAAAAGACACTAGAAGGAATCAATAGCAGAATAACTGAGGCAGAAGAACGGTGAGTGACTTGGATGACACAATTGTGGAATTCACTGCTGCAGAACAGAATAAAGAAAAAAAGAATGAAAAGAAATGAAGACAGACTAAGAGACCGCTGGAACAACATTAAATGCAACAACATTCATATTATAGGGGTCCCAGAAGAATAAGAGAGAAAGAAAGGACCCGAGAAAATATTTGAAGTGATTATAGTCAAAAATTTCCCTAACATGGGAAAGGAAATAGCCACCCAAGTCCAGGAAGCACAGAGAGTCCCAGACAGGATAAACCCAAGGAGAAACATGCTGAGAGACATAATAATCAAATTGGGAAAAATTAAAGACAAAGAAAAATTATTGAAAGCAGCAAGGGAAATATGACAAAAAACATACAAGGGAAGACCCATAAGGTTAACAGCTGATTTCTCAGCAGAAACTCTACAAGCCAGAAAGGAGTGGCATGATATACTTAAAGTGATGAAAGGGAAGAATCTACAACCAAGATTACTCTACCCAGCAAGGATCTCATTCAGATTTGATGGAGAAATGAAAAACTTTCCAGAGAAGCAAAAGCTAAGAGAATTCAGCACCACCAAACCAGCTCTACAATAAATGCTAAAGGAACTTCTCTAAGTGGGAAACACAACAGAAGAAAAGGACCTAAAAAAACAAACCCCCAAAATTAAGAAAATGGTAATAGGAACATACATATTGATAATTAACTTAAACGTGAATGGATTATATGCTCTAACCAAAAGACACAGGCTTGCTGAATGGATACAAAAACAAGACCCATATATATGCTGTCTACAAGACACCCACTTCAAACCTAGGGACACATATAGACTGAAAGTGAGGGGATGGAAAAAGATATTCCATGCAAATGGAAATCAAAAGAAAGCTGAAGTAGCAATACTCATATCAGATAAAATAAACTTTAAAATAAAGAATGTTATAAGAGACAAGGAAGGACACCACATAATGATCAAGGGATCAATCCACAAAGAAGATATAACAATTATAAATATATATGGACCCAACATAGGAGCACCTCAATACATAATGCAACTGCTAACAGCTATAAAAGAGGAAATCAACAGTAATACGATAATAGTGGGTGACTTTAACACCTCACTTACACCAATGGACAGATCATCCAAACAGAAAATTAATAAGGAAACAAAAGATTTAAATGACACAGTAGACCAGTTGGATTTAATTGATATTGATAGGACATTCCATTCAAAACCTGCAGATTGCACTTTCTTCTCAAGTGCACATGGAACATTCTCCAAGATAGATCAAATCTTGGGTCACAAATCAAGCCTCAGTAAATTTAAGAGAATTGAAATCATATCAAGCATCTTTTGTGACCCCAACGCTATGAGATTAGAAATCAATTACAGGGAAAAAAAATAAAAAAACACAAACACATGGAGGCTAAACAATACGGTACTAAATAACCAAGAGATCACTTAAGAAATCAAAGAGGAAATCAGAAAATACTTAGAGACAAATGACAATGAAAATACAATGATCCAAAACCTATGGGATGCAGCAAAAGCAGTTCTAAGAGGGAAGTTTATAGCTATACAAACCTACCTCAAGAAACAAGAAAAATCACAAATAAACAATCTAACGTTACACCTAAAGGAACTAGAGAAAGAAGAACAAATAAAACGCAAAGTTAGCAGAAGGAAAGAAATCATAAAGATCAGAGCAGAAATAAATAAAACAGAAACAAAGAAAACAATTGCAAAGATCAATAAAACTAAAACCTGGTTCTTTGAGAAAATAAATAAAATTGACATACCAATAGCCAGACTCATCAAGAAAAAAAGGGAGAGGACTGAAATCAGTAAAATTAGAAATGAAAAAGGAGAAGTTACAACAGACACCACAGAAATACAAAGGATCCTAAGAGACTACTACAAGCAACTCTATGCCAATAAAATGGACAACCTGGAAGAAATGGACAAATTCTTAAAAAGGTATAACCTTCCAAGACTGAACCAGGAAGAAATAGAATATATGAACAGACCAATCACAAGTAAAGATATTGGAACTGTGGTTAAAAATCTTCCAACAAACAAAAGTCCAGGACCAGATGGCTTCACAGGTGAATTCTATCAAATATTTAGAGAAGAGCTAACACCCATCTTTCTCAAACTCTTCCAAAACAATTGCAGAGGACGGAAAACTCCTAAACTTATTCTATGAGGCCACCATCACCCTGATACCCAAACCAGACAAAGATACTACAAAAAAAGAAAATTACAGACCAATATCAATGATGAACATAGATGCAAAAATCCTGAACAAAATACTAGCAAAAAGAATCCAACAACACATTAAAAGGATCATACACCATGATCAAGTGGGATTTGGGCCAGAGATGCAAGGATTCTTCAATATACGCAAATCAATCAATGTGATACACCATATTAACAAATTGAAGAAGAAAAACCATATGATCATCTCAATAGATGCAGAAAAAGCTTTTGACAAAATTCAACACCGATTTATGATAAAAACTCTCCAGAAATTAGGCATAGAGGGAACCTACTTCAACATAATAAAGGTCATATACGACAAACCCACAGCAAATATTCTCAATGGAGAAAAACTGAAAGCATTTCCTCTAAGATCAGGAACATGACAATGATGTCAACTCTCACCACTATTATTCAACATAGTTTTGGAAGTCCTAGACATGGCAATCAGAGAAGAAAAAGAAATAAAAGGAATACAAATTGGAAAGGAAGAAGTAAAACTCTCACTGTTTGCAGATGACATGATACTATACATAGAGGAACCTAGATGCCACCAGAAAACTACTAGAGCTAATCAATGAATTTGGCAAAGTTGCAGGATACAAAATTAATGCACAGAAATCTCTTGCATTCCTAATGATGGAAAATCTAAAAAAGAAATTAAGGAAACACTCCCATTTACCATTGCAACAAAAAGAATAAAATACCTAGGAATAATCCTACCTAGGGAGACAAAAGACCTGTATGCAGAATACTATAAGACACTGATGAAAGAAAGTAAAGGTGATACCAACAGATGGAGAGATATACCATGTTCTTGGATTGGAAGAATCAATATTGTGAAAATGACTATACTACCCAAAGCAATCTACCGATTCAATTCAATCCCTATTAAATTACCAATGGCATTTTTTACGGAACTAGAACAAAATATCTTAAAGTTTCTATGGAGACACAAAAGACCCTGAATAGCCAAAGCAGTCTTGAGGGAAAAAAACGGAGCTGGAGGAATCAGACTCCCTGACTTCAGACTATACTACAAAGCTACAGTCATCAAGACAATATGGTACTTGCACAAAAACAGAAACATAGATCAGTGGAACAAGATAGAAAGCCCAGAGATAAACCCATGCACATATGGTCAACTAATGTATGACAAAGGAGGCAAGGATATACAATGGAGAAAAGACAGTCTCTTCAAGAAGTGGTGATGGGAAAACTGGACAACTACATGTAAAAGAATGAAATTAGAACACTCCCTAACACCATATACAAAAATAAACTCAAAATGGATTTGAGACCTAAATATAAGACTGGACACTATAAAGCTCTTAGAGGAAAACATAGGAAGAACACTCTTTGACATAAATCACAGCCAGATCTTTTTTGATCCACCTCCTAGAGTAATGGAAATATAAACAAATGGGACCTAATGAAACTTCAAAGCTTTTGCACAGCAGCGGAAACCATAAACAAGACAAAAACAACCCTCAGAATGGGAGAAAACATTTGCAAATGAATCATCGGACAAAGGATTAATCTCCAAAATATATAAACAGCTCATGCAGCTCAATATTAAAAAAACAAACAACCCAATTTAAAAATTGGCAGAAGACCTAAATAGACATTTCTCCATAGAAGACATACAGATGGCCAAGAAGCACTTGAAAAGCTGCTCAACATCACTAATTATTGGAGAATTGCAAATCAAAACTACAATGAGCTATCACCTCACACCAGTCAGAATGGCCATCATCAGAAAATCTACAAACAACAAATGCTGGAGAAGGTGTGGAGAAAAGGGGACCCCCTTGCACTGTTGGTGGGAATGGAAATTGATACCGCCACTATGGGGAACAGTATGTAGGTTCCTCAAAGAACTAAAAAAAGAATTACCATATGACTCAGCAATCCCACTACTGGACATATACCCAGAGAAAACCATAATTCAAAAAGACACATTCACCCCAATGTTCATTGCAGCACTATTTACAATAGCCAGGTCATGGAAGCAACCTAAATGCCCATCGACAGACGAATGGATAAAGAAGATGTGGTACATATATACAATGGAATATTACTCAGCCATAAAAAGGAATTAAATTGGGTCATTTGTAGAGACGTGGATGCATCTAGAGACTATCATACAGAGTGAAGTAAGTCAGAAAGAGAAAAACAAATATCATATATTAACGCATATATGTGGAACCTAGAAAATGGTACAGTTGAACTGGTTTGCAGAGCAGAAACTGAGACAGAATTAGAGAACAAACGTATGGACACCAAGGGGGGAAAGTGGCAGAGGGTGGGGGTTGTGGTGTGATGAATTGGGAGATTGGGATTGAGATGTATACAGTCATGTGTATAAAATGGTTGACTAAAAGAAAATAAATAAATATACAAACAAAAAAAAAGAAATGCAATTCATTTATTTATTCTAACGTTTTGTTGGTGGTGACTTTAGGATTTTCTACACATAATATTATGTCATCTGCAAATGGAGACAGTTTTACTTCTCTTCAAATTTGGATACCTTTTATTTCTTTTCCTTGTGTGATTCATGTGGCTAGGACTTCCAATACTATGTTAAATAGAAGTGGCAAGAGTGTGCATCCTTGTCTTATTCTTGATCATACAGGAAAATCTTTCAGTATTGAGTATGATGTTAGCTGTGGGTTTGTCATAAATGGCCTTTATTACATTGAGCTATGTTCCCTAAACACCCACTTAGATAAGAGTTTTTATCATGAATAGATGATGGGGGTGAGTATCTATTCTATTTATTTCTGCTGTGATCTTTATTATTTCCTTCCTTCTGCTGACTTTGGGCTTTTTATGTTCTTACTTTTCTAATTCCTCTAGATGGTAGGTTAGGTTGTTTCTTTGTGATTTTTCTAATTTCTTGCTGTAGGCTTGTATCACTATAAACTTCCTTCATAAATAAATTTTGTCAAATACTTTTTCAGCATTTTTGAGATAATCATGCAATTTGTATCCTTCCTTTTGTTAATATGGTGTATCACATTGGTTGATTTGTGGCTATTGAAACTTCCTTGCATCTCTGTATAAATCTCACTTGATCATGGTGTATAGTCCTTTTTATGTCATGCTGAATTCATTTTGTTAATATTTTGTTCAGGAATTTTGCATCTACATTGGTCATAGGTATTGGCCTGTAATTCTTTCCTTTTTTTTTTTTTTGGTAGTGTCTTTGTCTGGTTTTGGTATCAGGGTAATGGTACCTTTGCAGAATTAATTTGGAAGTATCCCCTCCTCTTCAGTTTTTTGGAATAGTTTGAGGACAGGCATTAGCTCTTCTTTATATGTTTAGTAGAATTCCCTGTGAAGCTGTCTAGTCTTGGACTTTTGTTTCCTAGGAGTTTTTTTCACTCTTTTTTAAATTTCACAGCTAGTGATCAGATTATTTGATTTCCTTTTTGATTTCTTTGGTGATCCATTGGTTGTTTAGTAACAAATTGTTTAGCTTCCACGTGTTTGTGTGTTCTATAGCTTTTTTCTTGTAGTTGATTTCTAATCTCATAGTGTTTTTGTTGGAGAAGATGCTTGATATGATTTCAGTTTTCTTAAATTTATTGAGGCTTGCTTTTTGGCCCAGCATGTGATCTATCCTGGAGAAAGTTCCATGTGCACTTGAGAAGAATGTGTATTCTGCTGCTTTTGGATGGAATGCTCTATAAATATCAATTAAGTCCATCTGATCGAATGTGTCATTTAAAGCCTGTATTTCCTTATTGATTTTCTGTCTGGATGATCTGTCCATTGGTGTAAGTGGGGTGTTAAAGTCCCTTACTATTATTTTGTTACTATTGATTTCTCCTTTAATGGCTGTTAGCATTTGCCTTATATATATAGGTGCTTCTATGCTGGGTGCATATATAGTTACATTTGTTATATCTTCTTATTGAATTGATCTCTTGATCTTTATGTAGTGTCCTTCCTTGTCTCTTGTAACAGTCTGTATTTTAAAATCTATTTTGTCTGATATGAGTATTGCAACTCCAGCTTTTTTTGTATTTCCATTTGCATGGAATACCTTTTTCCATCCCTTCACTTTCAGTCCTCACTTTCAGTATGTGTCCCTAGATTTGAAGTTAGTCTCTTATAGACAGCATATATACAGGTCCTGTTTTTGTATCCATTTAGCCAGTCTATGTCTTTTGGTTGGAGCATTTAATCCATTTACATTTAAGGTAATTATTAATATGTATTTTCTTATTGCCATTTTGTTAATTGTTTAGGATTTGTTTTTGTAGGTCTTTTTTCTTCCCTTCCTCTTTTGTTTTCTTATCTTGTGATTTGATGACTATCTTTAGAGTTGTATTTGGATTGCTTTTTCTTTTTTGCATGTGTATCTATTGTAGATTTTTGGCTTGCAGTTCCCATGAGGTTTTGATATAGCAAATATATCAATATTGTACATATATACAATATTGTTTTAAATTGCTGCTATCTTCATTTCAAATGCATTTCCAATATCCTGCATTTGTATTCTCCTGTTCTCACAATTGCTACTTTAGTATATTTGTGTGTGGATGATTTCCTCCCTTTACTGTATGTTTGCCTTTACTGGTGAGTTTTCCCATTTGAAATTTTCTTGTTTCTAGTTGTGGTCTTTTCTGCTGATTTTATGGTATTGAATTCTCTTAGTTTCTGCTTGTCTTTAAAGCTTTTTATTTCTCTGTTGAATCTAAA
The DNA here is from genome assembly GCF_028564815.1 of Eubalaena glacialis. Lineage (NCBI taxonomy): Eukaryota > Metazoa > Chordata > Mammalia > Artiodactyla > Balaenidae > Eubalaena > Eubalaena glacialis. Next base: position 31,519,761 of record NC_083734.1, read on the forward strand.
TGAGAGTCTTGTTGGGTAGAGTATTCTTGGTTGTAGGTTTTTCCCTTTCGTCACTTTAAAAATATTGTGCCACTCCCTTCTGGCCTGCAGAGTTTCCACTGAAAAGTCAGCTGATAACCTTATGGAGATTCCTTTGTATGTTACTTGTTGCTTTTCCCTTGTTGCTTTTAATATTTTCCCTTTGTCTTTAATTTTTGTTAATTTGATTAATATGTGTCTTGGCATGTTCCTCCTCAGGTTCATCCTTCATGGAACTCTTTGCTCTTCCTGGACTTGACTGAGTATTTCCTTTCCTGTATTAGGGGCTCCTATGGAGTCACTGCTTTACCCTGGGTCCCAGTGCACATGAAACCTTGTGTGCACCCCCCAAGAGTGGAGTCAGTGTTTCCCCTAGTCCTGTGCAGCTCCTGCACTCAAGCCCCACTGGTCTTCAAAGCCAAATGCTCTGGGAGCTCCTCTTCCTGATGTCAGACCCCCAGGCTTGGGAGCCTGATGTGGGGCTCAGAACCCTCACTCTTGTGTGAGAACCTCTCCAATATAATTATTTTCCAGTTTAGTTTCCTGTGTGTAGCCCACCCGGCAGGTATGGAATTTTATTGTGCCCCTCCTACCATACTGTTGTGACTTCTTTGTCTTTGGATGTAGAATATCTTTTTTGGTAGGTTTGAGTCTTTTTTGTCAATGGTTGTTCAGCAGTAGTTTTGATTTTGTTGTTTTTATGAGAGGAGGTGAGCTCAAGTCCTTCTAGTCCACCATCTTGTCTCCTCCTCCACTTGTTGAGGTATTTTCTGATTTCCTCTTTGATTTCTTTATTGACTAATTTTTTTTTAGTAGCATATTGTTTATGGTTTTCCCATTTTTCTTCCTGCAATTAACATGTAGTTTCATATTTTTGTGGTCAGAAAAGATTCTTGCTATAATTTACATCCTCTTAAATTTGTTGAGACTTCTTTTGCCACTTAGCATGTGATCCACCCTAGAGAAAATTTCATGTGCACTTGAGAGGAATAAGTATTCTGTTTTAGGATGGAATGTACTATAAATATCTATTAAGTCTGACAAGTCTAATTTGTCATTTAATCCCATTGTTTCCTTACTATTTTTGTCTGGGTGATCTGTCTACTGATGTAAGTGGGGTGTCTACTGTTATTGTATTATTGTCAATGTCTGTTAATATTTGCTTTGTAAATTTAGGTGCTCCTATATTAGGTACATATATGTTAACAAATGTTATATCTCTTCTGGATTGATCCCATTATCATTATATAATACCTTTCTGTTTTGCTATAGACTGTGTTTTAAATATGAGTATTTTTGTCTGATATGAGTATTTTCACTCCTTTTTTGTTGTTTCTGTTTGCATGGAATATCATTTACCTTCCTTCACTTTCAGTCTGTTTGTGTCATTGGCTCTGTAGTGAGTTTTTTGTAGCAGCATAGAGATGGGTCTTGTTTTTGTTTGTTTGTTTGTTTGTTTTCCTTTTCCAATCAGCCACACTATGGCTTTTGAGTAGAGCATTTAGTGAATTGATATTTTAAGTGATTATTAATAAGTATGTACTTATTGCCATTTTGTTCTTTCTTTTCTGGTTGTTTTTTAGCTCTTCTCTGGTCTTTTCTTCTTTTAGTTTCTTTTCTTGTGGGTTCTTTAGGCATGTATTCATTTTTTTCTCTAGTTTTTTTGTATCTATTGTAGGTTTTTGATATGTGGTTACCATGGGGCTCTTATATGTTAATCTATAACTGTATCTACTTGTTTTAAACTAATACTTATTTAAGTTCAAACACATTCTAGAAGATCAACATATTTTACTTCCCTCTCCCACTTTTTGTGTTTTTGATGTCATATTTTACATCTTCATGTCTATCCCTTAAATGTTTACTGTAATTATAGTTGATTTTATAATTTTAGTCTTTTAATCTTTGTACTAGCTTATTCAGCATTTACTATATATTTATCTTTATGAATGGGATTTTTCCTTTCCTATAAATTATGATTTCTTTGTAGCTGTTTCTTTTGCCCTTAAATAAGACCCTTTAACACTTCTTTTAAGGTCAGTTTAGTATTGATGAGCTCTTTTAGTTTCTGATTGTCTGAGAAGTTATTTATTTCTCCTTCAATTCTGAATGGTAAACTTGCTAGGTAGTATATTCCATGTTGTAGATTCTTCCCTTTAAGCACTTTAAATATATTATACCACTCTCTTGACTTGGAAGTTTCTGCAAAAAACCAGCTGATAAACTTATGGGGGTTTCCTGGTATGTGACACTGTTTTTCTCTTGGTGCCTTTGAAATCATCTCTTTAACTTTTGCCATTTAATTATGATATGTCTTGTTGTAGGTCTCTTTGGTTTCATTTGTTTGGGACTCTCTGTGCTTTCTGTACCTGGAAATCTGTTGAGTTCTTCAGCTTAGGAAGTTTTCAGCCATAATTTCATCAAACATGTTTTCTAACCCTTTCTCTCTCTCTTCTCCTGGGACCCCTATAAGGCAAATGTTAGTACGCTTGATGTTGTCTCAGAGGTCCCTTAAACTACTCTGATTTTTTAACATATTTTTCTTTTTGCTGTTCTGATTGGATGATTTCCATCATTTTGTCATCTAAATCACTTATATATTCTTCTGTATCACCCAGTCTGCTGTTAAATCCTTCTAGTGTATTTTTTAGTTTAGTCATTGTATTAGTTCTAATTGTTATTTACATTCTTCAGTTTCTTGTTAAAATTATCACTGTGTTCATCTATTCTTTTCTGAAGTACAGTTGGCATTCTTTACTAATGCTTTGAACTCTTTATCTGGTGAATTATTTATACTGTTCATTTAGGGATTTTTTTTCTTGTTCTTTCATTTGCAACATATTTCTCTGTCTTCTCATTTTTTTAAACTTTCTCTGTCTTTATGAAATTAAGTCAAATAGTTACCTATCTGACTTGAAGGGGTGTCTCTGTGTGGGAGTGTCCCTATAAAATCTATGTGTCCCCAGTGGCTTTGTAAGGAGAACTGGATCTGATGTGAGCACAGGTTACTTTTTCCTCTGGGGTGTGTTGGTAGCTATCACCTTGGTGGAATGTAGGGCTGGATATGGAGGGGCTAGAGCCAGTGCCAGGTGTGAGCTGGGGCTTCTTCTGTACTCAGTGGCAGTCATCACCCTATTGGGAGTGGGGTCTGGTCCCAAAGGGTTGATGCAGAATTATTGAGGGTCAGGTCCAAGCCCTTGAATTTTGTACACTCCTGCTGGCAACAGCATCTCTGCCCTAGTGGATAGCAGAGCTGAAGCAAGCGGCGGTGGACTAGGTGCTCAGTGCAGGCTAGAATGTGTAATAGGGTGATCTCAGAAAGCCATTCAGAGTCCCTAATCCACCATCTCCATGTGGGTGCCAACACTGCTTTCCTTTGCCCTGTTCAGAAACAGCACTGGTTTTGACCTGGCTCTGTCTCCACAGGTGTGCACCCTCTACTAAGTAGCAGCACATTTGCTCCAATGGAGAACATAATTGGAGCAAAGGGAGCTGGAGCAGGTGTCTGGAGTAAGCTGGGGCACATACTGGGAAGTCAGTCAGATCCCCAGGCAGCTTTCAATCTGTTGCCTTTGCATGTGCACTGGTAAGGCTGCCTTCACCTTGTTCCAAGGCAGGGTCAGTCTAAGATGTCTCCATTCTCTCTAAGCATACACACTCTCTTTTGGCCAACAGCAACCTTCACCCTAGTAGAGAGCTGACTGGAATAAGAAGAGCTGGTGCAGGTGCTGGGTGCTGGATATGGTGTGGCTAGGGTGATTGCAGGAAACTGGCCAGAGTTCTGAGAAGTTTTCAATCTGCTTCCTCTGCTTTGTTCTTGGGGAGTAATTAAGCACTAGTCTATATTTTCACTAGCAGAATGTCCATTTCTTACAGTCATCTGGTAAGTCCCATTGATTGTCAAACCAGCTGAGGGGGCTCATCTTCCCACTGTGGGACCCCACGTCTGGGGTTCCCAATATGTATGTGGCTTGAACCCCTCACTCACCACAGAGGATCCCCAAGCCTGTGATAGCTCCCTCCTCTTCTGTGACCCCTGCTAAGGGCACAAGTCCTGACCTGATCAATTCTCCTCCCTTCCTACCTGATTCCCTGTGGATCTTTCTTTACAGACGTGGTTGTAGAAGAGCCTTTCTGCCAGTCTCCAGATTTTTTCAGTAAGAGTTGTTCCATATATAGATGCATTTTTTATGTGTTCATGGGGGGAGGTGAGTTGAGCATCCTCCTACTTTACCATCTTGATCTCCCTCCTTGTCTGAAGTGTTCACTTATTACATTAAACTATTTAAATTAGAGATTTTTTTGTTTTGATGCACATCAACAGAGGTGATTATATAGTTGTTCTGCACAAGTTTTGTTCAGCTTGCTTTCCTATTGTTATAGCACAGATGTTCTGAACTCACAGTGAAAAAAATCTTATATTACAGGAATGTGTCATTGTTCTCATTCTCCTGCTTTTCTTCTTCCTCTTTCTCCTCTGTTTTCTTCTCTTCATTACCTCCTTTCTTTCTTTACCAATGATATTACTGACTACCCACCACAAGCTAGATTCTGAGGATAAAGAATATATAAGAAAGACATGCTAACAAACAATTCACCAATTTAACACAAGTACAAAAATGCAACCAAATACTAAGGAAAGGCAACTGTAGATACTATGATAAATCCAATTAGAGCAACAATTTTAACCCATTTCTTAGTAAAGGTGGACACACACAAACACCTTAAAAACTTATTTTTACATTAAGGTAAAAACTTTATATGGTATAAAATATAACATAATTTTAAATACCAAGAAGAATGTGATAGCAGCTTCAGGCTGGCCTTTAAACTTCCAAGCTATCTTGTCAATGTACTTTGACATTAAGAGAAACTTATTAGAGATACTGAGAAATACTGATGTAAGATTTTTCTGGATGACTTAAGGTTAGAATTCTGAGTGGCATTCAATCTCACAAGAGAAATGACAATAACATTACTGTTTAACAGGCACAAATTATAGAAGCATAGAAAAAATGGTATAGAGGAATTATAAATGTAGTTTATATATAGATATGCAATAAATATATACAATAAAACATAGGAGCATAAAATAAAAGTAAGCTAAATAACATAAGAACACTGGCATTTGATCAGTAATGGCCAATGGTCGAGATTCAAGTTTGGCAATCTGTCTTTTTTATTTTTATTTTTTAATTTATTTATTTTTGTTTTTTTGGCTGTGTTGGGTCTTCGTTTCTGTGCGAGGGCTTTCTCTAGGTGCGGCAAGCGTGAGCCACTCTTCATCGCGGTGTGCGGGCCTCTCACTATCGCGACCTCTCTTGTTGTGCAACACAGTCTCCAAATGTGCAGGCTCAGTAGTTGTGGCTCACGGGCCTAGTTGCTCTGCAGCATGTGGGATCTTCCCAGACCAGGGCTCGAACCTGTGTCCCCTGCATTGACAGGCGGATTCTCAACCACTGCGCCACCAGGGAAGCCCTGGTAATCTGTCTTAAAGGAATAATTCAAAATAAGGAAAATGATATTTTAATGCTACATTCCTACCACTGGAGACATCCTGAGCTCAATACCCACTCCATAACAGCAGTGAGATCAACTCCAAGGGCAATTTGGGGCCATAATATTAAAGGGAATTGGTGCTAAACTAGGAAGAGAAATTCATTAAAACTCTGATTTCTTCATTGTGCTTTCTCTATGAAATATTTCATGTTGGTTTCCCTCTCTGGAATATCATGCTCCATTTATTTATTGAAAAAGTCTAAGTCAATTGAACAAAATTAGTTATGTTCTAAGCCTTAGGAAGAAATCCTCTTATTTCTCTTACTATGATTTTTTTTCAGTATTAATTTTCTTTGCTTTTGTTCCCTCTCCCCTCCAGTGGGGCTAAATTGGGGTATGGATCTTAAAGAAAAAGATTCAAGAATATCTAGGGTAAATCTTCAAATGTTGACACATGAACAAATACAAATATTCATGATAAATGTAATCAATAGGTAGGAGTGTTAGAAGTTAGAATTCTCGAAGAGTTAACAAGGTTCCTGAGAAGTATATTTATCTTGAAGCAAACAGTCCAACTTCATTAGCCAGATAGCTAAAGCTCTTAAACAATAATTAAAATTGTTTTCATATTGTTATAGTCACAGTGGAAACTAAATGATTCTGTAGAATTTTAGAGCTCCAACCACCTGGATTTGCGACTTTTTCAATAAATGAGCTTAACACATAGGGAGGAGCTTATCTCTCTTATTTCAAAATATATTGTCTAGTTGACATGATATTTTACATTTCAAGAGTGTATTTTACTGACTGCAAATTCCTACACAACCCAAGTTAGTCAGAAAACAGAGCTCTAGACCTGCTAGTCCAAAGGCTGCAGTCACATCAGTTTCAATCACTATGAACTTCTGAAACAGCATACAAGAACCTGGTTGATTTGTGGACTTAGTTATGTCACCCTTGGGGATTCCCAGAAATAGTCAAAGGAGGGAATTTTTCAAATATCTAGAGCTTTAGATTCTTAAATCCTAGTGCACATTCTTAACCCTCTCTATTTCCGCCTCTCTACCTCTCCTGAGATATTATTAGCAAGTAGTGCTCTGAAGATAGTCTGAAAATGTTCACTACAGTGGTTTAAAATTGTATTGTCTTTTTGGTTATAGTAATTCTGACAGGTGTGTGAAATGATACCTTATTTTGGTTTTGATTTGAATTTTCCTGGTGATTAGTAATGTTGAGCATCTTTTCATGCACCTATTGGCCATTTGTATGTCTTCTTTAGAAAAATGCCTATTTGTGTCCTCTGTCCATTTTTAAATCTGATTGTTTGTTTGTTTTTGATATTGAGTTGTATGAGTTCTTCATATAGTTTGGATATTAACCCTTTATTTGCAAATATCTTCTCCTATTTAGTAGGTTGCATTTTCATTTTGTTGATCGTTTCCTTCACTGCCCAAAAGCTTTTAAGCTTGCTTAGGTCTTATTTGTTTATTTTTGCTTTTTTTCCCTTTGCCTGAGGAGACATATTAAAAAAAAATTGCTATGTCAAAGAGTGTACTGCCTATGTTTTCTTCTAGGAGTTTTGTGGTTTCAGGTCTTACATGTAAGTCTTTAATCCATTTTCAGTTTATTTTTGCATATGGCAGTTGAAAATATTCTAGTTTTATTGTTTGACATGTAGCTGTCCAGCTTTCCCAACACCACTTATTGCAGAGACTTTTCCCCCATTGTATATTCTTGACCCCTTTATCATAGATTAATTGACCATATCTGTATGGGTTTATTTCTGGGCTCTCTATTCTGTTCAATTGATCTATGTGTCTGTTTTTGTGTCAGTACTATATTGTTTTGATTACTATAGCTTGTAGTATAGTCTGAAGTCAGGGAGCATGATACCTCTAGCTTTGGTCTTTTTACTCAACCGACCTGGAGGGTATTATGCTTAGTGAAATAAGTCAAAGAGAGAAAGACAAATGCTGTATGTTTTCACTTATATGTGGAATCTAAAAAATAAAACAAATAAATTAATATAACAAAACAGAAACAGAGTCACAGATACAGAGAACAAACTAGTGATTATCAGGGTGGAGAGGATTAGGAGGAGGGGTAAAATAGGTGAATTGAATTAAGAGGTACAAACTACTAGGTATAAAATAAATGTTACAAGGATTTAATGTACAGCACAGGGAATATAGGCAATATTTTTTAATGACTTTAAATGGAGTAAAATCTATAAAAAATATTTAATCACTATGTTATACACCTGAAACTAATATAATATTGTAGGTCAACTACATTTTAATAAATTAAAAAAAAACTTATCATGAGAAAAAAATTATTGTTGATTTATGTTTGTGTAATACTTAATTATAAACACTCTTGATTATAAAAAAAAATGAGGAATTGATGTTTTAGTAGAAAATGAGCTTAAATGTCCAGCAATAGGTGAGTAAAAAATTCACTCAATGAAATATGGTATAGTCATTAAAATGTTGGTTATGAAAACATTAAGATAGAAAATAACATTATATTTAAAAAGCAAAAAGCAAAATTGTAGAGCATAGTTTCAATTATGAAGAAAATAATAGAAAATATACTCAATAGAAATATATCAAAATAGTTTAGGGTGGTAGAATAATGTTTGAAACACTCAGGACTAGCTTCTCCAGCTATACACCTGCACACTGCCAGCTTGACTCCCATCAGAGGACTCCACTGCCAGGCTCACACATGTGGCAGGATTGTGGCCACAGGAGTGCACGTTCACAACCAGTGCCCAGGCAGTTGCCTGTGGGCCTAGATCCAGCCTTGTCTCCTGTCACTGGCCTGCACCACTGGGCTCACCAGTAGGTAGCCACTCCAGCTATTCACCTACAGACCCCATACCTAACTTTCCTCACTGGCCTGCTTTACAATGTGCCCATGGTGAAACCCTCTAACCTCTGGAGTGCATTTGTCATATATATGAAAAAGAGTTAATATTCAAAATATATAAGGAATTCATACAACTTAATAGCAAAAAATGCAAATATCCAGAGAAAAACTTGGTTCAAAAGTATACATGCATCCCAATGTTTATTGCAGCAACGTTTATTAAAATAGCCAAATCATGGAAGCAACTTAAATGTCCATTGACAGATGAATGGATAAAGAAGATGTGGTACACATATACAATGGAATATTACTCAGCCATTGAAAAGAATGAAATAATGCCATTTGCAGCAACATGAATGGACATGGAGATTATCATTCTAAGTGAAGCAAGTCAGACAGAGAAAGACAAATATCATGTGATATCACTTATATGTGGAGTCTAAAAAAAAGAAATTGATACAAATGAACTTATCTACAAAACAGAAACAGACTCACAGACGTAGAGAATGAACTTATTGTTACCAGGGGGAAGGGGGAGGGGGAGAGATAGACTGAGAGTTTGGGATTAACACGTACACACTGCTGTATTTAAAATAGATAGCCAGTGGGAACCTACTGTATAGCACAAGGAATTCTGTAATAACCTAAATGGGAAAAGAATTTGAAAAAGAATAGAAAATAAATAAATACATAAATGAAATGCAAATAATTTAATTGGAAAATGAGCAATGGACATGAATGAACATTTTTCCAAAGAAAAACAAATCATCAGCAGGTACATGAAAGGTGCTTAACATTACTGCTCATCAGGGAAATGCAATCAGAAACACAATGAGATTTTACCTCACACCTGTTAGAATATTAATTATCAAAAGACAAGGAATAATAAATGCTGATGAAAATGTAGAGAAAAGAGAACCTGGTATACTGTTGGTGGGAATATATATTGGCATAGCTGCTATGGAAAACAGTATGGAGGTTTCTCATAAAAAAACAAAAAAGCAATATCATACAATGTTTGTCCTTCTCTGTCTGACTTACTTAACTCAGTATGAGAATTTCTAGGTCCATCCATGTTGCTGCAAATGGTATTATTTTGTTATTTTTTATGTCTGAGTAATATTCCATTATACATATGTACCACATCTTTTTTATCCATTCCTCTGTTGATGGAAATTTAGGTTGCTTCCATGTCCTGGCTATTGCAAATAGTGCTGCAATAAACATTGGGGTGCATGTATATTTTTGAATTATGGTTTTCTCCAGGTATATGCCCAGAAGTGGGATTGCTGGCTCATATGGTAGCTCTATTTTTAGTTTTTTAAGGAACTTCCATACTGTTCTTCATAGTGGCTGTACCAATTTACATTCCCATCAACAATGTAGGAGGGTTCCTTTTTCTCCACACCCTCTCTAGCATTTATTGTTTGTAGAGTTTATGATGGTCAAAAATAGAACTACCATATGATTCAGCAATCCCACGGAAATAAAATTGGGATCTCATAGAGATATCTGCATCCCCATGTTTATTGCAGCGTTATTCACAATAGCCAAACTATGGAAACAGTATAAGTGCCAGTCAACAGAAAAATGGATAAAGAAGATGTGTTGTATGAAATATTATTCAGCCATAAAAGAAAAGGAAATCCTCCCATTTGTGACAACATGGATTGGTCTTGAAGGCATTATGTTAAGTGAAATAGGTTAGAAAGAGAAAGATAAATACTGTATGATCTCACTTATTTGTGGAACTATAAACATCGAAGTCATAGAAACAGAGAAAAAATAGAAGGTTAATAGGGGCTGAGTGGGGTGAGGTAAATGGATACTTGTTGGTCAAAGTATACAAACTTTCAGTTATAAGATAGATTAGTTCTGGAGGTCTCAGGTACAGCATGGTGACTATAGTTAACAATACTATATTGTACACTTGAAAGTTGCTATGAGACAATTTTAAATGTTCTCACTATAGCAACAACAATAAAAATGGTAATTATGTGAGGTGAATGATGTGCTAATTAATCTTACTGTGGTAAAAAATTTTGCTATATATACAGGTACCAAATGACCACATTGTACACCTTAAACTAAAACATTTTTATATGTCAGTTATGTGTCATTAAACCTTGGAAAAAAAGAGAGTGTGATTCATGAAAACATTAAGGATTTTTGTCAAAATGGCAATATAGTAATTATGTGATATATATATATTGTGTAAATTCAGTTCTGTTCTACATTACAGAAGTAAGACAAAAGCCTATAATGGATATTATGCAAAGACATGGGATCATGAAATCTGTAAGGCTGCATATCAAAAAAATTGTTTAATTTTTCTATAAGTTGGTATAAAATTATAATAAAATATTTTGCACATTTACAAACAAGTGGAACTGAAAGTCCTCCTAAAACTGAGTTCACCTACTGAAATTATTATTAATCTCTCTATTCAAAACTTTATTCCCTTTCTTCTCCCCTCTGATCTCAATCCTGTGCTAACTGAACACTAATCAACCAGAGTCAGATGACTAACATTGCTGCTGTTGATGACATTGTTAATGTACTAAAATTTCTGTTGTAGATATTATCATTAACATACAAACTCAGTATTTTTTTCTCCAGGGCAAGAGAAGCTAACACACCCCTGAGCCATGAACCACTTGGCCTGAAAATTATAAACCAGAGACATCCTGACTCCTGCAACTATGGTTAAGAAATGTCACAAGACAATAATTAACCCAGTTTCTTTGTTCTTCCCCTTAAAAAAAGTCTCTAACTCAAAGACCAAGATGAAGTGGATCTGAGAATTGTTTCCCACTCCATTGCCTGATGTCTTGAAAATAAAACTTTACTTTGCTGCAAACACCCCCGTCAGAGTTTCGTCTTTCTGAGCCATGGCAACAGCAGCCCTTGGTTAGAGAATGAAAGACTAGACTAGATACCACCAAGTGGTTCAGACTCAATTAAAAGCCAATACGCCTATAAGGAGAAAATTCTTATCTATCAAAGTCTAAGCCTAAAAGGAAGGTTCAGTCTGTTTTCTCAAGGAAATATTCCCTTCATTGTCTTTCTGAGAAATTATGTTACTGTATCTGTATTTTATTAAAAGTGACTGATTGAGCAAAGGGGGAAAGAGAAAACATTTTAAGGATATTCTGTATCAGACAGAAATGAAGTTCTACTTTTCTTTAAATTTTGGCAATAGAATTCAGATTCAAATATCATAAGGCTAAGCATTATTTTTTTAAGAATAATTAATTCTGTTCTTTAGAAGGAAGCCTGACGCAACAGAGAATCACTAGCTAAAATCTTGGGATACAAATCATTCAAAGCCTTATCACTAATAAAGATAAACATATAGGCAACTTCATTAATGGCTTTTAACTAATTAAGTAAGTAAGTAATTATGTAATCTATAGTGAGCCCAACCAGACTTAACAGTATGGGCTGTGTCAGTGGTTTCAATCATTCCTAGAGATTTTAATTTAATTAATGTGAGGTAGGAACTTAAGGCTTTAAAAAAGTCTCCAGGTAATTTTAATACACAACGAAGTTTGAGAAAATAGGGCTTAAGTAATCAAACTTTAAAAATAAAATATTTGTGTCTTAAGCCCACACAGAAAAATTTCGAGGGTGTATTCTATATACATATTATTCCAGTAGTGTTCTATAGGACCTATTAGAAACAACCCAATCCAAAAATGGGCAGAAGACCTAAATAGACATTTCTCCAAAGAAGATATACAGATTGCCAACAAACACATGAAAGGACGTTCAACGTCACTAATCATTAGAGAAATGCAAATCAAAACTACAATGAGGTATCCTCTCACACTTGTCCTAATGGCCATCATCAAAAAATCTACAAACAATAAATGCTGGAGAGGGTGTGGAGAAAAGGGAACCCTCTTGCACTGTTGGTGGGAATGTAAATTGATACAGCCACTATGGAGAACAGTATGGCAGTTTCTTAAAAAAACTAAAAATAGAACTACCATACGAGCCAGCAATCCCACTACTGGGCATATACCCTGAGAAAACCATAATTCAAAAAGAGTCATGTACCACAATGTTCATTGCAGCTGTACTTACAATAGCCAGGACATGGAAGCAACCTAAGTGTCCATCGACAGAAGAATGGATAAAGAAGATGTGGCACATATATACAATGGAATATTACTCAGCCATAAAAAGAAACAAAACTGAGTTATTTGTAGTGAGGTGGATGGACCTAGAGTCTGTCATACAGAGTGAAGTAAGTCAGAAAGAGAAAAACAAATACCGTATGTTAACACATATATATGGAATCTGAGGGAAAAAAATGGTTATGAAGAACCTAGGGGCAGGACGGGAATAAAGATGCAGACCTACTAGAGAATGGACTTGAGGACACGGGGAGGGGGAAGGGTAAGCTGGGACAAAGTGAGAGAGTGCCATAGACATATATACACTGCTAAATGTAAAATGGATAGCTAGTGGGAAGCACAGGGAGATCACATAGCACAGGGAGATCAGCTTGGTGCTTTGTGATCACCTAGAGGGGTGGGATAGGGAGGGTGGGAGGGAGGGAGACGCAAGAAGGAAGAGATATGGGGATATATGTATATGTATCGCTGATTCACTTTGTTTTAAAGCAGAAACTAACACACAATTGTAAAGCAATTATGCTCCAATAAAGATGTTTAAAAAAAAAAAGAATCTGCTTTATTTTATAATGTATCTTTCATGATTTTTCAAATAATCACACAGGTGAAATAACATTTATTCAGAGCCATTACGGAGCCACTTTATTCTTAAAAGAACCTAATTAGTAGGCATTATTATGACAATTTTCCAATTAGATAACTTGTCAAAGGTCATCCAATTACTATGAGAATAAGAAGTCTGGTGGTGTAGTCAAGATGTAACAACTTGAAACCAACATTTTTACTAAGAAACTGTCTATACCTTATAATAGAAATCAACCAGTCAAAGCAATATTGGACATCTGCATTTTACTGTCCATACACTCTTCAAATTCAATGTGTACGTGTATGAATTCATATCCTAGTCCCACACCCTTGCTTTCCTTCCTGAATTCACTCTATACCATATAGACATTGGTTAATGACATTTACATCTATCAACACATCTAAATTAAAAATCTTAGTATCATCTTCAGTTCCCTATTTTCCCTCACTACCTCTTTCCCAATATCAAATAAAATATCAAAACCTGTCAATCATAGCTAACAAATATATCTGATTGTCAGTGACTCATAGCCATCACTGCCTTTGCTTTCATCCCAGCATTCAAACTTTAAGACCCAAGCTATTTTTATCCCACTGTTTCAAAATTTATTTTAATTCTTTGCAGGACTCATAAGATTGTGAGAACTAGGAGTTAATATACATAATAGGCCTAGAATGGGTTCCTAGTAAGATACTAATAAATTTGAGCTATTATTATTTTCTGCTAAAGAATTTCATATAAATTCAAGTAGTTGAAAGATGTATAAAGATGTTAGAAGAGATTTTTTTTTCTTTGCCTGTGAAAGTACATTCTACTAGGAATCTGAACTTTATGTGATATTTTCCTCTTGTCTTGGCTACAGTCATTGGAAGCCTTGTTCTAAGAAAAGCAGAGCTGTCATCCCTGGCTCCTTATCAGTACAGCTCTATCACACAGAACCCATGTTCTCATTGTGTCCCCATATGTAAGCCTGGCTCCCTTCCCTAAACCTACTTCTGGCCTTCTCTTTTTCATTCTCTGTCTATATATAGGTCAAGACTTTATTTCCCCTCTTCCCGTACTTCTAGATTGCCTTCTATTTCTGGGGCTATTATCTTATACTTGCAAATTCAGAGGCTATTTCAATAGAACTTGTTTCCCTCTTTTTCTTCCATTCTTACCCTAGATTACTTTAGCTTCACATTACAGTGGGAATTGCGGGACATTTCTATGCTAATTGATTTTTACATGTGGCCATGAAAGAAATGAGATCATAATTATCTTCATCATCATTATCATCATTATCATCCTCATTAAAGTAATTTAATATGCACTGAGAATTTGCTGAGTGTTAAAAAAGTCCTCAGTACTTGATGAGAAACACCTCACTTAATCTTCACAGGAATATTAGAATGCAGGCAAAATTATTGGTTCATGTTATAGTTCAAGAAACTGAAACTCAACAAAGTTATTTTCCCTAAAGCCAGAGATCTAAGATGCTAGAATGGATGTGTGCTAGCACAGAAGTAGAAAATAAAGTGAGGATCCACTGGAGGTTGAAGAGGATCATCTATGGAGAGTAGTGGCCACAGACTCAAATGAGTGGGTCTAATACAGAAAATATTTTATTTTACTTTACCTACATGGAAATAAAATTAAGAGCATGGATGCAACTTTTGGTCTCACTGATGCAGAGGTAAAGTGAATAGTGGACACAAGAGTGTCTGATGCAAAGCTCCAATCACAGACCAGTCTTTGTCATTGGCTAAAGATGAACTAACTTTGTGAGCTGGGGAATGAGTAGTGTTTATGTTGAGCATATTTATCCAGGTAATCTCAGTATTAACTAGTTCTATGACTCATTATGTTTTAGGTACTTTATGGTTGCAGTGTGGAAGTTGACCATTTAGACAATGTTTCTGGCTTTGGTGAATGTTATTAGTCCAAACAAATAAATTTTTTAAAACATTTAAATGAGACCTATTAATAGGAAGTTTGGAAAGTTGTGTGAAGTTGGGCAAATGAAAGAAAATGTATATGCATCCTTTTAAAAGGTATTTGTTAAGCATTACGATTTGGGAATGTAACTGATATGATACAGAATGGAGAATTCTAGCTGAACAAATTTCTGCTGTGGTTACTTATTGTTCTTACCCAAAGTCAGAGGTACCAGGCCAAATTTTTTAAATGATCCTATTTTTTTTTTCATTTGAAGGTGGGCAATTTGTCAAATATTAATGTATAGATGGACAAAGTTCAGCACATAGTCTACTTGCAAATATATTTGTACATATAGTATGTACTTTAATTTTTAATTTCAGATTTTTAAGAAGCTGGGTTAGTAGTCTGGACATGCTCTATTAAAATAAAGAAAAAGTATTTTCATTATTATTTAAGAGTGCTAATTATATATCAACACATAAAAAGAGAAAGTAAAGGAAGATATGCTTAATTGTGCCTGATAGATTTTTAAAATTCATTGATGTATAGGAAATTCAAGAATTAATAGTAGAGGGGTGTATTATGATAATCTTCTGTTTGTCTGTTTACATATTTACTGGTGAGGAAGGTTTACAGACTTAGATACATAATCTGCTTTAGTTTTAAATATTCAATATTGCCATTTAAGACTTTGGCAGTCAAGTGGTCACATAAAAGTGCATGTTAATTCAGCCATTATACATGTATTAAGTGAAATTTATAAGGATGAAAGTAGCTTTCAGAATTGTTAAACTATTTGTTTTTATTAGAGAGAAAGTGTCTTAGTTCTTATTTACCTTTTAAGATGGACTATTGTAAGTCACAGTAATGAAAAGAAACGAGGCTCTATAAAAACCATTAAGGGGGATCAATTCTCTGCCAGACATCTTGGATACTGGATAGTTCACTATGTCAATAAAAACATAACCACATCTCAAAGGATTTTCTTTTGTTATAGTGGCTCACAAATCTATGTGAAAGGCTTACACAGAGTCAGAAAACATGCCTGCTCTGTTTCTGTATTACCAATCTCTGAGCTCTGTAAACCATATTTTACTCTAATTACTACAAAACAATGGGCAATGTTGGGATTAAGTTTAATTTCTACAAGTTTGCTTTCCTCTGTTACTTTGACCCTGAAATGTCCATTATGCCATGTGGACATAGATTTGTGAGACTAAGGAGTTTACAGTTCCAGGGTGCCTAATTTTAAATTTTCACTTTATTTCTTTACTGTTTTTATTACTGTTGCAAATTCAGGTTCTATGGCAATAACATATGTCATATTTGCCAACTATAAAAGGAGAGTACAAATGACTGTTTGGTATATCTCAGAGTATTAATAAAATGACGTTTTAAAATGGTTTTATTATCACTTGCCTTCAAATTATACCATGCTACAATTATAGGTCAGGGTAAAACATCTTCACAAATTCTGTGTGATGAAAAAATTACCATAAATTGATAAATTATATTATAATTATAATAGTTCCAGTGAATCTTAACCTCAGGAAGATTTGACCATTGCACTCAAAGATCTCTCTCTCTGTTTTTCTTCTTTCTTCCCTCTGTCCCTTTCTCCTTCTTTCCCTTCCTCCTTTCCTTCCTCCCTTTCTCTCTCTTTCATTGTTTGGAAGATAATTTTGTTAGGATCTTGATATTTCAGATTTGGATAAGGGAGAGAACAAGATGTATGAAGAATATGGAATGGGGATAATGTGAGTATTAACCATTTATGACAAGCCAGGACATTAGCTAGATACTTGCTTTTAGCATTAGCTAAATACATACTTTTATTTAATCTTCAAAGCAACTTATATAGTAATATTATTCAGTTTTCTTGATGAGAAAGCTGAGGCTTAAAGAGGTTATGTAATTCACCAAAAGTTGGGACTTCCCTGGTGGCAAACAATCCGCCTTACAATGCAGAGGAAACAGGTTCAATCCCTGGTCAGGGAACTAAGATCCCACATGCCGTATGGCAACTAAGGTCTTGTGCCACAACTACTGAGCTTGTGCACCTCAACTAGAACCCACATGCTGGAAACTACAGAGCCCACGTGCTCTGGAAGCCACATGCCACAACTACAGAGGCCACGTGCCCCGGAGCCTGTGTGCCACAACTAGAGAAGAGAAAACCTGCAAGGCACAACTAGAGAGAAGTCCACGCACTGCAACAAAGAGCCTGCATGCCACAACTATGACCCGAAACAGCAATAAATAAATAAATAAATAAATATTTTTTAAAAATTCACCAAAAGTTACACAGTTAAAGTATGTCAGATGAATCAGCCAAATTCTAGTATAGGTGATTCTAGATATGAAGTCTTAGACCACTGTAGTGTATGTACATTGATAATATTCTTCAGGACATCTAGAGAGCATTTCTTTTTTGACAGTTTTATGTACTTGATGACTAAATTAAGCAAGGCACACGATAACTACAGAATACAGCTAGATTGAAGAAAAATGAAATATTGCATAGAGAAGAAGGGTGAACCAATTTATTATTGTGTGACAACTACCTCCTGTTCCTAGTTTACTTTAAAAAGTGGTTGAAAAATAAAATTAAAGATAATTAATGTAATTGGAGTAATCTATGATAGATATATTCCAGATTTCTGTTCTACTTTAACTACAATTAAATACTGAAAAAATTTACTGATTTTTATTTTTCTCAAATAAGTATGTGAATGAAATCAAGATGTCATCCAGATTGATCTGCATTAACTAATAGGATCTTATTTTAAAAATATTTATTAAAGACATAAAAAACTAAAATGACAACCTACAGAATGGGAGAAAATATTTACAAATAAAGCAACTGACAAGGGATTAATCTCCAAGTATACAAAGAGCTTATGCAGCTCAATATTAAAAAAACAAATAACCCAATCAAAAAATGGGCAGAAAATCTAAATAGACATTTCTCCAAAGAAGACATACAGATGACCAACAAACACATGAAAAGATGCTCAACTTGAAATTACCAATGGCATTTTTCACAGAATTAGAACAAAAAATGTTACAAGTTGTATGGAAACACAAAAGACCCTGAATAGCCAAAGCAATCTTGAGAAAGAAAAATGGAGCTGGAATAATCAGGCTCCCTGATTTCAGACTATACTACAAAGCTATAGTAATCAAGACAGTTTGGTACTGGCACAAAAACAGAAATATAGGTCATTGGAACAGGATGAAAAGCCTAGAGATAAACCCACACACCTATGATCACCTAATCTATGACAAAGGAGGCAAGAATATGCAATGGAGGAAACACAGTTTCTTCAATAAGTGGTGCTCGGAAAACTGGACAGCTACATGTAAAAGAATGAAACTAGAACATTCTTTAACACCATACACAAAGATAAATTCAAAATGGATTAAAGATCTAAATGTAAGGCCAGACACTATAAAACTCTTAGAAGAAAACATACACAGAACACTCTTTGACATAAATCACAGTAACATATTTTTTGGCCCACCTCGTAGAGTAATGCAAATAAAAACAAAAATAAACAAATGGGACCTAATGAAACTTAAAATCTTTTCACAACAAAGGAAATCATAAAACAGGTGAAAAGACAACCCTCAGAATGGGAGAAAATATTTGCAAATGAAGCAACTGACAAAGGATTAATCTCCAAAATATACAAAGAGCTCATGCAGCTCAATATCAAAAAAATGAACAACCCAATCCAAAAATGGGCAGAAGACCTAAATAGACATTTCTCCAAAGAAGACATACAGATGGCCACCCAACACATGAAAAGATGCTCAACATCACTAATTATTATAATGAGGTATCACCTCATACTGGTCAGAATGGCCATCATGAAAAAGTCTACTAAGAGTAAATGCTGGAGAGGGTGTGGAGAAAAGCGAACCCTCTTACACTGTTGGTGAGAATGTAAATTTGTACAGCCACTATGGAGAACAATATGGAGATTTCTTTAAAAACTAAAAATAGAACTACCATATGATCCAGCAATCCCACTCCTGGGCCTTTATCCAGAGAAAACCGTACTTCAAAAAGACACATGCAAAAAAAAAAAACAAAAACAAAAACATGCACCCCAGTGTTCATTGAAGTACAATTTACGATAGCCAAAACATGGAAGCAACCTAAATGTCCACTGAGGGAAGAATGGATAAAGATGTGGTACATATATGTAATGAAATATTTCTCAGCCATAAGAAAAGAATGAAATAATGCCACTTGCAGCAACATGGATGAACCTAGAGATCATTATACTAAGTGAAGTAAGTCAGACAAAGACAAATATCATATGATATCACTTATATGTGGAATCTAAAAAAATCATACAAATGAACTTATTTACAAAACAGAAACAGATTCACAGACATAGAAAATAATCTTATGGTTACCAAAGGGGAAAGGTGGGGGGGAGGGATACATTAGGAGTTTGGGATTAACATATCACACTACTATATACAAAATATATAATCAACAAGGACCTACTGTATAGCACAGGGAACTCTACTCAATACTCTGTAATAACCTAAATGGGAAAAGAATCTGAAAAAGAATGGATATATGTATATGTATAACTGAATCACTTTGCTGTACATCTGAAACTACCACAATATTGTAAATCAACTACTCTCCAGGATAAAATTAAAAATTAAAAAAATTGAGATAGTAGCTGTAATAATTAAATGAATGGATTTAAATGCTAGAATTATAGTTTTTGCAGATATTTTGCATAATTCTATGTTCTTACATAAAACATTCACCATCTTTCCCAAGAATCATTTGGGAAGTAAATAAGATTTTAATGTAATTCTGAAATATATAATTAAGTTAAATATGAATATATCTCCCTTTGTAGTATTTAATGGAGGAAGCAAAGATTATAAGTAATTGAGAATTGCAGATTTGTCTCTTTTTTTTTTTATGAACAAAAACCCTATGAGGTTTTTAATGTTTGTTTTATTCTGAGGCCTTAGAAAATTACAATAAGTAGTAAGAATGATTTTAGAATTTCAGATACACTCAGAATTGTACATGGTTTGACTATTGATTATTTACTCTACTTTACTCTGTACTGTAGAGCAGTAAAGGAATCTGTAGATATTAGTGATGCCTGCAAAGTTTGTGTCATATATTGAGCCCTATTCATATCTCCTTGAGCTCAGAAAATAGTTTGTTTTCTGTAAAGAGAGGAAGTAGAAGGACAAAACCTTTAAATAATATTCCAAATGGTGGTGGCTTAATTTTATATTCTCAAAATGATTTCACTGTTGTTACTGTGTTGATCCTATTTTTGTAATTCTCTGATTAAAATTTTGTTCAGCAATATCCTTGTCTGAAATTAAAGTCACTGACCATAGAAACATCCCTTTGTACCACCACTCACCTCTCCGCTCTACCTAGGAAAAGAGTGATTCACATGTGATGGATTAGGGTTGTTTCTGGGGGAAAACATTCACTAGTCAAAGAGTTGAAGGATTCTCTAAAATAGAAAACTGAATAGTTGTAAATTTCAAATAGCCGCAATTCTCCCCTTACCTCATTTGGCAGCTTAGATCCATTTCAAACAAGTTTTAGTAAAATGATCTCACTTAGCTTTCAAAGTAATATAATTTCTCAGGGGCACTAATACTCTGTCAATTTTATAGCTGACTGCATCATTTTTATTCTTCCTAAAAATGGAGAGAGAGAGAGAGAAAGTGGAAGCGAAAGGGAAAGGGAAAGGGAAAGGGAAAGGGAAAGGGAAAGAGAAAGAGAAAGAGAAAGAGAAAGAATATTTGGTACATTTTAGGCAATCCTTGGGTGAACTCTTACTGGCATTTTCTCTCTTGCCTGGTTCTGCAGAGTAAGCAAGTTAATTCCTGCCTCGAAATTATTTTGTGAAAGGCTTACATCTTGACATCTGCTGAGTCATAACATCAAAAAGGCTTTCCCATGTTGATTGTAAGATAAATCAGGTAGACTCTTCGGTAGTAGTATTGATTCCGCATTAATCACTCAATTCCCAGTGTAATTTTTCTAAAGTGTATGCACCTGTTATTTCTTCCAGAACGATGTGCCTTTATAGATATGAATGTAACACTGGTAAAGCTAAGTTTTTTACAATATCAAATTAAGCATATAATTTTTGGTTACCATTATTGTTGGTTGGTTTGCTTTACTTTGCTTTCGTTGATCCCCAATCTTTAGTATGCTAACAAGTGTATTGTTTGAATTCTAATGTGCCATACATTATGAATACTGAAAACTCTGAGTTGATTCTCTAAGTTAATTATGTAAATGGTGATGGAAAGATTCTCTTTAGCTGCCATGATACTAACATACACTTGTTTCTTCACAGTCTCTACTCTCATAGAGGAGGATAAACCCAGAATTTTGTTGTAAATTCAACATTTATAAAAGTAACAAAGGCAAGCCAATAGAAAATGTTTGCTTTCAACAAGTAAACTACCTCTTAATATATAAGAAATATTAGGCCTATTTTAAAGGCCTAACATTTAATGTTATAGATTTTATATAACTTCCTTTGGTCAAGGTGGAACACCTGATAAGTTTTACCTTATTTATTTACTCTACTTATCATCATGATAACTGAAGAATTTTTGGAAACCAAATGTAAAGAGTAGAATATTTAGCTTTTAATCAAGACATAGAAAACCACAAGAGATTGTATCTTTTTCTCTAACAAAAAAAAAAAACCAGCCAGGGCTTCCCTGGTGGCACAGTAGTTGAGAATCTGCCTGCCAATGCAGGGGACATGGGTTCGAGCCCTGGTCTGGGAAGATCCCACATGCCGTGGAGCAACTGGGCCCGTGAGCCACAACTACTGAGCCTGCGCTTCTGGAGCCTGTGCTCCACAACAAGAGAGGCCGCGATAGTGAGAGGCCCGCGCACCATGATGAAGAGTGGCCCCTGCTCGCCGCAACTAGAGAAAGCCCTCGCACAGAAACGAAGACCCAACACAGCCAAAAGAAAAAAAAAAAAGCCAAATAAGCGACAAAAACATAGTTTCTCTAAGCCCATCCAAGAGTTCTACATGCAAAGAAGCCATGAAATGAACTTTAGAAAGTGATGAGTGTTTATAAGAAAGAGAATCTGGACACATCTTTGGCAGAATGATAAGAGAATGAAGAATTTGCCATTAACGGGAGTAGGAAGAAACCAGCTGAAATTTTCATGTACTTTCTAATTATTTTTTAACAACTTTATTGCAGTATAATTGCTTTACAATGGTGTGTTAGTTTCTGCTGTATAACAAAGTGAATCAGCTATATGTATACATATATCTCCATATCCCTTCTGTCTTGCATCTCCCTACAACCCTCCCTAACACACCCCTCTAGGTGGTGACAAAGCACCGAGATGATCTCCCTGTGGCATGCAGCTTCCCATGAGCTATCTATTTTATATTTGGTAGTGTATATGTGTAAATGCCACTCTCTCACTTCGTCCCAGTTTACCCTTCCCGCTCCCTGTGTCCTCAAGTCCACTCTACGTCTGCATCTTTATGCCTGTCCTGCCCCTAGGTTCTTTAGAATGACTATTTTTTTCTTAGATTCCATATATATGTGTTAGCATATGGTATTGGTTTTTCTTTTTCTGACTTACTTCACTCTGTATGACAGACTGTAGGTCCATCCACCTCACTACAAAAAACTTAGTTTTGTTCCTTTTTATGACTGAGTAATATTCCATTGTATATATGTGCCACATCTTCTTTACCCATTCATCTGTCAATGGACACTTTTAGGTTGCTTCCATGTCCTGGCTATTGTAAATAGTGCTGCAATGAACATTGTGGTACATGACTCTTTTTGAATTATGGTTTTCTCAGGGTATATTCCCAGTAGTGGGATTGCCAGGTCGTATGGTAGTTCAATTTTTAGGTTTTAAGGAACTGCCATACTGTTCTCCATAGTGGCTGTATCAATTTACATTCCCACCAACAATGCAAAAGTGTTCCCTTTTCTCCACATCCTCTCCAGCATTTATTGTTTGTAGATGTTCTGATGATGGCCATTAGGACAAGTGTGAGAGGATACCTCATTGTAGTTTTGATTTGCATTTTTCTAATGATTAGTGACATTGAGCAACCTTTTATGTGTTTGTTAGAAATCTGTATATCTTCCTTGGAGAAATATCTATTTAGGTCTTCTTCCCATTTTTGGATTGTATTGTTTGTTTTTTTGTTATTGAGCTGCATGGGCTGCTTGTATGTTTTGAATATTAATCCTTTGTCAGTTGCTTCTTTGTCAAATATTTTCTCCCATTCTGAGGGTTGTGTTTTCATCTTGTTTATGGTTTCCTTTGCAGTGCAAAAGCTTTTAAGTTTCATTAGTTCCCATTTGTTTAATTTTGTTTTTATTTCCAATTCTCTAGGAGGTGGGTCAAAAAGGATCTTGCTGTGGTTTATGTCAAAGAGTGTTTTTCCTATGTTTTCCTCTAAGAGTTTTATAGTGTCTGGTCTTACATTTTGATTTTTAATTCATTTTGAGTTTACTTTTCTGTATGGTGTTAGGGAGTGTTCTAATTTCATTCTTTTACATGTAGCTGTCTAGTTTTCCCAGCACCACTTATTGAAGAGGCTGTCTTTTCTCCATTGTATATTCTTGCCTCCTTTATGAAAGATAAGATGACATATGTGTGTGGGTATAGCTCAGGGCTTTCTATCCTGTTCCATTGATCTATATTTCTGTTTTTGTGCCACTTACATGCTGTCTTGATTACTGTAGCTTTGTGGTATAGTCTGAAGTCAGGGAGCCTGATTCCTCCAGCTCCATTTTTTTTCTCAAGACTGCTTTGGCTATTCGGAGACTTTTGTGTTTCCATACAAATTGTGAAATTTTTTGTTCTAGTTCTGTGAAAAATGCCAGTGGTAGTTTCATAGGGATTGCACTGAATCTGTAGATTGCTTTGGGTTGTATAGTGATTTTCACAATGTTGATTCTTCCAATCCAAGAACATGGTATATCTCTCCATTTGTTTGTATCGCCTTTAATTTCTTTCATCAGTGTCTTATAGTTTTCAGCATACAGGTCTTTTGTCTCGTTAGGTAGGTTTATTACTAGGTATTTTATTCTTTTACTTGCAATGGTAATTGGGAGTGTTTCCTTAATTTGTCTTTCAGATTTTTCATCATTAGTGGCTAGGAATGCAAGAGATTTCTGTGCATTAATTTTGTATCCTGCTACTTTATGAAATTCATTGATTAGCTCTAGTAGTTTTCTGGTAGCATCTATAGGATTCTCTATGTATAGCACTATGTAATCTGCAAACAGTGACAGTTTTACTTCTTCTTTTCTGATTTGGATTCCTTTTATTTATTTTTTTAATTTTTAAATTTTTTTGAACTTTTTTATTGGAGTATAATTGCTTTACAATGGTGTGTTAGTTTCTGCTTTATAACAAAGTGAATCAGTTATACATATGCATATATCTCTATATCTCTTCCCTCTTGCATCTCTCTCCCTCCCACCCTGCCTATCCCACCCTTCTAGCTGGTCACAAAGCACCGAACTGATCTCCTTGTGCTATGTGACTGCTTCCCACTAGCTATCTATTTTACATTTGGTAGTGTATATATGTCCGTATATACACTACCACTCTTTCACTTTGTCCCAGCTTACCCTTCCCCCTCCCCATGTCCTTAAGTCCATTCTCTAGTAGGTCTTCAACTTTATTCTCATCTTGCCACTAGGTTCTTCATGACCATTTTTTTTTTTTTTTTAGATTCCACATATATGTGTTACTGTGCGGTATTTGTTTTTCTCTTTCTGACTTCACTCTGTATGGCAGACTCTAGGTCCATCCACCTCATTACAAATAACTCAATCTCGTTTCTTTTTATAGCTGAGTAATATTCCATTGTATATATGTGCCACATCTTCTTTATCCATTCATCTGTCGATGGACACTTAGGTTGCTTCCATGTCCTGGCTATTGTAAATAGTGTTGCAATGAACATTGTGGCACATGACTCTTTTTGAATTATGGTTTGCTCAGGGTATATGCCCAGTAGTGGGATTGCTGACTCGTATGGTAGTTCTATTTTTAAGGAATCTCCATAGTGGCTGTATCAATTTACATTCCCACCAACAGTGTATGAGGGTTCCCTTTTCTCTGCACTCTCTCCAGGATTTTTTTTGTAGATTTTTGGATGATGGTCATTCTTACCACTGTGAGATGATATCGCATTGTAGTTTTGATTTGCATTTCTCTAATGATTAATGATGTTGAGGTTACTTTCATGTGTTAGTTGGCAATCTGTATATCTTCTTTGGAGAAATGTCTATTTAGGTCTTCTGCCCATTTTTCAATTGGGTTGTTTGATTTTTTTTTTTTTTTTTTGATATTGACCTGCATGAGTTGCTTGAAAATTTTGGAGATTAATCCTTTGTCAGTTGTTTCATTTGCAAATATTTTCTCCCATTCTGAGGGTTGTCTTTTCATCTTGTTTATGGTTTCCTTTGCTGACAGCCTCTTCAATAAGTGGTGCTGGGAAAACTGGACAGCTACATGTAAAAGAATGCAATGAGTACACTCCCTAACACCATACACAAAAATAAACTCAAAATGGATTAAAGACCTAAATGGATTCCTTTTATTTCTTTTTCTTCTCTGATTGCTTTGGCTAAAACTTGCAAAACTATGTTGAATAATAGTGGTGAGAGCGGGCAACCTTGTCTTGTTCCTGATTGTAGTGGAAATGGTTTTAGTTTTGCACCATTGAGAACGATGTTGGCCATGGGTTTTTCATATATGGCCTTTATTATGTTGAGGTAAGTTATCTCTGTGCCTACTTTCTGGAGAGTTTTTATCATAAATCGGTGTTGAATTTTGTCAAATGCTTTTTCTGCATCTATTGAGGTGATCATATGGTTTTTCCCCCTCAATTTGTTAATATGGTGTATCACACTGATTGATTTGTGTAAATTGAAGAATCCTTGCATTCCTGTGAAAAACTCCACTTTATCATGGTGTATGACCCTTTTAATGTGCTGTTGGATTCTGTTTGGCATTATTTTTTGAGGATTTCTGCATCTATATTCATCAGTGATATTGGTCTGTAATTTTCTTTTTTTGTAGTATCTTTGTCTGGTTTTGGTATCAGGGTGATGGTGGCCCCGTAGAATGACTTTGGGAGTGTTCCCCTCTCTGTTATATTTTGGAAGAGTTTGAGAAGAATAGGAGTTAGCTCTTCCCTAAATGTTTGACAGAATTCGCCTGTGAAACCATCTGGTCCTGGGCTTTTGTTTGTTGGAAGATTTTTAATCACAGTTTCAATTTCAGTGTTTGTGATTGGTCTGTCTAAATTTTCTATTTCTTCCTGGTTCAGTCTTGGAAGGTTGTGCATTTCTAAGAATTTGTCCATTTTTTCAACATTGTCCATTTTATTGGCATATAATTACTTGGAGTAATCTCTCATAATCCTTTATATTTCTGCAGTGTTAGTTGTTACTTCTCCTTTTTCATTTCTAATTCTATTGATTTGAGTCTCCTCCCTTTTTTTCTTGATGAGTCTGCCTAATGGTTTATCAATTTTGTTTATCTTCTCAAAGAACCAGCTTTTAGTTTTATTGATCTTTGCTATCAATTCTTTCATTTCTTTTTCTTTTATTTGTGATCTGATTTTTATGATTTCTTTCCTTCTGCTAACTTTGAGGCTTTTTGTTCTTCTTTCTCTAATTGCTTTTGTTGTAAGGTTAGGTTGTTTATTTGAGATTTTTATTCTTTCTTGAGGTAGGATTGTATTGCTATAAACTTCCCTCTTATAACTGCTTTTACTACATCCCATAGGTTTTGGGTTATCGTGTTTTCATTGTCATTTGTTTCTACGTATTTTTTTTATTTCCAATTTGATTTCTTCTGTGATCTCTTGGTTATTTAGTAGTGTATTGTTTAGCCTCCATGTTTTAGTATTTTTTACAGTTTTTTTCCTGTAATTGATATCTAGTGTCATAGTGTTGTGGTTGGAATAGATACTTGCTACGATTTCAATTTTCTTAAATTTACCAAGGCTTGATTTGTGACCCAAGATATGATCTATCCTGGATAATGTTCCATGAGCACTTGAGAAGAAAGTATATTCTGTTGTTTTTGGATAAAATGTCCTATAAATATCAATTAAGTCCATCTTGTTTAATGTGTCATTTAAAGCTTGTGTTTCCTTATTTATTTTCATTTTGGATGATCTGTACATTGGTGAAAGTGGGGTGTTAAAGTCTCCTTACTATTATTGTGTTTCTGTTGATTTCCCCTTTCATGGTTGTTAGCATTTGCCTTATGCATTGAGGTGCTCCTATGTTGGGTGCATAAATATTTACAGTTGTTATATCTTCTTCTTGGATTGATCCCTTGATCATTATGTAATGTCCTTCTTTGTCTCTTGTAATAGTCTTTATTTTAAAGTCTATTTTGTCTGATATGAGAATTGTTACTTCAGCTTTCTTTTGATTTCCATTTGCATGGAATATCTTTTTCCATCCCCTCACTTTCAGTCTGTATGTGTCCCTAGATCTGAAGTGGGTCTCTTGTAGACGGCATATATATGGGTCTTGGTTTTGTATACATTCAGCAAGTCTGTGTCTTTTGGCTTGGAGCATTTAATCCACTTACATTTAAGGTAATTATCAGTATATGTTCCTATTACGATTTTCTTAAATGTTTTGTGTTTGTTTTTGTACATCTTTCCTTCTCTTGTGTTTCCTGCCTATAGAAATTCCTTTAGCATTTGTTGTAAAACTGGTCTGGTGGTGTTGCATTCTCTTATCTTTTGATTGTCTGTAAAGGTTTTAATTTCTCCATCAAATCTGAATGAGATCCTTGCAGGGTAGAGTAATCTTGGTTATAGTTTTTTCCCTTTCATCACTTTAAATATGCCCTGCCACTCCTTTCTGGCTTGCAGGGTTTCTTCTGAAAGATCAGCTGATAACCTTAAGGGCATTCCCTTATATTATTTGTTGCTTTTCCCTTGCTGCTTTTAGTATTTTCCTCTGTATTTAATTTTTGATAGTTTGATTAATATATGTCTTGACGTTTTTTCCTTGGACTTATCCTATATGGGACTGTCTGCGCTTCCTGCACTTGATTTACTATTTCCTATCCCATATTAGGAAGATTTCAACTATAGTCTCTTCAAATATTTTCTCAGACCCTTTTTTTTTTACTCTTGTTCTTCTGGGACCCCTGTAATTTGAATGTTTATGAGTTTAATGTTCCTAGAGTTCTCTCAGACTGTCCTCATATCTTTTCATTCTTTTTTCTTTATTCTGCTCTTCACTAGTTATTTCCACTATTTTATCTTCTAGGTCACTTATCATTCTTCCACCTCAGTTATTCTGCTCTTGATTCCTTAAAGATAATTTTTAATTTCATTTATTGTGTTGTTCCTCATTGTTTGTTTGCTCTTTAGTTCCTCTAGGTCCTTGTTAAACGTTTCTTGTATTTTCTCCATTCTATTTCCAAGATTGTGGATCATCTGTACTCTTACACTGAATTATTTTTCAGATAGACTGCCTATTTCTTCCTCATTTGTTTGGTCTGGTCGGTTTTTACCTTGATCTTCCATCTGCTGTGTATTTCTCCGTCTTCTAATTTTGCTTAACTTACTGTGTTTGGGGTCTCCTCTTTGCAGGCTGCAGGTTTGTAGTTCCTGTTGTTTTTGTTGTCTGCCCCCAGTGGGTGAGGTTGGTTCAGTGAGCTGTGTAGGCTTCCTTGTATAGGGGACTGGTGCTTGTGTTCTTGTGGGTGGGGCTGGATCTTGTCTTTCTGGTAGGCAGGTCTGCTTCCGGTGGTGTGTTTTGGGGTGTTTGTGAACTTACTATGATTTTAGGCAGCCTCTCTGCTGATGGATGGGGTTGTGTTCCTGTCTTGCTAGTTGTTTGGCATGGGTTGTCTAGCACTGGAGTTTGCTGGTCGTTGAGTGGAGCTGGGTCTTAGCGTTGAGACAGAGATCTCTGGGAGAGTTTTTGCCAATTGATATTACATTGTGCCTGGAGGTCTCTGGTTGTCCAATGTCCTGAACTTGGCTCTCCCACCTCAGAGGCACAGGCCTGACACCAGGCTGGAGCAGCAAGACCCTGTCAGCCACAGGGCTCAGAAGAAAAGGGAGAAAAAAGAAAGAAAGAAAAAAAAAAATAATAAGATAAAGTTATTAGAATAAAAAATATTTTTAAACTAAAAAGTAATAAAAAAATGAAGAGAACAACCAAACCAACAAACAAATCCACCAATTATCACAAACACTAAAAACTATACTAAGATAAAAATCAGAAACTAGTTAGTCACATACAGCAAACTCCAGGTCTACAGTTGCTCCCAATGTCCACCACCTCAACTTTGGGATGGTTCATTGTCTATTCAGGTATTCCACAGATGCAGGGTACATCAAGTTGATTGTGGAGATTTAATCCACTGCTCCTGAGGCTGCCTGGAGAAATTTCCCTTTTTCCTCTTTGTTCACACAGCTCCTGGGGTTCATCTTTGGATTTTACCCTGCCTCTGCCTGTAGATCACCCTCTGGCATCTGTTCCCTGCCCAGACATGATGGGGTTAAAATACCAGCTGATTAGGGGGCTCCAGCTTACTCAAGCTGGGGGGAGGGAGGTATACAGAATGCGGGGTGAGCCTGTGGCTTCAGAGGCTGGCATGATTTGCAAAAGCCTGAGGCATTCCGTGTGTTCTCCTGGGGAAGTTATCCCTGGATCACGGGACCCTGCTAGTGGTGGGCTGCACAGGCTCCTGGGAGGGGAGGTGTGGATAGTGACCTGTGCTTGCACACAGGCTTGTTGGTGGCTGCAGTAACAGCCTTAGCATCTCATGCCCATATCTGGTGTCCACGCTGATAGCCATGTCTCATGCTCATCTCTGGAGCTCATTTAGGTGGTGCTCTGAATCCCCTCTCCTCGCACACCCTGAAACAATGGTCTCTTGCCTCTTAGGCAGTTCCAGAAATTTTCCTGGACTCTCTCCTGGCTAGCTGTGTCACACTAGCCCCCTCAGACTGTGTTCACGCAACCACCCTCTGTCCTCTCCCTGGGATCTGACCTCCGAAGCCAAAGCTGGAGCTTCAGCTCTCTGCCCCCACCCACCCTGGCGGGTGAGCACACAAGCCTCTCAAGCTTGTGAGTGGTTGTCGGTACTGATCCTCTGTGTGGAATCTCTCTGCACCACTGTTGCTGCACTCTCCTCCATGGCTCTGAAGCTTCCCCCCTACCCACCCCCTGTTTCCACCAGTGAAGGGGCTTCCTAGTGCCTGGAAACTTTTCCTCCTTCACAGTTCCTTCCCAGAGGTGCAGGTCCAATCCCTATTCTTTTGACTCTGTTTTTTCTTTTTTCTTTTGTCCTACCCTGTTATGTAGGGAATTTCTTGCCTTTGGGGAAGTCTGAGGTCTTCTGCCAGTGTTCAGTAGGTGTTCTGTAGGAGTTGTTCTACATGTAGATGTATTTTTGTTGTATTTGTGGGGAGGAATGTGGTCTCCACGTGTTACACCTCGGCCATCTTGAAGGTCCTCTCTCATGTACTTTTACGGTATATCTTGGCTTACATGAAAAATTAAAATTCCAGGGAATCTCAAAAATAGAACAAGTCTGCACCATTCACCAACTCTCCCTTGGGTCTTCACAATTTACTTAGTGAAAAATATGGCGAAGGCTGGTGTGCAGAACAGGAGAGTTGAGAAACAGATTTCCACTAATATGTGTGTGGTTTCCCACAACTATAAATAAACCACATCTGAAGATGGGAAACAGAGCAGGATATTAGCATACACAAGGAAATTTTTAAAAAATAATAATAAAGTGGAATGTTACAAATGGATTCAGTAGAGAAAAGAACTAGATAATTTGAATACAGAGCAATAGAAAGTTTAACTTAAGGAGAAAACATGTGTGAACAAATAGAACAGAGTGTCTAAGATCTGTAGGAAATCATATCATCCAACATGTATGTAATGGTATCCTCAGAAGGCAATGAAAGTGAAAATGGAGCAGAGAACATATTTCAAGAGATAATGGCTATGAACTTTCCAAATTAATGAAACAATGTCATGGATAAATCCCCAAATCATTACACTGAACAAAAGAAGCTACACACGCACACACACACACACACACAGATACAACCAGCTGTATTATTTCATTTCTATAACCTCCAAAAACAGGTGAAACTAATTGATGATGCTCAAAGACAGGAAATGGTTGCAATACAAATGACAGAGAAGAGAGAAAGGAGGCACAAGTGAATTTCCTTTGGTAATAGGAACAGCCTCTGTCTTGTTTTTGTGGAATTTCAAGGATATGTAGGACTGACGAACCTAACTGAACTGAACACCAAGAATCTGTGGGTGATCCTCAGTTAAAAGTAAATATGGGTAAACAGGAAACCATGAAAATTTTATTTAAAATGGAGTTGGGAAGCCCTGAAAGGGGAGCTGTCATGCACATACCTTCCCTTGGAGCTTACATTAATTCCTGGACAGAAAAATGCTTACTTTACTTCCCAAGTAGGAGTAAGGAAGATATTCTCTTTGCCGAGCAATAGCTCAGCAAATGAGAAACCATCACCATCCTGAACTCTCACTTTCCTCCAACGCACTTGTGTTCAAAGCAGTCCATTCCAATTTCCTCTTTTTCTCTATAAAGTAATGATCATCTCCTTTTTTTCTGGACTTGCCTATGGTTTGCCATAGTTTGCATGTCTTGGATTACAATTCCTCTGCCATCTGCAAATTAACTCACTTTTGCTGGTAAAATAACTGGCCATTTTATTTTTAAGTTTGACAAAATGTAAACAAACTATTCATAGTACAACCACTCAGGAACTACCATAGGAAACCCCTTTTTTTGTACTTTATTTTTTAATGCAGATACATATTACACTAGTAATAATAATATAAATAAAATTTTGTATACTTTGTTAACATGGTTTCATACTAGCATATTTCCATTACTATGCCCAAAGAGACCAATTAAAAAGAGGAAAACTTGCAACATATCTAGGATTCAAATAGGAGAAGACCATATTTCTATGTATTTTAACAGTGGATTTAAGTACATGTTGTTTAGTTTAAGATGTTGCCAAAATTAGCTTACAGAAAAGAATGAGGGTAAGAAAAGGAATAAGGGGGTCTTTTTTGGTTTTGTTTTGGAGCCCAAGGAAAGGAATGTAATGAAGCCTCATGAGGGACTTAACCCAGAAACTAGAAAACCTAACCACACACTCTGTACCCTTTATTGCACTTGGGTCATACTTGCCTTATGTCTCACTGAGAGTTCTCTCAGAGGTCCATCTTCTTATTTATTTGTTATAGTGACTGACTTCTTTTCAAGGTTAACACAAGCTCAATTTTAAATATTGTGACTATTTATTTGGTAGCCCTATATAATATAAAGTGTCTTTATCCACAAACTTGGCCCTGTAACATTTTTGTCTATCCATGACCTACCCAGCATCTTAAGGCGGTAAAATATTAAGTTGTTACTAGAAAGAAATGGGCTCAACAACTCAAATTGAATGTAGCTGCAAAACACAGTGTAAGACAAGATGTAGACCCAGAGCCTAATCAAGAGACTTTTCCACCTCCCAAATTGCAAGACTTGAAGATGTTTGCCCACAGAATTTCAGAATGGCTAAGGACCAGGAACTGATATGTGCCTCTTACTCATCCTCTTTTTAAATGAGAATTTTTAATGCTAGTTTCTTGGCTTTCCCTGTTCCACTACTCTATTATGTGTTGGGGGATGGAAGAGGGGTGGGTAACTTGTTTACTTAGTTCATAGCTCTCCATATCAAGGATATCCACATTTAGAGAAAATATAAACCATGAATTCTTGGGTTTTGAGCCTGAAGACATTGTTAGATAAGATGAGACTTTTGCAGCTCTTGAGAAGGAGTGGTTGAGAAGGTTACCAAAGATTAGAGGAAACAGTGTGGTAATTGATTTTAGAGGGAAGACTGTGGTAATTAACTGCTATTCTGGCATGAATTAATTTCCCTTTTGTATCTATACTTTTTGCCCTGTAATTCTGTATTTTACCATCCATACTCTGACTCTGGGATGGCATTTCTACTTGTTTTGGCTAATAGAACATGGCAGAAGTGACTATGTTTACAAGTTCTGAGCCTAAGCCACAGAAGACTTTGCAGGTTCAGCATGATTTCTTACGCTTTGGGGCTTGCTTGCACTTATGCTTCACCCTTGCCATGAGAACATGCCATACTAGGCTGCTGGAAAGATATGAGTCATATAGAAATAAGACAAAGGGAAGAGAAGGAAGGTGATCCAGCTAGCCATGCCCCAGAAACAGAGCTACCAACCTGATTCACAGCTGATCAAAAGTTCATAATAGAGTCAAACCAACACAAGAAGCACATGATTTGCTGACCCTAAAGAATCATAAGTTTAAAAACATGAATATTGTTTGAATATGTTCTTTTCAGATTTTTGTTTTTCAGCAATTTCCAATAGAGATATCCCCCAATTCTACCTTATTATAACTTACCTTTCATTCCCAGAAGTTAGCACACTGGCATAGTTTCTTCATGTCTTAATTTTAAATTACCAGGGGTGATACTGATATCCTACTCTCCCTGAGTTAGTTCATTTTGGTTTAGATGTTTATCTTCTGAAATATAAGATACTCTGAGGAAAGGAGATCAGGTAGTGCCTCTGAAATTATAGGAAGATTTTCTTTCCAAAAATGGTAAAGTAATAAAAGGGAAAAAGTTTGGCCATTTTTTTTCTAAGATATTTTATTAGAACTACTTTCCTACTATTTACTTACCAAAA
Source organism: Eubalaena glacialis (assembly GCF_028564815.1). Lineage (NCBI taxonomy): Eukaryota > Metazoa > Chordata > Mammalia > Artiodactyla > Balaenidae > Eubalaena > Eubalaena glacialis. The sequence continues at coordinate 31,553,619 of NC_083734.1, forward strand.
AGAAAAGTCAGTAAAATAAAAAATATTCTACATTTTATATTCTCTGGGCACAATGCAAAAACCAAGAAATAAGCAAGCTCTAGTATAATAAAATTTAAGTTAAAAATATTTAATTTCCTAGAATTTAGGATGGGGGATACTGCTATAATAATTATTTTGTTACAAATTTACACCATAATAAGAGACTTTGGAAGGGGAATAAAAATAATAATACTGTATATTCAAATTAATAGAATATCAATCCTTTCTCATAGATAACTAATAGTTTTGAGTATTTCCATTTTTTAAAAAGTGGGTAAAATAAGTAAAGTAATAACAAAAATAAAACCAAACCCAAGAGCAATGTAATATTGGGGGGAAATAAGGAAGATTAAAAAAAAAACGATATTAAAACAATAAAGTGTGGACTGAGGGGTCAACAGGGCTCAGAAAAATACATAAAGAATTCTAAAACCTGGCACACTGAAAAATAATAGACATGTTTTTAACAAATATAATCTATAGGAAATGGAAAAATACAAAGATACCAAAAGAGAGGATTAAATTAAATAGATACTGATGAAACTATTAAATAGAATATACAGAGCTCCAGGTATAAATTGGCAATAAATTTTTCTCAACCCAGCTCTGAAAGCAATAAGAAAGAAAAAAGGAAGAAATAGAAATAGAAATTCCATCTTCAGTGATAATAGTAAGTACTTAAAAAGAAAATTAACACTAAGCATGAAGTGTAGCAAAGTATAGTAAAAAAAGAAAATACAATTTTTAAAAAGCAGGTAGTGTTGTGAAAGAATAGCTATCTCCAAAGTAGGCAGTACCTAAAGAGGGGCAGAAGCTAGAAGTACTGTGTGGATCCAGTGTGAGTTGTCCAACTGTGAAGCCTCCCTACCTCCTGTTTGAACCCACAGTGTGCCAAGGAGGCAGTGCCGAAGGAGGTGTGGCATAAAGAGGGATACTCACAGGTATGTCATCTGGCCATATGTGTCACATTACATAGGCAATTTGTGAGTGGTAAGTGGCCCTATGAGTAGGGTTTTCAGAAAAAATATACATATATATAGAGAGAGAATACCCAGTTAAATTTGAATTTCAGATTTAATAAAAGGTAGAAATGTATTCCAAATATCGCATGAGACATTCTTACACACACACACACACACACACACACAAAGCTATTTATTTTTTATCTGAAATTCAACTTTAAGGGTATTCTGTATTTTTGTTTGCTAAATCTGGAAACCTACTTATAGTTATTCATCTTTGTCAACCAAAACAAAGAGTAACTATCTATTAGATACACTGAAACCCTGATTCGAATAAAGGTTGGTTTGTGAGCCAAGGTATTCCCCTGCCTCCTCCTTTACATATAGTGTTCACAAAATACCACTTATTTGGGAAGACTTCCCCATATTTAAAAATAAGTAGTAGCAAAATAAACAAATAAAAACTTAGGCTCTAAAAAAAGAAAACTATCATTAGAAAAAGTAAGAAAGAAACAGAGGGAAAAGGGGAAATAAAACCTACATAGCAGTATGAATTGCCAGAAAATTGAAAATCAAGAAATACTTGCCAACTAACTCATTCCGAGGTCATCATCACCGGACAAAAACATATCACAAAAATAAACTACAGACTAAAATCTTTTATAAACATAGGTTCAAAATGTCTAAACAAAATTTCAGTGAATTGAATTCAACAGTATGCAAAATGAATGTTACATCATGATTAAATGGTATTCAACTAAGGAGTGTAAAATTAACATTCAAAAGAAATAATGTGAAAGAGGATTCTGGGAAGATGGTGGAGTAGGAAACACCAGAAATCTGTTTCCCTACCTAGACAGCATTTGCACTGGAAGAATCTGTCTGCTGTAACTATTTTGGAACTCTGGAGTCTATTGAAAGCTTACAACTTCCAGGGGAAGACTTGGAAAGTACAGGCATACCTCAGAGATACTGAGTTATCTTTATACTATACTGTAATCTTTAAATGTGCAATAGCATTATGTCTAAAAAAGGTATGTACTTTAATCAAAAAGTGTTGCTAAAAGATGCTAACCATCAGTTGAGCCTTCAGTGAGTTGTAATCTTTTTGTTGGTGGAGTATCTTGCCTCAGTGTTAATGCCTGCTAACTGATCAGGGTGGTGGTTGCTGAAGGTTGGGCTGACAGTGACAATATCTTAGAATAACACAACATGAAGTTTACAGCATTAATTGACTCTTCCTTTCACAAACAATTTTTCTGCATCATACAATGCTGTTAGACAACATTTTATCCACAGTAGAACTCCTTTCAAAATTGAAGCCAATCCTCTCAAACCCTGCCATTGTTTTATTAACTAAGTTTATGTAATAGTCTAAATCCTTTGTTGTCATTTCAATCATCTTCACAACATCTTCACCAGGAGTAGATTCTATCTCAGAAACCACTTTCTTTGCTTACCTGTAAGAAGCAACTCCTTATCCATTAAAGTTTTATTATGAGATTGGAACAATTCAGTCACATCTTCAGGCTCCATCCTCCACTGAAGTCTTGAACCCCTCAAAGTCATCCGTGAAGGTTGAAATCAACTTCTTCCAAATTCTTGTTAATGTTAACATTTTGACCTCTTCCCATGAATTGTGAATGGTTTTATTGGTATCTAGAATGGTGAATCCTTTCCAAAAGATTTTCAATTTACTTTGCCCAGATCTGGCAGAGGAATCACTGTCCATGGTATCTATAACCTTACAAAATGTATTTTTTAAAGACTAAGTCTTGAAAGTCAAAATGACTCCTTGATCCATGCACTGTAGAATGGATGCTGTGTTAGCAGGCATGAAAACAACACTAATCTTATTATACATCTCCATCAGAGCTTTTGGGCCACCAGGTGCATTGTCAATGAGCAGTGATATTTTGAAAAGAATCTTTTATTCTGAGCAGTATATCTCAACAGTGGGCTTAAAATATTCAGTAAACCTTGTTGTCAACAAATGTGCTGTCATCCAGGCTTTGTTGCTTCATTTATAGAGCACAGACAGAGTAGATTTAACGTAATTTTTAAAGGTCCTAGGATTTTCAGAATGATAAATGAAAATTGACTTAAACTTAAAGTCACCGGCTACATTAGTCCCTAATAAGAGATTCAGCCTGTCTTTTGAAGCTTTGAAGCCAGGCATTGACTTCTCCCCTCTAGCTATGAATGTCCTAGATGGCATCTTCTTCCAATATAAGGCTGTTTCATCTACACTGAAAATCCACTGTGTAGTGTAGTTACCTTCATTAATTATCTTAGCTAGGTCTTCTGGATAACTTGCTTCACCTTCTACAACAGTACTTGCTACTTCATTCTTGCACTTTGATTTATAGAAATGGCTTGTTTCTTTAAACCTAATGAACCAACCTCTGCTAGCTTCATATTTTCTTCTGTAGCTTCATCACCTCTCTGAGCCTTCATAAAGTTAGAAAGAGTAGGGCCTTGCTCTGGATTAAGCTTTAGAAATGTTGTGGCTAATCTGTTTAATCTGTTTATGTAATTTAATCTGTTTATGTAATTATGTTAATAAATTTTCTTATATTAAACTGAGATAATTCTATAAAAAAAAAAAGAAATGTTGTAGCTAGTTTGATCATCTATCCAGATCACCAAACTTTTTTCATCTCAGCAATAAGGCTGCTTCACTTTCTTATCATTCATGTGTTCATACATGGCATTTATCAACTAAGTTCGCTGTCTTATATGGTGCAGTTTGTGGTGTCCCAAAATAATTACAATGGTAACATCAAAGATCGCTAATCACAGATTACCATAACAAATATAAAAATAATGAAAAAGTTTGAAATATTGAGAGAATTACCAAAAAAGTGACACAGACATGAAGTGAGCAAATGCTGTTGGAAAAATAGCACTGACATGCTTGATGCTGGCTTGCCTCAAACCTACAGTTTGTAAAAAATGCAATATCTGAGAAGTGCAATAAAGTGCAATGCAATAAAATGAGGTATGCCTGTAAATGGTGGTTAATTTCAGTCAATTTCAGCTCTTAGCACAGTAGCAGATTTTAACACCCCTGCCCTCAGCTATGTGGCAAGCAGCTGTGAACATGTTCTCTGAGCAGCTTGCACAAAGTTTGCAGGATCCAGGATGGACAAAAAGGACCCTGTACTACAAATATTGGGAATCTGTTCTCTGATCCCTGATTGCTACTTCTGATCACAGAGCCATGGCCAAAAGTGTGGGCAGATATTGTTGTTGCAGCTCCCCCATTGTTGCAAGCTCCTCCTCAGATGGTTAAAGTGACTTCTAGAGGATTTAAAGGGCCAGTGCCCTTCCCTTCCTGTTTATTTTTCTCTCTTCCCTCTTTTAGGGGTCAGATATTAAAGATTAGGTCATTCTAAAGCAATTGCATATAAGAGGAAAATTAGAAAGTTACCACACATACCCAAGGGAAAGGCTCAGAAAACACCTGAGAAGACCTTAAATTTACACCACAGACTGATCCTAAGCACTGATCCTAAGCACCTAAGACCGATCCTATGCTAAGATAGCCTACAGCAATCAAAAAACAGAAACAATATATAAAACACAAAACAACAAAACCTGGTAAAGGGGAAGAATCTGATTTCCAGAGTTACCGCATTATTAGATTTGCACACTTATATTCATAGCAGCATTATTCACAATAGCTAAAATGCAGAAGAAAACTAAGGTTCCATTGATGGATGTATGGATAAGCAAAATGTGGTATATTTATAAAGTGAAATAGTATTCAGTCTTAAAAAGGAAGCGAATTCTGACATAGGCTACGATATGGATAAACCTTGAGGCCATTATGTTAATTTAAATATGCCAGTTACAAAAAGACAAATATTATATGCTTCCACTTACATGAGGTACTCAACATGGGTAGCCACAGTCATGGAAACAGAAATAGAATGGTGGTTCATAGTGGCTGGGGGGAGAGGGGAATGGGGAATTATTGTTTAATGGGTACAGTTTTAGTTTCACAAGATGAGAAGAGTTATGGATATGGATGGTGCTGATGGCTGAATAACATTATGAATGTACATAATACCACTGAGCTGTACACGTAGAAATGGTTAAGATGGCTAGTGTTGTTTGTATTTTACCACAATAATAATATAGGGAAAATCAATAATGCAATTCACCATATTAACAAACTAAAAAAAAAAGGATTATCAGATTATCTCAATAAGCACACAAAAGCAGTCAAAATCCACCATCCATTTCTGATCAAAGTTTTCTGGAATCTAGGTATAGGGGAGCCTTCTTTAATCTGATTGAAGGTCATCTGTAAAATCTTATAGGTATAATCTCAATGGTAAAAGTCTGGATCCTTTGCCCATAAGTTCTGGAATAATTCAAGGATATCTCTTCTTACCACTCGTATTCAGTACTGTGCTAAAGGACCCAGTTATGCAATAAGGCAAGAACAGAAATAAAAGCATCAGATTGAGAAAGGAAGAAGTAAAATTGTTTTTAGTTGCAGATTGCATACTAGGCTGTATAAAAACATCTAAACAAATATACAGATCTGTAACCATTTGTAATCATTTTATTATAAATTTAATACTTCAATCATGTTTTAATGGATGAAAACTAAGTTTAATTCATTCAACAAATATTTGTTAATCATCTACAATGCATCAGGTACTATTATAAATGATGTGCCTATTGAAAAATAGTACTGTAGATAAAAACTCCTGCCCTCTTGGAGCTTACATGCTAGTGTGTGTATGAGGGGGCAGATAAAAGGTAAAATAAATACAAATAAAAGTGTAATAGAAGAAGATAAATACTACGGAAAAAATTGAGTAAGGAAAGGGGTTAGATGGTGAAGTGTAAGGGTGATCAGAGATACCTTTCCTGAAAATACTTGAAGGCAATGAGGGAACAGATCTGCATCCAGCTGGTGGAGTGTAGACATAGACTCTACTAATTCCTTTCACTTTAAAAACTGCTGGGCAGGGAGAGAGTTGGAGAGTAGTTGAAATAATATGTATGTGGAATTTTTTCATTGTCTTTCATCATTTGTTTTTTATTCACCTGAGATTATGGAGATGCTGAATTATGATTAAGGTAAAGAAAAGTGCAGTTCAATTTCCACTGCATAACAATGTGGATATTGTCAGAAGTTTATTCAGTCTCCTCGTGCTCTCTCAACCTTACCACTCTCAAAAGGAGTTGGGGGACTAGGAAAGCACGTTACCATGAACATTTTTTTGACAACATTGTGATTGAAAAGATAGTTCATCATCTGTTAACTGTCAAGTTGTGCTTAATGCACAGGCACATCTGTCTCACAAACATCATCAAACTGTGCTCTTGAGCCTCTATCTATGCATGGAGCAGCGCAGCAGTGCTCTTGTTAGCTTTGAAGTGACTGCACTGCGATGTCTTAGTGTAAGCCCAGAGGGAACTGGTAGAGAGTTCTTGCTTCCCCAACAGCCTTAGATGGACATCTGAAGCACTAGATTATTTATATGACTGTAGCACAGGATAACAGACTCCTTCAGGAACAAGGAATACATTTTAGGAAAGCAAAACAAAACGTGTCTTTATATCTGTCATGTATAATACAATATAAGCATTTGCTTTATTCCTGCAACTCCCTACATCTAAATTGTATTTTATTACCATTCATGTAAAATTCAAGTACCTTGCTTTGTAGTTCATAAGATTCTGCAACGTGGAAAAAAACAAAATGATTACAATGACCAAACCGCTAATAGTGGATCTTCTTTGGGGTGTGAAAATGGGGTTATTTGCTTTTGCTCCTTTCCACATTTCTATGTTGTGCAAATTTTTGACAGCAAGCATATATTCTTTTGTAATGAGAAAAATCTTTATATTCATATGATATCATATGAATATAAAGATTTCATTTTGTTCAAATTTGCATCAAAATATTATCCAGGAATGGTAATAAGAACAAATACTCAAGTGCTTTCTATGTTCAGATACTCCAGATATTTGACTACTCTAATTCCTTTCAATTTTGTCTTCTAAATATCTCTTTAACTGTTTCCTCAATTCTTGCTCTCCACCTCTGACCCCAATGCCTTGCCTTTATTATTCAAATTGCAGACTAGACAAGCAACCTACACATCAAATGGAATTAGTGCAAAAGAAAGAGTTGACAAACCCAAGTCCATAATGAAGTATATCTTACCTGACCCAGATCATAATAATTGATTTATTTTGCCAAAGATAATCAGGGATCTGAAATAGAAACCCAGACAGATGTTTTTAGTCAGTGTGGAACAAATGAGAAAAATATAATGATGATGACAACAATAAAACACTACCATTTAGTGAGAGAGAGAATGAGAGAGAAAAGAAGGGAGAGAGATTTGGTGGATTTTACCAAATAGAACAATTTATTTTAATCTCAGAAATTTTAATATCAATGGCTATTTCAGACATTTATGATATATATTTTTGGAGTTTCCCTTTGAGACTTTATATGAAAACTTTTTGAAAATTTTAGTCAGATTTAGCTGTATTAAATAATAACATTTCAAAAAATATAAAGCTTTATTTTACTTACTCTGTATCTCTTTTTAGATTTCCACTGGAATCTAAATGCAAAGTCAAGATGGTTGCCAGCATGCTTAGTATGCAATTGTTACTGACAATGACAATCTCAAGTGGGGAAATAACTCTACACGTTTTTTTTCTTGTATTTTATAGACAATGTTTAACTGTAAAGTACAAATATTATAATATTAACAGGAAAAAACCACAAAACTATAAAAAATTACTCTTAGTTATACATAAGTTTTAAAATGTTTACAATGATCATCTCCAGTTAAGGAAAAACATAATATTTTTATCTTTTATATTTTATAACTTCCAAAATGAACATGTATTTTATAGTTAGAAAAATGTTACTAAAATATAGAATGAAAAACTATAACAGATTATTAAGACAATAGATTGTAAAGTTCAAAAGAATGGTTGAGTGGCTGAAATAATGCCTCCTGAACTGCAGTGGGTGGTTCTAGGGAATGGCCCTGAAGAATCAATAGAATTTAGGAAGAGAGAGAGGAATAAGAGCATTCTTCATAGATGTAACTATATGAGAAAAAAACACACACACACGAAGTGAAAAGCTTTGAGTTGTATTAGCAGAAGCATCTCTGTAATTTTTAAAATGCCCATTCATTTACTTAATAAGCATGTATTGAAGGCCTGTGTTGTGCTGGAACACATAGGTTCTGGAAACAAAAAGTCAGGTCCAATAAGACTTCTGTTCTTTAGAGGCTGATTATTTAGTAGAATCATGCAGAGTAGTCAATAATCACAGTATGGTAAATATGAAGGTAGACATAGTCATATCACATGGTGGGAACACAGATAGGTCTCTGACCCAGATTTTGGGATCAAGGACAATATTCTAGTAGAAGTCATGCTCAAGCTGAGATTTGAGGTATTGTTATGGCAAAGTCAGAGGGATGGAAGTTGAGAGGGGAGTTATAAACCTAGGGCAAGATCCCATAGGATATCCTGTGCTAGCACCCCTGGAATATTTGTTGGCCTGAAATAATTGTGGATTTAATGAAGCTTGCATAAGCACATGCATCCCTGACTGAGAAGTAAAGTTAATTAGTGTAACAAATGAATTTAGACAGTGACAGTTGTTCCTGTTCTTTGTTCCTGGCCTTCCTTACTTCAGGAGTCTAAAACTATACAATGGGCAGATAAAAAAGTTCTTGTCCTGAGGGGGTTTATAATTTAGTTTGTGAGAACACAAACAAATATTACCCAGAGACTAGGAGGAGACTAGACAGGAGTTAGAAGTGGTGGCTGTGGTACTGAGTGTCTATAATCTCTAAAGCTGTCTAACAATGAAATGTCTCCTGGAGACAGTCTTCAGCACCAAAGGTGAATGGATAGTCATTATTATGAGTTTTCACAGTCCTGAAAGGATAAAACTCTCTGAGGCAATTAGCCTATTTTTAAGTGATGTTAAAGATTCTGGGGATGATAGGAACTGAACGTAAGCCACATAAGGATGTTCTCCTTTGGTATGTCAACCCCTGTTTTTGTTTCATTACCAGTGTGGGCATAACTTTGTATAAAATAGGACATCTCAAGTTCAGTAGGACATATATTCATTGGCTGAGGAGTGGACTATGCTTCTCCAAGATAAAAAAGTGTGATTGTCAAACAATATTGTGTTAAGTGGTCCAGCTCTATAGATACTTTTACACAGCGGAGTCTGTAGAGGTTGCACTTATAAGTCAGAAGCAGACTCCATGGACAGGAGACTTGGAGAGTCTTTTATTTCAAGCAGCATAATGCATTGGAAGAGACCTTAAACAGAGTTTTAGAAGGAAGTTGCCTAGAAACTAAAAACTCAAAGTCCAGTGAGAGTTTATAAGCCTCTTGGAAAAGTTAACTTTATTCTTGGTTGAGAAATACTGCTCTGAGTATAAATTGGGGGCACCTAAATAAAACCAAAACTAAGAAATATCTCTTTCCTCCACCTCTTGACTATATCCTACCACTGAGTAGATAATACCAGTTAAAGAGGAACAAAACTAGGACTTTAATTTCTTTACCCATAAAATTAAATTAGAATTAAATAAGTAAGGCAAATGAAAACATTATGAAAACTGTTAAATATTACTCAAAATAAGAGTTTGTGGGGTGGGTTACTACATTTTAAAGTAAACTTTCCATCCTTCTCCCCTGCCTTCATGGAAAGAGTATACTTTCCCATACCTTGACTTGGAGAGGTATTTGATAGGATATTAGTAGAAATGATGAGAACAGAGGGTTGATAAGTGCCTGTATTATTGGGGTGTGCCAAAACCAGTGCACTGAAAGGTAATTTTCAGGAATTTTCAAGCTAGCTGTCAAACACAGCCATTATTCAAAAACAGTAAAATTAAAAACAAAGGCAATACATATTCAAAACTCATCACTTCCTAATTTTTACTACACCTTACTATTGTGTATACTCTTGAGATCATTCATATCTACTGAATCTGTATGGTGGGAATTCTATATAAGGATGTGCTACTGTACATTTCTTCCCAACTCTGCATTTGAACACACATTTTGCACTATCAAGATAGAAATAGTCTTAAGAGATATGACAAAAATACATATGAATTAAAACAACTGATTTTGTAGGATGGTGTTTATGGCAGAGAAGAGTAAACATAGAAAAGCCTGCTTGCAAGTTTGGCCTTTGGCTAGTACCTGGGAAATTGGATTACAGAAGAATTTCCACCTTTCCCAGAACTGAGAAGAAAGGTTAATTGTGCCTAACCTGTACAAACAACGTGGTTTACATTGAATATCTGCTTTCGTACTGGGAGTTTGGAATTTTGGTACATGCTAGGCAGAGGGTGTCTATGTGAATTTCTCTCAATAAAAATATTGGGCACTGAATTTCAAATAAGCTTTGCTGGTAGATAACACTTCACACACACTAGCAATGATGCTGGAGGAGTTAAGCATGTCCTGCGTCTGATTCCAAAGGGAGAAGACTCTTGGAAGCTTGGGCCTGGTTTCTATAGACTTTGTGCCACGTACCTTCATTCTTTGCTGGATTTACTTTTTGTTCTTTTGTTGTAATAAACCTTATGCTGATTCTTGTGAGTCTTTCTAGCAAATCACTGAACCTAGGTGTGGTCTTGGGCCTCCTAACATAGCATTATATAAACAGAGTTAAAAGAATATATAGGCATAAGGAGAGAGCTTCAAGATGGCGGAGGAATAAGAAGTGGAGATCATCTTCCTCTCCACAAATACATAAGAAATAGAGCTACATGTGGAACAACTCCTACAGAACACCTACTGAATGCTGGCAGAAGATCTCAGAGTTCCCAAAAGGCAAGAAACTCCCCACGTACCAGGGTAGGGCAAAAGAAAAAAAAAAAAAAACAGAGACAAAAGAATAGGGACAGGACCTGCACCTCTGAGAGGGAGCTGTGAAGGAGGAAAATTTCCATGCACTAGGAAGCCCCTTCACTGGGGGAGGGGGGTGGCTGAGGGGAAGCTTCAGAGCCATAGAGGAGAGCGCAGCAACAGGGGTGCAGAGGACAAAGCAGAGAGATTCCACACAGAGGATGAGTACCAACAACCACTCACAAGCCTGAGAGGCTTGTGTGCTCACCTGCTGGGGTGGGTGGGGGCAGAGAGCTGAAGCTCCAGCTTTGGCTTCGGAGGTCAGATCCCAGGGAGAGGACAGAGGGTGGTTGCGTGAACACAGTCTGAGGGGGCTAGTGCGACACAGCTAGCCAGGAGAGAGTCCAGGAAAATTTCTGGAAATGCCTAAGAGGCAAGAGACCATTGTTTCAGAGTATGTGAGGAGAGGGGATTCAGAGCACCACCTAAATGAGCTCCAGAGACGAGCATGAGACATGGCTATCAGCGTGGACAACAGATATGGGCATGAGATGCTAAGGCTGCTACTGCAGCCACCAACAAGCCTGTGTGCAAGCACAGGTCACTATCCACACCTCCCCTCCCAGGAGCCTGTGCAGCCCACCACTAGCAGGGTCCCGTGATCCAGGGATAACTTCCCCAGGAGAACACACGGAATGCCTCAGGCTTTTGCAACATCATGCCAGCCTCTGAAGCCACAGGCTCACCCCGCATTCTGTATACCTCCCTCCCCCCAGCTTGAGTAAGCTGGAGCCCCCTAATCAGCTGGTATTTTAACCCCATCATGTCTGGGCAGGGAACAGATGCCAGAGGGTGATCTACAGGCAGAGGCAGGGTAAAATCCAAAGATGAACCCCAGGAGCTGTGTGAACAAAGAGGAAAAAGGGAAATTTCTCCAGGCAGCCCCAGGAGCAGTGGATTAAATCTCCACAATCAACTTGATGTACCCTGCATCTGTGGAATACCTGAATAGACAACGGATCATCCCAAAATAGAGGGGGTGGACATTGGGAGTAACTGTACACTTGGAGTTTGCTTTCTGAATCTAATTTGTTTCTGGTTTTATGTTTATCTTAGTTTAGTATTTAAAGTTTATTATCATTGGTAGATTTGTTTATTGATTTGGTTGCTCTCTTCCTTTATATATATATATATATTTTTTTTTTTTTTCTGTTTTCTCTTTTTGTGAGTGGATGTGTCTGCATCTTTGAGTGATTGTGTCTGTATAGCTTTGCTTTTACCATTTGCTCTGGGTTCTCTCTGCCTTTATTTTCTTTTTTATTTTTTCATGTAGTTTTTAGCACTTGTTATCACTGCTGGATTTAGTTTTTCGTTAAGTTGCTCTATTCTTTCTTTCTTTTTTTTTTTGCCTTCTTTTCTTACTTTATAATTTTTTTTTAATTTTTAATAATTTTTTACAATTTTAATTTAATAACTTTCTTTTCTCTCCTTTCTTTCTTTCTTTCTTTCTTTCTTTCTTTCTTTCTTTCTTTCTTTCTTTCTTTCTTTCTTTCTTTCTTTCCTACTTTCTTTTTTTCTCCTTTTTCTTTTTAGCTGTGTGGCTGACAGGGTCTTGGTGCTCCAGCTGGGTGTAAGCCCTGTGCCACTGAGGTGGGAGAGCCGAGTTCAGGACATTGGTCTACCAGAGGCCTCCCAGCTTCATGTAATATAAAATGGTGTAAGCTCTCCTAGAGATCTCCATCTAAACGCTAAGACCCAGATCCACTAAACGAACAGCAAGCTACAACACTGGACACCCTATGCCAACAACGAGCAAGGTAGGAACACAACCCAAACGATTAGCAGAGATGCTGCCTAAAATCATAATAAGGTCACAGACACCCCAAAACATACTACGGGATCTGGACCTGCACACCAGAAAGACAAATCCAGTCTCATCCACCAGAACACAGGCACCAATCTCCTTCACCAGGAAGCCTACACAACCCACTGAACTAACCTTACCTACTGGGGGCAGACACCAAAAACAACAGGAACTATGAACCTGTAGCCTGCGAAAAGGAGACCCCAAACACAGTAAGTGAAGCAAAATGAGAAGACAAAGAAACACACAGCACATGAAGGAGAAAGGTAAAAACCCACCAGAGCAAACAAATGAAGAGGAAATAGGCAGTCTACCTGAAGAAGAATTCAGAGTAATGATAGTAAAGATGATCCAAAATCTTGGAAATAGAATAGAGAAAATAAAATAAATGTTTAACAAGGACCTAGAAAACTAAAGAGCAAACAAACAATGAACTCCACAATAAATGAAATAAAAATTCTCTAGAAGGAATCAATAGCAGAAAAACTGAGGCAGAAGAAAGGATAAGTGACCTGGAAGACAAAATAGTGGAAATAACTACCACAGAGAAGAATAAAGAAAAAAGAATGAAAAGCATTGAGGACAGTCTCAGAGACCTCTGGGACAACATTAAACACACCAGTATTCAAACTATAGGGGTCCCAGAGGAAGAAGAGAAAAGAAAGGAACTGAGAAAATAGTTGAAGAGATTATAGTTGAAAACTTCCAAAATTTGGGAAAGGAAATAGTCAATCAAGTCCAGGTAGCACAGAGTTCCATAGAGGATAAATCCAAGGAGAAACAGGCCAAGACACATATTAATCAAACTATCAAAAATTAAATACAAATTAAAAATATTAAAAGCAGCAAGGGAGAAACAACAAATAACATACAAGGGAGTCCCTATAAGGTTAACAGTTGATCTTTCAGCACAAACTCTACAAGCCAGAAGGGAGTTACCGGACATAATTAAAGTGATGAAATGGAAAAACTTAAAACCAAGATTATTCTACACAGCAAGGATCTCATTCAGATTCGACAGAAAATTAAAAACTTTACAGACAAGCAAAAGCTAAGAGAATTCAGCACCACCAAACCAGCTTTACAACAAATGCTAAAGAAATTTCTCTAGGCAGGAAACACAACAGAAGGAAAAGACATATAAAAACAAACCCAAAATATTTAGAAAATCGTAATAGGAACATACATATTGATAATCACCTTAAATGTAAATGGATTAAATGCTCCAACCAAAAGACACAGACTGGCTGAATGGATACAAAACTGAGACCCATATATATGCTGTCTACAAGAGACCCATGTCAGACCCAGGGACACATACAGACTGAAAGTGAAGGGATGGAAAAAGATATTCCATGCAAACGGAAATCAAAAGAAAGCTGGAGTAGCAATTCTCATATCAGACAAAATACACTTTAAAACAAAGACTATTACAAGAGACAAAGAAGGATACTACATAAGGATCAAGGGATCAATCCAAGAAGAAGATATGACAATTGTAAATATTTATGCACCCAACATAGGATCACCTCATTACATAAGGCAAATGTTAACAGCTATAAAAGGGGAAATCGACAGTAACAAAATCATAGTAGGAGATTTAACACCCCACTTTCAACAATGGGCAGATCATCCAAAATGAAAATAAATAAGGAAGCACAAGCTTTAAATGATACATTAAACAAGATGGGCTTAGTTGCTATTTATAGGACATTCCATCCAAAAACAACAGAATACACTTTCTTTTCAAGTGCTCATGGAACATTATCCAGGATAGATCATCTCTTGGGTCACAAATCAAGACTTGGTAAATTTAAGAAAATTGAAATCATATCAGGTATCTTTTCCGACCACAGTGCTATGACTACATATCAATTACAGGAGAAAACTGGTAAAAATACAAACACATGGAGGCAAAACAATACACTACTTGATAACCAAGATATTAATGAAGACATCAAAGAGGAAATCAAAAAATACCTAGAAACAAATGACAATGAAAACACGATGCCCCAAAACCTATAGGATGCAGCCAAAGCAGTTCTAAGAGGGAAGTTTTTAGCAATACAATCCTACCTCAAGAATCAAGAAACATCTCAAAAAAACAACGTAACCTTACATCTAAGCAATTAGAGAAAGAAGAACAAAGAAACACCAAAGTTAGCAGAAGGAAAGAAATCGTAAAGATCAGATCAGAAATAAATGAAAAAGAAATGAAGGAAACAATAACAAAGATCAATAAAGCTAAAAGCTGGTTCTTTGAGAAGATAAACAAAATTGATAAACCATTAGGCAGACTCATCAAGAAAAAAAAGGGAGAAGACTCAAATCAATAGAATTGAAAATGAAAAAGGAGAAGTAACAACTGACACTGCAGAAACACAAAGGATCATGATACATTACTACAAGTAACTGTATGTCAATAAAATGGACAACCTGGAAGAAATGGACAAATTCTTAGAACAGCACAACCTTCTGAGACTGAACCAGGAAGAAATAGAAAATATGGACAGACCAATCACAAGCACTGAAATTGAAACTGTGATTAAAAATTTTCAAACAAACAAAAGCCCAGGACCAGATGGCTTCACCGGCGAATTCTATCAAACATTTAGAGAACAGCTAAGACCCATCTTTCTCAAACTCTTCCAAAATATAGCAGAGGGAGGAAAATTCCCAAACTCATTCTATGAGGCCACTATCACCCTGATAGCAAAACCAGACAAATATGTCACAAAGAAAGAAAACTACAGGCCAATATCACTGATGAACAAAGATGAAAAAATCCTCAAAAAAATACTAGCAAACAGAATCCAAGAGCACATTGAAAGGATCATACACAATGATCAAGTGGGGTTTATCCCAGGAATGCAAGGATTCTTCAATTTACGCAAATCAAAAAATGTGATACACCATATTACAAATTGAAGGAGAAGAACCATATGATCATCTCAATGGATGCAGAAGAAGCTTTTGACAAATTTCAACACCAATTTATGATAAAAACCCTCCAGAAAGTAGGCATACAGGGAACTTACCTCAAAATAATAAAGCCATACATGAAAAACCCACAGCCAACATCATTCTCAATGGTGAACAACTGAAACAATTTCCACTAAGATCAGGAACAAGACAATGTTGCCCACTCTCACTCTATTATTCAACATAGTTTTGGAAGCTTTAGCCATAGCAATCAGAGAAGAAAAAGAAATAAAAGGAATCCAATTTGGAAAAGAAGAACTAAAGCTCTCACTGTTTTCAGATGACATATTATACATAGAGAATCCTAAAGATGCTACCAGAAAAATACTAGAGCGAATCAATGAATTTGATAAAGTAGCAGGATACAAAATTAATGCACAGAAATCTCTTGCATTCCTATACACTAGTGATGAAAAATCTGAAAGAGAAATTAAGGAAACACTCTCATTTACTATTTCAACAAAAAGAATAAAATATCTAGGAATAAACCTACCTAAGGGGACAACAGACCCGTATGCAGAAAACTGTATGAGACTGATGAAAGAAATTAAAGACGATACAAACAGTTGGAGAGGTGCACTATGTTCTTAGATTGGAAGAATCAACATTGTGAAAATGAGTATACTAGCCAAAGCAACCTATGGATTCAATGCAATCCCTATCAAACTACCAATGGCATTTTTCACAGAACTAGAACAAAAACTTTCACAATTTGTATGGAAACACAAAAGACCCTGAATAGCCAGAGCAATCTTGAGAAAGAAAAATGGAGCTAGAGGAATCAGGCTCCTGGACTTCAGACTATACTACAAAGCTACAGTAATCAAGACAGGATGGTATTGGCACAAAAACAGAAATATAGATCAATGGAACAGGATAGAAAGCCCAGAGATAAACCCACACACATATGGTCACCTTATTTTTGATAAAGGAGGCAAAAATATACAATGAAAAAAGACAGCCTCTTCAATAAGTGGTGCTGGGAAAACTGGACAGCTACATGTAAAAGAATGAAATTAGAATACTCCCTAGCACCATACACAAAAATAAACTCAAAATGGATTAAAGACCTAAATGTAAGGCCAGACGCTATAAAACTCATAGAGGAAAACATAGGCAGAACCGTCTATGACATAAATCACAGAAAGATCCTTTTTGACCCAGCTCCTAGAGAAATGGAAATAAAAACAAAAATAAACAAATGGGACCTAATGAAACTTAAAAACTTTTGCACAGCAAAGGAAACCATAAACAAGATGAAAATACATCCCTCAGAATGGGAGAAAATATTTGCAAATGAAGCAACTGACAAAGGATTAATCTCCAAAATTTGCAAGCAGCTCATGCAGCTCAATATCAAAAAACCAAACAACCTAATCCAAAAATGGGCAGAAGACCTAAATCGACATTTCTCCAAAGAAGATATACAGATTGCCAACAAACACATGAAAGGATGCTTAACATCACTAATCATTAGAGAAATGCAAATCAAAATTACAGTGAGGTATCACCTCACACCTGTCAGAATGGCCATCATCAAAAAATCTACAAACAATAAAGGCTGGAGAGGGTGTGGAGAAAAGGGAACCCTCTTGCACTGTTGGTGGGAATGTAAATTGATACAGCCACTATGGAGAGCAGTATGGAGGTTCCTTAAAAAACTAAAAATAGAACTACCATACGACCCAGCAACCCCACTACTGGGCATATATCCCTGAGAAAACCATAATTCAAAAGGAGTCATGTACTACAATGTTCAATGCAGCTCTGTTTACAATCACGAGGCCATGGAAGCAACGTAAGTGTCCATCAACAGATGAATGGATAAAGAAGATATTGTACATGTGTACAATTGAATATTACTAAGGGATAACAGAAATGAAACTAGGTTATTTGTAGTTAGGTGGATGGTCCTAGAGTCTGTCATATAGAGTGAAGTAAGCCAGAAAGAGAAAAACAAATATCATATGCTAACACATATATATGCAATCTAAAAAAAAAAAAAAAGAAAATGGTTCTGAAGAACCTAGGGGCAGAACAGGAATAAAGATGCAGATGTAGAGAATGGACTTGAGGAGACGGAGAGGGGGAAGGGCAAGCTGGGACAAATGAGAGAGTGGCATGGACATTTATACACTACCAAATGTAAACTCGATAGCTAGTTGGAAGCAGGCGCATAGCACAGGGAGATCAGCTTGGTGCTTTGTTACCAGCCAGAGAGGTGGGATAGGGAGTGTGGGAAGGAGATGCAAGAGAGAGGAGATATGGGGATGTATGTATATGTATAGCTGATTCCCTTTATTTTAAAGCAGAAACTAACACACCATTGTAAAGCAATTATACTACAATAAAGATGTTAAAAAAAAAAAAGAATATATAGGCATAAAGAGGACTTTGTCTTCAGTAAATTCTTACCTTGGATTTCTTGATTCTGGCTCGGAAGATTAGGCCTGCTTAATAGGATACTTTAAATGTTTAAACTATATAAATTTATCCTTAAACCCTAAACTTTAATTTACAGTGTCTGGGTGTTGCATGTACTGAAGAGTTCAGTAAATCTGTTTATGTCTTTGAGTGATTTCAAATTTTGTTGGTGAATCATAGTTGAGGGTTTTGGTTATATATTAATACATGTAAATTGAGCCTCTTTAAGACTTTTTTTTTCATTCAGTGATTCAGTAAACGTCTTTTTAAATACATTTACAGCATAATGATCTTATGAGGACCTCACTATAAATATGCTTAAAAACTAAACATAAAAGCAGGGTGAATATAGGAACTGACATGTCTAATTCATTCATGGTAAGGTATTATGCAAGTTCCATGCTCTAAAAAATTTTTACATAAAGTTTTAATGAAACTTTTGGCAACTCAAAACTCATTTTATGCTCCTGAGTAACACAGGGGAATATCACTTTTCCCAAAGGTGGATCTGGACAGCTAAATCACAAGTTGTCAAGGAGATAAGTTCATTCAGATTCTTAAATTAGACTGAATTTCCATCTATATTATAATTTCAACTATCATCTTTTTAATATTGTGTTTTTTTTAAAGAATAAGAACAGCATTTCCCAAAGAGGCCCATTGAATATGTTATATTAATATTTTAGTGCCAAGATTATTATTAATAATAATACATTGCAAAGTATCCAAAACTGGTTGGAATTTGCCTATAAACCATCTAGGCCAAAAGGAATAAAGTGTGCTGTTTGGGCAATTATCCTTTATATGGTACCTAAGAGTTTGGTGTGAGATTTTGGTAAGCATGGATAGGAGTTCATTAGCAGCAAGATTAATTAGTGAGAATATTAGGCCTTATCTACAATCCATAGTAGAGAGATGGAGCTTTTATTTTTATAAAAGACACAGATTGCATATAGGACTCAATGCACAGCTTTAATATTATATGTATCAAAAATGCACATATATATTTAATACATTTTTATTCTGGAATAGGTATTTTTTCATTTTATGCTGATATCTAAATAGACTGAGGTTTGGGGGACGAGAATTTGAAAAGTCATAAGAGACCATAAGATTCATGCCCTTGATGAGTTAGTTATTCTAGGCAAAACTGGCTGACACAAACATATATTCAGTGAAAAACAAGAAGGTGAAAAGCAAACCAGGAGGTAAAGGTAGAGAGTACAGTTACTTATTTTGGTGACATTTATCCCTTGCTTTTATCCAGGAAATGTATTTTTAAAGTGAAAAGGTTTTTTCATCCTGATATTTTTCTTTGATGTGAATCAATCAGCTGAAGATTCATTGATTAAATTCACAATCCTTGAGCCTTTCAGATACATTGTTTGAAAGAGAGAAAATGCCTTCTCAGGCTAAAAAATGAACTTCTTACACAGTGACTGGAGTTATATTTATTATTCAAGAAACCATTGGTGAAGTTAAGTGAAGAAAGTGACCAATTTTTTATGTACAGCATATTCTAATTATATAAAGCTGCTTGCATCTGAGGGAAAAGAAGCCATGTAATTATAAACAATAATTACCTCTGAGGTATGAGATCTATAGTCTTTATTTATTTATTTATTTATTTATTTAGGATTTCTTCTTTTATTTATTTATTTATTTAATATATCTTTATTGGAGTATAACTGCTTCACAATACTCTGCTAGCCTCTGTTGCACTACAAAGTGAATCAGCCATATGCATACATATATCCCCATATCCCCTCCCTCTTGAGCCTCCCTCCCACCTTCCCTATCCCACCCCTGTAGGTGGTCATAAAGCACTGAGCTGATCTCCCTGTGCTATGCTGCTGCTTCCCACTAGCTATCTATTTTACATTTGGTAGTGTTTATATGTCAGTGCTACTGTCTAACTTTGTCCCAGCTTATGCTTCCCCTCCCCATGTTGTCAAATCCATTCTCTAGGTCTACTTCTTTATTCCTGCCCTGCCACTAGGTTCATCAGTACCATTTTTTTTTTTTTTTTTAGATTCTATATCTATGCGTTAGCGTATGGTATTTGTTTTTCTATTTCTGACTCACTTCACTCTGTGTGACAGACTCTATGTCCATTCACCTCACTACAAATAACTCAATTTCATTTCTTTTTATGGCTGAGTAATATTCCATTGTATATATGTGCCACATCTTTATCCATTCATCTGTCGATGGACATTTAGGTTGCTTCCATTTCCTGGCTATTCTAAATAATGTTGCAATGAACATTGTGGTACATGTCTCTTTTTGAATTATGGTTTTCTCAGGGTATATGCCCAGAACTGGGATTGCTGGGTCATATGTTAGTTCTATTTTCAGTTTTTTAAGGAACCTCTATACTGTTCCCCATAGTGGTTGTATCAATTTACATTCACACCAACACTGCAGGAGGGTTCCCTTTTCACCATACCCTTTCAAGCATTATTGTTTCTATATTTTTGATAATGGCCATTCTGACTGGTGTGAGGTGATACCTCATTGTAGTTTTGATTTGCATTTCTCTAATAATTAGTGATGATGAGCATCTCATCACGTGCCTCTTGGCCATCTGTATGTCTTCTTTGGTGAAATGTCTATTTAGGTCGTCTGCCGATTTTTTAATTGGATTGTTCGTTTTTATGATATTGAGCTCCATGAGCTGTTTGTATATTTTGGAAGTTAATACTTTGCCTGTTGTTTCATTTGCAAATATTTTCTACCATTCTGAGGATTGTCTTTTTGCCTTGTTTATGGTTTCCTTTGCTGTGCAAAAGCTTTTAAGTTTAATTAAGTCCCATTTGTTTATTTTTCTTTTTTTTTTCATTACTCTAGGAGGTTGGTCAAAAAAGAAATTGCTGTGGTTTATGTCAAAGAGTGTTTTCCTCTAAGAGTTTTATAGTGTCTGGTCTTACGTTTAGGTCTTTAATCCATTTGGACTTTATTTTTATGTATGGTGCTAGGGAGTATTCTAATTTCATTCTTTTACATGTAGCTGACCAGTTTTCCCAGCACCACTTATTGAAGAGGCTGTCTTTTCTCCATTGTTTGTTCTTGCCTCCTTTGTCATAAATTAGGTCGCCATATGTGCATGGGTTTATCTCTGGGCTTTCTATCCAGTCCATTGATCTATATTTCTGGTTTTGTGCAAGTACCATACTGTCTTGATTACTGTAGCTTTGTTGTATAGTTTGAAGTTGGGGAGCCTGATTCCTCCAGCTCCAGTTTTCTTTCTTAAGATTGCTTTTGCTGTTCGGGGGCTTTTGTATTTCCATAAGAATTGTAAAAATTTTTGTGCTAATTCTGTGAAGAATGCCATTGGAAATTTGACAGGGTTGCATTGAAACTGTAGATTGCTTTGGGGAGTATAGACATTTCCACAATATTGATTCTTCCAATCCAAAAACATGGTATATTTCTCCATCTGTTTATGTCATCTTTGATGTTTTTCATCAGTGTTTTATAGTTTTCTGAGTGCAAGTCTTTCGCCTCCTTAGGTAGGTTTATTTCTAGGCATTTTATTCTTTTTGTGGTGATGGTAAATGGGAGTGTGTCCTTAATTTCTCTTTCTGATTTTTCACTGTTAGTGTATAGGAATGCCAGAGATTTCTGTGCATAAGTTTTGTATCCTGCAACTTTACCAAATTCATTGATTAGTTCTAGAAATTGTCTGGTGGCATCTTTAGGATTCTTTATATATAGTATCGTTGCATCTGCAAACAGTGATAGTTTTGCTTCTTCTTTTCCAATTTGTATTCCTTTTATTTCTTTTTATTCTCTGATTGCCATGGCTAGGACTTCCAATGTTATGGTGTATAACAGTGGCGAGAGTGGACATCCTTGTCTTGTTCCTGATCTTAGTGGAAATGCTCTCAGTTTTTCACCATTGAGAATGTTGTTTGCTGTGGATTTGTCATATATGGCCTTTATTATGTTGAATTAGGTTCCCGCTATGCCCATTTTCTGGAGAGTTTTTATCATAAATGGGAGTTAGATTTTTTTCAAAGGCTTTTTCTGTATCTATTGAGAGTATAATATGGTTTTGTTCCTTAACTTGTTAATACAGTGTATCATATTGATTGATTTATGTATATTGAAGAATCCTTGCATTCCTGGTATAAATCCCACTTGATCATGGTGTATGATCCTTTTAATATGTTGTTGGATTCTGTTTGCTAGCATTTTGTGGAGGATTTTTGCATCTATGTTCATCAGTGATATTGGTCTATAATTTCCTTTTTCTGTGATATCTTTTTCTGGTTTTGGTGTCAGGGTGATGGTGGCTTCTTAGAATGAATTTGGGAGTGTTCTTCCCTCTGCAATTTTTTGGAAGAGTTTGAGAAGCTCTTCTCTAAAAGTTTGATAGAATTCGCCTGTGAAGCCATCTGGTCCTGGACTTTGGTTTGTTGGGAGATTTTTAATTACAGTTTCAATTCTGTTACTTGTGATAAGTCTGTTTATATTTTCTAATTCTTCCTGGTTCAGACTTGGAAAATTGTACCTTTCCAAGAATTTGTCTACTTCTTCATGGTTGTTCATTTTATTGGCATATAATTGTTTGTGGTAGTCTCCTATAATCCTTTGTATTTCTGTGGTGTCAGTTGTGATTTCTCCTTCTTCATTTCTAATTTTATTGATTTGCGTCCTCTCCCTTTTTTCTTGATGAGTCTGGCTAAGGGTTTATCTATTTTCTTTATCTTCTCAAAGAACCAGCTCTTAGTTTTATTGATCTTTGCTATTGTTTTCTTGGTTCCATTTCATTTATTTCTGCACTGATCTTTATGAATTCTTTCCTTCTACTGACTTTGGGTTTTCTTTGTTTTTCTTTCACTAGTTGCTTTAGGTGTCAGGTTAGATTGTTTATTTGAGATTTTTCTTGTTTCTTGAGGTGAGATTGAATTGCTGTAAACTTCCCTCTTAGAACTGCTTTTGCTGCATCCCATAGGTTTTGGGTCATCGTGTTTTTGTTGTCATTTTTTTCTAGGTAATTTTTATTTCTTCTTTGATTTCTTCAGTTATTTCTTGGTTATTTAGGATCACACTGTCTAGCCTCCATGTATTTGTGTTTTTTACAGTTGTTTTCTTGTAATTGATTTCCAGTCTCATAGTGTTGTGGTTAGGAAAGATGCTTGATATGATTTCAATTTTCTTAAATTTTCCAAGGCTTGATTTGTGACCCAAGATGTGATCTATCCTGGAAAATATTCCATGTGCACTTGAGAAGAAAGTGCATTCTGCCACTTTCAGTAGAATGTTCTGTAAATATCAATTAAATCTATTGGTCTATTGTGTCATTTAAAGCTTGTGTTTCCTTATTTATTTTCTGTTTGGATGAATTGTCCATTGGTGTAAGTGGGGTGTTAAAGTCCCCTACTATTTTTGTGTTACTGTTGCTTTCCCCTTTCATGGTTGTTAGCATTTGCCTTATGTACTGAGGTGCTCCTATGCTGGGTGCATAAAAATTTATAATTGTTATATCTTCTTCTTGGATTGATCCCTTGATCATTATGTAGTGTCCTTCCTTGTGTCTTGTAATAGTCTTTATTTTAAAGTCTACTCTGTCTGATATGAGAATTGCTACTCCAGCTTTCTTTTGATATCCATTTGCATGGAATATCTTTTTCCATCCCCTCACTTTCAGTCTGTATGTTTCCCTAGGTCTGAAGAAGGTGTCTTGTAGACAACACATATATGGGTCTTGTCTTTGTATCCATTCAGTAAGTCTGTGTCTTTTGGTTCGGGCATTTAATCCACTTCTGTTCAAGGTTATTATTGATATGTATGTTGCTATTACCATTTTCTTAATTGTTTTGGGTTTGTTCTTGTGGATCTTTTTCTTCTCTTTTGTTTCCTGCCTAGAGAAATTTCTTTAGCATTTGTTGTAAAGCTCGTTTGGTGGTGCTGAATTCTCTTAGCTTTTTCTTGTCTGAAAAGCTTTTGATTTCTCCACTGAATCTGAATGAGATCCTTGCTGGTAGAGTAATCTTGGTTTAAGATTGTTCTCTTTCATCACTTTAAGTATATCCTTCCACTCCCTTCTGGCCTGCAGAGTTTCTGCTGAAAAATCAGCTGATAACTTTATGGGATTCCTTTGTATGTTATTTTTTGTTTTTCCCTTGTTGTATTTAATATTTTTTCTTTGAATTATTTTTTGTTAATTTGATTAATATGTGTCTTGGCATGTTTCTTCTGAGGTTTATCCTGGATTAGACTCTCTGTGCTTCCTGGACTTGGGTGACTATTTCCTTTCCTATGTTAGGGAAATTTTCCACTACAATCTCTTCAAGTATTTTCTCAGACCCTTTCTCTTTCTCTTCTTCTTCTGGGACCCCTATAATTCAAATGTTGATGTGTTTAATGTTGTCACTGAGACTGTCCTCATTTCTTTCATTCTTTTGTCTTTATTCTGCTCTGTGACAGTTATTTCCACCTTTCTATCTTCCAGCTCACTTATTCGTTTTTGTGCCTCAGTTATTCTGCTATTGATTCCTTCTATTGTTTTTTTCATTTCAATTATTGTGTTGTTCATGACACTGTTTTTACTTTAGTACTTTTAGGTCCTTGTTAAACATATCTTGTGTCTTCTTGATCCATGCCTCCATTCTATTTCTGAAATATTGGATCATCTTTGCTATCATTACTCTGAATTCTTTTTCAGGTAGATTGCCTACTTCATCTTCATTTATTTGGTCATGTGGGTTTTTACCTTTCTCCTTCTTCTGCAACATGTTTCTCTCTCTTCTTATTTTGTCTATCTTACTCTGTTTATGGTCTTCTTTCTGCAGGCTGTAGGGTTGTAGTTCCTCTTGCTTCTGTTGTCTGCCCCCTGATGGGTGAGATTGGTCCAGGGGCTTGTTTAGGCTTCCTCGTGGGAGGGACTGGTGCCTGCCCTCTGGTGGGTGTAGATGAGTCTTTTCCCTCTGATGAGCAGGGTCACATCAGGTTTGCTGTATCTGTGAGCTTATTATGACCTTAAGCAGCCTGTCTGCTAATGGGTGGGGCTGTGTTCCTGTCTTGCTTGTTGTTTGGCCTAAGGCTTCCAGCACTGGAGCCTGCAGGCAGTTGGGTGGAGCTGGGTCTTGGTGTGAGATGATACCTCTGGGAGAGTGCCCACTGATTAGTATTCCCTGAGCTTGGGAATTCTCAGCAGTCCAGTGTCCTGGATTTGGCACTCCACCCCAGAGGCCCAGGCCCAAACTCCTGGCCTGGAAACCAAGATCCTGCAAGCCACACAGTGTGGCCAGAGAAAAAATAAGAAAAAATGAAAAGAAAAGAAATAAATGAGACCCAAGACTATTAGCAAAAACAAAAACAACCAAACAGCAACAACAACAACAACCAAAAAAAGAAAGAAGAAAGCAAACAGATAGTCCAAACCCAAGACAAATGATAAAAAACAAAAGCAAACAAACAGAAACAGACAAAAGAAAAAAAGCAAAGAAAACAAAAAATAAGAGAACAAGAAACAAACAAAAGAACTCAAAAATGAAAGCAATCAACAAAGACTAAACTAAGAAAAATAAAAAATGTAAAATAAAAGTAGAAAGCAAATTTTAAAAATCAAAGAAAACAGAAAACAAACACATAAAAATGATCCAAAAAAGAACAAAGAACAAAAATAAGAAATAAACACAAAACAACCAAAAAGTAATGTAAAAAATAATAAAATAATAAAAGCAACAACAACTTATCTACATGAAACAAAGAATAATAGTAATAAGAATCTTTTCCTGGGGCCTCCTTTGTCAGTGTCCTTGCTCCCATAGTGAGCCACAGTCAAGCCTTCCTCCCCAGGAGTCCCTTCTATACCTCTAGGTAGGTATCTGGACCCACTGTGGGTACTTTGGGGCAGCTCAGACTCTGACATGGCCCAACTACTGAATGTACTTGTTCCCAACGTCCACTGCTGCTAAACCTAGACTGGTCTCAGATGTGGGAACACTCGATGTCTATTAAGATATTCCACAGATGCAGGATTTACCAAGCTGATCATGGGATTTAATCCATAGGCTGTGCAGCTGCACAGAGAGATGTCCATTGTGTTCCTTAGTTACACTGCTCCTGGGGCTCAGCTTTGGTTTTGGCCCACCTCTGCGTGTGTGCCACCCTCAGTCATTTTTTCTCTACCCAGGCAAGAGGGAGTGAAATCAGCATCTGATTGGGGCTCACTTACTCACTCAGGCTGGGGAGGGTACGGCAGCCACAACTGAGGTGTGCATGAAGTGCCTGTGGCAATGGAGACCAGCAGGCAGTTGCAACAGATTGGGGTGCACTCACTCTGGTGGGAGACCCTCCCAGCACCCGCAGAGGCAGGGGCTAGTGTGTGGGAGTTGTGGCAGCCCTGCCCCTTGTGCACCACTCACTCAACAATGGCACCTTATTTCCTAGGCAGACCACACTTCCTCTAGGGGCATTCCCGGCTGTGGAGTCACTCACTCTCATTCTCTCTGTTGTATCCATGGAGCTAAAGCAGTCCTCTCCCTGGGTCCATTCTCCTAACCCCACACTTTAGCACTGAGCCCCCACCAGCACTGGTGGATTCCTGTCTTAGACAGGGGTGCCCAGGGCTGATTTCTGAGGAGGCTTTGGGATAGGTATTGCTCAGGAACCCAGAGCCTATGCAGGTGGAGGAGACTTTGGCTTGAGGGGTGGGAGAGCCTGCTCAAATGGTGCCCCTCCCAGTGCTGGTGGAAGCAGAAGCCACAGGGTGAGGAAGGAGTTTGCAATGGCAGCCCTGCCCCTTATGTTCCACTCAACAATGACGCCTTGCTTCTATTGTGTTCCAGGCTTTTTCTGCAAACTTTCCCGCTTGTGGAGCTCCTTACTTCTGTCCCTTTAGGCTGTCTTTTCACAGCCAACAGCTGTCCCCTCCCTGGGTCCACACTCCAAACCCCATTTTCCAGCACCCAGCCCCCCTCCACAACAGGAGACACACAACTCAGGCTGGGGTGCACAGGGCTGCGGTACAGACCCGTGCGCAGTTCTTACTTTGTCCCACCTTCCACAGACTGTCTGCTGTGTTCCCCTTTTATCCCCTGAAGGTCCCTTTCTGTCCCAGCTCATTTCCCCATCATGAGGGGGTTTTTCTGAGTGCGGGAACCTCTCCTCACCTTCAGCTTCCCACCACAGGTGCTGGTTCCTTTTTTGATCCCTCTTTTCTTTTTTCTCCTTCTTTCATCCTAGCCAGTTGAGAGGGGATTTTTCTTGTCCTTTTAGGTGTCCAAAGCCTTTTGCTAGTGTTCAGCAGGTGCCCTGTGAGAACCGTTCCATTTGTAGATGTGTTCTTCATGTAGCTGTGAGGAGAGAGGAATTCCATGTCCTCCTACTCTGCCGTCTTGACTCCTCCCTTGCACACAAATCTCTAGAACAATTCTTTAGCATTACGCTTACCATACCTTTGGATCTGGAGTTATTTGGGGTTAAGTACCCATTTCTCCATGAACTGACATACATCTACATATTAAATTTATCCCTCTATTCTCCCTAGCCAAGCCCATCAAAACGTGTGTTTTTATTTTTCACACATATCCTTGGGCTACTTATTTCCTATACTCCAGAATTACTTCTCATTTGGGTTCCATTAAGTCTTTCCTCAGTCCTCAATCTAAACTTGACAGTTTGCTGCTTCTACACCCCTTGTCTTGATTTCCACTAACTAGTACATGATAGGTCCTCAAACACTCTAACAAATGTTTGTTAGAATGAATGAATAGGTATAAATGAATGAATTAGTACTTTAGATGATCCTTTCAGAATTATATAGGCCTTCGACGGATAGTGTTTTTTTTTTTCTCTCTCACCCTGTCACATCTTACCCCTCCCCCTCCCCATATCCTCAAGTCCATTCTCTAGTAGGTCTGTGTCTTTATTCCCGTCTTGCCACTACGTTCTTCATGACCTTTATTTTCCCTTAGATTCCATATATATGTGTTAGCATACTGTATTTGTTTTTCTCTTTCTGACTTACTTCACTCTGTATGACAGACTCTAACTCCATCCACCTCACTACAAATACCTCCATTTCATTTCTTTTTATGGCTGAGTAATATTCCATTGTATATATGTGCCACATCTTCTTTATCCATTCATCCGATGATGGACACCTAGGTTGCTTCCATGTCCTGGCTATTGTAAATAGAGCTGCAATGAACATTTTGGTACATGACTCTTTCTGAATTATGGTTTTCTCAGGGTATATGTCCAGTAGTGGGATTGCTGTGTTGTATGGTAGTTCTATTTTTAGTTTTTTAAGGAACCTCCATACTGTTCTCCATAGTGGCTGTATCAATTTACATTCCCACCAACAGTGCAAGAGGGTTCCCTTTTCTCCACACTCTCTCCAGCACTTATTGTTTCTAGATTTTTTGATGATGGCCATTCTGACCGGTGTGAGATGATATCTCATTGTAGTTTTGATTTGCATTTCTCTAATGATTAATGATGTTGAGCATTCTTTCATGTGTCTGTTGGCAATCTGTATATCTTCTCTGCAGAAATGTCTATTTAGGTCCTCTGCCCATTTTTGGATTGGGTTGTTTGTTTTTTTGTTATTGAGCTGCATGAACTGCTTGTAAATCTTGGAGATTAATCCTTTGTCAGTTGCTTCATTTGCAAATATTTTCTCCCATTCTGAGGGTTGTCTTTTGGTCTTGTTTATGGTTTACTTTGCTGTGCAAAAGCTTTTAAGTTTCATTAGGTCCCATTTGTTTATCTGTGTTTTTATTTCCATTTCTCTAGGAGCTGGGTCAAAAAGGATCTTTCTGTGATTTATGTCATAGAGTGTTCTGCCTATGTTTTCCTCCAAGAGTTTGATAGTGTCTGGCTTTACACTTAGGTCTTTAATCCATTTTGAATTTATTTTTGTGTATGGTGTCAGGGAGTGTTCTAATTTCATACTTTTACGTGTACCTGTCCAATTTTCCCAGCACCACTTATTGAAGAGGCTGTCTTTTCTCCACTGTATATGCTTGCCTCCTTTATCAAAGATAAGGTGACCATATGTGTGTGGGTTTATCTCTGGGCTTTCTATCTTGTTCCATTTATCTATATTTCTGTTTTTGTGCCAGTACCAAACTGTCTTGATTACTGTAGCTTTGTAATATAGTCTGAAGTCAGGGAGCCTGATTCCTCCAGCTCCATTTTTCGTTCTCAAGATTGCTTTGGCTATTCGGGATCTTTTGTGTTTCCATACAAATTGTGAAATTTTTTGTTCTAGTTCTGTGGAAAATGCCAGTGGTAGTTTGATAGGGATTGCATTGAATCTGTAGATTGCTTTGGGTAGTAGAGTCATTTTCACAATGTTGATTCTTCCAATCCAAGAACATGGTATATCTCTCCATCTATTTGTATCACCTTTAATTTCTTTCATCAGTGTCTTATAATTTTCTGCATACAGGTCTTTTGTCTCCTTACATAAGTTTATTCCTAGATATTTTATTCTTTTTGTTGCAATGGTAGACGGGAGTGTTTTCTTAATTTCACTTTCAGATTTTTCATCATTAGTGTATATGCTTTTAATATGTTTTCTTTATATTTAATTTTTGATAGTTTAATTAATATGTGTCTTGGCATATTTCTCCTTGGATTTATCCTGTATTGATCCCGTCTAGAGTATTTTTAATTTCATTTATTGTGTTTTTCATTGTTGCTTGGTTCCTCTTTAGTTCTTCTACCTCCTTGTTAAATGTTTCTTGCATTTTGTCTATTCTATTTCCAAGATTTTGGATCATCTTTACTATCATTATTCTGAATTCTTTTTCAGGTAGACTGCCTATTTCCTCTTCATTTGTTAGGTCTGGTGTGTTTTGACCCTGCTCCTTCATCTGCTGTGTGTTTTTCTGTCTTCTCATTTTGCTTAACTTACTGTGTTTGGGCTCTCCTTTTCTCAGGCTGCAGGTTCGTAGTTCCCGTTGTTTTTGGTATCTGTCCCCAGTGGCTAAGGTTGGTTCAGTGGGTTGTGTAGGCTTCCTGGTGGAGGGGACTAGTGCCTGTGTTCTGGTGGATGAGTCTGGATCTTGTCTTTCTGTTGGGCAGGTCCACATCTGGTGGTGTGGTTTGGGGTGTCTGTGGCCTTTTTATGATTTTAGGCAGCCTCTCTGCTAATGGATGGGGCTGTGTTCCTGTCTTGCTAGTTGTTTGGCATAGGGTGTCCAGCACTGTAGCTTGCTGGTCGTTGAGTGAAGCTGGGTCTTGATGTTGAGATGGAGATCTCTGAGAGATTTTTGCCATTTGGTATTACGTGGAGCTGGGAGGTCTCTTGTGGACCAGTGTCCTGAAGTTGGCTCTCCCACCTCAGAGGCACAGCCCTGATGCATGGCTGGAGCACCAAGAGCCTTTCATCCACAGGGCAGAAAATTTTCCCCAGGACCAGCCTTCAGATGCCTCTCCTCACTGAATCACAATTACAATGAATCTCTTTCATATTCTTCTGCGAGGCCAACGCCATGTATGAGGTGCTGGAAAATGAAACAGGAAAGACTTCTGCAACTCTTCCAGAGTCTTTGCTTCAAAACACTGGACTTATACCTTCCTGCGACCAGAAGACTTCCCAAGCATTTCCCCAGGTCCTGGCTTTGTGCTAACGAAAGAGGTTCAGTGACCAGAGGCACAGCAAGCCAAACGCCAAGACGCCAAGGTTCTCAGCCCAGTGCAGAGCTCTGACTCTGGATAGTGTTTTTTTCCCACTTGACTAAATGCTTCCTGATCTTCAATCTCTGATTACTCAGAGCATTTGGTGTCTGATGCAGTCCAGGACCAGGTTTCAGGGAGGGCCTAAGCTTATCTCAGATTATATCTTTAGTGTGGTAGTTTGCTTTGGTCTGAATTTTTGTGTCACCCCAAAATTTTATGCTGAAATCCTAACCCACAATGTGATGGTATCAGGTTGTAGGGCATTTGCAGGTTATAAGGGCAGAGTCCTCATAAATGGGATTAGTGCCCTTATAAAAGCAGTCCCAGAGAGATCCCTTGTCCCTTCCGCCATATAAGGTTACAGTGAAAAGTTAATCACCAAACTGTCAGCACCATGATCTTGGACTTCTCAGCCTCTAGAATTGTAAGAAATAAATGTTTGTTGTTTATAAGCCACACAGTTTATTGTATATTTGTTATTGAAGCTCAAATGGATTAAGACATAGCAGTTATTGCTGCTCATGGAAAATAATCAAAATCAGGTTTTGTGTTTGCACCTCCAAACGAGGGAAGTTCAATCCCCAAAATTCTAAATTACACTTTTCCAAAACTGCTTTTGGATTCTTCACCCCTACTAATATGTAAAAATCATATACAGCAGTGTAAATCTGAAAGCAGTTTAAATTTTAAAAAGTTATCAAACACAAGACATAAACTATGGCAGATTTAATGGTGAGGGTGCAAACATTAGCTTCTTAACAATCTAAAAATATCACATGTATAGTTTCCTAGGGGGCCTTAGGAATACTGTTTGGGGGTCAGAATATATATCAGCTCTCTAATAAACTCTAAATGTTGAATAAATAGACCCAAAACCCTATGTGTACTGAGTATATTTCAAGTACTATGTTTTATTAACTATTCATTGAAGAATTCATTGAACAATTCAACATATGTAATCAAAAAGCAGGAAGTTCCCTTTTAATTCTCTTGTAGAGAGTCATAAAGAAAAAAGATAATTGTTCTAAATAACAGAAACAGACTGTAATTAATTTTCTTTGCTTTATTTTCCTATTGAAATCAAGCCCTGTCTTTGCAATTTTAGCAATTTGCAGCAACAAAACTTGAGGGTATGTTATTTAGCCAGTGTCCAAGAGGGATGGAAGCTGGATGAAGGGCAGTTCTTTCCCCAAACTGTGGAAGGTAAGCCTTTCTTCTAGTAAATTTCAGTTTAATTTTTGTTGTTTATAGACTGATCTAACTAGCAACTGTACTGTTACCTTTCTACAATGAACCCGAGACTATACTGTTGGTCAATCTGAGGTAACATTAGCTACTTGTTCTCCCAAAAGTTCTTGACATCTTGGCTTGCCTGTCTCAGCCATGGTCAAACTGAACCCAGAATTCATTTTCAAAAGAAGTTTCAAAAGGGATTATGCATTTGTATGGAATACATTTAGCTCTTTTGTTTTTTAAGGACATATCTACCAACAAAAAAAGCATAAATAATTCTTAGAATTGCATAAATGCATTGTTTTTCTATCCATCTATGAATATATTTTAGTAGGATTCTGGAACAAGACAGGTTATAAAACATTAATATACTACACGTGAAAAAATTAAAAATTTAAATTTAAAATATTTATGCTCAATAAAGACAGCTGAAACACAGGAAAGTCAGGCTGGAGATTTGTGGTGAGAGACGTAAAACTGATATGTCAGATTTGGTGACAGATTACTTATCATCCCAATTATATAGACATTATTTTGGCAATTTATTCTCATGTGTAGCATGCACTGAGCATTTTTTTCTCCTTATTAGTGGTTTTGAGGCAGTGCTATTTGCACAATAAGGCATGTTAAAATAACAGCCCTGAATACTACAAAGCAAACAAATGTTCTATTGGCCAGGGAATCCTGGCTGGGGCCAAGTTGACAGTTCAATTATCCAAATAGATTACAAATGATTTCACTGAAGACAAATAGCTGTGGATTTCCCTCTGTGAGTATTGCTCAATAAGATTGAAAAATGTCAAAGAGAAGCTGCCTTCACTCTAAATAACTGTATGTTTGTGAGATGTGATAAAGATTGTTTGTATGTGTATGCTGTGTGGGCGTGTGTGCATGTGTGTGTGTGTGGTGTTTAAATAATTAAGAGAACTCGAGGATTGGGGTGTTTTTTAAAAGATGAAGTTAGTAAGATCAGGTTACTGAAATTTCAACAACCAAAAAAATTTTACCTGTCACTTCTATGACATTACAATGAAAATTATTGTCATTATGAATATCCTGAAGTATTACAATGTTCTGAATAACTTTTGGAATCACCACGTAAAAATTGTGTTTAGTGTGTAATGTGAGTTGTGAGTACAGTGATTCTATTTTTTGTTGGTAAACTAGAAATCACCAAATGAAATTTAGGTCAATCACTATCCATTGTACTTAGTTAACAAAATACCTAATTTTACCAATTAGATAGCTATTTTGCTAAAAATGAAAAGCTCAGCTCCAGAATAAATATGTGATTGAAGGCTTCACTTTGTTTTTTTTGTTTGTTCTCTTAATGAGAGTGAGACTCTATCTTAAAAAATCATTATATAGATCAAAACAGAAGAAAACTATTGTGTCTTCCATGTTTTATAAGTCTGTGAATGTCCAAATTATATACATAAGATTTGTGGAGCTTCAGTAAAAGAAAGAAGGCAACATATTATGGTAGAAAAAGCATACATTTTAGAGCCAAGTTAACTTAGGTTTCAAACAAGTAGTGCAGTCTTAGACAACTTATTTAACATCACTGAACTTAATTTCATTTGTCTCTGAAGTGGCACTGATAGTATTACTCAGTCCATAGGAATAAATAAAATGACACTCATAAATTACTGGGCACAATGTTAGAACATCGTAAGTGTTTTGTTGATGTTAACTATTGTTATTATAATGAACTGGGCAGAGAGACATATGGTCGCCTACTTAGGGTCTGAGTGACATGAGCACCATACCTTCTTTCATTAAATCATCCATTCCATTCATTGAACAGGCACTTATTGAACACTGATTGTGTCAGATACCAGCTGATATCTGGGTGTGAATAAGTAAAAAAAGAGTTTAAAAGGATCACAACCTGGTGAGAGCAACATGCAAGCCAATAAATAATTTCAGTTGAGGTAGAGGCATGCATGAGATGCTAAGAACAGAGGCACGGAATCTAGATTGGCAGGTTCACTAAAGAATGGTGAAGGTAATGGTTGGGTGGAGACTTAGAAATGAATAAGGATTATTTAGACAAAAGTACTGGGCAATAAGTGAAGAAATGTGTTGAAACATTTGCTGATCCATTTATATTTGGGAAGGAGATTATAAAAATATGCTTCCTAGGGATATACCTGTGGATACCTAGTTGAGTAAAAGAGTACAAGATTACTATAGACATTTAAAAATGCAGAATTTTAAAATATTAGTGATATATGGACAAACATTTTAAAAAATTCTATTGATATTTTTGGGTCTGTATCTCTAGATGGGGTTCTTTATATATGCTACTTGCCTAATCGAAAACATGTCCATTCAGGAAAGCAAAATATGTTGCATTTTATGATAAAAAGCATCAGAATTAAAACAACAGATTGACATCATTTTATCTAAGTAAACGGAAGCCATTTATACCAAATTTGTATAGACAAAAAAATGTTTCTCAAAGGCTATGTTCTTTTAATCAAAACTAGTTATTTTTCTTTTCCTTTATTGTTTCAGTCATGCAGTAATGTGGGGATCGGCATTAATAGTAGTAACAAACAGTTGCATACACATCCGTACATATAGCTGCATTAAGTCCCATAAAATAACAATTAGATATACAGTCCTTGACTATAAAACATGAAAGAAATGCATTAATATATAGCATGACATTAAAAATTTGTTTTAATTTCATATAATTTTTAAAGGTTACTTGCCATTTACAATTATTATAAAACATTAGCTATAGTCCCTGTGTTGTACAATACATCCTTGAGCCTATCTTACACCCAATAGTTTGTACCTGCCACTCTTTTGCCCCTATATGCCCCACCCCCTCCCCACTAGTAACAACTAGTTTGTTCACTATATCTGTAAGTCTCCTTCTCTTATGTTATATTCACTAGTTTGTTGTATTTTTTAGATTCCTCATAAAACTGATATCATACAACATTTATCTTTCTCTGTCTGACTTATTTCACTTAGTATAATGCCCTCTAAGTTCATCCATGTTGCTGCAAATGATAAAATTTCATCCATTTTTATGGCTGAGTAGTATTCCATATATATATATATATATATGAAAACAAATATATATAGAAAACAAACTAAAACCTAAAATTGAATTTTAATGAAATTTTATGAAATGACTTTCTAATAAAAATAAATATCAAATGATGCTAGAATGGTATTTTTTCTTATAAGTGTTTTGGACTAGCACGCAATGCTATTTATTTATTTGTTTATTTATTTATTTATTTATTTATGGCTGCATTGGGTCTTTGTCCCTGCGCACGGGCTTTTTCTAGTTGTAGCGAGCAGAGGCTACTCTTCATTGCAGTGCATGGGCTTCTTATTGTGGTGGCTTCTCTTGTTACGGAGCATGGGCTCTATGTGCATGAGCTTCAGTAGTTGTGGTGCACAGGCTCAGTAGTTGTGGCACACAGGCTTATTTGCTCTGTGGCACGTGGGATCTTTCCAGACCAGGGATCAAACTGGTGTCCCCTGCATTGGCAGGCAGATTCTTAACCACTGTGCCACCAAGGAAGTCCCTAGAATGGTATTTTGAACTCATGATCACAAACAGTTATGTCTAGCTCTTTCCTGTGTAATTTTTTCTGCTTTCTACATACAAATTTTAAAATTTTTGTGTATCATTCTGTGAAAGTTTTTGTTACTCCTATAAACCAATATATTGCTATTACTATTAGTCCTGTGGTAGTATAATTAATAAAGCTGCATCCAAACAAAGCAAAATACCAATAGCCATACCTATTACAACACTCTATTGTGACCTATTGCATAAAACCATTGAGACATCTATGGAGCTTGCTCATTGTGTCTTTGTAATTCACTAATTTAAATAATAATTCCGTTTAGCACTACTTGTAGCGATATCAAAGTGATGGTTAATAGGTAGGGAAATTGTGAAAAAAACATTAAACTGATGATCCTCGTATATCATCTAGTGCTATCATTACATACACGAGTTTTCTGTAGTTTCTCCTCACCATTTATTAGTAATTTATGGGCTCATGTTATTAGCTCAAAAGCACATTGAAGACACATCTCATGCTCAATTTTAGTTATTTGAATGTAGTACTTTATAAAAACAATACTAAGTATCATTTTGAAGAATACATTTAAGCAAAAACTTATATTTAATTCATTGACATCACTCCTATTTTCACTCAAAATGCTTAAATATGACTACTAAAGTACTTTTTATGGCAATAAAAGTAATATTAGAAGTATAATTTAATTTCAATGCTATAGAACTGTTTGTTTAAATTTCCAAATCATTAAATTTTAGATACTAAATTTTATCCCTTCCTTATGTCCAATATATCCTCTTTTACCCACTATAATTTGATGAGATTAGGAAAACAGCCATAATTTTACAGGGACTTCCTTTTTTAATAAGGAAGTTCTGAATGGGAGTAGAGAAGTGCAGACAAAATAGAAGGTTAGAATTGGAAAAGTCCATAATAAGCCTACGTGGAGAAGGCTTTATCTTTAAAACAGGGTCATCCTTTTAAGATTTGGAGAGGAGGATTCCAGAAGGAAACTTCCAGATGGAGGAAAGACTGCATCATGTATCTCTAACTTTCTGAATGCCACCACCCTTTGTAACTTTCTCCGGTGCTTCCAACCCCTAGCACTATATATGCTTCTTAAAATTCTGACATAAGTGTAGGCAAAAATTCTTCCCTTTGATGTCTCTTATCATAGAGACTGATGTTTGAATAGAGAATTTTTATAAAGACAAAGATAAAAAAAATTGCAGCCATAAAACACAATCTAATTATTCATGATTCAGATGCTAAACACCCCAGTATAGAATAAGAACTCATTACAGAATAAAATTTTCAGACTTCCTCAGTCCTCTGGCAACTTGCAGTTTCTTTTCTAAGGAACATTGGTGTGAAATTCCTTTCTATCTTTAATGGTAGCATAATGTCATGGAAAGTACACTGCATTTGGAGAATTCAGTTCTAATTCTGTCACATGTTTTAAGGTAACTTTGGCAAAGCCTTAACTTCCCTGAATATAATTTTACTCTTGAAAATAGCAAAAGAAATTACTTTCTTTTCTATAGGATTGTCATAACTTTCAAATGAGATACAGTATTAAAATAAAGCTCAATATACTTTTTTAAGTTTTTATTTTATATTGGAGTATAGTTGATTAACAATGTTTTGTTAGTTTGAGGAGCAAAAACAATGGCTTACACTGAAAACACTTTTCCTTAATTTCTTCTCTCCAGTTTTTTTTTTCCACATGGAAAACTCTACATATTAATACTATATTAGATAAATTTACCTATCAGGATAAAACTTGATTCCTCAGAACCCTCTAGAATTTGTCAATTCAGTTTCTGATCTTTATAGCATCTGTATGTCAATTCCAAATCTGTATAGTTCAATTCCTTTCCAGGACCATGATGAATGACATTTTTAAGCCATAATTAAAATTAAAGCATTTATTGCCTCAGTTAATAACTTAGTGCTTCTCTGAAGCCTTTTTTGATGGTATACACAGGTGAAGACTGTTCCTCTCAGTCATCTATTTATGCACAGTATACTGTGATTTAGTGTCTAGGACATTATAAAAATTAATTAGATTGTTTTTTCATTAACTATAATTTAGATAATTACACTGTATTGGGAGACACTTTTAATCCTGTGATTATTTGAGTTGACACTCAAATGTTGCAGAAAAGCAGTGCTTTCCTTTTTTTTTAAATTTATTTTTATTGAGGTAACGTTGATTTATAACATTATATACGTTTAATGTGTACGTTATATTTCTATTTCTGTATACACTACAACATGCTTACCACCAAACATTTAGTTTCCATCCGTCACCATACAGTTGACCCCTTTACCCATTTCACCCTCTACACCGCCCTTTCTCATCCAGTAACCAGTACTCTGTTCTCGGTATCTACATGTTTATTTCTGTTTGGTTTGGTTTGATCATTGTTTTTGTTTGTGTGTGTGTGTTTATTTCACATATGAATGAAATCATATGGTAACTGTCTTAACCTAAAGAAATATTTTTGGAATTCTCTTATAGTCCCAAAATAAGCAATATGAAGTTTTATGTAGGTATCTATAAAATATTGCCTTAAATTCCCTGAGCTCTGCTTAACCTCTGTACCGCAGTGGTAGTCTACCTCCATTTAACCACCTATTTTTCTGTTGAAACAGAGTCTTACTTTCCCTGGAAAATCCTTTAAATTCAACTGAGCAAAAAGATATCTTTTTTAAAAAGCCTAACTGTTCCATATTAGCTAAAGCTAAATACCAGATCTGTATAAGGATCTTAATCTTCCCTCCTCCTGCTTTGTCCCCAAATATTTGTGCTTGTGCATGCACTTGTTCACCCTACGAGACCTACACTAATATTGCAAGACATAGGATGAAGCTTTGTTGATAATGTGATGAATTATGATCAAGAATGCAGAAAACTGAAATCCTTCCCTGCCTTTTAGAGTGACTTTATTTTTATGTTGGTAGAATTACTAAAGAAAGTATATATAAGGAAGGGAAGTCATATGGACAAAAATATAGGTTCATGGCAAACCTAAGCAGCCCTCAGTAACATCTTATGTACAGCTTTTATAAAAATTGGTTTAAAACATTAACCTTGGATTAATGAGCACATTCTATTCCTATCATTTCACCTGTTTTGTAAGATTTTTAAAGTTTTTTTCTTTCTTTTTCTTCATGGCAAGACACAATACAATGACACTCTGATACATGAAAGTCAGAACTCTTTGTTACTTATAGTTCTGAACAAGACAAAGCTGCTAGGCTGGGCCACGCAAGGGGATGCGGCAGGGAACAGGAAAACAGCAAACTGGAGCTGTTCCCACAGCTTTTGTATGGCAACCTGGATGAGGTTAGCTAGGTTTCATGGACTCTTTCATGGATTGGCTAATTTGAATAATTTTGCAGGCTCCAGGACATAAGGGCTGCCCCTCGCGGTCTGGTACCTGGCACTATAGTGATTAGGATGGGTGTCTAGAAGCCCTGGAGT
This sequence comes from Eubalaena glacialis, assembly GCF_028564815.1. NCBI lineage: Eukaryota > Metazoa > Chordata > Mammalia > Artiodactyla > Balaenidae > Eubalaena > Eubalaena glacialis. The sequence continues at coordinate 31,592,682 of NC_083734.1, forward strand.
GTGAGGATCCCATAAGGGAGGTAGTTGTGGTGTGAATATAATCAGCTGCCCAAGAAAGGGAACTGACCACACTCTGGCCTAGTCTCAAAACTAGGTTAAGACAGCATTTCAAAAACAAAAACAAAAACAAAAAAACCCATGTTTATCATCCTCCATTCCCTCACCCACATGAAATCTTAATCCTCTGATTAACAACACTGAGAAAGTAAATTAAGGTGGAAGGAGTTCAAGTCAACAAGGTTTTCTGTTGCTCTGGTCAACAGACTCACTCAGGATGACCAAGGATGAGATGAAAAACCAAGAGAGATTGTCCAAGAGAGCAGGATTCCTTTGAACCCACAGCAATTTAGCCTTCTTGCCCACAAGATACAGTCAATACCTTAGATCTCAACTAATTTGTTAGCAGCTCATCCTCTCTTAGGGAGATAAGAAGCTAGGAGGGTGTTGTGCAAAAGTAAGCACAGATTTCCTTTTCTTTCAGCCTCTTAAAACAGCAACAGCAATAATCCATGCTCTAAAGACATGACATGAAGATATCTGAGTCATGAGCACCAAGAAGAATGCTTTTTGACAGAGTTGTCTTTAGCAAACAGTAACTTGTATGGGATTGAGGCTGACACAGAAACAAATCCTAAGGATTATTCTGAAGTCTATGGACATCTAGTCTCTCTAATATGGCTTTAAAAAGGTCTTTCATGGCATAGCACTCGATAGCATTCATTTTCCTTGTCCAGAACCTTTCTGCACATCATCTGCTCTAAAGCTGTGTGAGCTTGCATTTTATTTGCCATCAGGTATGTACAGAAGTTGTAGAATATTATGGTGAATTAAATGCTATTGTGGGGTTAAGCACAGAGAATCAGTTTGGCAAGACTGTACATTGTGAGGTAGTACATGGTAAGATGTTATCAGTGAGGTGAGCTGAGGTCATAGCATAAAGCATACTTATAAGTATCATGCTAAAATGTTTGGACTTTTTCCTGAGGGCAATGTGAAATCATTGAAAAGTTTTAAATATGGAAGAGATGTGATCATATTTGAATTTTAGTAAGACAACTCTGACTATTGTATGGAAGACTGTTAGAGAGTGGTAAAATAGAACTTTAAAAGACCAATTACAATGCTTTTAAGATAATAGATGGAATGGAAAGAAGTAGCCAGACCCAACAGGCATTAAGAAGGTAGAAACAACAGGACTGGATGATTCATTAGATGTGGAGAGTTAAAAGCAATGGTGGGTCAACTAGGTTATTGTCTTGAGCAAATATTCAGAAGAAAAGAAAACCTGAGGTACCTTGGATGGAAATGCAAGGAACATTTGTTCTTTCCTGGGTTTGAGATGTCTTTCTTCTTCTTCCTTTTGGAAAAATTTCCCCCCACCTTTAACATTCTGATCAAGCATCATTTTTCTTAGGATACCTCCCCTAGATCCTTTGTGTGCCAGGTCGTTAGGGATAACCCCATAATAGCATTCAAAAAAATATATTGTAATAATTGGTTTCTTCACATTTACTCTATATTATCTTGTGAGCTGTCTGAAAATAAGACTTGAGTCTCTCATCTCTGTATCTCTGATTCATCACCTAATACATTATACTGGGTGATCGATAAATATTAGTTAAAAGGTGAAAGGAAGGAAGAGAGAAAGGGTGATTAGTAAATGGGTAATTTTCTCTAGTAAACACCAACAAAATCTCATTGTCTTAACACAACAGATGTTTATTTATCACTCACTCTGTAGAACAAGGCAGGCTGTGGAGCTTTTCTGGGTGATCTCACTTCCTATTGATGAATCGAAGACAAGGTTGCATTCATCTTGAGGTTCCACCATCTTCTGACTTTAGGAAAATTCAGTCAGCAGATGGAGGAAGAAAGCTGGGAAAAGCATACCAGATACCCCTAATTTGAGTGAGATCTATCACTCTATCACTTGTACTCATTATTTCATTACAAGAATTAGACATAGACCCAATCTTGGAGCAAGAACATGTAGGGAATGTAAAGAAAAAGCAACAACAACAACACACGGATCATGTTGAGCACTAACAGTTTCTAATACAGGAGGAAATTAAAAAGAAAAGAAGAAAGAAGAGAGGGAAAGTAAGTGATTGCCTACGACTAGAGTGCAGAAAATTAGTCCTGATAATTCCTAGTGTTGAATATATCCCAACATTCAAAGAGGACACTTAGTTGCATACTGTGTGATTGATAACTTAATAAGCACTGTGACAAGTGTGCTAAGAACATCCTTATTATACAGATCCAGCATCAGAAACATGCATTGTAAGCTGAGAATATGCAGTCACGAAATAACTTTTTACATCACTATATGTGTAGTATGCCACAATGTGAGTGTATCCATGACTTCATATATATATCTTCAAATGTATCTTCAAATATTTCATCTCTTAAACATGCTGTTTCATGTATAATAACTTTTGAGTTGTTATACTGCCTAAGTTTCCCTTCTCATTCAGAGAAAGTTATGTTAAAGAGAAAATGTAAATCTGTAAGCTGAATCTAGCATGTCAAGGTCTTTCTGCTAGATAATTGACATGGCGTAACACATAAAAAACATTCTTCTCCTTTTCAATTAAATTTCCCAATCCTCAATGTTTTTGTCTTATTTGCTATAGTGATTGTTTTGAGGATAAATTAGAAAATATATGTATATAAATGCCCACAAAAGCTATTGCATAGTCAATTGTAATCATTAAAGCCAATCCTTACTGCTAAACTCTTCTAAATTGTAACTCCACAAGAAGCAGTAGATAGGATCAAATAAAAAATTAGATCTACTACTAACATGTCTATTTATATTTCTTTCATATTGGTAGAGTAAGGTCAGGATCCTAGGAATTATCACAGAAATAACACATTCTTGTATTCCTAGAATAACTTTTACATTATTGTGATTTAGTCAGATAAAATTTTGTGTAGGGTATTTGCATCTCATGTCTAAGTGAAATTTGTCAATAACATTATTTTCTTTTATTTTTCATATCTACTTTTTCTGTCAGATTACACTAGATGAATCTGTAGTCAGAGACAAATGTTAACATCTTTCTCTCAGAAATTAACATAAATTTTAATAACAAATAATAGTTTAATTTTGTAAACATATATAATCTTATGCATAACAATTAGAGAATACATCTCTATATCTCCATGTATCTATCTATCTATCTATCTATCTATCATCTATCTTAGAGATTCCATTCCATTCAAGCACACATTGAAGTTTTATCAGAATTAAAAAACTAACCCAATTAAATAAATAATACCTTGGAGAGAAAATTAATGTGTCAAAACTGACTCAAGAAGAAAAAGGAAACCAGAATAGGCCTATAATCACTTTTAAAAAGTAGATATATTAATATTTACCACCACTTCCCTCTCCACACATATAAGCATCAGGCACAGACTATTTCACAGAAAATTTTTATGAAAATTTCAAGAATCTGATAATCCTCATCTCATGCAATTGTCTTGAAGGATAAGAATAGAAGAAATAATATTTTATACAAGCTACTTTATACAGACACTTTTATATAAGACACTTTATACTACAAGACACTTTATTCACTTATTTTATAGCTAGTGTAATCTGACATAAAAAGTGGATATGAAAAATAAAATAATATTATTGACAAATTTCACTTACATATGAGACATATGAGAGGCAAATAACCTACACAAAATATCATCAAACTAAATAAATCTAATTTTTTTGTCTTTTGCTTTTAATTTTGAATTTCAACTGTTAGATAAAGACTAGATCTGAGCTGCTATGTCCTTATGGTGAGTAGTTCATAGTATCATTTTGTCCTTAATAAGGATACTTCATCCTTAATAATAATGCATTTAAGATTCTATTAGTATTGCCTAATGGCTTTCCTTGGTTAGTATTTTCCCATTGTACATTTTATTGTCAAACTTTTTGAGTCATTATATTTCTAAATATGTTAGAGCTGATTGTTCTATATGCCATTTGAGACTATCTTTCAATGTGTAATATATACATATTCATGTATATAGTGATGACTGATATAATTTTGTTTCTGCTATCATCTAACATTATGATTTTTCATAATTATACATTTTCTTGATTTCTCAGTTTTCCTTTTTTGAACCATCTCCCCTTGCTTTCATAATGAATGAAAAAAGAGATCTTCACTTTAATTATGATCCCCTTGTTCCATTTTCTATATTATTATCTGATATTTTGCATCTGTTCTATTTTAATATCATCAAGTTGGTTATATTTTGTATCTTTCATGTCCAGTGCTTATTTTAAGTTATAAACATATTTGCCAATTTATTTGTATAAGACTACTTGTGAAAAATAACTGCTTGGGCATTTCCTTCTAATCTTCTGTATTCAGAATATTTCTTACTTAAAAAAAAATCATTTAGAAGTTCTTTCAGAGATAATCTCTAACTATTAAACTCTCCTTTTTTCTGTCCTGCTTTTAGCATACCTAGTATTTTCTACAAAAAACAAACAAACAAAACAAAACAAAACAAAAAAAACTTGTTTCATGGCAAGGATTCATTATTGCTTTTTTTTTTTTTTTTTTTTTTAGTTATCTGAAGCTCATGACCTCATGCCTGAACTACTTCAAGAATCTCAGAACTAACCCCCTCCATATCCCTGCCTCCATCCCTCCCAACATTGGTCTATGTCCTCTTTCTTTGATACTTCATAGTACACAAATAAAATAGCACACAAATTTTATTATGTAACACACAAATTTTATTACACAAAGTTTTAATAGTCTCCAACTTTATTTAGTTCAAAACTCACCAAAGAATACACACAAGCCCAGCTGTAAGCTGGCAAAATTCCCATATGTACCTTGATCACAACACTGACTAAAATTCATTTCCTTCCCCTACCTCAGACCATGGCTATTCCTTTTCTATGAATACAGTGCCCCTTATCCTTTATTCATGCTCCCAGTCCCCTAAACCAAAGTTATATCTGATGCCTTCCTTGCCTTACCTCCATAGCTAATCAATATTTAAATCTTATAAATTTTATCCCTTGGTCTCTTTACAAACATTCTCCATATTTTCGTTCTAACAGCTGTTTCCTATTTTAGTGCCTCATTGGCTTATACCTATGTAATTACAATATCTTCTTTCCTAGACACAATTCAACCCATAACACCTTCTATGTTTTTCCTGTGATGTGATGGATTACTTATTCTGAGAATGCGCCATGCACTCTCACACCTTAATTTATTTTCACAGGCTAGTCTTTCTACATAAATTTTCCATTTTCCACTTAAGGTGAGATTTTAACCTTTAATATTCAGCTCAATTATCACTACCCTCCAACACAACATCAAAACCTTCTTTCTTTTGTATTTTCATAGAAATTCTTATATGATTCTATATTCATTTAAATCTTTTTATGTACACTTGTAATCCCACAAGTGAATGTGAACCCTGTCAGTGTAGTCTGTGTGATATTCATTTCTGCATCCACAATGTCTAACATAGTATTACACAAAATATTCAGGTCCTCAGTATATATTTTACATGGATTAATGAGTGAATGGATGGATAGATGTATGTATGTATGTATGGATGGATGGATGAAGTGCCACTAGTGGGTATGATTTTATCACATGAATATACTGCTTAAAACAGTTAACCCTCAATTTTTTGCATGATAATGTTCAGGTTCCTTAATGTCACTCCAAAGACATATCATAATAAGACAGGTTAAACTCCTACACACTCTTAAATTGCCTAGTTGGGCCATGAACATTTTATTACAGTTTGCCCCAGTTACATGATTTTTCAAACCACACTGTGTGTTCTATATTCAACAGACACATATACAACCTTAGGTATGCCAAATCACAACTATCTAGTGTTCTCTCCTTTGGTTGGTATACCATTGGGTCCTCTGAGCATCTGCTGTTCCATCTTCATATTCATTTTCAAATATAATATTACTCATTGTTTCAAGTGCCTTTGCATATATTCCCTATATTGCACTTTCATTCTACAGAAGTACCACATTTAATTCTAAATAAAACCATAACTTCACCATAGCTATCTCCTTTCTTGATGCCAGTACAATGTTTCTTTAGCCTTGGGTCTTATGAGTTCTGTTCTGCTCACTTCTCTTTTGGAGCTCACTTCTTTATTATGTTTGCTAAGTAGTTATTCTCACCTCTTGCAGTAAATACAAAGCCTACTATGGGCCAGACACAATAGACATTTGGGCTACATCAGTGAATAAAATAGACAAAGGTCCCTGCACTTGTCTAGTTTATATTCTAACAGGGATAGCCAGGTAATAAAAATAAACAGTAAACACAATAAATAAATAAATTAGATGGGATCTTAGACAGTGATAAGTGATATAAAAATAAGAAAAAGTAGATCAGGGTAAGGAGGATAGGAATAACTGAAATTTCAATGGTAGTCAGTCATAGCTCATTGAGAAGCTGACATTTGAGCAAAGATGAGAAGGAGGTGAAGGAGAGTCAAATTTGGAGGAAGAGAATAATAGGCAAAGGGGACAGTTAGTGTAAGACTCTAACTTGGGCGAGTGCTTGTTTGAGGAACAGCAAGGAGCTCTATTGTGGGAGATGAGTGAAAGGTAGGTGGAAAGAAGTAAGAGAGGTGGCCAAAGCTGTAACTTACAGGTCATGTAAGACGTTAAAAATTATATCTATAATGCCATAACTAACTACAGAATCATCAATTTATATTTCCTCACCCTGCTTTGTTTTCTTCAGAGTATACATTTCTATGTGATTATTCATTTTATTTATTTGTTAAAGGTATATTATTTCTCTCTCGTACTAGACTATAAGGTCCTTAGGACCAGGAAATTTACAATAACTCTAGGGACATATTAGTGGCCCAGTTATATTTGTTGAAAAAACATAAATGTTGCATGGTATTTCCTTATATTTTCTAACTGCCATTTACCTCAGTAGTATACTTCAGATCTGTTTTTCCAGCCCCTGATGTTGATGCTCAAAATATATTTGCTGCTTTGAATTACAATAATGGGAAATGAAAGCAGCATAGTAGTCTATTATAGACAAGCTTCAAATCATTCAACCCAAGAGCTTTCATGGTGTTTATTTATTTATTTTTCTGCAATCTGTATATGTGGATCCACTGCAGCTTCTGATTGGTAAGGAGAAGCCTCAGGCTATACTTACAAAACACACAAACAATAAACAAGACGTTCTTATTTTTATAAAGATGTAAAATTGAAACTAGTGCTCTATTGTCCATATCTCCAGAAATTAGAATCCTATTCACTTAGAAATATCTTCTTAATGGAGGGGAAAAAACCCAAAACATAAGAAAAAACAAACAAACAAACAACTATCCCCCTTTAAATTAGTATTTCTAGGTTTCTAAATTGATTTTTATATATGAATAAACAGTGAAATAAGGTCATATAAAATTTAAAATTGTGTAGAATCATCCACATATTTTTCTTATGCAGTAGTTTTATTTCTAATTCTAATTCTATAAATTTTAGCTCACAGTGTCTCTTGACCAATAGCTAAGGTAGAAATAGTGCCAGTCAGGACATTTTTGTTAATCCCAGAGCCTCAGTAAAGAGAACATTGGTAATGCTGCCACTGATTCAGGATTTCTAAGACAAAAAAACCAGAAATATAAATCAGTGAAACAGGATAGAAAGCCCAGAAATAAACCCATGAGGAGAAAAAAACTATACAGTGGGGGAAAGAGAGTCTCTTTAAACAATGGTGCTGGGAAAACTGGACAGATACATGTAAAAAATGAAATTAGAGCACACTTTAACACCATACAAAAAAATAAACTGAAAATGGATTAAAGACCTAAATGTAATACCAGATACTGTAAGACTCTTAGAGGAAAACATAGGCAGAACACTCTGTGACATAAATTGCAGCAATATATTTTTTGATCCATCTTCCAGATTGATGGAAATAAATAAATAAATGGGACCTAATTAAACTCAAAAGCTTTTGCACAGCAAAGGAAACCATAGACACAACTAAAAGACAACACACAGAATGGGAGAAAATATTTGCAAACGGTGCGACAAAGGATTAGTCTCCAAAATTTACAAACAGCTCATGTGGCTCAATATCATAAAAACTAAAAACCCAATCAAAAAATGGGCAGAAGACCTAAATAGATATTTCTCCAAAGAGGACATACAGATGGTTAAAAAGCACATGAAAAGATGCTCAACATCACTAATTATTAGAGAAATGCAAATCAAAACTGCAATGAGGTATCACCTCACACTGGTCAGAATGGTTATCATCAAAAAATCTACAAACAATAAATGCTGGAGAGGGTGTGGAGAAAAGGGAACCCTCCTACACTGTTGGTGGGAATGTAAATTGGGTCAGCCACTGTGGAGAACAGTATGGAGGTTCCTTAAGAAACTAAAAATAGAGCTACCATATGATCCAGCAATCTCACTCTTGGGCATATATGCAAAGAAAAATATGATTAGAAAGGATACATACACCCCAATGTTCATTGCAGTGCTGTTTACAATAGCCAAGACATGGAAGCAACATAAATGTCCATTGACAGATGAATGGATAAAGAAGATATGGTACATATATACAATGGAATATTACTCAGCTGTTAAAAAGAATGAAATAATGCCATTTGCAGCAACATGGGTAGACCTGGAGATTATCATACTAAGTGAAGTAAGTCAGACAGAGAAAGACAAATATCATATGATATCACTTATATGAGGAATCTAAAAGAAAAATGATACAAATGAGCTTATTTACAAAATAGAAACAGACTCACAGATTTAGGGAATGAACTTATGGTTACCAGGGGGAAGAGGGGGAGGGGGATAGACTGGGAGTTTGGGATTGACATGTATATACTGCTATATTTAAGATAGATAACCAACAAGGACCTATTGTATAGCACAGGGAACTCTGTTTAATATCCTGTCATAACCTAAATGGGAAAATAATTTGAAAAATAATAGATACATACATATGTATATGAATCACTTTGCTGCACACCCAAAACTAACACAACATTGTTAATCAACTATATTCCAATATAAAGTAAAAATTAAAAAAAATAATAAAGTTATTGGTGTTTTGTAGGCTCTTCTTGCAAACCCACATATGCTTTTATTTCTGATTCTTTCCCTTAATTTTTGAGATTGGTCTTATTTTCTGTATATTGCTTCTTTGGATTCCTCATTTTGTTTTTCAACAAATCAGACTCCTCCCCTCCCCCTGGCATTTATTCTCCTACTATATTGTCTTTGTTGGATGTAGTTCCCTTCTTTGGAAGGAACTAATTTACTATCTCTTAGGAACTCCTCATTTTCATGGACAAAAACATATTTGGAATACTTGTACAAGAAGATTTTGCTCAGTAGAAAAAAAATAAACAAACAAATAATATGGCCTTTCTTTTTAAATTCTCATTTAACTATTGTTTAAAGCAAAGTTTATTTAAAAAGCTTATGTTTTTGTCCCAGCTCATGGGCATGCATTAGGTACATATGATAGCATATATATACTGATTAAATAAATAAGTAAATAAATAAATAATATAATGTGGCATATATATGCTGTAATGATATATTATAACACAATAATTCTCTCTATATATGATATATATAAAGCAAAAATGCTCCCTCAAACCTTTTATTATGAATGGATTACAGTTAGCTGACGTCAAAAATCCAGATAGTTGGAATTAAGATGTTTGAATAGATTTTTTAAAATAGCTGATTCATATAAATACAGCATAAATAATTTGAAAACCAGAAATTAGCTACCTCTTAAAAGGGAAATGAGAAAAAAATTCTGTTCATGACTCTAATTCTAATTTTTGAGTGATATTGTAGGCTGAATTTTTTAAATGTAATGCTTAATTTTTTTCTGATATTTACCATTAAAACAATTTAAGTAATTAAAATATTTTCACCACATATAAAATAAATTTAAGCTGGTTCCTTACATCTGGTAATAAAAGGAATAATAAATAAAAATATGTTATACAGAAAGTTGAATAATAAATGATAAAAGCTTACAGAGGAATATGACAATAAGCAGCTGTAACTTAGAAAAAGTTTAGCTATATCTCAAGGAATTTGGAATATAGTATGATAAGCATAGCATTACAAATGTTGAAAGTGACATAAACAAAATTTTAAATTTGGTCATAAGTATGATATACACTGTAATATTATGTTAGGCCCATTATGATCAACAGATATAAATTAAATCATGATAATGCTTCATAAAATAAAACTTTGTTATCTCTTTAGCTCTCACCTGTGACAGATATTAAGTTGGAACTGCTCCTGTTCCAGTTGTCTCTGTCCAAGGATGATGAATTTTTCACGTGAGGCCCAAAGACAAGTTTCTTTTTTAAAAAAGAAACTTATTTGGGCAATTAATCTGTGACAATAAATGGTGTTGGGAAAACGGGACAGCTCCATGAAAAAGAATCAAACTGGACTACTTTTTCACCATATATAAAAATAAAATTAAAATGGATTAAAACCTTAAGTGTAAGATCTGAAACCATAAAATCCCCAGAAGAAAATATAGGCAATACTCCCTTTGACATCGGTCGTAGCAATATTTTTTTGGATATGTCTCCCAAGCAAGGGAAACAAAAGCAAAAATAAACAAATGTGACTACATCAAACTAAAAATCTTCTGTACGGCAAAGGAAACTATAGACAAAACAAAAAGGCTGCCTACTGAATGGAAGAAGATATTTGCAAACAATATATCTGATTAGGTGTTAATATCCAAAATATTCAAAGAACTCATAAAACTGAACATTGAAAAATAGTCAACCTGATTAAAAAATGAACAGAGGAACTGAACAGACATTTTTCAAAGAAGACATACAGATCGCCAACAGGTATATGAAAAGATACTCAGCATCACAAATAAAGATTACAATGAGATATTACCTCACACTTTTCAGAATGGCTCTTATCAAAAAGACAAGAAATAAAAAGTCTTGGTGAGGGTGTGGGAAAAATGGAACACTCTTGCACTGTTGGTGGGAATGTAAATTTGTACAGCTACTATGGATAACAGTATGGAGCTTCCTCAGAAAATTAAAAATAGAACTACCATATGATCTAGCAATTCCACTCCTGGGTATTTATCCAATAAACACTAATTGGAAAAGATGTATGCACCCCAATGTTCAATGCAGCAGTATTTATAATAGCCAAGATACAGAAGCAATCTAAGTGCCCATCAATAGATGAATGGATAAAGAAGACCTGGTATATATTGAATGGAATATTAGTCACAAAAAGAATGAAATATTGTCATTTGCAACATATATGGACCTAGAAGGTATTATGCTAAATGAAATAATTGAGACAGAGAAAGACAAATACTGTATGGTTTCACTTATATGTGGAATCTAAAAAACCAAAACAAATTAGCAAACATAACCAAACAGAAACAATCATAGAAACAGAGAACAAACAGGTTCAGGAGAGAAATAGATGAGGGAGAAGATTAAGAGATACAAACTTCCAGTTCCAAAATAAATTAGTCACAGGGATGAAATGTACAGTGTGAGGAATATAGTCAATAATTATATAATATCTTTGTATGGTGACAGATAGTAACCAGACTTATTGTGGTGACCATTTTGAAATGTATAGAAATATTGAGCCACTATGTTGTGTAACAGGAAATGATAGTCAATTATACCTCAAAAACAAACAAACAAACTCATAGAAAAAGACATCAGATTTGTGGTCAGAGGCAGGGGAGAGGGGGAGGAGAGATTAGATGAAGGTGGTGAAAAGGTACAAACATCCAGTCATAAGTAAATAATTACCAGGGATGTAATGTACAACATGATAAATATTATTAACACTGTTGTACATTACATATGAAAAATTTTCTTATCACAAGGAAAAATATATTTTTCTATTTCTTTAATTTTGTGTCTATATGAGATGATGAATGTTCACTAAACTTATTGAAGTAATTATTTCATGAGGTATGTAAGTCAAATCATTATGGTACACACCTTAAACTTATACAGCTCTGTATGTCAATTGTATCTCAATAAAACTAGATGGAAAAAATTAGGGCCAAAGAAGAGGTCCCCCAAATCCTACTTTGGTTCATAGTTTCATGTTTGCTTTTGTGATATCCAATTGATATTTCAACCTTCATGAGAACAGGATCTTGTTTATTATTGATCACTAATAGATGTGTATGTCTGATCTAATATAATGTATATAATATATATGCATAACATAATAAATATTGCCACAGTTAATTGAATTAGCAGAGACCTACCTGATAAGAAGTCTCCACAATAAGAAAGCCTGAGAAAAGTATTATAGGTAAAATAAACAGAAACTTAAAGGCTCCGAAATAAGAACAATCTTGCAGATTTTGAGAAATGACAACATGGCCATGGTGGCTAGAGCAGAATACAGTTGGAAGAATTGTTTGTAGGTGGGCTCAGAGAGGTTCAGGGCACAGATTCTACAGAGCATTGTAGGATATAGTAAGAGACTAGATTACATTCAAAGAGTAGTGAAACATTACTACATGGTTTTAGGAAAAGAGGACTATGTGATATAATTTATATACTTAAAAGTAATCTGGGTTATTCTACTGGGTAGAAAATAGACTGTTGGAAGCAAATGTGAACAGTTAGGAGGCTCCTTGCCTTTGCCTAGTGAGAGATGTTGGCATTTTAGACAGGAGTAGAGATGGATATATTTAAGAGAAACTGCATGCTGATGAGTAAGTTGGAGGGGTGAAGACAGAGTGAGAAAAATCTAATAAAATAATCCCAGTCATTTGGCTTGAGAAACTGGGTGATTATCTGTGTAATTCTAGCAATGGACAAGACAAGGTTGATTGATACATGGTTTGGGCTTATATACTAATCATAAATATTATTTTGGGTCTGCTAATTGAGGGTGTCATGTAGAAAGTTGTAATTGAGCATGAGACGAGATAAATGATTAAAAATTACCTTATATCTTTATAAAATATATTTTATATTATTGCCCTGATGTTAAATCCAGAGCACTTAAGTAACTTGGTGAAGGTCATGTTTTATTAGTTGGTGAAATCACAATTCAAACCTTGGTCTGATTCTCAAGCTAAGGTTGATTTGTTTATGCTGCTCCACATTGCTCGGCCTAAACTGTAATGAAGCAGCAAACATATATTCAGACCACAGTAATTTAAGGCAGAATGTGATAAAATTTCTATCTGAGAAGGAAGAACATTTTTTTAACTGGGGTAGTGCATGATGTTTTCCTAGGAGAAGTAGTTGGTGATCTGAGGGGTTAGAGTTTCAATAGGCAGACCGGAGGCAAAGATTTTCTGTCTGAACCAGATAAGAAAACCATATATGAGCAAGAGCAAAGGAGTGAAAAGAAGTGTTGATATACATTTGGGAATTTTAACCTTAGCATAGCTTGAAGAGAGGGTTTAGAGTTGGGCAGGGTAAAAGATAATACTGGAATGTTGCTGCTAGATGCTAGATGTCCTGGTAAATAAATTAGGTTTTATTCTGGAAAGAAAAACTTCTGTAAGATTTTGAGTAGGACTAGATGGCTGATCATATAAATATAATGTAAAGTGTATGTTCTTCTCATAGAAAACCATAGGTCTAAGCCAAAAGGAAATAAAATTCAGCTATTTAACATATGAGAAATCTGAAACTAAGATCACATATTACTCACCCCAAACCATATAGAAGTTAATGGTTAATCTGGAATCAGAACTCAGATGTCTTGATATATCAATGTCCTATCTATCTTTTATGCTTTGTATGGACAATTTCTTATAATCCCTTATACTGTTATTGTTTACTTTCATAATTCCTCTATCTTCCCCACTTCAAACATAGTGCTGTGTACTGTAAGGACTCAAACTGTATTTGTTCAGGACTCTGTGCTGATGGTATCTCTGACAACATAGTTTTACTGCTGTTGTTACTTTAATTTCTTTGCTTCCCCCCATAAAACTAAAACATCAACCAGGATAGCAAAACAAAAACCCAAAAACAGCTACAAAAATACTAAGCATTCCCACAAACTGCAAAATATGAGTGACTGGAAACAAACCACTGAAGGCAAAAAGACCTCCATGATATCAATGCCTATGCAGCTGGAAATGAAGAGAAGACTTGGGGACCTCTGATGACCTGTTATACAGAGAAACCTAAAATAGCCTATAAACACTCACTGGAAATTATAGCAGTCCAATCAAAGAAATAGTCTGGGACCAATGAGCTCTCAAAACTAACCAACTGAGGCTCCACTGCAGGATAAAACCACATACTGTGGAGACCTCATAGGAGATAGAATCCAAATTGACAAGACAGAGATAATAGGGGCAAAACCATTTGGAAATTGGGGTGTGGGAAAGAAAATCAGTAGGTATCACAAATTACAAAACTGTCTTTCAAGCACTTCTAAAGACAGTGGAAGAGGGAGGTTAGGAGTTGTGGAGCCACAACTAACTGCAAAGGAAGCTAGAATATGCAGTCTATTTGTTTGCCTTGGAAGAAAATGTAGACACAGATATCAGTACCCATAGTCAACCCTACCACATGTAGAGCCATTACTCTCCTGGGACCTTAGTTCCATGTCCTGATATTGATAGAGGTGGAGTGAACAAAATTAGAATGATCCTTTCATATGTGTGTATGCAGACTGCTGTATTTATATCAAAATATTCTATTCTATTGTAAGCAAATTCACATGTTATTAAATAATCTTCAGAAACACTTTGTTTACTGGCCACAACATACTCCCTTTTGTATTTCTGTATTACTATTCTGTCACTTGACACTTAGGCTGTTGTCAAACATTTGCTATTACAAATTATAAGATAAACATGCTTGTGTATAAATATCTGCCCACATTAATAATTATTTTTAAAGATGTTTTTAGTGAGGAATTTCTTTTTAAAATTTATGAAGGACTTCCATGGTTCTTGCTATATACTGCCAACTTGCCCTGTATAAATAATGTACCAGTTTGCGTTCCCACATGGGTGTATCAGTGACAGTTACCTTGGACAGCTCTGGACATTGTCACTTTTTAAAAAGCTTTTATAGTTTGTAGGGAGAAAATATCTCAATATTCATGAAATATATATATTTTTTATTTTTTTCTTAAAGATTATAATAGTATCTGTGGCCATTAAATTGATATTAAGATAACCAAAAGTCAGAATTAAGAACCCAGAATCAGATGAGTCCATTCAAATGTGGGAATCAAGTAAGTCCCTTTTCTTAAAACAAGAAAGTATGAAAAGTATAGTTTTATGAATGGCTTCAGAAGGAAATATTGGTTAATATTTGCCACACATCCAATCCATCTTTTCCAAGGACTTGGTAAAGTCCTGTTTTGTACACCTGTTTTGTACACCTCTATGAACCCATACTTACTGTGCCCTTTAATTTCTCCTAAACAGAATAAAGTTAATATATATCTCCATTTACTTGGAGCTCATTGATAATTGAACATCATTCAATAACTTCATGGAGAAAATTCTGAATATAATCCCTCTGATCTATAACGTCATGTATTATTAATAATTATCTAGTTCTATTAGAAAGGATATCCATTTCTTATCTTAAACACGGTACCAGAATATGTAATTTGAATACTATAAATATGTGAAATTTTGAATTATATCCATGCTGTGAAATTCAAGAATATTATTTACCAACAGATTTTCATACAGCTAATAAAAATGACATTTGTTATTATAGCTAATTATGAGTTGATATAAATACATCGAAGATTCATTTATTAATAGAAATATTGCCACAGAGGATTAAGGAAGATCAATTTCTAATCTTCTCTGTATTAGAATTCTGCATATGTTATGTCATAAGATTTAATGTATGACTGTTTACTTGTCTGTCTTGAAGAAACTTTATTTTCATAAATGTATCCCAATACCTAGCTCATCGCTTGCTATGCAGTGGTTGCTTTATAGCAACTACAAAGCACTGATTATTCAAGAATGTAAAACAACTGCAAGGCATTTAAAAAATTATTATATCATCATCATTATTGTCATCATCAGCATCATCACCATTACTATCACTATTATTCTGTGACTTGCCCAAAGTCTGTTTCATGTCTTAAATTTCAAAGTGATAGAAATCCAAAACTATCAGCTTACCAAAAAAGATTTATCATGCTCACAAGGGGGCATCTCCCTGATTCAAGGCATTCTGAGATGCAAATTAGGATGAGCTGCAAGAACAACTTGAGAACAACACTCAATTACTTTCAGGACATTTTTTTTCTTACCTTATTTCTGCTTTTTCATTCTTATGTGATTACCTGCTCTATTTTCCTCAAATTGACTTTCTCTTCCTCTTGAGTCCATGTATCTTCTTCAGTCCACTTGACTTTCATCAGTAGTCAAGACACCATAGGGCCCCTATAGGATATTATCTTCTTTTTTTTTGTCTCAGTAAGCTCTGAGAAAAATTCTGATTTGCCCAGCTTGAATCAGGTATCTAATCCTGAACACATTTTCTCTGTTCAGATTCACAATTATGTTATGATGCAGGATACTATCACTGTAACAATTCACAGAAATAAAATTCAAAAATTGACCAATGTGATGAATGATCAATTCAGACAAAATTTATTGTTGAAGGCCATATTCTACGTCATCAAATTGCCAATTGATTCATTTCTCAAATTCCTCAAATATACTAATTGTTAAAAATGGTTTTCAACAGGTTTGATGAGTGTGTTAACAGCTTTCACAAGAATGTACACTTTTGGACACTGCAGAGGCAAAAAGTTTTGAAATATTTATTTAAATATTATGCATATTTACATACATATAATATACACATTTAAAACCTATATAAATGTTTAAAAATATATACATATATGTATGTACACATATACATATATACATACACATAAATATTTACTTTTTAATAACAATTTAAACTTAACCTAATTAAAGTTATTGTTAAATACTAAAAATAACATATTATACCTAATTTGCTTTAATTTTGGAAAGTAAAAAATACATCCAAAAGCCTCTAAAAGAAATCTGAAGTAACTAAAAGACTCACATCATTTATGAAATGCTGAAATTTTGGTATCTAACAATGAGAAATTGAAAACATTGACTTGTTAGCTGTTAGGAGAAAGATTCAGTATCAAAGAGTAAAAGTGTTCAAGAGTGGAAGCAAGACATGGATGCCCTGAAAGAATAAATATAATGGACTCTATGAATAGAAATAAATGAGGAAGTGACAGGAGCAACCACATCACATAATAAATTGTATGTAATAAATTGTGGCAACTAATTTCCAGATATAACAATTTAAATTTAAATGCTACCTGAAATTGCCAAATTAATTCTGAAACTGTTAAAGATTATAAATCCAAAATGAACAAAATTTTTGTTTTAAATTACATTAACCTGAAAAATTCCTATATAAATTAATGAAACTTTGGTTACAGAATCTGTAATTCACATTTTGAAGTAAATATATACATACATTTAGAACTCTAATATTAGTACTTTGAATTGTAGCATTCATAAAATTGTATTTCAGCAGAAGGATCAAAATTGTATATTCCTGTTAAGCTCTTAAAATGTTCCCATTAAAGCACTTAAATCTTTCTCTTAATTTGTTAAAATCATATCTACCAAATTTCATGAAACTTTAAAATCAGTCATTTAGCAAAGTATTCATCAGTAAGTTTGATTTTTGACAGATTTACTTTGTGACAAGATGAATTTCAGTAATTTGATTTGGTGAATTTATTTTCAGCAAATTGGCTTGATTTCATGGCTGAATGGAGGACAATTAGAATACTCATGGATGTCTCCTACATTGAAGTCCTAGATCATGTCAGTGGTAGATTACAAACAGATGACACCCCAGGCATCCCTATTCCTAGTTTAGCAGACATCACTTCTCTTTTTGTGGTAGAAAACCACTCAAGTGCCAGTGGCTAAAACTGTCATGCTCCCAGATGGGATTCTAAAGAGTTGAAATAAACTGAGTATTTAAATCATGGCTTTGGAATATCTTTTTCCCCTTGGATCAATTCAATTTTTAGCTCCATGCCCATTATGGTTCGAACACCAACTCTGTCAGAAGGTTTGACATCACATAGATGTACCAATGGCTCTTTTTTTAGTCCTGTTCTGCTTCTGTAGCTTGCTTCAAAAATTGGCAAAGTTTCAACTGTAGGTTTAGGATTAAGGCAGGTACTTAATAAAACATAAAAAAATCACAGGTAGTAATGGATATTTCAATGCCATAGACCAAAATCCATTTCCAGTCCCAAGAGATGACCTCAGGAAGTGGGAACATTTTGTGTATGTTGATGTGCATGTGTGTGTGTGCCCACATATTTGTGAGTCTGCGGTTGTGTATATGTATAACCACATGTGAGTGGTTGTATATGCCTTTATGTCATGGATGTGATATTTGGGCATCCAAAATAAAAATAAGGAAACCTGAAGTTTGAGAAAATATCATTTAAAAAATCTACTGACTCAGCTTATCTAGAAATTAATTAAACTAAATTAGTATTTTAAAGACCCTCTCATAGAACCAGAGTTGCAGTAGTAAACAAAACAGAAATCCTGTCTTAACAAGCTTGTATTAGCATGTGAAAAAAGAGATACAAAAATGAGTAAGTAAAACAAGTAGTATGTCAGTACTGGTGTTAATAGCTTAGAAAAGAATAATATAGGCAACTGGCTAGGCTGTGCCTTGTTGGGGGGTGTGTGTGTGTGTGTGTGGGCGTGCGTGTGTGTAATTTTAAGTATGTGATGAATAAGGACCTTACTCAGAAATTAAAACCTGAAAGATTTGAGGATCTGAACTATAGAAACATCTGGAAGAAAAGTACTCCAGGGAAAGGGAAGAGAAATATAAATGCCCTCAAATGGGAGCCTGTCTGCTATATTCCAAGAGGAAGGTCACTACAACTGGAGGGAGTGAGAAAGGGTAAAAGTAATATGAGGTGAGGTCAGGAAATTGACTGGAGGCCAGATTGTGTAAGAGCTTGCTGTCATCATAAGGAAATCATTGTAAGGAATCATGAGGAATTTCAGGCATTGCTGACAATTTCCTCTTCTTCATGCCTGACATTCAATCAGTTGCTAAATTCTATAGATATACTCCAGAAATATCCTTCTAACTCTTTTGCTGCTTTCACTTTCCATGGTCACTGCCCTAGATCAGCTCTCACTGTCTGTATAATGATTATAACAACCACCAAACTGAACATTCTGATTTTCTCCATCCTCCACATTGCCACTAGAGAAGTCTTTCTCAATTCCTTTGAAAATGCAAATCTAATCATATAATCATATAAAGACTAAAACACATTTTAATTGCAACATGATAAAGCCCAAATGCTAGCCCTGGCATTCAAACACTGGAAGATCTTTCTTAACTTAATTTTTCTACC
The DNA here is from genome assembly GCF_028564815.1 of Eubalaena glacialis. Lineage (NCBI taxonomy): Eukaryota > Metazoa > Chordata > Mammalia > Artiodactyla > Balaenidae > Eubalaena > Eubalaena glacialis. The sequence continues at coordinate 31,612,162 of NC_083734.1, forward strand.
TTATCTCTAGGTAACACCCTCTTCCTCAACCTGTAGCAATCCACCCATACCTCGTTCAAATCGGATAACAATTTCTCGACAACAACAGGCCTCAGTGACTTTGCTCTCAATAGTATTCTGTACTTTACTGTATCACTTAATATGCTTTAAGGCTTTGGTCTATGTGTCCATGCATTGTTCCTATGTGTATTGCAAGGGTGCTCCCTGCATGTGGTCTTATGGTGCATATTCAAGCTTTTAGGCCACTTCTGGATATTTCTGGCAGGTAAGAGTGGTGAGATAACTTGGATGTTCCTAGCAGGAATACCAAGGTGCTTGATGATAAGGAATAATGACTGGGCTGTAGTGGCTGACAGCAAATTCCTGGGTATAGAACTTGTTTAAAAAATGTGAGCCCTAGAGTAGGAATGTCTGATATTGAGAAAGTGACTTAAACTTCTATATATAAACTAGAGATGACAATAATGCCACACTCATTGGGTCATTGTAAAAATTATCACAGTGACTATCACATAGCATGTTCTCAGTAAATGATAGCTATAATGAGTATTATAAATCAGGTCACCATTGCACTAGTGGGGAATGAATTCACCCTATTAAGATAGAGTCAGGTATAAGAAAAACAAATGAGGTCTAGTGAAAATAACAAGGAGTTAATGGAAAGATAAATAATATTTCTTCTACAAGAGGGATTCCTGGAATAGACATAGGCACAATATTGGTATAAGAGCAGCCATGAGTTTGTGGATTCTCTGGGCAGTGGCAGGGCTCCTGGGTACCCCAATAAGAGGAGGCCATGGTACACTGACAAGGGAACAACATTCATCCATACAAGTGCTATTTGTGAAATATGCCAGACAGTATTCACTGCTTAGAACCAGAGTTAGAGAAGACAATTTGCAATATATCCAATGAGTTTGGAGCTATGAAATGACACTTGGCACTATTTTAATTCAATTCTACTCCTAAGTTGGTGCAGCCAAGATAATTACTTGCCATTATATGTATTCCTGGAGCCTATTGCAAGGAATGGCATATAATAGGACTCTATAAATTTTTACTGAATGAATTAATGCTGAATCTTCACTTCCTCTTGGCAATCAATATTTTAATTACATTGGTGGCAGTAATGGTTAATTCATGAAGCACTAATGGGAAACAAGCACATTCCACAGGAAGAAAATATAAAACGGAATGCAGCAAATAGCATTATGGATACCACTAGGTAAATATATTAGTTTCTCCTCTCTCATGCCTGTAAACTATAATCTCAATCCCATATGAAACAAAACCACAGGCTTCACACTTTCTGTTGATTTCATTTCTATTCATTTTACAACAGTTTTTGCAGTCTTTGAGGCTTAATATGTTGGTGCCAAATTTGGCTTTCTTTTTTTACCCTCAGCATTATTTTAATCAACCTGTATTTACTGACCATTTACTATATACAAGGTACACTGTTAGGTGTTAAAGTAACAGTGATTAAGGAGGAAGTTTTTGCTCTCAAAATCCTCAAGTTTTGCTGAGGGGAGAGATAAGTAAACAGAAAAATGTTGTCCTGCTTTTGAGAGACATAGAGACCTCTGAAGACACAGATTCCTGGGCTGAATCTTAAAGGAGGAACCAGGCCAAATCATCTCCATAATTGATTTTTTATAAATCTTTGGTGTCAATACACTTTTTCCTGGCAATTTGGTCAGATAGTATTTTTAAGGTAAATTTTATTTATCTTCATGGATATATTACATCTCATGACACCCTCTCCTCCAACCTGCATGAAAATGTTGTGAAGAATAACTATCCATCCAAGTTTAATGGGGCAGTCTATTCTACACCTATTATCCAGTTTAATTATTAATAACGTCCTCTTCCACTCTCAGAGTGTATTGAGTTAAGAAACAAATTTTATGGTCACGCTATTAAAGACTGAAAAAGACACTCTTGATAATCCCTTCATTTGGACTAACCTGAAGCAGGTTTCTTCCTCCCTCTAGGCCCAACTTCCCTCTTACTCCCTGTCCTTACAGAATCCAGATGGCCTAACTGCAGGAGTTCCTTCCCACCCATTTTCTTAGCATTTTTACTTTAGAAAACTTGTGATTGTAAATTCTTTCTTTGACCCTTTGAGATGTGAACCTTTTTCAAAGTCTCTTGCCAGCTGTACAATGCGTGAATGTTGCTCTCAAGGATATGGGAGACATCCCTTTGAAATATAGCCATCAAGGAAGATCCCAATTTCTATGGGTGGGTAGAAGTCTGAGTTTGGTGGTTACCTTGCTCCAAGTTGTAAAATTACCTCCTGTCATGAAGATACAAGTGTGTTCACTTTTCCTTTAGACAGAGTCAATTAGCAAACACACAAAAAATGGCCTAAGATCTCCCCACCCCCACCCCAGCTCTTAAAATCCTTCCAGCCCTTTGTTCTACTGTAGTTCAGTTCTGGTCTCTCCCTTATTGTAATAGTCTTGAATAATGTCTTCCTTGCCTGTTCAACTTGTCCAGCGCAATTATTGTTTCAACATAACTGTGTCTACCAGATGTGGAGGCAAAACCAAAGATAGGTCTCCAGCATCTTCTCTGAGCAATAGACTCATGTATCCAACTTCCCACTGACCATCTCCACTTGGATATCTGAGAGATTTCTCAAACTTAAGATGTCCAAATCTAACTCTCAAAGTTAACCAATCAGTCCCACTACCATACCACCACCAACACAAGCACAGAAACCATTCCTTTTGGCAATTTCCTCATTTCAATATATGGGAATTTTACAGTCCTGATTGCTCAGGCAACAATCCTTGAAGTTATGCTTTACTGATGTCTTTTTTTCTCTTGTATCTTGTCTATTTGAAAAACCCACAGTGTTTAAATTCAAAATATAGTCAATATTCATTTCTTACCACTTAAACATTTACCACCCTAGTTTAAGCCACTCTTTTCTCTTATTTTGGATTATATATATATATTTTAAAAATCCCTAAATTTATCCCTTGCTTCTAACATTGATCCCTCCCCCCTACCTTCCCTAAGAAAGACAATTTTTAACCAAAAATAGAGCTATCCTTTTTAAATGGTCTTCTGTTTAAAACTTGTTTCCCTTCCAATATAAAATCAGAATCAAAGCCAGAAACCTTCTAAAGCCTTTGCGGTGAATTGAAATGATACACCTGTGGGGTAGACCAAGTCAAGTGAAAACCTTTGCTAAGATTCCAGAAAGAGTTAAAGATGTGCCTAGTTTCCCCTAAGGCAGTTTGTAACCATTTTTTTTTTAGGGGCCTATAAGATGACTTTTTGTCACACGGCATTTTATGAGCTAGCATTTCAATTTTCAATGAGCTTTTACACTCCTGTATCTGACAGTTCATTTTCTGCACAGTGATTGCTTTAATCTTCTAAACAGGCCACAGTATGGTTTTACACAAAAGATCATGCTATTTTGTGTGTGTGAGAGGAAACTTTTCAGCATAGTCCACCTTGTTCTCTCCACAAAGCAAATTTAATATTTATATTGTCAACAGACATATTTCTTATGTCTCCACTGAGACTTGTTTTATTAAAATGGAAAGTTTACATCAAAGAATATCTCAGTTTTTTTCTTCACCAGTATGTCTTGCAAATTTATTACAAATTTCGTTTTTGCTTATTTGGTTAAAATGAACAAATATGGTCCATATTTATTTTAACATCTTTATTGAAGTATAATTGCTTTACAATGGTGTGTTAGTTTCTGCTGTACAACAAATTGAATCAGCTATACACATACATATATCTCCTCCCTCTTTCACCTCCCTCCCACACTCCCTATCCCACCCCTCTAGGTGGACACAAAGCACAGAGCTGATCTCCCTGTGCTATGGGACTGCTTTCCACCAGCTATCTGTTTTACATTTGGTAGTGTATATATGTCAATGTCACTCTCTCACTTCATCCCATGTTACCCTTCCCCCTCCCTGAGTCCTCAAGTCCATTCTATACGTCTGCATCTTTATTCTTGTCCTGCCCCTAGGTTCTTCAGAAGCATTTTTTTTTCAGATTCCATTTATATGTGTTAGCATACAGCAATTTTTGTTCTCTTTCTGACTTACTTCACTCTGTATGACAGTCTCTAGGTCCATCCACCTCACTACAAATAACTCAGTTTCATTTCTTTTTATGGCTGAGTAATATTCCATTGTGTATCGGTGCCATATCTTCTTTATCCATTCATCTGTTGATGGACATTTAGGTTGCTTTCATGTCCTGGCTATTGTAAATAGAGCTTCAATGAAGATTGTGGTACATAACACTTTCTGAATTATGGTTACTCAGGGTATATGCCCAGTAGTGGGATTGCTGGGTTGTAAGGAAGTTCTATTTTTAGTTTTTTAAGGAACCTCCATACTGTTCTCCATAGCAGCTGTATCAATTTACATTCCAACTAACAAGACAAGAGGGTTCCCTTTTCTCCACACCCTCTCCAGTCTTTATTGTTTGTAGATTTTTTTTTTAATGAAGGCCCAATCGTCCTCCACCTTTTTTTTTTTTTTTACAAGTTTTTTGGTTAGTTTTATTTATTTATTTATTTATGGCTGTGTTGGGTCTTCGTTTCTGTGCGAGGGCTTTCTCTAGTTGCGGCAAGTGGGGGCCACTATTCATTGCGGTGCGCGGACCTCTCACTATCACAGCCTCTCTTGTTGCGGAGCACAGGCTCCAGACGCGCAGGCTCAGTAATTGTGGCTCACGGGCCTAGTTGCTCCGCGGCATGTGGGATCTTCCCAGACCAGGGCTCGAACCCATGTCCCCTGCATTGGCAGGCAGATTCTCAACCACTGCGCCACCAGGCAAGCCCCTGTTTGTAGATTTTTTGATGATGGCCATTCTGAGTGGTGTGTGGTGATAGCTCATTGTAGTTTAGATTTGCATTTCTCTAATGATTAGTGATGTTCAGTATCCTTTCATGTGTTTGTTGGCAATCTGAATATCTTCTTTGAAGAAACGTCTATTTAGGTCTTCTGCCCATTTTTGGATTGGGTTGTTTGATTTTTGGCTATTGAGCTGCATGAGCTGCTTGTAAATTTTGGAGATTAATCCTTTGTCAGTTGTTTCATTTGCAAATATTTTCTCCCATTCTGAGAGTGGTTGTCTTTTCGTCTTCTTTATGTTTTCCTTTGCTGTGCAAAAACTTTTAAGTTTCATTAGGTCCCATTTGTTCATTTTTGCTTTTATTTCCATTTCTCTGGGGGGGTGGGTCAAAAAGGATCTTTCTGTGATTTATGTCATAGAGTGTTCTGCCTATGTTTTCCTTTATGAGTTTTATAGTGTCTGGCCTTACATTTAGGTATTTAATCCATTTTGAGTTTATTTTTGTGAATGGTGTCAGGGAGTGTTCTAATTTCATTCTTTTACATGTAGCTGTCCAGTGTTCCCAGCACCACTTATTGAAGAGGCTGTCTTTTCTCAATTGTATATTCTTGCCTCCTTTATTAAAGATAAGGTGACCATATATGAATGGGTATATCTCTGGGCTTTCTATCCTGTTCCATTGATCTATATTTCTGTTTTTGTGCCAGTATCATACTGTCTTGATTACTCTACCTTTGTAGTATAGTCTGAAGTCAGGGAGCCTGATTCCTCCAGCTATGTTTTTCTCTCTCAAGATTGCTTTCGCTATTAAGGGTCTTTTGTGTTTCCATACAAATTGTGAAATTTTTTGTTCTACTTCTTTGGAAAATGCCAATGGTAGTTTGATAGGGATTGCATTGTATCTGTAGATTGCTTTGGGTAGTAGAGTCATTTTCACAATGTTGATTCTTCCAAACCAAGAACATGGTATATCTCTCCATCTATTTGTATCATCTTTAATTTCTTTCATCAGTGTCTTATAATTTTCTGCATACAGGTCTTTTGTCTCCTTAGGTTGGTTTATTCCTAGATATTTTATTCTTTTGGTTGCAATGGTAAATGGGAATGTTTCCTTAATTTCACTTTCAGATTTTCCATCATTAGTGTATAGGAATGCAAGAGATTTCTGTGCATTAATTTTGTATCCTGCTACTTTACCAAATTCATTGATTAGCTCTAGTAGTGTTCTGGTAGCATCTTTAGGATTCTCTATGTAGAGTATCAGGTCCTCTGCAAACACTGACAGCTTTACTTCTTTTCCGATTTGGATTCCTTTTATTTCTTTTTCTACTCTGATTGCTGTGGCTAAAACTTCCAAAACTATGTTGAATAATAGTGGTGAGAGTGGGCAACCTTGTGTTTTCCCTGATCTTAGTGGAAATGGTTTCAGTTTTTCACCATTGAGGACGATGTTGGCTGTGGGTTTGTCATATATGGCCTTTAATATGTTGAGGAAAGTTCCCTCTATGCCTACTTTCTGGAGGGTTTTTATCATAAATGGGTGTTCAATTTTGTCAAAAGCTTTCTCTGCATCTATTGAGATGATCATATGGTTTTTCTCCTTCAATTTGTTAATATGGTGTATCATGTTGATTGATTTGCATATATTGAAGAATCCTTGCATTCCTGGGACAGACCCCACTTGATCATAGTGTATGATCCTTGTAATGTGCTGTTGGATTCTGTTTGCTAATATTTTGTTGAGGATTTTTGCATCTATGTTCATCAGTGATATTGGCCTGTAGTTTTCTTTGTTTGTGACATCTTTGTCTGGTTTTGGTTTCAGAGTGATGGTGGCCTCATAGAATGAGTTTGGGAGTTTTCTTCCCTCTGCTATATTTTGGAAGAGTTTGAGAAGGATAAGTGTTAGCTCTTCTCTAAATGTTTGATAGAATTCGCCTGTGAAGCCATCTGGTCCTGGGCTTTTGTTTGTTGGAAGACTTTTAATCACAGTTTCAATTTCAGTGCTTGTGATTGGCCTGTTCATATTTTCTATTTCTTCCTGGTTCAGTCTTTGAAGGCTGTGCATTTCTAAGGATTTGTCCATTTCTTCCAGGTTGTCCCTTTTATTGGCATATAGTTGCTTGTAGTATAGTCTGAAGTCAGGGAGCCTGATTCTTACAGCTCCGTTTTTCTTTCTCAAAATTGCTTTGGCTCTTTGGGGTCTTTTGTGTTTCCCAACAAATTGTGAAATTTTTTGTTATAGTTCTGTGAAGAATACCATTGGTAGTTTGATAGGGATTGCACTGAATCCATAGATTGCTTTGGGTAGTAGAGTCATTTTCACAATGTTGATTCTTCCAATCCAAGAACATGGAATATCTCTCCATCTGTTTGTATCATTTTAATTTCTTTCATCAATGTCTTACAGTTTTCTGCATACAGGTCTTTTGTCTCATTAAGTAGGTTTATTTCTAAGTATTTTATTCTTTTTGTTGCAATGGTAAATGGGAGTGTTTCCTTAATTTCTCTTTCAGATTTTTCATCATTAGTGTATAGGAATGCTAGAGATTTCTGTGCATTAATTTTGTATCCTTCTACTTTACCAAATTCATTGATTAGCTCTAGTAGTTTTCTGGTAGCATCTTTAGGATTCTCTATGTATAGTATCATGTCTTCTGCAAAGAGTGGCAATTTTAGTTCTTCTTTTCTGATTTGGATTCCTTTTATTTTTTTATCTACTCTGATGGCTGTGGCTAAAACTTCCAAAAATTTGTTGAATAATAGTGGTGAGAGTGGGCAACCTTGTATTGTTCCTGATCTTAGAGGAAATGGTTTTAGTTTTCAACATTGAGAATGATGTTGTCTGTGGTTTTTTCATATATGACCTTTATTATGTTGAGTTATCTTCCCTCTATGCCCACTTTCTGGAGGGTTTTTAATCATAAATGGGTGTTGAATTTTGCCAAAAGCTTTTTCGGCATCTATTGAGATGATCATATAGCTTTTCTCCTTTATTTGTTAATATGGTATATCACATTGATTGATCTGCACATATTGAAGAATCCTTGCATTCCTGGGATAAACCCCACTTGATCATGGTGTATGATCCTTTAAATGTGCTGTTGGATTCTGTTTGCTAGTATTTTGTTAAGGATTTTCACATCTATGTTCATCAGTGATATTGGCCTGTAGTATTTTTGTGTGTGTGTGACATCTATGTCTGGTTTTGGTATCAGGGTGATGGTGTTCTTGTAGAATGAGATTGGGAGTGTTCCTCCATTTTCTATATTTTGGAAGAGTTTGAGAAGGATAGGTGTTAGCTCTATTCTAAATGTTTGATAGAATTGGCCTATGAAGCCATCTGGTCCTGAGCTTTTGTTTGTTGGAAGATTTTAAATCACAGTTTCAATTTCAGTGCTTGTGATTGGTCTGTTTATATTTTTATTTCTTCCTGGTTCAGTCTCGGAGAGTTCTGCTTTTCTAAGAATTTGCCCATTTCTTCCAGGTTGTCCATTTTATTGGCATATAGTATCTTGTAGTAATCTCTCATGATCCTTTGTATTTCTGCAGTGTCAGTTGTAAGTAGTGTATTGTTTAGTCTCCATGTGTTTGTATTTTTCACAGATTTTTTTCCTGTAATTGATACCTAGTCTTATAGCATTGTCGTCGGAAAAGATACTTGATATGATTTCCATTTTCTTAAATATACCAAGGCTTGATTTGTGACCCAAGATATGATCTATCCTGGAGAATGTTCCATGAGCACTTGAGAAGAAAGTATATTCTCTTGTTTTTGGATGGAATGTCCTATAAATATCAATTAAGTCCATCTTGCTTAATGTATCATTTAAAGCTTGTGTTTCCTTATTTATTTTCATTTTGGATGATCTATCCATTGGTGAAAGTGGGGTGGGAAAGTCCTCTACTAAGATTGTGTTACTGTTGATTTCCCCTTTTATGGCTGTTAGTATTTGCCTTATGTATTGAGGTGCTCTTATGTTGGGTGCATAAATATTTACAATTGTTATATATTCTTCTTGGATTGATCCCTTTATCATTATGTAGTGTCCTTCTTTGTCTCTTGTAATAGTCTTTATTTTAAAGTTTATTTTGTCTGATATGAGAATTGCTACTCCAGATTTCTTTTGATTTCCATTTGCATGGAATATCTTTTTCCATGCCCTCACTTTCAGTCTGTATGTGTCCCTAGGTCTGAAGTGGATCTCTTGTAGACAGCATATATACGGGTCTTGTGTTTGTATCCATTCAGCCAGTCTATGTCTTTTGGTTGGAGCATTTAATCCATTTACATTTAAGGTAATTATCGATATGTATGTTCCTATTACCATTTTCTTAATTGTTTTGGGTTTTTTACTGTAGGTCTTTTCCTTCTCTTGTGTTTCCTGCCTAGAGAAGTTCCTTTAGCATTTGTTGTAAAGCTGGTTTGGTGGTGCTGAATTCTCTTAGCTTTTGCTTGTCTGTAAAGCTTTTCTTTTCCCCAATGAATCTGAATGAGATCCTCTCTGGGTAGAATAATCTTGGCTGTAGGTTTTTCCTTTTAATTACTTTAAATACATTCTGTCACTCCCTTCTGGCTCACAGAGTTTTTGCTGAGAAATCAGCTGTTAACCTTTTATGGATTCCCTTATATGTTATTTGTTGCTTTTCTCTTGCTGCTTTTAATGTTTTTTCTTTGAATTTTATTTTTGATAGCTTGATTAATATGTGTCTTGGTGTGTTTCTCCTTTGATTTATCTTGTATGAGACTCTCTTTTCTTCCTGGACTTGATTGATTATTTCCTTTCCCATGTTAGGGAACTTTTCAGCTTTAATCTTTTCAAATGTTTTCTCAGAACCTTTCTTTTTCTCTTCTTCTTCCTGTACCCCTATACTTCGAATGTTAGTGCGTTTAATATTGTCCCAGACGTCTATGAGTCTGTCCTCAATTCTTTTCATTCTGTTTTCTTTATTCTTCTCTGTGGTAGTTATTTCTACTCTTTTATATTCTTTTATCCATTCTTCTGCCTCATTTATTCTTCTATTGATTCCTTCTAGCACATTTTTTTATTTCATGCATTGTGCTGTTCATCATTGTTTGTTTGCTCTTTGGTTCTTCTAGGTCCTTGTCAAGCAGTTCTTGTATTTTCTCCATTCTATTTCCAAGATTTTGGATCATCTTTATTATCATTACTCTGAATACTTTTTCAGGTAGACTGCCTATTTCCTGTTCATTTGTTTGCTCTGGTGGGTTTTTACCTTGCTCCTTCATCTGTGTGTATTTCTCTGTCTTCTCATTTTCCTCAACTTACTGCCTTTGGGGTCTCCTTTTTGCAGTCTGTAGGTTCATAGTTCCTATTGTTTTTGGCATCTGCCCCCAGTGGGTAAAGTTGGTTCAGTTGGTTGTGTAGGCTTCCTGGTGGAGGGGACTGGTGCCTGTGTTCTGGTGAATGAGGCTGGGTCTTGTCTTTCTGGTGTGCAGGACCGTGTCTGATTCTGTGTTTTGTGGCGTCTGTGAACTTATTATGATTTTTAGGCAGCCTCTCTGCTAATCGGTGGGGTTGTGTTCCTGTCTAGCTAGTTGTTTGGTATGGGGTGTCCAGCACTGTAGCTTGCTGGTCGTTGAGTGAAGCTGGGTCTTAGCAATGAGATGGAGATATCTGGGAGAGCTTTTGCCGTTTGACATTATGTGGGGCCTGGGGGTCTCTGGTGGTTAACTGTCCTGAACTTGGCTCTCCCACCTAAGAGGCTCAGGCCTGACACCCAGCCCAAGCACCAAAACCCTGTCAGCCACACAGCTCAGAAGAAAAGGGAGAAAAAATAAAAGAAAGAAAACTACCTAAATAAATAAAGTTATTAAAATAAAAAATTAAAAAGTATTAAAAATAAACAAATAAAAACGTAATAAAAAAAAGAAAGAAAGAAAGAAGAGAGCAACCAAACCAATAAACAAATCCATCAATGATAACAAGTGCTAAAAACTATACCAAAAAAAAAAAAAAAAGAGACAGACAGAACCCTAGGACAAATGCTAAAAGCAAAGCTATATGGACAAAATCACACAAAGAAGCATACACATGCACACTCCCAAATAGAGAAAAAGAAAAAAAAATATATTTTTTTTTAAAAAAAGGAAGAGAGCAACCAAATCAATAAATCTGCCAGTGATAATAAGCTCTAAATACTACACTAAGATAACATAAAACCAGAAACAAATTAGATGCAGAAAGCATACCCCAAGTATACAGTTGCTCAAAGTCCTCCACTTCAATTTTGGGATGATTCATTGTCTATTCAGGTATTCCACAGATGCAGGGTACATCAAGTTGATTGTGGAGATTTAATCCACTGCTCCTGAGGCTGCTGGGAGAAATTTCCCTTTCTCTTCTTTGTTTGCACAGCTCCTGGGGTTCAGCTTTGAATTTGGCCCCGCCTCTGCATGTAGGTCACCCTCTGGCATCTGTTCCCCACCCACAGAGGATGGGGTTAAAGTAGCAGCTGATTAACGAGCTCTGGCTCACTCAGGCCAAGGGGACTGAGGGGTACAAAATGCTAGGTGAACCTGTGGGGGCAGAGGCCAGCATGACATTGCAAGAGCCTGAGGTGTGCCGTGTGTTCTCCTGGGGAAGTTGTCCCTGAATCATGGGACCCTGGTAGTGGCAGGCTGCACAGGATTCCAGGAGGGGAGGTGTGGATAGTGACCTGTGCTTGCACACAGGTTTCTTAGTGGAAAGAAGCAGCAGACTTAGCGTTTCATGCCCGTCTCTGGTGTCCGCGCTGATAACCGCAGCTCGCACACGTCTCTGGAGCTTGTTTAGGCAGTGATCTGAATCCCCTCTCCTCGCACACCCAGAAACAATGGTCTCTTGCCTCTTAGGCAGTTCCAGACCTTTTCCCGGACTCCCTCCTGGCTAGCTGTTGTGCACTAGCCCCGCTCAGGCTGTCTTCATGCAGTCAACCTCAGTCCTCTCCCTGGGATCTGACCTCCAAAGCCCGAACCTCAGCTCCCAGCCCCCACCCACCCCAGCGGGTGAGCAGACAAGCCTCTCAGGCTGGTGAGTGCTGGTTGGCACTGATCCTCTGTACAGGAATCTCTCCACTTTGCCCTCTGCACCTCTGTTGCTGTGCTCTCCTCCGTGGCTCTGAAGGTTCCCCCCTGCCCACCCTCTGTCTTTGCCAGTGAAGGGGCTTTGTAGTGTGTAGAAACTTTTCTTCCTTCACAGCTCCCTCCCAGAGGTGCAGGTCCCATCCCTATTCTTTTGTCTCTGTTTTCTCTTTTTTCTCTTGCCCTACCCAGGTACGTGTGGAGTTACTTGCCATTTGGGAAGTCTGAGGTCTTCTGTCAGCGTTCAGTAGGTGTTCTGTAGGAGTTGTTGCACATGTAGATGTATTTTTGATGTATTTGTGGGGAGGAAGGTGATCTCCATGCCTTACTCGTCCACCATCTTGAAAGTCCCTCCAATATCTCAGTTTTAAGTCATTCTCCCAAACTCTCTTTCTCCACTCACCACAGCTGTATCACTTATCTTTATAACAAAGACCTTGAATTTGGAAAGTGCTAGAGCTGGAGCTCTCTGACTAACCATTGTAAATAAAGGATGGCAAGAGCCCTCTAATGCAACTTGACCTTAGGCAAGAAAGGCCAAACAGCAATTACAGGAAAGACAGCAAGCAAATATTGTTCTTTTCTTTGTCTGGTAGATCACTGACTTTTCAAACATACTTAGTATTTGCCAAGAGGATGAGACCCTGGTGAGTTTTAAGTAGTTGGCTCAAGGGTTAAATGCATTTTTTTAAACACCTATAGTTGAAATGAAATGAATTATTAAGTTTAGCAAAAGCTTTTGGAGTAGATTACTAACAGATATTTGTTAATAAATGTAAGTGTGCCTGTTATAAACTATTTTTAAATGAAAGAAAAGAGTTAAAATGTTCTGAATGAAATTAATAGTGAAAAGCCAATATTTTCAAAGCAGGTTGTTGCAGTTTACTCCTGAACGGTGTCTACCCCTTCTTTTCACAAATATCACTATAAGTGTGGTAAAGTGGTGAGATACCAATTCAGGACCCTCATTGCAAGAGTGATGGACTTGCTTTCTAGGAGAGAATTGACTATAGTATAGGGAGCCAAGAAACACAACCATGATCATTATAAAACTATCTTGAAACAGTAATTATGTGAGGGAGGGACAATTCTGAGAACAACATGCTGTCTAGCACTCAGATTTACCTCTCAAACATGTGGACTTATGGTGCTGGTAGTGGAATGATGGGGGTTGCTTCTTGACAAAGTTTTGAGGCACTGAGTCCAAATAACTAGTACCACTAGGTTAAGGTATTCTCTCTCCTGGACATTGACCTCCTTTTCTGCTTTCTGATGTGTGTCAATTCTCTTCAAGGCACAATATTTATTTTAGCATGCAACCTGATTGTTAACCAGACTTGGTAGAACAGATATGTAAGAAAGACTGCATTAGTATTAATTCCCAGAATGCATGGTGCAGAACCCCACTATCTGAACAAAGGCTATCAACCCCTTATCCCCTTCTACCCAGCCATAAGTACCCTTACTTTACTCCAAACCACTTTTTCCAGGAATTCTTGTGGTGGTTTCTCAAGTGCTCTGGACAATATCCTGTGCTCATTCCTTTTCTCATATGGCCTCACCTGGAAACACAAGTGCCCAAGGAAAGGATTTACAGTTCCAGAGCAATGCTGAATTCCATGCAGAAGTGGATGCATTATCCTTCTCTCTAAGTTTGCCTTATATTCTGTCACCTGGCCTCTGTCACCCTGCACATCTAATTATACAGAACACTTCAGGGTAACAGTTTTTGTAACTTCTGGTTCTATATTTCTTACCTCAGATTTTAAAGAAGGTTCTCAGTAAGTTGGACCAAGCAGAAGCCATTACAATGTCTTTATCCAGTAAAATTATTAATATAATAATGATGACAGCAATAGCAAACCACTTACTGAGTGTTTACTGAATTCCAGGTACTATTCTATGCACCTAACATGTATCATGCTTTATTACAATAAATTCTTCAAGCAATGCTGTGGGGTTGGTGGTTTATGTTAATTTCACTGATAAGGATCTTGGGTCTTGGAGAAATTAAGTAAATTCCATTGAGAGAGCTGTTACTTAAACCCAGCTCTGTCCAATTTCAAATCCATTACACCGTACTATGATTTCCCTACCCACTCCTTCACCAGTTCTCCAAAGGATTGTATACATATTTCTCTTTCTCTCTTCTAAATAGAATCCATCACATATAAGCAAAAGTAAAATAAAACAAAGAAAGCAAGATCAAAAGATATCCACAGATAGTCAAATTTGAATTTCAGTTTGGGACTCAGGGCATTCTGCTACTTTTAGAAATAGCAGTATCTTCAATAAGTAGACCAAATAGTGTAGTTTGTGAGATTTTGTTTCTTTGTTTATGGTGTTGTTAAGGCCCAACAGACTTAGCAAAGCTTTCAATTAATGGATTTATCTCTTTATTCAGTAGCTCATTACTAGGCACCTCAAATATGCTTCAAACTGTGCTAGCTGCTGGAAATTTAACAGTGAAAAAATAAAGATGATTTAGTCTTTACCTTTATGCAGTTAATAGTGTAGTAGGGGCAACTAGCTTTAAGCAAAAATTCACAAATGTTTAATGAAAAAAATGTGTTAAGTGCTAAAAAGCTAAAGTGCTAAAAATACAGCATGACCTGAAAGCATTCAAGGCATAGATATAATTTTGTCTGGGTTGGACTTTCAGAGGGTGGTTGTCCTTTATAGCTAGCCTTATGATCTTTTGTTTTTTCCCTAGGTTTTCATTTCAGTATAGATGACAAAGGATAATTATTATAATAATTGATATTATGTTCATGACAGCATATGCAAAGCACCTGGCATCATACTCTGCACAGAGCATATGCTCAATAAATAATTGTCCCCTTCCTCTCTGGAATCCCTGCCATGTATGCACTTTCTGTCTCGCCTTCATGAATCAGCATATTTAACTCAATTTAAAATAACACAGTTTGATCATAGAAATAATGACTTTATTCCCTTTTGACTAACTCATTAGTTTTTTCTCCTTTTTGAATAATTCATTATTTTTCAAAATCCTTGGCCTTTTTGTTTTCCTTTTTTTTCTTTTTCAGTTAAATATTTGTTGTCATTTATCACTACAGATCCAGATTATTAAAACTTTATCAAATACAAACATTTATTTTTCAGTTAAAATAAGTGAAATGATATTAAATAGGAATAGATTTTGTTCAAGTGAGTCATATTCATGGACCTCAATTATTTTTTTTTGAAGTATACTTGACCTAAAACTCTATGTTACTTCCTGATTCATAACAGATTCAATATTTCCATACATTACAAAATGATCACCACAAAAAGTCCATTTAACCATATGTCACCACAGAAACATTTCATCCCTGTGACTCATTTATTTTGTAACAGGAAGTCTGTGCCTCTTAATTTCCATTACTTATTTCACTCATCCTCTGACCCCCATCCTCTCTGGCAACCACCTGTTTGTTCTCTATATGAGTCTGTTTGTATTTTGTTATGGTTTTTAGATTCCACATATAAGTGAAACCACATGGTGTTTGTCTGATATTTCACTTAGCATAATATCCTCTAGGTCCATCCACGTTATGGAAAATGGCAAGACTTTATTCTTTTTTATGGCTGAGTAATATTCTATTGCACGTATACATCATATCTTCTTTTTCCATTCATCTATCAATGGACATTAAGTTGCTTTTATATCTTGGCTATTGTGAATGATGTTGGAATGAACATAGGGGTGCATATATCTTTCTGAATTAATGATTTTATTTTCTTTGGAACAATACCCAGAAGTGGAATTGCTGAACTGTATTTTTAATTTTTTGAGGAACCTGCATACTGTTTTCTACAGTGACTGTACCAACTTACATTCCCACTAACAGGGCAGGAGGGTTTCCTTTCCTCCATTCTGACAAGTATGAGGTAATATTGCATTGCAGTTTTGACTTGTGATGTTGAGCATCTTTCCATGTGCCTGTTGGCCATCTGTATGTCTTCTTTGGAATAATGTCTATCCAGTTCCTCTGTCCATTTTTTAATCAGGTTGACTTTTTTTTTTTTTTTTTGATGTTCAGTTGCATGAGTTATTTGAAAATTTTGGATATTAATACCTAATCAGATATATTGTTTGCAAATATCTTCTTTCATCCAGTAGGGAGCCTTTTTGTTTTGTTGATAGTTTTCTTTGCTGTGCAGAAGGTTTTTAGTCTGATGTAGTCCCATTTGTTTATTTTTGCTTTTGTGTCCTTTGTCTGAGGAGACACATCCAAAAAAATATTGCTAAGGCTGATGTGAAAGAGAGTACTGCTTATGTTTTCTTCTAGGATTTTTATGGTTTCAGGTCTTACATTTAAGTCTTTAATCCATTTTAATTTTATTTCTGTATATGGTGTGAGAAAGTAATCCAGTTTGATTCTTTTGCATGGAGCTGTCCAATTTTTCCAACATCATTTTTGAAGAGGCTCTCTTTGCCCCATTGTATATTCTTCCTCCTTTTTAATTGACTATATAAGTGTGGATTCATTTCTGGGCTCCATATTCTGTTCTATGCATCTGTTTTTGTGCCAGTACCATAAAGTTTTAATACTGTAAATTTGTAGTATAGTTTGAAATCAGGGATTTTGATACCTCCAGCTTTGTTCTTTCTCAAGACTCTTTTGGCTATTTGGAATCTATTATGTTTCCACACAGATTTTAGAATTCTTTGTTCTAGTATGCCATTGGTATTTTAATAGGGATTGTATTTAATTTGTAGATTGCCTTGGGTAGTATGGTCATTTTAACAATATGAATTCTTCCAATCCATGAGCATTTGTTTGTGTCATCTCCAATTTCTTTCATCAATTTCTTATAGCTTTCTGAGTACAGGTCTTTAACCACCTTAGTTAGATTTACTCCTAGGTTTTTTTTTTTTTTTTGATGCAATTGTAAATGGGATTGTTTTCTTAAATTCTCTTTCTGATAGTTTGTTATTAGTGTTTAGAAATTCAGCATATTTCTATATATTGATTTTGTATGCTGCATCCTTACTGAATTCATTTATTAGTTCTAACGAATTTTGGTGTTGTCTTTGGGGTTTTCTATATATATTATGTCATCTGCAAACAATGACAGTTCTATTTCTTCCTTTCCAATTTGGATTCCTTTTATTTCTTATACTACCCCGTGCTTTTTAAAAATATCTTTTTTTTTTTGCTGCATACTATGGTACCTGAATGGATGAAAGACAGGCCATAGGCATGGAAAATTGTCTCTAATATTCACACATATTACCTTTTTTCCCCCGTGGATTCCAGTTTATCTCTTGCTCTTATTTCTTTTGACTCTTGTGACATTTTGGATATTCCCAAATATTCAACTCTGTTGATTCCACATGATAGTTTATGATATCTGTCTTGGATGCTTTCACAACAATTGTTACTGAAAGTGGGGTCTGGCTGCTCACCACTCAAAAGCCAGTAAAGAGACAAGGTTGGTGGAAGGGAAAGTTTGCTTTATTTTAGAGGCTGGCAACCTGCAGGGGAGGGCAGGCTCCTGTCCAAAGGCCAACTCCCCCCCCCCCACCACCCAATAATTACTAGGCAAGAACTTTTATAGATGGAAGGAGGGGTCTACATGCAGAAACAGCACAGTCAGCTCTGACAGTCATCTTGAAATTAGCCATGCGGTGGTCTGATCGGCTAATCTTGATTGTTTTAAGTACAGTTAGTCCTTATTTCCAGAGTGGTTTGTTACCATTTCTTTGAGACCAGTTCTCTGAATTGTGGCAGCTTATGTCACGGCTACAGTGTGGTCATCCTGTAGTTAACTTCTTCCACCTGGTGGGGGTTTTAGTATCTATAGGACAGCTCACAGGATATGGCTTAGAATATTATCTATAACCCATGAGGAGGAACTAAATGTCCTTTACTATGCTTAATGACTATATTATTATTTAGTCTTGTAGGAGAGTTTTCCTTTGTTTCTACATTTTCTCACTTTTCTGACTAAACTTATTCTTTTGCTAAATTTTTCCCACAGACAAAAGGCAGGCAGAGGACATGCGTAGGAAGGACCATAGGGTCCTGCTCCATTTCATGATGATCAATTTACATAAACATTTCTGGAGTACAACTCTGCACTCTCCATGATATTCATATTTTATATTTTTTCAACTAGTTACGAATAAAAGGGTTGTCAGGTTATCCATTTCAGTTGATAGCAATGCACCTCTGCCCAGATGAAACAGTTAATCTTAATAAACAGTTAGCCCATTCTAAAAGGATGAACTAGTTTCCACCTGACTGGTGCATGCAAAGCTGTCAAACTTCTAATGATTATCCCCTTTGAATGTGCATTATAATGGCTACCATATTCTTTAATAAGTTATTATTAATATAAATTACAGGGGTTTTCCTGGGTTATGTCACTCTTCCCAAGTTTTTAGCCAAGACAGGAAAAAGTCTCTACAAAATATTTTTGCATTCAATTGATCTCTGTTGAAATAAAGAAGAAAATGAAGAAAAGAAGGTGACAAGTTACTGTTTTCAAATATTTGAAAGGCTGTCTTCTGAAAGAGAGATTAAATGCATTATGTCTATTTTCATGGAAAAGATCTAGGATAAAAAGGAAGCAATCTTGACACCAGTACACGAAGGGTACAGAAAGGCACATTGTGACACCATATAATGATCGTCTTTATGATAGTTAGAACTGTTAAACAAAACTGAGTTGGTGTTTCACACAGTTCTGATCTAACTTCTGAGTTAACCAAATTAACTCTTTGATGGTTAATTCAACTGGATGAGTAGTTCAACTGTTTCTGTGCGAGGGCTTTCTCTAGTTGCGGTGAGCGGGGGCCACTCTTCATCGCGGTGCACGGGCCTCTCACTATCGTGGCCTCTCTTCTGGCAGAACACAGGCTCCAGACGCACAGGCTCAGTAGTTGTGGCTCACGGGCCCAATTGCTCCACGGCATGTGGGATCTTCCTAGACCAGGGCTCGAACCTGTGTCCCCTGCACTGGCAGGCAGATTCTAAACCACTGTGCCACCAGGGAAGCCCACATGTGTCTTTTGGAATTATGGTTTTCTCTGGGTATATGCCCAGTAGTGGGATTGCTGGATCATATGGTAATTCTATTTTTAGTTTTTTAAGGAACCTCCATACTGTTCTCCATAGTGGCTGTATCAATTTACATTCCCACCAACAGTGCAAGAGGGTTCTCTTTTCTCCACATCCTCTCCAGCATTTGTTGTTTGTAGATTTTCTGATGATGCCCATTCTAACTGGTGTGAGGTGATACCTCATTGGAGTCTTGATTTGCATTTCTCTAATAATTAGTGATGTTGAGCAGCTTTTCATGTGCTTCTTGGCCATCTCTATGTCTTCTTTCTAGAAATGTCTATTTATGTCTTCTGCCCATTTTTGGATTGGGTGCTTTGTTTCTTTAATATTGAGCTGCATGAGCTGTTTATATATTTTGGAGATTATTCCTTTGTCTGTTGATTCGTTTGCAAATATTTTCTCCCATTCTGACGGTTGTCTTTTCATCTTCTTTATGGTTTCCTTTGCTGTGCAAAAGCTTTGAACTTTCATTAGGTCCCATTTATTTATTTTTGTTTTTATTTCCATTACTCTAGAAGGTGGATCAAAAAAGATCTTGCTGAGATTTATGTCAAAAGCGTTCTTCCTATGTTTTCCTCTAAGAGTTTTATAGTGTCTGGTCTTATATTTAGGTCTTGAATCCATTTTGAGTTTATTTTTGTGTATGGTGTTAAGGAGTGTTCTAATTTCATTCTTTTACATGTAGCTGTCCAGTTTTCCCAGCACCACTTATTGAAGAGACTGTCTTTTCTCCATTGTATATGTTTGTCTCCTTTGTCATAGATTAGTTGACCATAGGTGCATGGGTTTATCTCTGGGCTTTCTATCTTGTTCCATTAATCTGTGTTTCTGTTTTGGGCCAGTACCATATTATCTTGATGACTGTAGCTTTGTAGTCTAGTCTGAAGTCAGGGAGTCTGATTCCTCCTGCTCCATTTTTTTCCCTCAGGACTGCTTTAGCTATTCAGGGTCTTTTTTGTCTCCATACAAATATTAAGATGATTTGTCCTAGTTCTGTAAAAAATGCCCTTGGTAATTTGATAGGGATTGCATGGAATCTGTAGATTGCTTTGGGTAGTATAGTCATTTTCACAATATTGATTCATCCAATCCAAGAACATGGTATATCTCTCCGTCTGTTGGTATCATCTTTAATTTCTTTCGTCAGTGTCTTATAGTTTTCTGCATACAGGTCTTTTGTCTCCCTAGGAAGGTTTATTCCTAGGTATTTTATTTTTTTTTTGTTGCAATGGTAAATGGGAGTGTTTCTATAATTTCTCTTTCAGATTCTCTCTATATAGTATCATGTAATCTGCAAACAGTGACAGTTTTACTTCTTCCTTTCCAATTTGTACTACTTTTAATTCTTTTGGTTCTCTGATTGCCGTGGCTAGGACTTCCAAAACTATGTTGAATAATAGTGGTGAGAATGGACATCCTTGTCTCATTCCTGATCTTAGAGGAAATGCTTTCAGTTTTTCACCATTGAGAATGATGTTTGCTGTGGGTTTGTCATATATGGCCTTTATTATGTTGAGGTAGGATCCCTCTATGCCCACTTTCTGGAGAGTTTTTATCATAAATGGGTGTTGAATTTGTCAAAAGCTTTTTCTGCATCTATTGAGGTGATCATATGGTTTTTATTCTTCAATTAGTTAATATGGTGTATCACATTGATTGATTTGCATATATTGAAGAATCCTGCATCCCTGGGATAAATCCCACTTGATTGTGGTGTATGATCCTTTTAATGTGTTGTTGGATTCTGTTTGCTAGTATTTTGTTGAGGATTTTGCATCTATATTCATCAGTGATATTTGTCTGTAATTTTCTTTTTTTGTAGTATCTTTGTCTGGTTTTGGTATCAGGGTGATGGTGGCCTCATAGAATGAGTTTGGGAGTGTTCCTTCCTCTGCAATTTTTCGGAAGAGTTTGAGAAGGATGGGTGTTAGCTCTTCTCTAAATGTTTGATAGAATTCACCTGTGAAGCCATCTGGTCCTTGACTTTTGTTTGTTGGAAGATTTTTAATCACAGTTTCAATTTCATTACTTGTGATTGGTCTGTTCATATTTTCTGTTTCTTCCTAGTTCAGTCTTGGAAGGTTATACCTTTCTAAGAATTTGTCCATTTCTTCCAGGTTGTCCATTTTATTGGCATAGAGTTGCTTGTAGTAGTCTCTTAGGATGCTTTGTATTTCTGCAGTGTCTGTTGTAACTTCTCCTTTTTCATTTCTAATTTTATTGATTTGAGTCCTCTCCCTCTTTTTCTTGATGAGTCTGGCTAATGGTTTATCAATTTTGTTTATCTTCTTAAAGGACAAGCTTTTAGTTTTATTGATCATTCCTATTGTTTTCTTTGTTTCTATTTCATTTATTTCTGCTCTGATCTTTATGATCTTTTTCCTTCTGCTAACTTTGGGTTGTGTTTGTTCTTCTTTCTCTAGTTCCTTTAGGTGTAAGGTTAGATTGTTTACTTGAGATTTTTCCTGTTTCTTCAGGTAGACTTTTATAGCTATAAACTTCCCTCTTAGAACTGCTTTTGCTGCACCCCACAGGTTTTGGATCATCGTATTTTTTTGTCATTTGTCTCTAGGTATTTTTTGATTTCCTCTTTGATTTCTTCAGTGATCTCTTGTTTATTTAGTAACTTATTGTTTAGCCTCTATGAGTTTGTGTTTTTTACGTTTTTTTCCCTGTAATTCATTTCTAATCTCATAGCATTGGGGTCAGAAAAGATGCTTGATACGCTTTCAATTTTCTTAAGTTTTCTGAGGTTTGATTTGTGAACCAAGATGTGCTCTATCCTGGAGAATGTTCCGTGCACACTTGAGAAGAAAATGTAATCTGCTGTTTTTGGATGGAATGTCCTATAAATATCAATTAAATCTACCTGGTCTTTTGTGTCATTTAAAGCTTGTGTTTCCTTATTTATTTTCATTTTGGATGATCTGTCCATTGGTGTAAGTGAGGTGTTAAATTCCCCCAGTCTTACTGTGTTACTGTCAATTTCCTCTTTTATAGCTGTTAGCAGTTGCCTTATGTATTGAGGTGCTCCTATGTTGGGTGCATATATATTTATAATTGTTATATCTTCTTCTTGGATTGATGCCTTGATCATTATGTAGTGGTCTTCCTTGTCTCTTGTAACATTCTTTATTTTAAAGTCTATGTTATCTGATATGAGTATAGCCCCTCCAGCTTTCTTTTGATTTCCATTTGCATGGCATATCTTTTTCCATCCCCTCACTTTCAGTCTGTATGTGTCCCTTGGTCTGAAGTGGGTCTCTTGTAGACAGCATATATGAGGGTCTTGTTTCTGTATCCATTCAGCAAGCCTGTGTCTCTTGGTTGGAGCATTTAATCCATTCACGTTTAAGGTAATTATCGATATGTATGTTCCTATGACCATTTTCTTTATTGTTTTGGGTTTGTTTTTGTAAGTCCTTTTCTTCTCTTGTGTTTCCCACTTACAGAAGTTCCTTTAGCATTTGTTGTAGAGCTGGTTGGTGGTGCTGAATTGTCTTAGCTTTTGCTTGTCTGTAAAGCTTTTGATTTCTCCATCGAATCTGAATGAGATCCTTGCCGGGTAGAGTAATCTTGGCTGTAGGTTCTTCCCTTTCATCACTTTAAGTATATCATGCCACTCCCTTCTGGCTTGTAGAGTTTCTGCTGAGAAATCAGCTGTTAACCTTTTGGGAGTTCTTTTGTATGTTATTTGTCTTTTTTCCCTTGCTGCTTTCAATAATTTTTCTTTGTCTTTAATTTTTGCCAATTTGATTACTATGTGTCTCGGCCTGTTTCTCCTTGGGTTTATCCTGTATGGAACTCGTTGCACTTCCTGGACTTGGGTGGCTTTTTCCTTTCCCATGTTAGGGAAGTTTTTGACTCTAATCACTTCAAATATTTTCTCTGGTCCTTTCTCTCTCTCTTCTCCTTCTGGGACCCCTATAATGTGAGTGTTGTTGTGTTTAATGTTGTCCCAGAGGTCTCTTAGGCTGTCTTCATTTGTTTTCATTCTTCTTTCTTTAGTCTCTTGCACAGCAGTGAATTCCACCATTCTGTCTTCCAGGTCACTTATTCGTTCTCCTGCCTCAGTTATTCTGCTATTGATTCCTTCTAGTGTAGTTTTCATTTCAGTTATTTTATTGTTCATCTCTGTTTGTTTGTCCTTTAATTCTTCTACATCTTTGTTAAACATTTCTTGCATCTTCTTGATCTTTGCCTCCATTCTTTTTCCAAGGGTATGGATCATCTTCACTATCATTATTCTGAATTCTTTTTCTGGAAGGTTGCCTATCTCCACTTCATTTAGTTGTTTTTCTGGGGTTTTATCTTTTTCCTTCATCTGGTATATAGCCCTCTGCCTTTTCATCTTGTCTATCTTTCTCTGAATGTGTTTTTTGTTCCACAGGCTGCAGGATTGTAGTTCTTCTTGCTTCTGCTGTCTGCCCTCTGGGGAATGAGGCTATCTAAGAGGCTTGATGGGAGGGACTAGTGGTGGGTAGAGCTGACTGTTGCTCTGGTGGGCAGAGCTCCATAAAACTTTAATCCACTTAACTGTTGATGGGTGGGACTTGGTTCCCTCCCTGTTGGTTGTTTGGCCTGAGGCAACCCAACACTGGAGTCTACCTTGGCTCTTTGGTGGTGCTAATGACTGACTCTGGGAGGACTCATTCCAAGGAGTACTTCCCAGAACTTCTGCTGCCTGTGTCCTTGTCCCCACAGTGAAACAGAGCCACCCCCTGCCTCTGCAGGAGACCCTCCAACACTAGCAGGTATGTCTGGTTCAGTCTCCCCCGGGGTCACTGCTCCTTCCCCTGGGTCCTAATGTGCACACTCCTTTGTGTGTGCCCTCCAAGAGTGGAGTCTCTGTTTCCCCCAGTCCTGTTGAAGTCTTGTAATGAATTCCCACTAAGTTTCATAGTCTGATTCTCTAGGAATTCCTCCTCTCGTTGCCAGACCCCCAGGTTGGGAAGCCTGATGTGGGGCTCAGAACCTTCACTCCAGTGGGTGGACTTCTGCGGTATAAGTGTTCACCAGTGTGTGAGTCACCCACCCACCAGTTGTGGGATTTGATTTTACTGTGATTGCACCCCTCCTGCCGTCTCATTGTAGCTTCTCCTTTGTCTTTGGATGTGGGGTATCTTTTTTGATGAGTTCCAGTATCTTCCTGTCAATGATTGTCCAGCAGCTAGTTGTGATTCTGGTGTTCTCACAAGAGGGAATCCTCATTCACTCTTGAGGGAATTTAAATTTGGACAGCCACTGTGGAGAACAGTATCGATGTTCCTAAAAATAATGGTACCATATGATGCAGCAACCCTACTCCTGGGCATATATCCAGAGAAAAACATGGTTTGACAGGATACAGGCACTCCAATATTCATTGCAGCACTGTTCACAATACTAAGACATGAAATGTCCATCCACAGATGAACAGATTATGAAGATGTGGTATGTATATACAATGGAATGTTATTCAGCCATTGCAAAGAATGAAATAATGCCATTTGTAGCAACATTGATGAACCAGGAGATTATCCTACCAAGTGAAGTCAGACAGAGAAAGATAAATATTATATGATATCACTTATATGTGGAATCTAAAAAAAATGATGTATGAGCTTATTTACAAAACAGAAACAGACTCACAGACTAAGAGAATGAATTTATGGTTACCAGAGGGGAAGGTTGGGGAGCAGGTATAGATTGGGAATTTCAGATTGACACGTATATACACACTGCTATATTTAAAATAGATAACCAGTAAGGACCTACTGTAAAAAAAAAATAATAATAATAAATAAAAATAAAAAAATAAAGACAGTGAAAAGATAAAAAAATAAAAATAATAAATTATATCATTCAGTTCTAAAAGAAGAAGCAGAAATGCAAAATATAATTTTTCAAAAATGGAGAGATGTTTTAAAAAGAGCAATTTTGAAGTGATAATGAATGGTTCAAGCTATATGCTTAGTATAATAGTATGGTTCAGGATATAGGAAACCAAGGTTGAGCATTTTCTAGACATTTCTTTTATGGGATCTATGCTTTCAGCTAGTCCAAGAGATGGACACTTAAAGGGACAAATATGACTAAATGCAAAATGTTGAGTCTAAAATTTCACAGGGTAGGTGAGTCTCTCATGTCTTAGAACAAGGGCTCACCATACTCCAGAGCCTTCAGGAACTGCAGAAATTATCTAAAGTATCTGTTTTAATGAGAGAAAAAGAGGCATATAAAGATTGGGACATTTGCTCTAGAGCCTGTAGCAAAAAAAATTAATAGAATTATAAAGTAAAAATGGTACACATGAATCCCAGAAGAGCATTCAGTTAGTTATTATTGAGTGTGAGATGACAATGGGACTATAAAATAAGATTTTCTATTTTAAAAATGGGAGGAGCATGGAATTTAAGCCTTACACAAGTGTCAGTCAAATAAATAAGAGAGAGTAGACATTAAAGTACAAATCCAAAAACTTAGCCTTGAGGGAAGGCCTGGATGGAAGGAGAATAGGAAAGAAGAAGGTGAGAAGAAAGAAAGAAAGAAAGAAAGAAGGAAAGAAAGAAAGAAGGAAAGAAAGAAAGAAGGAAAGAAAGAAAGAAAGAAAGAAAGAAAGAAAGAAAGAAAGAAAGAAAGAAAGAAAGAAAGAAAGAAAGAAAGAAAGAAAGGACAAAGAAAGAAGGAAAGAAAGAAAGGGAGAGGGCAGGAGTAGGGAGGAAGGAAAGAAGGAAGGAAAGAAATACATTATTTAGATGAGGAAATAGAAATACATGTAAAAAAGAGAAAAATGGAATGGCTTGAAGGCAAGATACAGTGAATTTTGAGAGAGATAGCAAAGGATAGTACAGGGCTATTTTCTATTCATTTCAAAGAGAATGAGAACTGGGGATAAACATCAGATATGGGAGAAAGAATATCATTAGAAATAATAAAATACATTGAGGGACTATATTATAACAATTAAGAACCCAAGTTCTGGAGTTAACAGATCTAAATTTAAATCTTCCTCTTTATATAGATGCTGTGAGAACTTGGGCAACTTATGGTCTAAATCTCATTTAAAAACCAAAACTGTCAAATGTAACTACCTCTTAGACTTGTGGTGAGGGTTAAATAGCTGGGGCACAGAAATAAACAAAAAAAACTAAAATAGTGTCTGATATTGTTAGTGTTCAATCAATATTCCATTACTAGTATTATAGTTTATGTCAGAGGATTGGTAAAAGAAGACAGAGCTATTACAAATAAATCTTTGTAACCACAGATGATGTCAATAAGCATATGATTAGAGGTTTGCTGTTGTATTTTGTTTCCTAAAGAAAATTGATATCACAGAATAAATAATAATAAAGATAAATTTCTGTGTGTGATATAATTCCATACGGATGTGACATATCCCAGGTCACATTTTAAAGGAAATATTCTACCAAAATTATTTCCAAGATGGCAATATTTTATTTACCATTTTTCCAATTAGTGAATAATGGCTGATAGTCTATTTTCAGAATAATTGTTATGGCAGTGGTTGTCCTCTGATCTCATAATCGTTTTCTAGTGTAATTTGTTATTAATATTTGAGTACGAAATGTGGGATTGAATAAGTGTGAGAAGTGAATAGTCTTTCACCATCTCAGTTGCCATAATATTGACTGTAGGTTTCTATGACTGGCACTTCTATTATTTCTTAAACTTTGTGAGCTCTATTGGGGAAGTATCCCTTGATTAGACCTAGGTGGCAGAATAGATATTTCTATGGCTTACTGATCTACTGGTTAGGATGGTATGTCAGAAGATTCAAAGAGCACCATAGTCTGCTGTTACTGAATTGTGTCTATGGGCCCTGCTCTGGCCCTAGCCCAGGTGATGGCTCCCTGCCTCAGTGGGGGAGGGTTCTTTTCTGGTTGGTTGGAGTAGGTGAATAATGAAACTGAAGCTGAGATCCACACAGCACAAATTTTATTCAATGACTAAAGAATGGAGAAGCAGGAACTAAGTTCACAGATCAACTTCTCACCCACCTGGCAACAGGGATTTAATTTTTAAAGGTAAAGACAAAGGGAAGAAGAGTGAGGCTGATGATGGGGAGGCATATTCATTAGTCTTCTGGGGAATGGGCAGGGCTTTTGTGGGGAAGTGGGGTGCCACTCTCTTTTTATCCTTTTTTGGTCCTTAATGTCTGGTCTTGGCTGCCAGCAGGTGTGTCATTTAGTATGCTAATGAAGTAAAATCTGTATAATGGACTCAGGGTCTGTTGGAGGTCAGATTTTTTGCCATTTTGGTCCTAGCTGGTTCCATCTGGGTTGTTTTGTTTTGTTTTGTTTTCTTTTGTTTGTAGCTTACTTTCTTATCTCTGGACCCTTTAACTTAAAGGTTTATGTTAACTCCTGCTAAATGCGGGGGTTGGAGGGTTGTGAGCAAGGACACTCCTGCTAAAGGTGGGGGTTGATGAGTTTTGAGCAAAGACCTGGAGGAGCTCTGGCAACATGTCTAGGTTATATGTTATTGGCCTTGCTTTTGGATTCATAGAAGAAAAAAAAAAATGAGTAGCAGTAGTCACCATTTTTCTTCCACTTGCAAAGATATCTATTTTGTTTCATAATATATGTTAATATTTTATAAATTTTAAAGATTCTTTTGATAGTGGGATACAACACACAGACACTTGAACACATGCAAGATAGAAACCTTTGTTACTTAGAGCGTCAAATGAAAGAAGACTGCCATGCAAGGTCACACAGGAGGTTGCATCCTGGGTCAGGGTAGCAGCAAACTGGGGATGTAGGAGGCAGTTTATATATGGTAAAGAGAGTATGATTAGCTAGGTTCCCAGGCTCCCTGTGGAATGGCTGGATTGAAAAGTTTCATAGGCTCTTGCGTATAGGGGCTGTCCCTAGCCCTCTGGCTTCTGGCCCCAGGGTAATTAAGGTGAGCGCCTAGTGGTCCCAGGGTGTGAGAACTCAAGAAGGGAAGTTGCCCAAGAAGGGAAACTGTTCAGCTTCTAACCAGGGCCTTAACACTGGATCAAAGCAGCATGAAATAATTTCTGTTCTTCTTCTTCTCATCATCATCATTAATAATACTAATACTGTTAATAGTTATCATAATTATTATTAATATATAAAAATATAGTGTCCTAAATATTTACAACAAACTATTAAATTGAAACTAGTGTTAACTTTGTATTGTAGCTATAAATAGTGAGGGTCAAGGAGGATAAGAAAATTGATAATGTTCACTAAATTTGTAACTGACAGAACCTAATTTGTCTGATATCATATTCAATATATATTCTCAGAGTTCCACTCCAAGATGGAGACAAAGGAGTCTCCTGAGCTCACCTCCTTCCAGGGACACACCAAATCTACAGCTACACAGGGTGCAATTGTCTCTGAAGGAAATACAGAAACTAACCTAGCAACTCCTACATATCAGATGAATGAGAAACTTTCCACATTGAAATGAGTAGGAGAGGCTGAGACACACTCACATAAACCCCACAACTGGGAGGTTACTCACAACTCCTAGCTTCTCCCTGAGGAGTGAAGGGTTTGGGCCCAACATCTACTGCTCCAACTTTTAAGACCTTCATTGGAAGGACTAGCCCCCAAAACACCTAGCTCAGAAAGCCAACCGAGCTTGTACCCATGAGACCCCCAAGACTACAGCAAACAAAGAAACAGTTCTTAAAGAGCTTGGGAGGACTCACTGTGGCTATCCCTCCAGGCCTCAACACAGAGGGAGGAAAAAAAAAATGCTGTCTCCCAGTCTTTCCCTGAAAGAGGCCTGTTTGCATACTATAAAAGCTGCTGCCTCAGAGCCTCTAACTTAGCTCACATCTAGAGGCTGACTGAGATCCTCCTCTTTGGGACACTAACAGGTCCTCCACACATTCTCAACTGCTGGGAACCACTAAGAACAAAGAAGATGATTTGGACAATCACCAATGTTTAAGAGACAACCAGAAGCTCAGGCCAGGCTGAACTGTAAATTTCATCTCCTACATGAGACCACTGCCAAGATTGGAAGAGGTTATTCATTCAATATATATTCTCCTGTGCAGATCTAGATGAGAGCCCTCCTTTGTTCTGAGCTTCTAAATCCTCTTTTGCACTGATGGATTCATTTTATGACCTGCAAATCCTTATAACCAGCACCAACCTAAGGCAGAATAAAATTAAGCAATGGAATCTCCACATTCTATGGTTAGAAACTCACTCAAATCTAACCTTAAATGCACTTTCACTGTATCAATTCACCCAGCTCTGATAATCATCATTCATCCTGGCACCTAGTTCCAGATTTTCCATTCAACTGACCTATTAAATAATGGGATAAGTGAATCAAAACAAGAAATGCTTGGTGCTATGGAATTATAACAAAGTAGAAGATGCTTATTTACTTTTGTGAATGGCCTATGCCAGTCCCCAGAATTTTGCTTTGAAGGAGTTATAGTAAATTTTAAGCAATTAAAGGATCCTTGACTATTGGAACAGAATACTCAAAGATATAGAAAGATAAAAGACACTGATGTGTTTATAGGACAGTTAGTAAATCAACATGGCTAAGGAATAAAATACGTTTATGGCAGGGGCAGGAGAAGAACATTAAAGCATTAGATCATGGAAGGGATGTGAAAAGCTTGTTCTGTTTTTTTGCACATTTTATTTTATGCATCTATTTGAATTTGAAAGCAGCAATATGGTCCTATTTGCACATTAGAAATACTACTGTCTGTAATACAAAGGACATATTGGAGCCAGGAGAGAGTAGAGGAAAGACAAGTTGAGAGACTGTTGTGGTAGTCTAGACAGGAAAAAGTGAAAACATATAGTCAGGTAGAATTTGTGGAAATAAAAAACAGGACAAAGATTGACAGAGGAGGTAAAATCCACTACAAAAAAAAAAAAAAAAAGTAGAATACATCCTAAAGCCCAAAAGCAATTTGTTTGTGAAAACTGTGTTTTGGATGAGCCCCATGAATGCCAATAATTAAAAGCAGATCTATCTGCCGGGGACATATGATATCTGAGTTTTCTCTGTTTGTGGAATGTGGAGTGGTAGGTATTATAGCAACCAGGATACTAAGAATGAAGTGTTAGAGTGTGCATTGAAGTGTATCCCTGAAGTTTCTATTCTTTGAGAACAACACATGTGTAGTACAACCCAAAGTTAATATTTGGATATTATTTTTACACCCAAATCACATTTTAGTGTTGTGCTAGCATAAAAGGGAAAAGGTTTTTACTGTTCCTGGAAATTATGCTATATTTCACCTTCACTCTGGAGTTTTAGACAGGAAAATAGAGAGTTAGCAAAGAGAAATTAAATGACTCTGTTGTGATATCTTCTTTTTAGGTTGTGTTTCAATCCAAATTTCATTCTATGTGTGAGGATTCTATGAACAACAAAGGCGACAAAATGTAGAGAGAGAGAAAGAGAGAGAGATTCAATACCCTTCCCCTTTAGGAATTCATTTAGTGATAAAATGGCTATCCTGTCAAGAATTATCATCATAAAAAAGAGATATCAAAAGAATCACTTTTTCTTTTGCCTTTCCAGAAAATTATTTCTGCTTTTCTTTCATGAGGTGTTTCTGTGACTTAGACAAATCTTAACAATGGAAGATTGAATTTCAGTCATTTAATGTCTTAGTACCATGGACTTGTTAACATATTGTGTCAAGCTGTTTAAATATTTCATTATTTAAATATTTATAATGGGAATTTTTGACATGGAAGAATCTGCACTTTCTAAAAAATACAGATTCTAAGTTTGAAACATATAAAACAACACGAGAAAGAGAGATGAGATAGCCACCAGTGGTATCCTGAGGATGATGTCTTCAGGATGGTTGAACTGGGCTATCAAGTGAAGTCTGTCTCACGGTGACTAGGTGACTAGGCTAGACTGTTAGTGAAATAACTACTTAATTCACATTCATTGAATTACTCTTTATTACAATGTCACCCTTTATAACTATTAATTATTTCTTAAAATTCTATTTTGTCTGCTATTAATATTGGTTCACCAGTCTTCTTTTGTTTATATTTGGCTATCTTGTCCACATCTCCTATTTTATTTTTAAGGATATTGTAAATTTTTGTTAAAGAAATAACTCTTATAGTAGCATATAGCTGCAGTTTAAAAAATCC
Organism: Eubalaena glacialis; assembly: GCF_028564815.1. Taxonomy (NCBI): domain Eukaryota; kingdom Metazoa; phylum Chordata; class Mammalia; order Artiodactyla; family Balaenidae; genus Eubalaena; species Eubalaena glacialis. The sequence continues at coordinate 31,643,301 of NC_083734.1, forward strand.
AGTGTAAGAGATTGTATTTAAGCAGGCTTATTCTGTTAGCATTTATTGTGTTTAATATATTTAGACAGTTGTTTTTCTAGTTTTCTGCTATGCTTGGGTAAACTTTTCATTATCCTTCTCTTTTTCTAAATCTATTTTTCTCCTTTCATGGTGTGTAAACTTGAAATAATTAATACTTTCACTGGTTACACCTAAAATTTTAATATATTCAATAAATGCCTTTCTGTACATATTTCTAACAAGCCTAAAATCATTTAATTCTACTATGTTGTTCTTCATGTGTTTTAACATTGTTAATACTTCATCCCATGCTCTTTTTTTTTATTGCCTTCTGAAAGTTTTAGGCATGCAATTAGTTATTATTAATTATAGTCAATATTGAATTAAATTTACAAACATATTTTATTATTTTTATCACATCTATTTTTTCTTTCACTAGACTCCTACAGTTTTTACTTTTCTTTATGTTAAAGTACATCCTTTAGTAATGAAGAAAGAAAGTCTATGGATGATAAACTCCCAATGGTTTTTATAGGTATGATTTTGATTTTTTATTACTTCATCCTAACTCTTGAATGTTATTTTAACTGGCTATAGAATTCTAAATTGACAGCTATTTTCAATCAATACTTTAAAGATACCTCTCCATTCTCTTCTGGCTTATATCATTGTTGATGAGAAGCCTGCTAATTCTCATCATTCATAGGTATGCAATTTATTTATTTATCCACTAATTTCTAATATTTTGTCTTTAATCTTAATGTTCCATAGTTTAACTAAAACATTATAGTTATAAATTTATTTTAATTTTTTGTTCAGTACTTAGTGTACTGATTTAGTCTGTAGACTATTTCTTATATTCCAGAAAATTATTATCTCTTATAATATTGCTTCTTTGATATTCTTCTTATTCTCTTCTTGCTGAATGCCTATGGAATAAATATTGGAGTTGGTTAATCTATTCTCTATAGCTCTGAATAACTTTCATCTTTTAAAAGTATCCTATCTGCATTCTGAGTTCCTAGTACTGTCTTTCAATCTCAATAACTTCTAATTGATTCTGCTTATAAACCTGTCTTTTTAAACTTCTTCTGCTTATTTATCAATATTCTTTATTCTTTTTTATGAGAGATATTCTCATTTATATCTGTAGGAAATTTCAAATTCTTTACTCTAAAGAAATATTATTTTTGTTGACTGCCCTTTTAGCAAGATTGTTTCTCACTTTCTTCTTTTTTTTCTTAAATTTTATTTTAATTTTTTTTTTTTGCATTTTGATTTGCAGGCTTCTTTTGACTGGAACTCCCCTCCCCTTTCTCTCTCCTTATCTTATGTTCCATTTACACTCAAATTTCTCTTTCTGTTGCTTGTGTAGTAGTCTTTACACAAGTCCTTCAGGCTGTTATAATAGCACCTGGTCTTGAAGGGATGGCTCAGGAGTTCTGACCTGGAGGTACAATGTAAATATTGGGAATCCAGTCACTGAAAAAAACATGTAGCTTAGTATAGGTTTTAGCTGAAAAGGCTATGAAGCTTTGCCTGCTTTCAGTTGACTCCTTAGAAATAAGCTTCACATAAACCATTATATCAGCTAGTGAGTGTCAGTTGCAATGTATTTTAGCATTCTTTCACCAGTTGGGAGCATTAGCACACTTCTGATTTGAAGATATGAGTTTTACTTCTGTCTCTCATGGGTGAGCACCAAATATTCTTATATTGTTAAAACACTTACCTTTATCACTTTAACACTTTAACACTTGCCAGTCATGCCTGGATGCAGGTCTGCCATGGATGGCCAACACCAGCCCTGGGAACCCCCAGCAAGCACTGGGACACAGCCCCACCTACCAGCATGCCAGCAACAGCTCTGGGACGCCACAGGCTGAGCAGCCAGCCACATTGGAACCAAGATCTTCCCAGCAAAGGGATGGAAGCCATTGCATGAGGCAGGACTAGCAGCTAACCTGGCCAGGGGCCAGCCCTGCCTACCAGTTCACCCACAGTATTTGGCCCCACCACAACAGAAGAGCCCATGCAATCCACAAAGGAGACACCCTAGAATATAGAGCTCTGATGGCCAGAGGGGCATGTGCTACTCAGTCTCATAGGATGTCTCTTATATAAGGCCACTTCTCCAAGGATGGGAAACATAACTAAACTATCTAATGTATAGAAATAAACACAAAGAATTAGATAAAATGAGATGATATAGGAATATACTCCAAATGAAGAAAAAAGACAAAACCTGAGAGGAAGACTGAGCAGAGTGGAAATAAGGAATCTCCCCCAAAAAAGTTCAAGGTAATGATCATAAGGATGCTCAGCCAACTCAGGAGAATGGATGAACACAGGGAGATTAACAGTGTTAGAAAACATAAAGAAGAACCATATGAAGATGAAGAAAACAACTGAAATAAAAATACACTAGAAAAAATCAATAATAGATTAGAAGATACAGAGGAACAGACCAGTAAACTGAAACATGGAGAAGGAGAAATAGCTCAAGCTGAACAGAAAAAAGAAAAAAAAAAAAGAATTAAAAAAAAATAAGAAGAGTTTAAGAACTTCTGGGACAACATCAAGAAAACTAACATTCACTTTAAGGGTCCCAGAAGGAGAAGAAAGAGAGAAAGAGGCAGAGAACTTGTTTAAAGGAAAAATAGATGAAAACTTCCCTAACCTGTAAAAGATAATGGACATCCAGGTCCAGGAAGCACAAATAGTCCCCAATAAGATTAACCCAAAGAGGTCCACACCAAGACACATTATAATTAAGTTGGTAAAAATTAAAGGTAAAGAGAGAATATCAACAGCAGCAAGAGAAAAGCAATTAGTTATGAACAAAAGAACTCCCATAAGTCTATCAGCTGACTATCAGCAGAATCTTACAGGCCAAAAGGAGCACAATATAAAACCCAGAATACTTTACCCAACAAGACTATCATTCAGATTTAAATGAGAGATAAACTGTTTAATAGACACGAAAAAGCTAAAAGAATTCAGCACCACTAAACCAGCTGTAAAAGAAATGTTAAAAATACTTCTCTAAGCAGAAAAGACAACTAGAAATATAAAAATTATGACAGAAAATATCGCATCCATTGAGGCAAATATACATTAAAGATAGTAGATCAACCATGTAAAAAACTAACAAGAAGGTTAAAGAAAAAGTAGTAAAATCATCTCTAACCACAATAAGTGGTAAAAGATACACAAAACAAAAAACATAAAATATGATGTCAAAAATATTAATTGTCTGTGAGGGGGGAGTAAAATGCAGAATTGTTTGAGTTAAATGCATTTAAATTAAAGAGATAATCAACTTAAAATAATAACTAATATATATAAAGGTTGTTATATCTGAACTTCATGATAACCACAAACCAAAAACCTATAGTAGATACACACACACAAAAGAGAAAGGAATCCAAACATGATAGATAGCCATCAAATCACAGGGGAAGATAGCAAAAGAAGAAAGTAAGAAAAAGAACTAAAAACCAAAACAAAAACAAAAACAGAAAACAAGTAAGAAAATGGCAATAAGTACGTTTCTTTTAATGATTATGTTAAATGTAATGGACTAAATGCTCCAGTCAAATGCACAGAGTGATAAACAAAAGTCCAGGGCCAGAAAGCTTCATAGGTGTATTCTACCAAATATTTAGAAAAGAGTTAACACCTACCCTTCTCAAATTACTTCAAAAATTTCAGAGGAAAGATCACTTCCAAGCTCAGTCTATGAATCCAGAATCACCCTAACACCCAAAAAAGGGAAAGACATCAAAGAAAAAGAAAATTACAAAATCACTGATGAACATAGATGCAAAAATCATAAAAAAAATATTAGCAAAGTTAATTAATCAATATATTAAAAGAATCATACACTATGATCAAGTGGTATCTATCCCATTGTCTATCCCAAGGATGCAAGAATGATTCAATATCAGTAAATAAATCAATGTAATAGTCCACATTAACAAACTGAAGAATAAAAATCCTATCATGTGATCATCTCAATAGAAAGCTTTTGAAATATTTTGACATTCATCTGTGATTAAAAAAAAAATTATCGAAAAGGAGAAGATGGTGGAAGAGTAAGATGCGGAGATCACCTTCCTCCCCACAAATACATCAGAAATACATCTATACGTGGAAGTGCTCCTATAGAACACCAAATGAACGCTGGCAGGAGATATCAGACCTCCCAAAAGGCAAGAAACTCCCCACGTACCTGGGTAGGACAAAAGAAAAAAGAAAAAAGAAAAAAGAAATAACAGAGACAAAAGAATAGGGATGGGACCTGCACAAGTGGGAGGGAGCTGTGAAGGAGGAAAGGTTTCCACACACTAGGAAGCCCCATCATGGGCAGAGACTGTGGGTGGCCGAGGGGGGAAGCTTTGGAGCCATGGAGGAGAGCGCAGCAACAGGGGTGTGGAGGGCAAAGCAGAGAGATTCCTGCACAGAAGATCAGTGCCAACCAGCACTCACCAGCCCGAGAGGCTTGTCTGCTCACCTGCAGGGGCAGGCGGGGGCTGGGAGCTGAGGCTTGGGCTTCGGTCGGATTGCAGGGAGAGGACTGGGGTTGGCAGAGTGAACACAGCCTGAAGGGGTTAGATCACCACAGCTAGCCGGGAGGGAGTCTGGGAAAAGGTCTGGAGCTGCCAAACAGGCAAGAGACTTTTTGTTGCCTCTTTGTTTCCTGGTGCACGAGGAGAGGGGATTCAGAGCACCGCCTAAACGAGCTCCAGAGACAGACGTGAGCCGCAGCTATCAGCGTGGACCCCAGAGATGGGCATGAGACGCTAAGGCTGCTGCTGCTGCCACCACCAACAAACCTGTGTGCGAGCATAGGTCACTCTCCACACCGCCCCTCCCTGGAGCCTGTGCAGCCCGCCACTGCCAGCATCCCATGATCCAGGGACAACTTCCCTGGGAGAACGTGTGGCGTGCCTCAGGCTGGTGCAACGTCATGTCAGCCTCTGCTGCCACAGGCTCACCCTGCATCCGTACGCCTCTTTCCCCCCGTCCTGAGTGAGCCAGAGCCCCCAAATCAGCTGCTCCTTTAACCCCGTCCTGTCTGAGTAAAGAACAGATGCCCTCAGGCGACCTACACGCAGAGGCGGGTCCATATCCAAAGCTGAACCACGGGAGCTGTGCGAACAAAGAAGAGAAAGGGAAATTTCTCCCAAAAGCCTCAGAAGCAGCGGATTAAAGCTCCACAAACAACTTGATGTGCCTGCATCTGTGGAATCCCTGAATAGACAACGAATCACCCCAAATTGAGGAGGTGGACTTTGGGAGCAAGATATATTATTATTTCCCCTTTTCCTCTTTTTGTGAGTGTGTAGGTGTATGCTTCTGTGTGAGATTTTGTCTGTATAGCTTTGCTTTCACCATTTGTCCTAGGGTTCTGTCCGTCTGTTTTTTTTTTTTTTTTTTTTTACTTAAAAATTTTCTTTTCCTTTTTATCTTAATAATTATTTTTTATTTTAACAACTTTATTTTATTTTATCTTACTTTATTTTATTTTATCCTCTTTCTTCTTTTTCTTTCTATTTTTTCTCCCTTTTATTCTGAGCCGTGTGGATGAAAGACCCTTGGTGCTCCAGCCAGGCATCAGGGCTGTGCCTCTGAGGTGGGAGAGCCAACTTCAGGACACTGGTCCACAAGAGACCTCCCAGCTCCACATAATACCAAATGATGAAAATCTCCCAGAGATCTCCATCTCAAAACCAAGACCCAGCTTCACTCAACGACCAGCAAGTTATAGTGCTGGACACCCTATGCCAAACAACTAGCAAGAGAGGAACAAAGCCCCATCCATTAGCAGAGAGGCTGCTTAAAATCATAATAAGGCCACAGACACCCCAAAACACACCACCACACGTGGACCTGCCCACCAGAAAGACAAGATCCAGCCTCATCCACCAGAACAAAGCACTAGTCCCCTCCACCAGGAAGCCTACACAACCCACTGAACCAACCTTAGCCACTGGGGACAGACACCAAAAACAACGAGAACTACAAACCTGCGGCCTGCAAAAAGGAGACCCCAAACACTGTAAGATAAGCAAAATGAGAAGACAGAAAAAGACACAGCAGATAAAGGAGCAAGGTAAAAACACACCAGACCTAACAAATGAAGAGGAAATAGGCAGTATACCTGAAAAAGAATTCAGAATAATGATAGTAAAGATGATCCAAAATCTTGGAAATAGAATCGACAAAATGCAAGAAACATTTAACAAGGACGTAGAAGAACTAAAGAGGAACCAAGCAACAAAGAAAAACACAATAAATGGAATTAAAAATACTCTAGAAGGGATCAATAGCAGAATAACTGAAGCAGAAGAACAGATAAGTAACCTTGAAGATAAAATAGTGGAAATAACTACTGCAGAGCAGAATAAAGAAAAAAGAATGAAAAGACCTGAGGACAGTCTCAGAGATCTCTGGGACAACATTAAATGCACCAACATTCGAATTATAGGGGTCCCAGAAGAAGAAGAGAAAAAGAAAGGGACTGAGAAAATATTTGAAGAGATTATAGTTGAAAACTTCCCTAATATGGGAAAAGAAATAGTTAATCAAGTCCTGGAAGCACAGAGAGTCCCATACAGGATAAATCCAGGGAGAAACACGCCAAGACACATATTAATCAAAGTATCAAAAATTAAATATAAAGAAAACATATTAAAAGCAGCAAGGGAAAAACAACAAATAACACACAAGGGAATCCCCATAAGGTTAACAGCTGATCTTTCAGCAGAAACTCTGCAATCCCAAAGGGAGTGGCAGGACATATTTAAAGTGATGAAGGAGAAAAACCTACAACCAAGATTACTCTACCCAGCAAGGATCTCATTCAGATTTGATGGAGAAATTAAAACCTTTACAGACAAGCAAAAGCTGAGAGAGTTCAGCACCACCAAACCAGCTTTACAACAAATACTAAAGGAACTTCTCTAGGCAAGAAACACAAGAGAAGGAAAACACCTATAATAACAAACCCAAAACTTTTAAGAAAATGGGAATTGGAACATACATATCGATAATTACCTTAAATGTAAATGGATTAAATGTTCCCACCAAAAGGCAGAGACTGGGGCTTCCCTGGTAGCGCAGTGGTTGAAAATACGCCTGCCAATGCAGTGGACACGGGTTTGAGCCCTGGTCTGGGAAGATCCCACATGCCACGGAGCAACTGTGCCCGTGAGCCACAACTACTGAGCCTGCGCATCTGGAGCCTGTGTTCCACAACAAGAGAGGCCATGATAGTGAGAGTCCTGCACACCGCGATGAAGAGTGGCCCCCGCTTACTGCAACTAGAGAAAGCCCTCACAAAGAAACGAAGACTCAACACAGCCATAAATAAATAAATTAATTAATTAAAAAAAAAAGACACAGACTGGCTGAATGGATACAAAAACATGACCCGTATATATGCCGTCTACAAGAGACACACTTCTGACCTAGGGACACATACAGACTGAAAGTGAGGGGATGGAAAAAGATATTCCATGCAAATGGAAATCAAAAATAACCTCGAGTAGCAATTCTCATATCAGACAAAATAGACTTTAAAATAAAGACTATTACAAGAGACAAAGAAGGACACTATATAATGTTCAAGGGATCGATCCAAGAGGAAGATATAACAATTATAAATATTTATGTACCCAACATAGGAGCACCTCAATACATAAGGCAAATGCTAACAGCCATAAAAGGGGAAATCAACAGTAACACAATCATAGCAGGGGACTTTAACACCCCACTTTCACCAATGGACACATCATCCAAAATGAAAATAAATAAGGAAACACAAGTTTTAAATGGTACATTAAGCAAGATGGACTTAATTGATATTTATAAGACATGCCACACAAAAACAACAGAATACACATTTTTCTCAAGTGCTCATGGAACATTCTCCATGATAGATCATATCTTGGGTCACAAATCAAGCCTTGGTAAATTTAAGAAAATTGAAATCGTATCAAATATCTTTTCTGACCACAACGCTATGAGACTAGATATCAATTACAGGAAAAGATCTGTAAAAAATACAAACACATAGAGGCTAAACAATACACTACTTAATAACGAAGTGATCACTAAAGAAATCAAAGGGGAAATCAAAAAATACCTAGAAACAAATGACAATTGGAGACACGACCACCCAAAACCTATGGGATGCAGCAAAAGTAGTTTTAAGAGGGAAGTTTATAGCCATACAAGCCTACCTCAAGAAACGGAAAACATTTCAAATAAACAACCGAACCTTGCACCTAAAGCAATTAGAGAAAGAAGAACAAAAAACCCCAAAGCTAGCAGAAGGAAAGAAATCATAAAGATCTGATCAGAAATAAATGAAAAAGAAATGAAGGAAACATTAGCAAAGATCAATAAAACTAAAAGCTGGTTCTTTGAGAAGATAAACAAAATTGATAAATCATTAGCCAGACTCATCAAGAAAAAAAGGGAGAAGACCCAAATCAATAGAATTAGAAATGAAAAAGGAGAAGTAACAACTGGCACTGCAGAAATACAAACGATCATGAGAGATTACTAGAAGCAACTCTATGCCAATAAAATGGACAACCTGGAAGAAATGGACAAATTCTTAGAAATGCACAACCTGCTGAGACTGAACCAGGAAGAAATAGAAAATATGAACAGACCAATCACAAGCACTGAAATTGAAACTGTGATTAAAATTCTTCCAGTAAACAAAACCCAGGACCAGGTGGCTTCACAGGCGAATTCTATCAAACATTTAGAGAAGAGTTAACACCTAACCTTCTCAAACTCTTCCAAAATACAGCAGAAGGAGGAACACTCCCCAACTCATTCTGCGAGGCCACCATCACCTGATAGCAAAACCAGACAAAGATGTCACAAAGAAAGAAAACTACAGGCCAACATCACTAATGAACATAGATGCAAAAATCCTCAACAAAATACTAGCAAACAGAATCCAACAGCACATTAAAAGGATCTTACACCATGATCAAGTGGGGTCTGTCCCAGGAATGCAAGCATTCTTCAATATATGCAAATCAATCAACGTGATACACCATATTAACAAATTGAAGGAGAAAAACCATATGATCATCTCAATAGATGCAGAGGAAGCTTTCGACAAAATTCAACACCCATTTATGATAAAAGTCCTGCAGAAAGTAGGCATAGAGTGAACTTTCTTCAACATAATAAAGGCCATATATGAGAAACCCACAGTCAACATCATCCTCAATGGTGAAAAACTGAAACCATTTCCACTAAGATCAGGAACATGAACAAGGTTGCCCACTCTCACCACTATTATTCGACATAGTTTTGGAAGATTTAGCCACAGCAATCAGAGAAGAAAAAGAAATAAAAGGAATGCAAATCAGAAAAGAAGAAGTAAAGCTGTCACTGTTTGCAGATGACATGATACTATACATAGAGAATCCTAAAGATGCTACCAGAAAACTACTAGAGCTAATCAATGAATTTGGTAAAGTAGCAGGATACAAAATTAATGCACAGAAATCTCTTGCATTCCTATACACTAATGAAGGAAAATCTGAAAGTGAAATTAAGGAAACATTCCCATTTACCATTGCAACAAAAAGAATAAAATATCTAGGAATAAACCTACCTAAGGAGACAAAAGACCTGTATGCAGAAAATTATAAGACACTGATGAAAGAAATTAAAGATGATACAAGAAGATCGGGATATATATACCATGTCCTTGGATTGGAAGAATCAACATTGTGAAAATGACTCTACAACCCAAAGCAATCTACAGATTCAATGCAATCCCTATCAAACTACCACTGGCATTTTCCACAGAACTAGAACAAAAAATTTCACAATTTGTATGGAAACACAAAAGACCCTGAATAGCCAAAGCAATCTTGAGAACGAAAAATGGAGCTGGAGGAATCAGGCTCCCTGACTTCAGACTATATTACAAAGCTACAGTAATCAAGACAGTTTGGTACTGGCACAAAAACAGAAATATAGATCAATGGAACAAGATAGAAAGCCCAGAGATAAACCCACACACATATGGTCACCTTATCTTTGATAAAGGAGGCAAGCATATACAGTGGAGAAAAGACAGCCTCTTCAATAAGTGGTGCTGGGAAAATTGGACAGATACATGTAAAAGTATGAAATTAGAACACTCCCTGACACCATACACAAAAATAAACTCAAAATGGATTAAAGACCTAAGTGTAAGGCCAGACACTATCAAACTCTTGGAGGAAAACATAAGCAGAACACTCTATGACATAAATCACAGCAAGATCCTTTTTGACCCAGCTCCTAGAGAAATGGAAATAAAAACACAAATAAACAAATGGGACCTAATGAAACATAAAAGCTTTTGCACAGCAAAGTAAACCATAAACAAGACCAAAAGACAACCCTCAGAATGGGAGAAAATATTTGCAAATGAAGCAACTGACAAAGGATTAATCTCCCAAATTTACAAGCAGCGCATGCAGCTCAATAAGAACAAAACAAACAACCCAATCCAAAAATGGGCAGAAGACCTAAATAGACATTTCTCCAAAGAAGATGTACAGATTGCCAACAAACACATGAAACAATGCTCAACATCATTAATCATTAGAGAAATGCAAATCAAAATTACAATGAGATATCATCTCACACTGGTCAGAATGGCCATCATCAAAAAATCTACAAACACTAAATGCTGGAGAGGGTGTGGAGAAAAGGGAACACTCTTGCACTCTTGGTGAGAATGTATATTGATACAACCACTATGGAGAACAGTATGGAGGTTCCTTAAAAAAACTAAAAATAGAACTACCATATGACCCAGCAATCCCACTACTGGGCATATACCCTGAGAAAACCATAATTCAAAAAGAGTCATGTACCAAAATGTTCATTGCTGCTCTATTTACAATAACCAGGACATGGAAGCAACCTAAGTGTCCATCTTCAGATGAATGGTTAAAGAAGAGGTGACACATATATACAATGGAATATTACTCAGCCATAAAAAGAAACGAAATGGAGTTATTTGTAGTGAGGTGGATGGAGTTAGAGTCTGTCATACAGAGTGAAGTAAGTCAGAAAGAGAAAAGCAAATACAGTACGCTAACACATATATATGGAATTTAAGGGAAAAAAAGTCATGAAGAACCTAGTGGCAAGACGGGAATAAAGACACAGACCTACTAGAGAATGGACTTGAGGATATGGGCAGGGGGAAGGGTAAGATGTGACTAAGTGAGAGAGTGGCATGGACATATATACACTACCAAACATAAAATAGATAGCCAGTGGGAAGCAACTGCATAGCACAGGGAGATCAGCTCTGTACTTTGTAACCACCTAGAGGGATGGGATAGGGAGGGTGGGAGGGAGGGAGATGCAAGAGGGAAGAGATATGGGAACATATGTATTTGTATAACTGATTCACTTTGTTATAAAGCAGAAACTAACACACCATTGTAAAGCAATTATACTCCAAAAAAGATGTTAAAAAAAAACTATCAAAAAAGTGAGTATAAAAGAAATATTCTTCAACATTATTAAAGCTATATATGACAAAGCTACAGCCAATGTCATACTCAATGACAAGAAGCTGAAAGCATTTTTTTCTTTAAGTTCAGGAACAAGACAAGGATGACTACTCCTGCCACTTTTATTCAACATAATATCGGAAGTCCTTGCCACAGCAATTAGCAAGAAAAAGACATAAAGGAAATCTAAATTGGAAAAGAAGAAGTAAAACTGTCATTGATTGCAGATGATATAATACAATATATAGAAAATTTTTAAAATGCTACCAAAAAATTATTAGAACTAATAAATGAGTTCAATAAAGTTGAAGGATACACAAAAAAATGTTGCATTTCTATATACTAGCAACAAACTATCAGAAAGAGAAACTTTTAAAACAATCTCATTTTCAATAATATCAAAATGAATAAAATACCTAAGAATAAATTTAACTAAGGAGGTAAAAGACCTGTACTCAAAAAGCTATAAGATATTGATGAAAGATATTGAAGTAGACAGAAACATGTGGAAAGATACACTGTGCTCCCTCAGGCTGGTAAAACGTCACAACGGCCTCTGCTGCCGCATGTTCGCCCTGCACTCCGCACCTCTCCCTCCCCCTGGCCTGAGTGAGCCACAGCCCCCGAATCACCTGCTCCTTTAACCCTATCTTGTCTGAGCAAAGAACAGACGCCCTCAGGAGACCTACAGGCAGAGGCCGGTCCAAATCAAAGCTGAACCCCGGGAGCTATGCGAACAAGGAAGAGAAAGGGAAATTTCTCCCAACAGCCTCGGGGACAGAGGATTAAATCTCCACAATCAACCTGATTTACTGTGCATCTGTGGATACCTGAATAAACAACGAATCATCCCAAATTGAGGAGGTGGACTTCGGAGCAAAGATATATATTTCTTTCTCTTTTTCTCTTTGTGTGAGTGTGTATGGGTATGCTTCTGTGTGTGATTTTGTCTGTATAGCTTTGATTTTACCATTTGTCTTAAGGTTCTGTCTGTCCATTTTTTGTTTGTTTGTTTGTTTACATTTTAAAATTTCTTTCTTCATAAATATTTTTTATTTTATTTTATTTTACTTTCTTTCTTTCTTTCTTTCATATTTTTCTCCCTTTTATTCTGCGCTGTGTGAATGAAGGGCTCTTGGTGCTCCAGCAAGGCGTCAGGGCTGTGCCTCTGAGGTGGGAGAGCCAAGTTCAGGACACTGGTCCACAAGAGACCTCCAAGCTCCATGTAATATCAAAAGGTTAAAATATCCCAGAGATCTCCATCTCAACGCCAAGACCCAGCTTCACTCAATGACCAGCAAGCTACAGTGCTGGACAACCTACGCCAAACAACTAGCAAGCCAGGAGCACAACACCATCCATTAGCAGAGAGGCTGCCTAAAATCGTAATAAGGCCACAGACACCCCAAAACACACCACCAGACGGATCTGCTCACAAGAAAGAAAAGATCCCGCCTCATCCACCAGACACTAGTCCCCTCCACCAGGAAGGCTACACAACCCACTGAACCAACCTTAGCCACTGGGGACAGACACCAAAAACAACGGGAACTACGAACCTGCAGCCTGTGCAAAGGACCCCAAAACACAGTAAGTTAAGCAAAATGAAAAGACAGAAAAATACACAGCAGATGAAGGAGCAAGGGAAAAACCTACCAGACCTAACAAATGAAGGGAAAATAGGCAGTCTACCTGAAAAAGAATTCAGAATAATGATAGTAAACATGCTCCAAAATCTTGGAAATAGAATAGAGAAAATACAAGAAATGTTTAACAAAGACCTAGAAGAACTAAAGAGCAAACAAACAGTGATGAACAACACAATAATTGAAATTAAAAATTCTCTAGAAGGGATCAATAGCAGAATAACTGAGACTGAAGAACGGATAAGTGACCTGGAAGATAAAATAGTGGAAATAACTACTGCAGAGCAGAATAAAGAAAAAAGAATGAAAAGACCTGAGGACAGTCTCAGAGATCTCTGAGACAACATTAAATGCATCAACATTCGAATTATAGGGGTCCCAGAAGAAGAAGAGAAAAAGAAAGGGACTGAGAAAATATTTGAAGAGATTATAGTTGAAAACTTCCCTAATATGGGAAAGGAAATAGTTAATCAAGTCCAGGAAGCACAGAGAGTCCCATACAGGATAAATCCAAGGAGAAACATGCCAGGACACATATTAATCAAACAATCAGAAATTAAATAAAAAGAAAACATATTAAAAGCAGCAAGGGAAAAACAACAAATAACACACAAGGGAATACACATAAGGTTAACTGCTAATCTTTCAGCAAAAGCTCTGCAAGCCAGGAGGGAGTGACAGGACATATTTAAAGTGATGAAGGAGAAAAAAACATACAACCAAGATTACTCTACCGAGCAAGGATCTCATTCAGATTTGATGTAGAAATTAAAACCTTTAGAGACAAGCAAAAGCTAAGAGAATTCAGCACCACCAAACAAGCTTTACAACAAATGCTAAAGGAACTTTTCTAGGGAGGAAAGACAAGAGATGGAAAAGGCCTACAATAACAAACCCAATACATTTAAGAAAATGGGAATAGGAACATACATATCGATAATTACCTTAAATGTAAATGGATTAAATGCTCCAACCAAAAGACATAGACTGGCTGAATGGATACAAAAACAAGACCCATATATACACTGTCTACAAGAGACCCACTTTAGACCTAGGGACACATACAAACTGAAAGAGAGGGCATGGAAAAAGATATTCCATGCAAATGGAAATCAAAAACAACCTCGAGTAACAATTCTTGTATCAGACAAAATAGACTTTAAAATAAAGACTATTACAAGAGACAAAGAAGGACACTATATAATGATCAAGGGATTGATCCAAGAAGAAGATATAACAATTGTAAATATTTCTGCACCCAACATAGGAGCACCTCAATACATAAGGCAAATACTAACAGCCATAAAAGGGGAAATCAACAGTAACACAATCATAGTAGGGGACTTTAACACCCCACTTTCACCAATGGACACATCATCCAAAATGAAAATAAATAAGAAACACAAGCTTTAAATGATACATTAAACAAGATGGACTTAATTGATATTTATAAGACATTCCACACAAAAACAACAGAATACACATTTTTCTCAAGCGCTCATGGAACATTCTCCATGATAGATCATATCTTGGGTCACAAATCAAGCCTTGGTAAATTTAAGAAAATTGAAATCGTATCAAGTATCTTTTCTGACCACAACGCTATGAGACTAGATATCAATTACAGGAAAAGATCTGTAAAAAATACAAACACATAGAGGCTAAACAATACACTACTTAATAACGAAGTGATCACTAAAGAAATCAAAGGGGAAATCAAAAAATACCTAGAAACAAATGACAATGGAGACACGACCACCCAAAACCTATGGGATGCAGCAAAAGCAGTTCTAAGAGGGAACTTTATAGCAATACAAGCCTACCTCAAGAAACAGGAAACATCTCAAATAAACAACCGAACCTTGCACCTAAAGCAATTAGAGAAAGAAGAACAAAAAATCCCCAAAGTTAGCAGAAGGAAAGAAATCATAAAGATCACATCAGAAATAAATGAAAAAGAAATGAAGGAAACAATAGCAAAGATCAATAAAACTAAAAGCTGGTTCTTTGAGAAGATAAACAAAATTGATAAACCATTAGCCAGACTCATCAAGAAAAAAAGAGAGAAGACCCAAATCAATAGAATTAGAAATGAAAAAGAAGAAGTAACAACTGACACTGCAGAAATACAAACGATCATGAGAGATTACTAGAAGCAACTCTATGCCAATAAAATGGACAACCTGGAAGAAATGGACAAATTCTTAGAAATGCACAGCCTGCCGAGACTGAACCAGGAAGAAATAGAAAATATGAATGGTCCAATCACAAGCACTGAAATTGAAACTGTGATTAAAAATCTTCCAGCAAACAAAAACCCAGGACCAGATGGCTTCACAAGCGAATTCTATCAAACATTTAGAGAAGAGTTGGCAGCTATCCTTCTCAAACTCTTCCAAAATACAGCAGAGGGAGGAACACTCCCAAACTCATTCTACTAGGCCACCATCACCCTGATACCAAAACCAGACAAAGATGTCACAAAGAAAGAACACTACAGGCCAATATCACTGATGAACATAGATGCAAAAATCCTCAACAAAATACTAGCAAACAGAATCCAACAGCACCTTAAAAGGCTCATACACCATGATCAAGTGGGGTTTATCCCAGGAATGCAAGGATTCTTCAATATATGCAAATTAATCAACGTGATACACCATATCAACAAATTGAAGGAGAAAAACAATATGATCATCCCAATAGATGCAGAGAAAGCTTTTGACACAATGCAACACACATTTATGATAAAAACCCTCCAGAAAGTAGTCATAGAGGGAACTTTCCTCCACGTAATAAAGGCCATATATGAGAAACCCACAGCCAACATTGTCCTCAATAGTGAAAAACTGAAATCATTTCCACTAAGATCACGAACAAGACAAGGTTGTCCACTCTCACCACTATTACTCAACAAAATTTTGGAAGTTTTAGCCCCGGAATCAGAGAAGAAAAAGAAATAAAAGGAATCCAAATTGGAAAAGAAGAAGTAAAGCTGTCACTGTTCGCAGATGACATGATACTATACTTAGAGAATCCTAAAGATGCTATCAGAAAACTACTAGAGCTGATCCATGAATCTGGTAAAGTAGCAGGATACAAAATTAATGCACAGAAATCTCTAGCATTCCTCTACACTAATGATGGAAAATCTGAAACTGAAATTAAGAAAACACTCCCATTACCATTTCGACCAAAAGAATAAAATATCTAAGAATAAACCTACCTAAGGTGACAAAAGATCTGTATTCAGAAAATTATAAGACTCTGAAGAAAGAAATTAAAAATGATACAAATAAATGGAGAGATAAACCATGTTCTTGGATTGGAAAAATAAACATTGTGAAAATGACTCCACTACCCAAAGCAATCTGTAGATTCAGTGCAATCCCTATCAAACTACCAGTGACAATTTTCACAGAACTAGAACAAAAAAATTCACAATTTGTATGGAAACACAAAAGACCCCGAATAGCCAAAGGAATCTTGAGAACGAACAACGGAGCTGGAGGAATCAGGCTCCCTGACTTCAGACTATACTACAAAGCTACATTAAACAAGACAGTATGGTACTGGCACAAAAACAGAAATATAGATCAATGGAACAGGATAGAAACCCCAGACATAAACCCATGCACATATGGTCACCTTATCTTTGATAAAGAAGGCAAGAATACACAATGGAGAAAAGACAGCCTCTTCAATAATTGGTGCTGGGAAAACTGGACAGGTATATGTAAAAGTATGAAATTAGAACACTGCCTAACACCATACACAAAAATAAACTCAAAATGGATTAAAGACTGAAAGGTAAGGCCAGACACTATCAAACTCTTAGAGGAAAACATAGGCAGAACACTCTATGACATAAATCACAGCAAGATCCTTTTTGACCAACCTCCTAGAGAAATGGAAATAAAAACAAAAATATACACAGGGGACCTAATGAAACATCAAAGTATTTGCACAGCAAAGGCAACCATAAACAAGATGAAAAGACAACCCTCAGAATGGGAGAAAAATTTGCAAATGAAGCAACTAATAAAGGATTAATTTCCAAAATTTACAAGCAGCTCATGCAGCTCAATATCAAAAAAAGAAACAGCCCAATCCAAAAATGGGCAGAAAACTTAAATAGACATTTCTCCAAGAAGATATACAGATTGCCAACAAGCACATGAAAGAATGCTCAACATTGTTAATCATTAGAGATTTGCAAAGCAAAACCACAATGAGATATCATCTCACACCAGTCAGAATGGTCATCATCAAAATATCTTCATACAATAAATGCTGGAGAGGGTGTGGAGAAATGGGAACCCTCTTGCACTGTTGGTGAGAATATAAATTGATATGGCCACTATGGAGAACAGTATGGAGGTTCCTTAAAAAACTAAAAGTAGAACTACCATACGACCCAGCAAATCCACTACTGGACATATACCCTGAGAAAACCATAATTCAAAAAGAGTCATGTACGAAAATATTCATTGCAGCTCTATTTACAATGGCCATGACATGGAAGCAACCTAAGTGTCCATCAACAGATGAATGGATAAAGAAGATGTGGCACATATATACAATGGAATATTACTCGGCCATAAAAAGAAACTTAATTGAGTTATTTGTAGTGAGGTGGATGGACATAGAGTCTGTCCTACAGGGTGTAGTAAGTCAGAAAGAGAAAAACAAATACTGTATGCTAACACATATATATGGAATCTAAAAAAAATTTAAAAATGTTCATGAAGAACCTAGTGGCAAGACGGGAATAAAGACACAGACCTACTAGAGAATGGACTTGAGGATATGGGGAGGGGGAAGGGTAAGCTGTGACAAAGTGAGACAGTGGCTTGAATATATATACACTACCAAACATAAAATAGATAGCTAGTGGGAAGCAACCGCATAGCACAGGAGATCAGCTCAGTGCTTTGTGACCTCTTAGAGGAGTGGGATAGGAAGGGGGGGAGCGAGGGAGACACAAGAGGGAAGAAATATGGGAATATATGTATATGTATAACTGAATGATTTTGTTATAAAGCAGCAACTAACACACCATTGTAAAACAATTATACTCCAATAAAGATGTTTAAAAAAAAAAGATACACTGTGCTCATGGGTTGGAAGAAATTTATTGTTAAAATGATCATACTTCCAAAGGCAAAATACATATTAAATGTAATCCTTATCAAAATACCTATGACCTTTTCACAGCACTAGAACAAATAATTCTGATATTCACATGGAAATACAGTAGACCTTGAATAGCAAAAACACTCTTGAGAAAGAAGAACAAAGCTGGAGGTATCACAGTCCCTGATTTCAAACTATGCTACAAAGCTACAGTAATCAAAACAGTATGGGTAGGGCGATTAGATACCCACCAGAGGGAAAGACCCAGCTCTAGCCACCAGTAGGCAAGTAACAGACCCTCCCATCAGAAGTGTGCACAAACCTCTTAGACAGCCTCATTCATCAGTGGGCAGACAACAGAAGCAAAAAAACTATAGTCCTGTACCCTGAGGAACAGAAACTGCAATCACAGAAAATTAGACAAAATCAGTTGACAGAGGAATATGTCATCCCAGATGAATGAAGAAGATAAAACTTGAGAACAATTAAGTGAAGTAGAGATAGACAACCTACCAGAAAAACAATTCAGAATAATGATAGTGAAGATGATCCAAGATCTTGGAAAAAGAATGGTGGTAAGGATCAAGAAGATGCAAGAAATGTTTAGCATAGACCTAGAAGAACTTAAGAACAAACAAACAGAGATGAATAGTAAAATAACTGAAATGAAAAATACTCTAGAAGGAATCAACAACAGAATAACTGAAGCGGAAGAAAGGCTAAGTGAGCTGAAAGACAGAAAGGTAGAAATAACTGCTGAAGAACAGAATAAAGAGAAAAGAATGAAAGAAATAAAGACAGTCTAAAAGGCCTCTGGGGCCACATTCAGCACAACCACATTGGCATTACATGGGGCCCAGAGGGAGAAGAGATAGAGAAAAGACCTGAGAAAATATTTGAAGAGATAATGGCTGAAAACTGCCCTAACATGGGAAAGGAAACAGTCACCGAAGTCCAGGAAACACGAGTCCCAGGCAGGATAGATCCAAGGAGGAACACGCTGAGACACAAGTAATCAAATTGACAACATTTAAAGACAAAGAAAAAAATATTAAAAGCAGCAAAGGAAAAGCAACACATATCATACAAGGGAACTCCCATAAGGTTATCAGCTGATTTCTCAGCAGAACCTCTGCAGGCCAGAAGGAGGTGGGACAATTTAAAGAGATAAAGGGAAGAACCTACAACCAAGAATACTCTACCCAGCAAGGCTCTCATTCAGATTTGATAGAGGAATCAAAATTTTTCAAACAATCAAAAGGTAAGAGAATTCAACACTACCAGACCAGCTTTACAACAAATGCTAAAGAAACTTCTCTAAGCAGAAAAGAAAAGGCCACAACCACAAACAGAAAAATTACAAATGGAAAAGCTCACTGGTAAAGGCAAAGAAACAGTAAATATAGGCAATCATCCACACACAAATATGATATCAAAACTAGCAATTGTGAGAAGAGGAGAGCACAGATGCAGGATTTTGGAAATGCACTTGAAATAAAAACACCAGCAACTTATATCAATCTTGTTTATACACGAACTGCTATATCAAAACCTCATAATAACTGCAAACTGAAAATCTACAATAGATACACACACACTAAAGAAAAAAGAATCCAATACAATGCTAATGGTAGTCATCAAATTACAAGAGAAGAGAACAAAAGAGAAAAGGAAGAAAAAAGACCTACAAAAGCAAATCCCAAACAATTAATAAAATGGCAATAAGAACATATATATTAATAATTACCTTAAACATAAATGGATTAAATGCTCCAACCAAAATACACAGACTGGTTGAATGGATACAAACAAAAATCCATAAATATGCTGTCTACAAGAGACACACTTCAGATCTAGGGACACATAGAGACTGAAAGTGAGGGAAAAGAAAACGGTATTCCATGCAAATGGAAATCAAAAGAACGCTGGAGTAGCAAAATTCATATAAAAAAATAGAATTTAAAATAAAGACTTCTATAATAGACAAAGACTGACACTACATAATGATCAAGGGAACAATCTGAGAAGAAGATATAACAATTGTAAATATATATGCACCCAACATAGGAACACCCCAATATATAAGGCAAATACCGACAGCCATAAATGGAGAAATCGACAGTAACAAAATAATAGTGGGAGATGTTAACACAGCAGTTTCATCAATGGGCAGATCATCCAGACAGAAGATTGATAAGGAAACACAGGCCTTAAATAACACATTAGAGCAGATGGACTTAACTGATATTTAGAGAGCATTCCATCCAAAGGTGTAAGAATACATATTCTTCTCAAGTGCTCCTGGAACATTCTCCAGGATTGATCATGCTGGGCCACAAAGTGAAACTCTGTAACTTTAAGAAAACTGAAATCATATCAAGCATCTTTTCTGACCACAATGCTGAAAATCAATTAGAAGGGGAAAAAATGTAAAAAAACACAAGCACTTGGAAGCTAAACCATATACTACTAAACAACCAATGGATCACTGAAGAAATCAAAGAGGAAATAAAATACCTAGAGACAAATGACAATGAAAGCACAACGATCCAAACACCTATGGAATGCAGCAAAAGCAGTTCTAAGAGGAAAGTTTATAGCATTACAATCTTACCTAGGGAAAAAAGAAAAATCACTTTACACCTAAGCCAACTAGAGAAAAAATGAGCAAAACTCCAAATTAGCAGAAGGAAAGAAATCATAAAGAGCAAAGCAGATATAAATGAAATAGAAACAAGAAACCAATAGAAAAGCTCCATGAAACTAAAAGCTGGTTCTTTGAAAAGGTAAACAAAATTGACTAAACTTTAGCCAGGCTAATGAAGAAAAAAAAGAGGGCTCAAATCAATAAAATTAGAAATGCAAAGGGAGAAGTTACAACAGACTCCACAGAAATACAAAGGATCATGAGACTACTACAAGCAATTATATGCCAATAAAATGGACAACCTGGAAGAAATGGACAAATTCTTAGAAAGGTACAGTCTCCCAAGACAGAACCAGGACATAATAGAAAATATGAACAATCCAATCACAAATACTAAATTTGATTTAAAAACTCCTAACAAACAAAAGTCCAGGACCTGATGGCTTCACAGGTGAATGTTACCAAGCATGTTACCAAAGCATTTAGTTATTACCCATCCTTCTGAAACTCTTCAAAAAAATTGCAGGGGAAGAAATACTCCCAAATTCATTCTATGAGGCCACGATCACCCTGACACCAAAACCAAAAATATTGCACAGAAAGAAAATAACAGGCCAGTATCACAGATGAACATAGATGCAAAACTCCTCAACAAAATACTAGCAAATTGAATCAAACAATACATCAAAAGGATCATACACAATGATCAAGTTGGATTTATCCCAGGGATGCAAGGAATTTTCAGTATCCACAAATCAATCCGTGTTACAGACCACATCAACAAATTGATGAATAAAAACAATATGGTCATCTCAATAGATGCAGAAAAAGCTTTTGACAAAATTCAACACCGATTTATGATAAAAACTCTCCAGAATGTGGGCATAGAGGGAACAAACCTCAACATAATATAGGCCATATATGACAAACCTATAGGTAACATCATACTCAATGGTGAAATGCTGAAAGCATTTCCTCTAAGACCAGGAACAAGACAAGATATCCATTTTCACCATTTTTATTCAACATAGTTTTGGAAGTTCTAGCCATAGCAATCAGAGAAGAAAAAGTAATAAAAGAAATCCAAACTGGAAAAGAAGTTAAACTGTCACTTTGCAGATGACATGATATTATGCATAGAAAATCCTAAAGATGCTACCACAAAACTACTAGAGCACATCAATGTATTTGATAATGTTGCAGGATACAAAATTAATACACAGAAATCTGTTGCATTTCTATACACTAATGAAAGATCAGAATGAGAAATTAAAGAAACCATCCCATTTACCATCACATCAAAAAGAATACCTAGGTTTATACCTAGGAATAAACGTACATAAGAAGACAAAAGACCTGTTCTCCAAAAAGTGTAAGACACTGATGAAAGAAATCAAAGATGACACAAATAGACAGAGAGATATACCATATTCATGGATTAGAAGAATCAATATTGTCAAAAATGACTACATTACCCAAGGCAATCTACAGATTCAATGCAATCCCTATCAAATTACCAGTGGCATTTTTCACAGAATTAGAACAAAATATCTTAAAAGTTGTATGCAGACAAAAAAAGACCACGAGTAGCCAAAGCAATCTTGAGAAAGAAAAACAGAGCTGGAGGAATCATGCTCTCTGACTTCAGACTATACTACAAAATAATATGGTTCTGACACCAAAAACAGAAATATAGATCAATGGAACAGGATAGGATGTCCAGAAATAAACCCATGCAACTATAGCTAATTAATCTATGACAGAGGAGGCAAAACTATAAAATGAATGAAAGACATTCTCTCTAATAAATTGTGCTTGAAAACTGGACAGCTACAAGTTAAAAAATGAAACTATAACATTCTTTAACACTATACACAAAAATAAATCCAAAATGGATAAAAGACCTAAATGTAAGACCAGATACTATACAACTCTTATAGGAAAATATAGGCAGAACACTCTCTGATATAGACTGTAGCAAGATATTTTTTGATACCCCTCCTTGGGTAATGGAAAACAAAAATAAACAAATGGGACCTAATTAAACTCAAAATCTTTTGCACAGCAAAGGAAACCATAAACAAAATGAAAAGACAACCCACAGAATTGGAGAATATATTGGCAACTGATGCGAACAATAAGTGATTAGACTCCAAAATTTACAAAGAGCCAATGCAGCTCAATTAAAAAAAAAAAAAATAGAAAAATGGGCAGAAGACCTAAAGAAACATCTCTCCAAAGAAGACACACAGATGGCTAAGAGACACATGAAAAGATGCCCAACATCACTAATTATTTGGTAATTGCAAATCAAAACTACTATGAGATATCACCTCACACCAGCCAGAATGGCCAACATCAAAAAATCTGCAAACAATAAATGCTGGAGAGGGTGTGGAGGAAAGGAAACTCTCCTACACTGTTGAGGGAATGTAAATTGGTACAGCCACTATGGAAAACAGTATGGAGATTCCTTTAAAAACTAAAAATAAAGCTACCATATTATTCAGCAATCTTATTCTTAGGTGTATATCCAAAGAAAAACATGGTTCAAAAGGATACATGCACCCCAGTGTTCACTGCAGCACTCTTTACAGTAGCCAAGACATCGAAGCAACTTAAATGTCCACTGACAAAAGAATGGATAAAGAAGTTGTGGTACATATATACAATGGAATATTACTCACCCATTAAAAAGAATGAAATAATGCCATTTGCAGCAACATGGATGGACCTTCACTTTACTAAGTGAAGTAAATCAGACAGAGAAAGACAAATATCATATGATATAGCTTATATGTGGAATATAAAAGTAAAGAATGGTGCAGATGAACTTATTTATAAAACAGAAACAGACTCACAGACTTAGAGAACAATCTTATAGTTACCACGGGGAAAGGGTAGAGGGAAGGGATAGACTGGAATTTTGGTATTGGCATGTACACTCTGCTATATTTAAAATAAAATGCCTTAACATGAAATAAAAAAAAAACTGTACGGGTACTAGTACAAAAACAGAAATATTCATCAATTGAACAGAATATAGAGCCCAGAAATGAACCCACACTTCTATGGTCAATCAATCTGTGACAAAGGAGGCAAGAATAATCAATGGGGAAAAGACAGCCTCTTCAATAAATCCTGTTGTTAAAACTGAACAGCTACATGCAAAAGAATCAAATTGGACTACTTTCTCACCCCAAATATAACAATAAACTCAAAATGCATTAAAGACTTAAATGTAAAACCTGAAACCATAAAACTCGTAGAAGAAAACATAGGCAGTACTCTCTTTGACATCTGTCTTAGCAATATTTTTTGGATATGTCCCCTCAGGCAAGGGAAAGAAAAGCAAAAACAATCAAATGGAACTACATTAAACTAAAACGTTTTTGCACAGCTAAGGAAACTATTAGCAAAACCAAAGGACAACCTACAGAATGGGTGAAGATATTGCAAACAATATTTCTGATAAGGTTAATATCCAAAATATACAAAGAACTCATTCAACTCAAAAAAAAAAAAAGAACCCTATTAAAAGTGGGCAGAGGACTGGACAAACTTTTTTCTGAAGCCATACAAATGGGCAACAGACACATGAAAAGATGCTCAACATTCTTAATCATCAGGGAAATGTAAATCAAAACCACAATGAGATACTACCTCACACCTGTAAGAATAGTTGTTGTGAAAAAGACAACAAATGATAAATGCTGGTGAGGATGTGGAGAAAAGGGAACACTTACGCACTATTGGTGTGAATGTAAATTGGTGCAACCACTATGGAAAATATTATAAAATTTCCCCAATAAATTAAAAATAAAACTACTGTTCTATCCAGTAATTTCATTTCTGAATATTTTTCCATAGAAAACAAAAACACGAATTCAAAAAGATATATACACCCCAGTGTTCATTGCAGCATTATTTACAATCACCAAGATATAGGAACAACCTAAGTGCCCACTGATAGATAAATGGATAAGGAAGATGTGCTATGTTTATACAGCGGATTATTAACCATACAAAAAGAATAAAATCTTACCATTTGCAACAACATGGATGGACCTGGTGGGTATTATGCTAAATGAAATAAGCCAGACAGAGAAAGAGAAATACCGTATGATTTCACTGATATGTGGACTCTGAAAAACACAAGAAATGAATAAATGTAACAAAACAGAATAGACTCATAGATACAGAGAACTAACAGGTGGTTGCCAGAGAGGAGGTGAGGGAGGGGGATGAGAGAAATAGGTGAGGGAAATTAAGAGGTACAAACTTCCAGTTATAAAATAAATCAGTCACATGGATGTAATGCACAGCATAAGACATATAGTCAATAATTTTTTAATAACTTTGCATGGTGACAGATTGTAACTAGACTTATCATTTTTTAATGTATAAAAATATCAAATCACTATGTTGTACACTGAAACTAATATAATGTCAATTACACTTCAATAAAAAAAAAATCCTGTCTTTATCTGCCTGCAGTTTTGAGGTTAAACAACCTCTCTTTTTAAAAGCACACCCCTCCCCATTTCCTCAAATACATATGAGTGGAAGTAAACTGTTCCTAAACTTGGACTGTTGGTGTTATCCTTTTTGAGTTCTAAACATCTAAATTGTGGATCCTGGACTAGGGCATCTGCTCCTGTATCTACAAAAACTCTGTAACTTCCTGTCTCAATAGAAAATCCTAAATTTGGCCTCACACCTGTTTATGCAAGTAAAGGTCTCTTGATCTGTTTTTGGTGCCTTCTGACAATAAAAGAAGGACATGAGTGATTTAGTTATATCTATATTTTGTGTTTGGTAACTCCCAACATAAAAAATATTTCAACATACACAACACACACACGCACACACACACACACACAATCTCGCTTCTGACAATGGAAGAAAACAAATGAACAAATAGGGAAATGCAGGATGGCTAAGATGGAACACAGATGGATCATAATAACAATACACTTTTTTTTTTGGTTTTTGTTTTGTTTTTGTTTTTGATTTTGCTTTTGCTTGATAGCAATGCACACTTCTAAAAGTAACATTTTCTTTAATCAGGCCCAATACCTTGGAAGAGAGCCCATGAGAGCATAGTTGATGATTGAATTCCCACAGCTTTCAAAATACTATTTTCCCTCACTGAGCTGTCAACCCTCAAGGGCAGAAACTGTAGATTGCTAATACATGGCTGTAGTCTAGCAGTACAGCATATTCTTTGGTCTTGAGAAAATTGAAAAAACTGCCCATAGCTTGCAGTGGTTTCGTGTTCAGAAATCAAGAGGAATTTCCAAATGTAAAATTTATCGCTGATGGAACCTAAGTAGAGCGACAGAGCTCATATGGAAAAACTATAAACAAACTTCAAGTGACAGTCTTACCCAAGCCCATAGATTTTATATATCTTGGGCTGAGGGGTCCAGAGACATATTTCAATGTTAACAAACTGATACATAAAACCATTCTTGTGCAGCACAGGCTGTCTTCCCCAGGTCTATTTAAATTGCTCTACTCCTAAGGGAGATCAGAAGCCAAAATTTAACGTGTGTGTATGTGTGACTGTGTTCATGCCTTGCTATTTTTCAATTTTTTAAAACTTAAACCCAATTTTTTGGTTATTTATCCTGGCTTCTCCAATTTAAAATATATACATAGTCTATTTTTAGAGCAGTTTTAAGTTCACAGCAAAATTAAGCAAAATGTACAGAGAGTTCTCATATATCCTGACAAACCCACCCACAAGACTCCCTCCTTATCAATATCCCATACCAGAGAGGTACATTTGTTACAATCAATGAACCTACACTGACACATCATTATCAACCAAAGTCTATAATTTGCATTAGGGTTCACTCTTGGTGTTATATATTTATGGATTTGGACAAATATACAATGACATGTATCTACCATTGTAGTGTCATACAGAATATTTTCACTGCCTGCTGTGTTCTGGCTATTTATCCCTCCCTCCTCCCTAGCAACCACTGGAAACTACTGATCTTTTTATTGTCTCCATAGTTTTACCTTTTCCAGATTGTCCTATAGCTGGAATCTTACAGTATATAAGTTTTCAATTGACTTCTCTTAGTAATATGCATTTAAGATTCCTCTATATATTTTCATGACTTAATAGGGCATTTATTTTTAGCAAAGAATAATATTCCATTGTCTGGATGCACCACAGTCAATCTATCCGTTCTCCTACTAAAGCAATCTACTACATCTTAGTTGCTTTCAAGGTTTGGCAATTGTAAATGAAGTTGCTATAAATATCCATGTGCAGGTTTTTGTGTGGATATAAGTTTTTAATTCATTTGGGCAAATATCAAGGAGCACAATTACTGGATTCCATGGTAAGAGAGTGTTTCCTTTTGTGAGAAACTGCCAAACTGTCTTCCAAAGTGGCTCTACCATTTTGCATTCCCACCAGGAATAAATGAGAGTTGCACATTCTCACTATCATTCATTGTTGTCAGTGTTTTGGATTTTGGCCATTCTAATAGGTGCGTAGTGCTGCTCACTATTGTACTAATTTGCATTTCCATAGTGACGTGATATGGGGCACCTTTTCATATGCTTATTTGTTATATGTATATCTTCTTTGGTGTGATGTGTACTTAGATCTTCTGTCCATTTTTTAGTCAGCTTGTTTGTTTTCTTACTGTTGAATTTTGTGTTCTTTGTATCAAATAGCCTTTATCTAAGTCTTTTGCAAATATTTTTTCCCAGTCTGTGGCTTATCTTCTCCTTCTCTTCACCGTGTCTTCTGCAGAACAAAAGTTTTTAATTTTAATAAAGTTTGCTTATCAATTATTTCTTACATGGCTTGTGCTTTGGTACTGAATCTAAAAAGTCACCACCATAGCTAATGTCATACAAATTTCCTCCTGTGTTATCTTCTAGGACGTTTATAGTTTTGTATTTTATATTTATGTTTATGATCCATTTTGAGCAATTTTTGTTAAGAGTATAATGTCTGTTCATTTTCTTTTTTCTTTTCTTTTTTTTTTTTTCTGCATAGTGATATCTAGTCATTCCACCCAGCACCATTTAATGAAAAGACTATATTTTCTCCATTGTATGCCTTTGCTTCTTTGTCAAAGATCAGTTGAGTATATTTTATGGGTGTATATTTCTGAGCTCTCTATTCTGTCCCATTGATCTATTTGTTTATTCTTTCACCAATATTACACTGTAATATTGATTACTAAAGCTTTATAGTAAGTCTTGAAGGTTCATAGTGCCAGTCTTCCTACTTTGCTCCTCTCCTTCAGTATTATGTTGGCTATTTTCAGTCTTTTGCCTATCCATATACACTTTGTAATGAATTTGTCAATATCCACAAAGTCACTTGCTGAATATTTGATTTGATTTGCATTGAATCTGTAGTTTGATTTTAGAAGAGCTGACATCTAGACAAATTTGAGGTTTTGTATCCATATACATGGAAAATCTCTTATTTATGCAGTTATTTGTTTCTTTTTGTCTTATTGTTTTTATAATTGTCTCATATAGATCTTGGACATATATTTTTAGATTTATGCCTAAGTATCTCATTTTTTAGGAGGCTACCATAAATAGTACTTTTTAAATTTCAAATTCTACTTGTTTATTGCTGGTGTATAAAAAATGATTGACTTTTGTATATTAAACTTGTATTCTGCAATCTTGCTATAACCACTTACTAGTTCCAGGAATCCTTTATTAATTCTTTTGGATTTTCTACATAGATAATCATGTCATACTTGAACAAATACAGTTTTATTTATTTCACCTAAATCTGCATACTTTTATTTCCTTTTCTTCTCTTATTGCATTAGCTAGAACTTTGAGTACAATAATGAAGTGATGAGAGGGAACATTCCTACCTCAATAAAGCTTATTGTTTCTGACTATGCAGTATGATGATAGCCAAGGGTTTTCCTGTAGATGTTCTTTATCAAGTTGTGGAAACACCCTCTATTTCATAGTTTGCTTAAAGTTTTGTGTGTGTTTTTTTTTTATCACAAAAGGTGGTGGATTTTGTCAATTAATTGTTCTGCATCTGTTATTGGAATTATATGATTTTTATTTCTTAGTCTGATGTGATGGACTACATTAATTGACATTCTAATGTTGAACCAGCCTTGCATAACATGAATAAATCTTACTTTGTTGTGGTATATAATTTTTTGGAACATTGTTAGATTTGACTTGTTAATATTTTGCTGAGGATTTTTGCATCTATATTCATGAGATATATTGGTCTATAGTGGGTTTTTTTTTTTGGTGTTTTATTTTTATAATGTCTTTGACTGGTTTTAGTGTTAGGGTAATACTGGCCTCATAGGGTGGTTTAAGAAGTGTCCCCTCTGCTTCAAACTCTGGAACACATTATAGGGAATTGATATATTATTTCTTAAAGTGTTTGGTGGAGTTTACCAGTGACCAATCTGGGCCCTAATTTTATGTTATGTTATGTTATGTTATGTTATGTTATGTTATGTTATGTTATGTTATGTTATGTTATGTTATGCTATTTTATTCTTTTTATGTCTTAACATGCTGTTAACTATTATTCAGAGCAAAATAGGGAATCAGTTCTAGTCTAGATTATTAATCTGTGTTTCATGAACTTGCACAAAATGCATAATTATATGTACCTTAATGTCTTGGATATAAAATTAAGAAATTATATCAGAAAATTTCCAAGAATCCAACAGACTGTAATTCTGTGATGCTAAGGCATTTTAAATGTAAAAAAAGAAATACAAAACAACAACTAAAAGCTAAAATTATTAGTCACAAAACTGAAATTTCAATGAAGATATATTTCAATGAGGATATATATATTTTTAATTGGAGTATAGTTGCTTTACACTGCTGTGTCATTTTCTGCTGTACAGCAAAGTGAATCACATATATATATCCCCTCTGTTTTGGATTTCTTTCCCATTTAGGTCACCAGAGAGCACCAAGTAGAGTTCCCTGTGCTATACAGTAGGTTCTCATTAGTTACCTATTTTATGCATAGTAGTGTATATATGTCAATCCCAATCTCCCAATGCATCCCACCACCCCACCTTTCCCCTTTCGTATCCATATGTCTGTTCTCTACATCTGTGACTTGATTTCCACTTTGCAAATAAGATCATCTATACCATTTTTCTAGATTCCACATATATGTGTTAATATATGATATTTGTTTTTCTCTTTCTGACTTCACTCTGTATGATAGTCTCTAGGTCCACCCACATCTCTGCAAATGAAACAGTTTTGCTCCCTTTTATGGCTGAGTAATATTCCATTGTATATATGTACTGCATCTTCTTTATCTATTCCTCTGTTCATGGACATTTTGGTTGCTTCCATGTCCTGGCTATTGTAAAGAGTGCTGCAATGAACATTGGGGTGCATGTATTTTTTGAATTATGGTTTTCTCTGGGTATATGTCCAGGAGTGGGTTTGCTGTATCATAGGGTAGTTCTATTATTACTGTTTAAAGGAACCTCCATACTGTTCTCCATAGTGGCTGTATCAACTTACATTCCCACCAACAGCGCAAGAGAGTTCAATTTTCTCCACACCATCTCCATCATTTATTGTTTGTAGATTTTTTGATGATGCCCATTCTAGGTGATACCTCTTGTAATTTTGATTTGCATTTCTCTAATAATCAGTGGTGTTGAGCACCTTTTCATGTGTTTGTTGGCCATCTGTATGTCTTCTTTGGAGAAATGTCTACTTAGGCCTTCCACCCATTTTTGATTGAGTTGTTTGTTTTTTTTTTGATATGGAGCTGAATGACTCAGCTGTTTGTATATTTTGGAGATGGATCCTTTGTCTGTTGCTTCATTTGTAAATATTTTCTCCCATCCTGAGATTAGTCTTTTTGTCTTGTTTATGGTTTCCTTTGCTGTGCAAAAACTTTTAAGTTTAATTAGGTCCATTTGTTTATTTTTGTTTTTATCTTCATTATTCTAGGAGGTGGGTCAAAAAAGGTGTTCAGCCTATGTTTTCCTCTAAGAGTTTTGTCGTGTCTGGCATTATATTTAGGTCTTTAATCTATTTTGAGTTTATTTTTGTGTATGGTGTTAGGGAGTGTTCTAATTTCATTCTTTTATGTGGAGGTATCCAGTTTTCCCAGCACCAATTTTTGCAGAGACTGTGTTTTCTCCATTGTATATTCTTGCCTCCTTTTTCATAGATGTGTGGGTTTATCTCTGGGATTTCTATCCTGTTCCATTGATGTATATTTCTGTTTTTGCATCAGTACCATACGGTCTTGATTACTGTAGCTTTGTAGTATAGTCTGAAGTCAGGGCACCTGATTCCTCCAGCTCCATTTTTCTTTCTCAAGATTACTTTGGCTCTTCGGAGTCTTTTGTGTTTCCATACAAATTGTAAAATATTTTGTTCTAATTGTGGGGAAAATGCCATTAGTAATTTGATAGGGATTGCATTGAATCTGTAGATTGCTTTGGGTAGTATAGTCATTTTCACAATATTGATTATTCCAATCCAAGAACATGGTATATCTCTCCATCCATTTGTGTTATCTTCAATTTCTTTCATCAGTATAATATACTTTACAGTGTACCAGTCTTTTGCCTCCTTAGGTAGGTTTCTTCCTAGATATTTTATTCTTTTTGTTGCAAATGTAAAGGGGATTGTTATCTCAATTTTTCTTTCTGATCTGTCATTATTGGTATATAGGCATACAAGAGATTTCTGTGTATTAATTTTGTATCCTGCAACTTTACTAAATTCAATGATTAGTTCTAGTAGCTTTCTGGTGACATCTTTAGGAATTTCATAGTATTATGTCATCTGCAAACAGGGACAGATTTAGTTCTTCTCTTGCACTTTGGATTCCTTTTATTTCTTTTTCTTCTTTGATTGCCATGGCTGGGACATCCAAATCTGTGTTGAATAATAGTGGTGAGAGAGGACACCCTTGTCTTTTTCCTGAGCTTAGAAGAAATGCTTTCAGTTTTTCACCCTTGAGAATGAGGTTTGCTGTGAGTATGTCATATATAGCCTTTATTATGCTGAGTTTATTATGCTATTCCCTCTAAGCCTGCTTTCTGGAAAAGTTTTTATCATGAATTGGTGTTGAATTTTGTCAAAAGCTTTTTCTGCATTTATTGACATGATCATATGGCTTTTATTCTTCAATTTGTTAATATGGTGTATCACACTGATTGATTTGCATATATTGAAAAATCCTTGCATCAGTGGGATAAATCCCACTTGATCATGGTGTATGATCCTTTTAATGTGTTGTTGGATTTGGTTTGCTAGTATTTTGTCGAGGATTTTTGCCTATAATTCGTCGATGATATTGGCATGTAATTTTCTTTTTTTGTGATATCTTTGTCTGGTATTGGTATCAGGGTGGTGGTGGTCTCATAGAATGAGCTTGGGAGTGTTCCTCCCATGCCATTTTTTGGAAGAGTTTGAGAAGATTAGGTGTTATCTCTTCTCTAAATGTTTGATGCAATTCGCCTGTGAAGCTATTTTGTTGTGGACTTTTGTTTGTTGGAAGATATTTAATCACAATTTCAATTTCATTACATGTGATTGGTCTGTTCATATGTTTTATTTCTTCCTGGTTCAGTCTTTGAAGTTTAAACTTTTCTCTGAATTTGTCCATTTCTTCCAGGTTGTCTATTTTATGGGCATATATTTTCTTGTAGTAGTCACTTATGGTCGTTTGTGTTTCTCTGGTGTCAGTTGTAACTTCTCCTTTTTCCTTTCT
This sequence comes from Eubalaena glacialis, assembly GCF_028564815.1. Classification (NCBI taxonomy): domain Eukaryota; kingdom Metazoa; phylum Chordata; class Mammalia; order Artiodactyla; family Balaenidae; genus Eubalaena; species Eubalaena glacialis. The sequence goes on from NC_083734.1 coordinate 31,676,040, forward strand.
AATTTTATTGATTTGAGTCCTCTCCCCTTTTTTCTTGATGAGTCTGGCTGAACTTTTATCAATTTTGTTTATCTTCTCAAAGAATCAGCTGTCAGTTTCATTGATTTTTGCTATTGTTTTCTTTGTTTCTATTTGATTTATTTCTGCTCTGATCTTTATGATTTCTTTTCTTCTACTAACTTTGGGGTTTTTTGTTCTCTCTTCTCTAGTTGTGTTAGGAGTAAGTTTAGGTTTTTTATTTCAGATTTTTCTTGTTTCTTGAGGTAGGGTTTTATTGCTATAAACTAGCCTCTTAGAACTGCTTTTGCTAAATCCCATAGGTTTTGGGTCATTGTGTTTTAGTAACCATTTGTTTCTAGGTATTTTTTTATTTCCTCCTTGATTTCTTCAGTGATCTCTTGGTTATGTAGTAGCATATAGTTTAGCCTCCATGTGTTTGTGGTTTTTACAGTTTTTTTCTCCTGTCATTGATTCTAATCTCAAAGTGTTGTGGTCAGGAAAGATGCTTGATACAATTTCAAATTTCTTCAATTAACCAAGGCTTAATTTGTGACCCAAGGTGTGATCTATCCTGGGGAATGTTCTCTGTGCATTTGAGAAGAAAGTGCATTCTGCTTCTTTTGGATGGAATGTCCTACAAATATCAGTTAGTCTATCTAGTCTAATGTGTCATTTAAGGATTGTGTTTCCTTATTAATTTTCTCTCTGGAAGATCTAGCCATTGGCATAAGTGGAGTGTCAAAGTCCCCTAATATTATTATGTTACAGTCGATTTCCCCTTTTATGGCTCTTAGCATTTGCCTTATGTATTGTGGTGCTCCTATGTTGGGTGAATAAATATTTACGATAGTCATGTCTTCTTCTTGAAACGATCCCTTGATCATTATGTAGTGTCCTTCCCTGTCTCTTGTAATAGTCTTTATTTTAAGGTCTATTTTGTCTGATATGAAAATTGTTACTCCAGTTTTCTTTTGATATCCATTTTCATGGAATATCTTTTTCCATCCCCTCACTTTCATTCTGTATGTGTCCCTAGGTCTGAAGTGGGTCTCTTATAGACAACATATATATGGGTCTTGTTTTTGTATCCATTCTGCCAGTCTATGTCTTTTTTTTTGGAGCATTTAATCCATTTACATTGAAGGCAATTATCAATATGTATGTTCCTATTACCATTTTCTTAATTGTTTTGGGTTTGTTTTTGTAGGTCTTTTTTCATATCTTGTGTTTCCCACCTAGGGATGTTCCTTTAGCATTTGATGTAAACCTGGTTGAATGGTGCTTAATTCTCTTAGCTTTTGCTTGTCTATAAATCTTTTCATTTCTCTGTTGAATCTGAATGAGATTCTTGGTGGTTATAGTAATCTTGGTTGTAGGTTTTTCCCTTTCAACACTTTAAATATATCCTGTCACTCCCTGTGGCCTGCAGAGTTTCTGCTGAAAAATCAGATGGTAACCTATGAGGATTCCCTTGTATGGTATTTGTTGCTTTTCCCTTGCTGCTTTTAATATTTTTTCTTTGTATTTAATTTTTGTTGGTTTGATTAATATGTGTTTTGGTGTGTTTCTCCTTGGGTTTATCCAGTATGGGACTCTCTGCACTTCCTGTAAGTACATGATTATTTCCTTTCCGATGTTAGGGAAGTTTTCCACTATAATCTCCTCAAATATTTTCTCAGACCCTTTCTCTTTCTTTTTTTCTTCTGGGACCCATATAATTCAGATGTTGATTAGTTTAATGTTGTCCCAGAATTCACTGAGACTGTCCTCATTTCTTTTCATTCTTTTCTCTTTATTGGCAGTTATTTCCAATAACCGCCAATAATGGTGGCAGTTATTACCACCATTCTGTCTTCCAGCTCAGTTATCTGTTTTTCTGCCTCTGTTATTCTCCTATTGATTCCTTCTAGTTTATTATTCATTTCAGTTATTGTGTTGTTCATCACTGATTGTTTGTTTTTTAGTTCTTCTAGGTCCTTGTTAAGCATTTCTTGTATCTTCTCAATCTGTACCTCTATTCTATTTCTGATATCTTGGATCATCTTTACTATCATTACTCTGAATTCTTTTTCAGGCAGATTTCCTATTTCTTCTTCATTTATTTGGTTTTGTGGGTTTTTACCTTGCTTCTTCATCTGTAACATATTTGTCTGTTGTTTCATTTTGTCTAACTTACTGTGTTTATGGTCTCCTTTCCACAGGTTGCAGGGTTGTAATTCCTCTTGCTTCTGTTTTCTGTCCCCTGGTGGGTGAGTTTGGTCCAGGGGCTTCTGTAGCCTTCTTGGTGAGAGGGACTGATGCCTGATCTCTGGTGGGTTTAGCTGAGTCTTTTCCCTCTGAAAGGGTGTCTGTGAGCTTAGTACTACTTTAGGCAGTCTGTCTGCTCATGGGTGGGGCTGTGTCCCCGTCTTGCTGATTGTTTGGCTTGAGGTGTCAAACACTGGATCCTGCAAGCAGTTGGGTGGAGCCGGGTCTTAGAGTCCAGATGGATACCTCCAGGAGAGTGCATGCTGATTAATATTCCCTGGACCCAGGAATTTTCTGGAAGTCCAGCATCTTAGACTTGGTGCTCACACCCCAGAGACCTGGACCCAATCCCTGGCCAGGGAACAAAGAGCCTGCAAGATGTAAAGCATGGCCAGAGAAAAAAGAAAGAAAAGAAAAGAAAAAGAAAAGAAAACAAACAGACAAACAAAATCCAAGACAAATAGCAAAAACAAAAACAAACAGCAACAACTACAACAACAACATACACTCATAAAAAAAAAAAGAAAGAAAACAGACAAAACCCAAGACAAATGATAAGAACAAAACTAAACAAACAGAAACAAAGAAGCAGACAGAAAAATAAACCAGAGAAAACAAAAAAGTCAGTGAACAAAGAAAAGAACTCAAAGATGAAAGCAATCCATTAGGACTAAACTAACAAAACCAAAAAGTGAAAAACAAAAGAAAAACAGAAAGCAAACTAAAAAATAAGGCAAAGGAGACATAAAACAAACACATAAAAACGAAAAAAGAAATAACAAAAACAAGAAAAAACCACAAAACAACAAAAAATAGAGTAAAAATAGAAAAATAAAAAATACTGAAAACAATAAAATAAAAAGTAAAAATAAAAAATAATTAAAACAACACCACCAACAACTGAAAAAAAAGAAACAAACAAAAAATAATAGAATGAAAGAACATATAATTATCTCTTCTCTATGGATAAGACAACAGAAACAAATCTTACCTCACCTGTAGATAAGTCCTACTTTAAGGACTTAAAAACGTGGAAAGTGATTTTGGCACATCAGATAAAATTAGCAGCAATTGTTTGCTTTCCAAAAGTTTGCTCAATTATCAACATTTTTTACAACTACTTTTCCAGGCACTGATATGGATGCTGATTTATGAAGAAAATAAAAGTTTTCCCTGTCATAAGGAGACTGATATCTAAGAAATCTGAAGAAAAAGAAATGGCAATATGATGTATACAATGATGATGAGTTAGGAGTACTAAAGGGGTACAGATAATGAAGCGGTGCCTCCACCTCTAGTAGTCTCACACAACTGGCAGCAGAGTTTGAGATCTCCAGTCAAACCGATTCACCTTTGGCATTTATCAGCAAAAATTCTCTATAAATTAAGAACTAATCAAAATACAATACTTGACAAAAAGTGAGCAATATCTACATAGCCAGAATTAATCAGCATCTTTTAAAAGTTTGGACTCTTGGCATCTTCCTGTTTTAAGTGGTAATAATATTTCTGAAACCATCAAAAGTGATTATAAGAATTAAACAAGATGATGTATGAAATGTGCTTAGTAAAGCATTTAGCATATGGTGATATTTAGTTAATTGTACCTATTAAAATAAATGATTGCTCAGAAAAATGAGAATATATGAGTTATAAAACAAAAATTTTATTATTAGAGAAGGAAACAAGAATAAAAACTGTTAGAAGATATAGTCAAGAATATCTCCCATAAAGTAGAACTACATAGACAATAACAAAGAAAAATAGGAGATAAAATATATGAACATTTAAAAAATAGTTGAGAGATCCAACATCCAACTAACAGGGATTAGAGAAAATAGGAGGTGGATATTCTCTAAAAATTAATGTGCCCTGGAACTAAAGGGCATGGATCTCTATATTTATGGTTTCATGGAGAGCCCAAGTACAATAAATGAAGAAAAATAAAAGGCCCACATTAAAGTATATCATAATGAAATTCTACTACAATTAGATAAGGTGCTAAAAGATTCCTGAAAAAAGACAAGAAAAGGCAAAGTCTTTGGCATTGATGTTATGAACAGAAATACTGGAAATTAAGAGATAATGGAACAATGACTTCAAATTTTGAAGTACAATCATTTTTAAACTATAATTCTTGACCAAACCTATTATGAATAAAGTGTAAGAGGAGGACAAGGACATTTTAAGACATTATGGTCTCAAAAATGTTGTCTCCCATGTGCCCTTAATTAGTAAGTGCTATTAAAATTTTAAGAAATAAACTAACAAAGAGGTACGTATAGGATCTAGGAAACAGGAGGCTTAACATTGGTACAAAGAGTCCATAGTAGACACTGTGTAGGGTGACCTATAGAACAGTCCATTTGTTTGGAGAAGAAAGACAGATCACTCCTCCAGGGAGATGCTCAAGAAAGTAGGGAAAAAATATATGTGTATGTAAACTTGGACATGAGAAGTTTTCTAATGAATTTGAATATTTGGAGTATACATAATTAAAATTGTATTTGAATATTCTGAAAATAATACTAGTAGGTCTTTGAAAGATCTGCTTGGGATTTAAAAAAATTAATCTTTTCATAGAACAGCAGATTAAAAAATGAAACAAACATAAAATCTAGGAAGGAAAAGAAATATTGTTATAATATATTTTATTACTTGGTGCAACAGCGAACATTTATGAATAAGAATAATGCTATTATGATTACAAGATGCCAAAAATTTCCATGAAATTGAGTCAAGTTTGGAAGATGCATGGAAGGGAATATGGGGTTGGAGGGATCGGGCCAGTCAGAGAGTTAAATGTTTATCTGCTGTGAATGAAATCTGAAATCCCTTAACACAAATAGCAATATAATCAAATAGTTTTGAAACGTGGAAATGGTTGCTTTTGAAAAGTAGGTCTGGTTGGTGGGATGCAATGGGACGAAGACTGTTCCTTTTTGGTATGAACCTGATAACATTATTTGGATTTTAAATGATGTGTGTGCTTGTATAACTCTAATAAAAATCTAAAATGCATTTAAAATATTAACAAAAGTTGTGGCTTCCCAAGGGAATAAATTAATCACCTTTCTCCTTCAAAGAACTAAATCAAGTTTACCTTCTGCACTTGCTGAGTAAATTTAATGCAATTATAAAACCTATATTCCCACTCCCCATACCCAGCACACATACAACAAATATTTTCAACTGTCTTTAGATGCCTAAGATGTCATTAATGTATGGAAAAATCCTTTTTTTGTATAATTAAAAACAGTAGCATTTAATTCAAATGCATTTATAAAATTACTCTCATATATAAATTCATTTCCATGAACAGTAATTATTCATCAAGTTAACCTGCTTAAGTTGTTCTATGAGACTCTGTTCAACATTTCTGGAATGTTAACCTGTGATGGTAATGTTGGAAAAAGACATCCAACATAACTGAACCTTTGACATGCTAGTTAAGCATTAAGCTTTTAGTGAATGATCTCATCCCTGCTGAATATCAGAATTATCTGGGCCCAAAGAGAGTGCAAGATTGGTGTAATAGCTCCGCCCTGAAGGCAGAAAAGTATTTGATGCAGTTTCATCCATATTAAAACATCTTTTAGGGAAAATTGTTGCCCCCAGAGAAGCTACTCAAGGAACAAAAGTCTGACTCAGAGTTTTTTGATGAGGTCTGGTGTCAAAAAAAATTACCTGAATCAACTAGATCCCTTTAGTGCTGAATAAAAATATGAAGAGAAAGACAAGTAGAAAGATGTGGAGAGGATGAGGAAAAGAGAAAGAGAGAGAGAAATTTTCCATTGCTAGTGAGGCTGAAGAGTCCTGATAAAAAGATGGGTCTCAGTGGCCACAATGGGCCATGTGCAAGCCAAATTATAAGGAAATAGACTCTCTGAATGAACAGGAGATATGAGGTAAGAGGTGCAGTTTGGGATACTACATATTTGAAGAGAGGGAATATGTTTTGATATAGTCATTGTTGAGAGTGGGCCAGCAAGGTGTCAAGAAATAGAAAAGAAGATTACGCAGAAATGTTGCCTGCCCAGTTGTGTCTGGTGATCACAAATCTGTAGTTAACCTATCCCTAACTTTCTCTGTCAACATGAGGCCTTGGAAAGTTATTTACCCTTGTAGGTCTCTGTTTTTAAAATATAATTTAAAACATTTCTTTATCTATGATGCAAAGGAGATAGATTGTGCCCCAGTTGTTCCATCCAGCATGTAACAATAATATTCATCATTAGTAAGTCACTGGGTATGAGGCCTGGGAGTGGGAAGTAAAAAGTCTCACAAAGCAAATTCCTGCTCACAAACACTTCAAAGTCTTTGTAGACAAAATGTATCCTCACAACAAGTATCAGAGGCTCTGCATTCAAGCATCATATTGACTATAGCAGTTTCTTTCCAGTTAGAAGACATGTTAGTATAATTGATGATATCTTTCTAGTTCTCAAATAAGTGTTTCTCAGGGCTTTGGGAGAACTTAATTAATGCCACCTGATATTTTTCTTCTTGTGCTATATGTTTCCTAGCAGATTTCCTGCTGCAGCATTTTGATTATTTCTGTTTTGAAGCTTCTTCCTCTAAATTCCTCTTGGGGGTGGGGATCTGCAAGGAGATAAAAGTATGGTTTGTAATCTCATAGAGTGATTCAGGGATTAGAGCCCTGGCACTGAGTTCCTTGCTTATATCCTGTTTAGCTTGCCATATGAAACTCTGTTTAAAATGTCTGTGGAGTTTCATCTGCAATAGTAACACAGGAATCAGGAACCATCCATTGGAGCTTTGAAATGTCTCTGTTCTTTGTTGCTTTTCCTCTGATTTAAGCATTAAACTCTTAATACAGTGTACTTGACACAGATGAATATCAATGTCACCTAGGGAATTTTTTAAATATAATGTCAAGGCCTTGTACTTGGAGATTTAATTGATCTTGAGTATGCCCCAAGTATGCTTTTTTCCTTCAAGTTTTCCAGATGGTTCTCATGTGTGATCAGGATTGAGACTCACTGTTCTCAGAATAGAAAATGGCTAGGCTAAGTGAGTAAATTGTAGAACACCTTGGAAAAGAGTGCAGAACACCTTTTCTGATCCAAACAAAATACTTAAAAAAAATCCTCCAATATTTGCTAAATCAAAAATGTCAAGTGATATAGAGTGGGAAGGAGGTATGTTGAAGAAAGAGTGGATTAATAATGTTTGGGATTGGGAGCAGAGTGGGAGGGAGAATGGAGAGTTTGGGTGAGGGTTCTTTAGAATCTGAAATTTGCCCAGAGTATAGAAATTACATGCAAGATTTCTATATGAAACTCTTCATAAAACAGTTTGAGAAAAATTAGGTATATGTAAAGACATTTCTGATATTTTCCAGGTCCCTGTAACATTGCACTTGGTATGAGTATGATTCAGCTAAGGGCCTGTAGGCTAATGCTAATTTTCATTCCTGATCCCTTGATGCTAACAGAGGTCAAAACTTTGGAATGCTTCCTCTATGGATATGACTAAGCTGAAATACAGATACTTTTTTTTATTTTTGGAATGTAGGGCATGTTATTCAAAGTGGCAATATCCTGTTCAGAGGTTGATTAGCTGGCTGACTTGATTCAGGACTGAGTCCTTTTTACTACATCTGAGGACTGTCAATGGTTCAAAGAAAGCAAATTGTCATTATAGTTCATCTTCTTTTCATAATGCCCCCCCTCCTCTGGAATCATCCCATCCCTTGGGCCCCTGGTATTTGTTTGATCTTGCTATTTTCTTCCTCCAAACCTGTGTGACTTCCCCATCGCATTGTTTCTGAGTCTGCTATAACTGAAAATTTATGATGGCAGAATCACACATGTAGCATCTGGAGACATAGGTACGGTGTAAAGTTAAAGCAGGAGTTTGGCTTGAGGCATATCCCTTGTGAGCAGTCTAGAATGCCATTCATTTCTAAGTCTTGCTTTTCTAAACCCACAGGAAATAAATATGAGTAATATAGCCAGAGGATAGAGCTATGAATTTGTAATGGTGGTTCCCTGATGTGGGAAATCACCCTTTCTTTTCCCACCTGATACAAGTAGCCAATTTTAATTTATCTCTGAGGCAGAATTGAGGGTGAATTGACCATTTTTGCTGCTGCAAAAGGAAGAGAGAAGGTCTCCAGAGTGCATTTTCCCAAGGAACGGCTTTAAGAGAAAAGCCTGCTGATAATATACTTAATTTACACGCATTGTAAAGACTACTTCCTCCTGCTGCTAATTAGTGTGTGGCCCATTAATGTTGTGAGTCCAGGAGAAGCCTCACTCCTGGTCAGTCACTTAAAGAAGCATAGCCTGGGGAAATGCAAATTTCCTCCATCTCTGCAGAGTAATGAAACTGTCGGAAGAGTAATGAACTGAGGACTTGTACATACACAGTCATTAAAATGAATTTTAATTTAGTTTCAGATTCATAATATCTCTGCTAATTTAACCATTGTCCAGTTAAATTTTCTGTAAGACTTTGGATGAATTCTTTGGTTTTACAGTTAGGTTAATACACAGTGTTTATTTTATTTTATTTTTTAATAAAAACTTCTAAAAGCTAGATTGTTTCCTTGAAATATTGAAGGACATATAATCTTCTTTTTGAGGATTGACTCTACCAGAATAATATGATGTAGTATAGTGACTTTAATCCTAAAACCTCTCCAAACTAATTTCTGAGTGGGCAGGGCACTTTAGGATTATCCTTCCCTAGGTATTTGTCTCCAGTGTTTATCTCTGTCAGTTTTACATTATTTGATGTCTCAACTAGTTTTACTGTCATTATTTGGAGCATGTAGTTATTACCAAACTCCATTGTTCAAATTAATGAAAGTCTGCCTCATGTGGATAAAGTTCTCAAGTTTTAAGCCAAATAAATCTTTGTGTTCCATTAGCCACTAACAATCTGTGTGACTTTGGACTAGCTGATTGATAATGAAAATGCTGCATTGTATATCAGATGTAGAGAATTATCCTATTAAAGGAGATATTTTAATTAAAGGATCTAGCACAGAATCAAGCACATGGCACAAACTAAATAACTGGTAGATTTTGCTATTACCTCTATAACTACTATGAATTAAAGTGCTGGGTGTGGCTGAGTGGAAAAGCATATGAAACAACATTCATAGTTGACAGGTATGATCTAAGTTTTGATCTAGGTGGTGGAAATGCTCTACAAATTGACCAGCATTATTTATTTAAGTAAAAGTTCATTGAGTGGTGGACTTAAGATTTATGCATCTTACTAATTTAAAAAAAATGTGTTTTGTGAAAGCAGTTTATTATCACTTAACTGCTCTGACTTCAGAATCTTCCTGAAAATTAATGTGATCATCTTAATAAAACTGATATATTAGTAGAGTATATAAATATGAATCAATGTAGTTAGAAGATAATGCATATGAAATGGATGAATGAACGAGAAAGTAGGCGGTATACATAGTTTGCTTAGATTATAAAAGCTTTTATGATCATAGTTTTTAAAAATAATTTTTATTGGAGTATAGTTGATTTACAATGTGGTGTTAGTTTCAGGTGCACAGCAAAGTGAATCAGTTATATATATATATACATATATCCACTCTTTTTTATATTTTGTTGCCATATAGGTCACTACAGAGTATTAAGTGGAGTTCCCTGTGCTATACAGTAGGTTCTTATTAGTTATCTGTTTTATATATAGTTCATTTGTACCATTTTTTTTTACATTCCACATATAAGTGATATTATATGATATTTGTCTTTGTCTGACTTATTTCACTCAGTATGACAATCTCTAGCTACATCCATGTTGCTGCAAATGACATTATTTTGTGCTTTTTTTATGGCTAATATTCCATCATGTATATGTACCACATCTTTATCCACTCCTCTGTTGATGGGCATTTAGGTTGCTTCCATGTCTTGGATATTGTAAATAGTGCTGCAATGAACATTGGGGTGCATGTATTTTTTTGAATTATCATTTTCTCCAGGTATATACTGAGAAGTGGGATTGCTAGATCATATGGAGTTCTATATTTAGTTTTTAAAGGAACCTCCATACTGTTCTCCATAATGGTTGTACCAATTTACATTCCCACCAACAGTGTAGGAGAGCTCCCTTTTCTCTACATCATCTCCAGCATTTATTGTTTGTATATTTTTGATGATGGCCATTCTGACTAGTGTGAGGTGATACCTTATTGTAGTTTTGATTTGCATTTCTCTAATGATTAGTGATGATAAGTCTCTTTTCATGTGCATTTTGGCCATCCGTCTTCTTTGAAGAAATGTCTATTTAGGTCTTCCACCAGTTTTTTTGATTGTGTTCCCATTCTGTGGGTTGTCTTTTTGTTTTGTTTGTGGTTTCCTTTGCTGTGCAGAAGCTTTTAAGTCACATTTGTTTATTTTTGTTTTTATTTTCATTACTCTAGGAGGTGGATCAAAAAAGATATTGCTGCAGTTTATGTCAGAGTGTTCTGCCTATATTTTCCTCTAAGATTTTTATAGTGTCTGGCTTTATATTTAGGTCTTTAATCCATTTTGAGTTTATTTTTGTGTATGGTGTTAGGGAGTGTTCTAATTTCATTCTTTTACATGTAGCTGCCCAGTTTTCCCAGCACCACATGTTGAAAAGACTGTCTTTTCCTCATTGTATAGTCTTGTCTCCTTTGTCATAAATTAATTGACTATAAGTGCATAGGCTTATTTCTGGACTTTCCAACCTGTTCCATTGATCTATATTTCTGTTGTGGTGCCAGGACCATAATGTTTTGATGACAGTAGATTTGTCTTATAGTCTGAAGTCAGGGAGCCTGATTCCCCCAGCTACATTTTTCTTTTTCAAGATTTCTTTCCTATTTGGGGTCCATTGTGTTTCCATAAAAATAGTAAAATATTTTTGTTCAAATTCTGTGAAAAATGACATTGATAATTTGATAGGTATTGCATTGAATCTGTAGATTACTTTGGGTAGTACAGTCATTTTCACAATATTGATTCTTCCAATCCATGAACATGGCATTTCTCTCCATCTGTTTGTGTCATTTGGATTTCTTTCATCAGCATCTTAAGAGTTTTGAGAGTACAGGGCTTTTGCCTCCTTAGGTAGGTTAATTCCTAGGTATTTTATTCTCTTTGATGAAATGGTAAACGGGATTGTTTCTTTAATTTCTCTTTTTGATCTTTGGTTGTTAATGTATAGGAATGCAAGACATTTCCTTGTATAAATTTTGTATCCTGCAACTTTACCAAATTCACTGATGGGCTCTAGTGGTTTTCTGGTAGCATATTTAGAATCTTCTATGTATAGTATCATGTATCTGCAAACAGTGATAGTTTAACTTCTTTTCCAATTTGGTTTTAATTTATTTCTTTTTCTTCTCTGATTGCTGTGGCTAGAACTTCCAAAACTATGCTGAATAAAAATGGCAAGAATGGATATCTTGTCTTGTTCTGATCTTAGAGGAAATGCTTTAAATTTTTCACCATTAAGAATGATGTTAGCTGTGAGTTTATTGTATATGGCCTTTATTATGTTGAGGTAGGTTCCCTCTATGCCCACTTTCTGGACAGATATTTTTTATCATAAATGATTCTTGAATTTTATCAAAAGCTTTTTCTGCACCTATTGAGATGATCATATGGTTTTTATCCCTCAATTTGTTGATGTGGTGTATCAGATTGATTGATTTGCATATATTGAAGAATCTTTGTGTCCCTGGGGTAACTCCCACTTGATCATGGTGTATGATCCTTTTAATGTGCTGTTGGATTCTGTTTGCTAGTATTTTGTTGAGGATTTTTGCATCTATGTTCATCAGTGATATTGGCCTGTAGTTTTCTTTCTTTGTGACATCTTTGTCTGATTTTGGTATCAGGGTGATGTTGGCCTCGTAGAATGAACTTGGGAGTGTACCTTCCTCTGCAATTTTTTGGAAGAGTTTCAGAAGGGTAGGTGTAAACTCTTTTCTAATTATTTGATAGAATTTGCCTGTGAAGCCATCTGCTCCTGGATTTTTGTTTGTTGGAATTTTTAAAATCGCAGGTTCAATTTCAGTACTTGTGATTGGTTTGTTCCCATTTTCTATTTCTTCCTGCTTCAGTCTTGGGAGATTGCACCTTTCTAAAGATTTGTCCATTTCTTCCAGGTTGTCCATTTTATTGGCATACTGTTGCTTTTAGTAGTCTCTTATGATCCTTTGTATTTCTGTGGTGTCCATTGTAACTTCTTTTTCATTTCTAATTTTATTGATTTGGGTCTCTCCTTTTTTTTTTTTTCTGATGAGTCTAGCTAAAGGTTTTAAAATTTTGTTTATCTTCTCAAATAACCAGCTTTTAGTTTCATTGATCTTTTTTATTGTTTTCTTCATCTGTATTACATTTGTTTCTGCCCTAAACTTTATGATTATTCCTTCTACTAACTTTGGGTTTTGTTTGTTCTTCTTTCTCTAGTTGCTTTAGGTGAAAGGATAGGTTGTTTGTTTGAGATTTTTCTTGTTTCCTGAGGTCAGATTGTATTACTATAAGCTTTCCTCTTAGAATTGCTTTTGCTGAATCCCACAGGTTTTGGATTGTCATATTTTTGTTGTCATTTATCTCTAGGTATTTTTTTACTTCCTCTTTGATTTCTTCAGTGATCCATTGGTTGTTTAGTAACATATGGTTTAGCCTCCTTGCATTTGTGTTTTTACATTTTTTTCCTGTACTTTCATTCTTTCTTTTTTTAAACTATTTACAGACTTTCTCTTTTTTTTAATATATTTATTTATTTATATTTGGCTCTGTTGGGTCTTCATTGTTGTGCACGGTCTTTCTCTAGTTGCAGTGAGTGGGGGCTACTCTTCATTGAGGTGTGTGGGCTTCTCATTGTGGTGGCTTCTCTTTTTTCAGAGCACAGGCTCTAGGTGTGTGTGCTTCAGTAGTTGTGGCATGCCAGCTCAGTAGTTGTGGCTTGCGGACTCTAGAGCACAGGTTCAGTAGTTGTGGCACACAGGCTTAGTTGCCCCACCTCATGTGGGATCCTCCAGGACCAGGGATCAAACCCATGTCCCTTGCATTGGCAGGTGGATTCTTAACGACTGTGCCACCAGGGAAGTCCCCCCTGTACTTTATTTCTAATCTCATAGTGCTGTGGTCAGAAAAGATACCTGATATGATTTCAATTTTCTTAAATTTACTGAGGCTTGATTTGTGACCCAAGAGGTGATGTATCCTAGAGAATATTCCATGTGCACTTGAGAAGAAAATGTATCATGCTGCTTTGGATAGAATGTCCTATAAATATCAATTAAGTCAACCTAGTCTAATGTGTCAATTAAGGCCTGTGTTTCCTTATTGATTTTTTTCTGGATGATCTGTCCATTGGTGTAAGTGGGGTGTTAAAGTCCCCCGCTTTTATTGTGTTGCTGTCAATTTCCCCTTTTATGGCTGTTAGCATTTGCCTTATATATTGAAGTTGGGTGCATATATATTTACAATTGTTATATCTTCTTATTGGATTGATCCCTTGATCATTATGTAGTGTCCTTCCTTGTCTCTTATAACAGTCTTTTTTTTTTTTTTAAGTCTATTTTGTCTGATATGAGTATTGTTACTCCAGCTTTCTTTCGATTTCTGTTTGCATGGAAGATCTTTTTCCATCCCCTCAGTTTCAGTCTGCATGTGTCCCTAGGTCTGAAGTGGGTCTCTTGTAGGCAACATATATACAAGTCTTGTTTTTGTATCCATCTATCTATGTCTTTTGGTTGGAATATTTAATTCATTTACATTTAAGGTAATTATTGATATGTATGTTCCTACTGCTGTTTTCTTAATTGTTTTGGATTTGTTTTTGTTGGTCTTCTTTCTTCCCTTCTTCTTTGGTTCTATCCTCTTGTGGTTTGATTACTATCTTAAAAAAATTTTTTTTTAAAGTATTTGTTTATTTATTTATTTATGGCTGTGTTGGGTCTTTGTTTCTGTGCGAGGGCTTTCTCTAGTTGTGGCAAGCGGGGGCCACTCTTCATCGCAGTGCACGGGCCTCTCACTATCGTGGCCTCTCTTGTTGCGGAGCACAGGCTCCAGACGCGCAGGCTCAGTAATTGTGGCTCACGGGCCCAGCTGCTCTGCGGCATGTGGGATCTTCCCAGACCAGGGCTCAAACCCGTGTCCCCTGCATTAGCAGGCAGATTCTCAACCACTGCGCCAACAGGGAAGCCCTGATTACTATCTTTAGTGTTGTCTTTGGGTTGCTTTTCCTTTTTGTGTGTGTATCTATCAGAGTTTTTTTGGTTTACACTTCCCATGAGGTTTTGATATAGCAGTCTATAAACGTACAAAGTTGTCTAAGTCTCACAGTTTCTTTTTTGATGTCATATTTCTCTGTGGATGATTTCCTACTATTACTTTATGTTTGCCTTTACTGATGAACTTCTCCATTTGTGATTTTCTTGTTCCTAGTTATGGCTTCTTTTTTTTTTTTTTTTTCTACCTTGAATAGGTCTGTTAGCATTCATCGTAAGGCTGGTTTGGTGGTGCTGAATTATCTTAGCTTTTGCTTGTCTGTAAATCTTTTGATTTCTCCATTGAATCTGTATGATAGCCTTGCTGGGTAGAGTATTCTTGGGTGTAGATTTTTCCCTTTCATTACTTTTAATATATCATGCCACTCTCTTCTGGCCTGCAGTGTTTCTGCTGAAAAATCTACTGATAACCTTACAGGGATGTTACCTTTATGTTACTTGTTGTTTTTCCCTTGTTGCTTATCCTGTATGGGACTCTCTGTGCTTCCTAGACTTGGGGAACTGTTTCCTTTCCCTGTTAGGAGAGTTTTCAGCTATAATCTCTTCAAATATTTTCTCAGGCCCTTTCCCTTTCTCTTCTTCTTGTATCCCTATAATTTGAATGTTGTTGTGATTAATGGGAATGTTGGGGTGATTAATGTTGCCCTCATTTCTTTGCATTTTTTTTCCTTTATTCTGTCTTGTGGCAGTGATTTCCACCACTCTGTCTTTCAGCTCACTTATTCGTTCCTCTGCCTCATTTATTCTTCTAGTGTATTCAGCTAGATTCCTTCTAGTATATTTTTCATTTCATTTATTGTGTTGTTCACCTCTGTTTGTTTGTTCTTAAACCTTCTATCTCTGTGTTAAGCATTTCTTTTACCTTCTCGGTCTGTGCCTCTATTGTTTCCAAGATTTTGAATCATCTTTACTATCATTACTCTGAATTCTTTTTCAGGTAGATTGCCTATCTCCTCTTCCTTTAGTTGTTCTCATATGTTTTTGTTTTGTTCCTTCATCTGCCACATATTTCCCTCTCATCTCATTTTGTCTTACTTTCTGTGTTTGTGGTCTCCTTTCCATAGGCTGCAGGACCATAGTTCCTCTTCCTTCTTGTCTGCCTCCTGGTGGGTGTGGTTAGTCCAGGGGCTTGCGTAGGTATCTTGGTGGGAGGGAATGGTGTCTGCCCTCTGGTGGGTTAATTTGGGTGTTTTCAGGTGGCTGTGAGCTTAGTACTACTTTAGGCACCCTGTCTTCTGATGGGTGGGTCTGTGTTCCTATCAAGTTGGTTGTTTGTCCTGAGGATTTCCAATACTTGAACTTACAGGTTGTTGGATGGAGCCTGGTCTTGGTGCCAAAATGGGGGCCTCTGGGAGAGCTCACGCCAATCAATTTTTCCCAGAACTTCTACTACCAGTGTCATTGCCCCCTTAGTGAGCTACAGCTGACACTCACCACCCTGAGGGACCCTCAAAGACCCCCATGTAAGTCTAACCCAGGTTCCTGTGAAGGTACTGCTTTGTGCTGGGTCCCAGTGCATGTGAGACATTTTGTGCACCCTTCAATAGTGGAGTCTCTGTTTCCTCCAGCCCTATGGAGCTCTTGAACTCAAGCCCTGCTGACCTTCAAGGCTAAATGTTCTGCTGACCTTCAATGCTAAAGGCTCTTGATACCAGAACCTCAGACTGTCTTGGAAGGCTATTTTTATGTGGAAAAATTCCTGTGTAGCCTGTGTGGGTTTAATTTTTTTGGCATGGGCACTGTTTGTAGTATAGATGTCTGCCTCTTCTTTCTTCAGTGTATGCTGGCCGTTATCCCTTCAACAAGAGGTGTGACTGATGTTGTGGTGACCATAGCTTGCACTAGATATTGAGTAGGGTCTCCCCTTTTCTCTGTGGTTGTCACTGTCCTGTCAGGGATGGGGTCTGCTCCCTAGTTGTTGGAGAAGGAGCCCCCAGATCTCTTTCTTAGCTGTGTTTCTGATCTGTGGTGTTAGGTAGGTGGGATTGGAGCAATCCTATGGGGGAGACTCCACTGAGTATTCCTCCTCTGGAGCTGTTCACCTGTGGGTGTGGGTGTGCTCTGTTGGGTCACCTTTCAACAGTTGTGTGAGCTTTCATATTACACTGTTGTTGGCACTGCTCTTGGCCAAAACTTAACCATGGTTATGTTGGCAATTGGGCCTGGTGACTCTCACACATTGTTTTCACCAGGCCACCAACATAGATCCACTGAAGTCATGTCCCAAGATTGCAGTATTCATGGGTCTAGACTGCTGTGGGTGCTATGGAGACAGTGACACAGGTCCTATCCCACTTCCTCTCCTCTTCTTTGTCCCTTCTTCTTTCTTTAGTCATACCCAGTTACACAGGAAACTTTCTTGTCCTTTTAGGTGTCTGAGTTCCTCTGCCAGTGTTTAGCAGGTGCTCTGTGAGAATTGTTCCATTTGTAGAGGTAGCCTTGATGCATTTGTGGGGAGAGGTGCACTCTACGTCCTCCTACTCTTTGGCTGTCTTGACTTCTCCCTATATAAACATAGGCTTTTTGGATTATAAAACTACTGTATTTTTATTGTGAAAATTTGAAAAATGAAAATTTAAAAGCCCACAATCAAAATAATCAGTCATAGGCAATAACTCACAATGTCATCATTTCGAGAAAATCACAATTAGTATTTTGCTAAAAAAACCTTTTTGCATATATATACATATAAACATATATATGTCAAGTATACTTTAATAATGTGTCTTACTGGTGTAATTACTATTTTTATTTAATGATGTATTATATTTCCTGAATTTAGATGCTTTTGCATTATTTCTAATGTCTGCAGAAAAGTTCATAGTGTAAACATATAATTTATAAATAATATCTTATTCTGGCATTTAGATTAGTTCTCCTTTGGATTTGATTTAATTATAGTTACCTTGCAATAAACTTTTACAGAAAAACACTGAATATATCTACCTAGAAGTAGGATCGCTGGACTAAAATATATGTATATTTTAAACCTTTTGATAGCTTTATCCAAATTACCCTTTCAAAAACTTAGTTATTTACATTCCTGCCTCCAATGAATCAGAGGCCATTTCCTCACATGTTTGCCAATGACGAATACTAAGAAAACTAAACTCTCCCAAAGCAATAGGCAAAACACATTATATGCTGTAATATTTTGTTTACTTGTGTAGTTAAATGCTTTTTAATATATTTTACATTCCATTATTTCTATACATACTTTTGTTTACTTTCTCTACCACAGGCTTCATGTAATTGCAATTAAGTGTCATTTTACCTGGAGAAGGCATATTTTAAGTACAGTTGCACCGGGACTTGATCCAGGGACAACATCTGATTAAAATTCCACATGAGATCACATTCTCATAATTACCCAGCATCACAAGTCAGTAGAGATTTCTCTAATAAGGACAGTGGTTGTCTTCTTCAGTGAAATAAAAGGTGTCAAAACAAAACTAGGGTCTTTTTACTGGAAAATGAAGTGACCTTACTCTGTCTGCTCTGTTGGAGAATAAATGGTGAGACTGAACCATAGCAGACTACCTCCTTTTCCTTCTTTTTTCTGACCATAATGTTGGAGATTAGTAGCAATCATTGAGCCAGGGGGAAAACCATAATACACCATGTAGCTGTCCAGTTTTCCCAGCACAATTTATTGAGAGACTGTTTTTTTCTCCATTGTATAATCTTGCCTCCTTTGTTGTACATTAATTGACCATAGATGTGTGGGTTAATTTCTGGGCTTTCTGTACTGGTCCATTGATCTATATTTCTATTTCTGTGCCTGTACCATACTGTTTTGATGAGTATAGCTTTGAAATATAGCCTGATATTAAGGATCCTTATTCCTCCAGCTCCTTTTTTCTTTCTCAAGATTGATTTGGCTATTCAGGTTTTTGTGTGTGTGTGTCTCCATACACATTTTAAGATTTTTTGTTCTAGTTCTGTAAAAACTGTCATTGGTAATTTGATAGGGATTGCATCGAATCTGTAGATTGCCTTGGGTAACATAGTCACTTTGACAATATTGATTCTTCCAATCAAAGAATATGGTATATCTTTCCATCTATCTGTGTCACCTTCCATTTCTTTCAGCAGTGTCTTATTCTTTCTGGAGTACAGTTCTTTTGTTTCCTTAGGTAGGTTTATTCCTAGGTATTTTATTATTTTTGATGAGATGGTAAATGGGATTGTTTCTTTAATTTCTCTTTCTGATCTTTTGTTGTTAGTGTATAGAAATGCAACAGATTTCTGTGTACTAATTTTGTAACCTGCAACTTTACCAAATTCATTGATGAGCTCTAGTAGTTTTCTGGTAGCATATTTAGGATTTTCTATGTATAGTAACATGTCACCTGCAAACAGTGATAGTTTAAATTCTTCTTTTCCAATTTGGATTCCTTTTATTTCTTTTTCTTCTATAATTGCTGTAGCTAGGACTTCCAAAACTATGTTGAATAAAAGTGGCGAGAATGGACATTCTTGTCTTGTTCCTGATCTTAGATGAAATGCTTTCAGCTTTTCATGGTTGAGTATGATGTTAGTTGTACGCTTGTCACATATGACCTTTATTATGTTGAGTTATCTTCCCTCTATGCCCACTTTCTGGAGAGTTTTTTTGGTTTTTTTATCATAAATTGTTGTTGAATTTTGTCAAAAGCTTTTTCTGCACCTATTAAGATGATCATATGGCTTTTATTCTTCAATTTGTTGATGTGGTGTACCACACTGATTGCTTTGCAGATAATGAAAAATCCTCCCTGGGATAAAAAAAAAAAAAATCCCTGGGATAAATCCCACTTGATCATGGTATATGACCCTTTTAATGTATTATTGAATTCAGATTGCTACTATTTTGTTGAGGATTTTTGTGTCTATATTCATCAGTGATATTGGCCTGTAATTTTCTTTTTTGTTGTGTCTTTGTCTGGTTTTGGTATAAGGGGGGGTGGCGGCCTCATAGAATGAGTTTGAAAGTTTTCCTTCCTCTGTAATTTTTTGGAACAGTTTCAAAAGTGTAGGTGTTAGATCTTCTCTAAATGTTTGATAGAATTTGCCTGTGAAGCCATCTGGTCCTGGATTTTTGATCATTGGAAGTTTTTTAATCACAATTCCAATTTCAGTACTTGTGATTGATCATTCATATTTCTATTTCTTCCTGGTTCAGTCTTGGGAAATTTTACCTTTCTAGGAATTTGTCCATTTCTTCCAGGTTGTCCATTTTTTTGGCATACAGTTGCTTGTAGTAGTCTCTTATGATCCTTTGTATTTCTGCGATGATTGTTGTAACTTCTTTTTCATTTCTAATTTTATTGGTTTGAGTCCTCTCCCTTTTTTTCTTGATGAGTCTGGCTAACGGTTTATCAATTTTGTTTATCTTCTCAAAGAACCAGCTTTTAGTTTCATTGATCTTTGCTATTGTTTTCTTCATCTCTATTTCATTTATTTCTGCTCTTATCTTCATGATTCCTTTCTTTCTACTAATTTTAGGTTTTGTTTGTTCTTCTTCTTCTAGTTGCTTTAGGTGTAAGGTTAGGTTGTTTATTTGTGATTTTTCTTGTTTCCTGAGGTAAGATTATATTGCTACAAACTTCCCTCTTAGAACTGCTTTTGCTGCATCCCATAAGTTTGGATCATTGTGCTTTCATTGTCATTTGTCTCTAGGTATTTTTTGATTTCCTCTTTGATTTCTTCAATGATCCATTGTTTGTTTAGTAGCATATTGCTTTGCCTCCATGTGTTTGTGCTTTTTACAATTTTTTCTTGTAGTTTATTTTTAATCTCATAGTGCTGTGGTCAGAAAAGATGCTTGATATGATTTCAATTTTATTAAACTTACTGATGCTTGCTTTGTGTCCCAGCATGTGGTCAATCCTAGAGAATATTCCATGTGCACATGAGAAGACATGTATTCTTCTGCTTTTGGTTAGAATGCTCTATAAATATCAGTTAAGTCCATCTGGTCTAAAGTGTTATTTAAGGCCTGTGTTTCCTTATTGATTTTCTGTCTGGGTGACCTGTCTATGATGAAAGTGGGATGTTTAATTCCCCCACTATTATTGTGTTACTGTCCACTTCTCCCTTTATGGCTGGTAGTATTTTCCTTATATATTGAGGTTCTCCTATGTTGGGTGCATACATATTTACAATTGTTGTATCTTCTTCCTGTATTGATCTCTTGACTATTTGTGGGGAAACTGGACAGCTACATGCAAAACAAAAAAAATGAAATTGGAACATTCTTTAACACCATACACAAAAATAAACTCAAAATGGATTAAAGACATAAATGTGAGACTGGACATTATACAATTCTTTTAGGAAAACATAGGCAGAACACTCTGTGACATAAATCATAGCAATATCTTTTTGAGCCATCTCCCAGAATAATGGAAATAAAAACAAACATAAACAAATGGAACCTAATTACACTAAAAGCTTTGCACAGGAAAGGAAACCAGAAACAAAATGAAAAGACACCCTCAGAATAGGAGAAAATATTTGCAGATGATGTGACTGACAAGGGATTCGTCTCCAAAATTTACAAACAGCTTTTGTGGCTTAATATCATCAAAACAAATGACCCAATTAAAAAATGCACAGAAGTCCTAAATAGACATTTCTCCAAAGAAAACATACAGATGGCCAAGATCCATATTAAAAGATGTTCAACTTCACTAATTATTAGAGAAATGCAAATCAAAACTACAATGAAATATCATCTCACACCAGTCATAATAGCTATCATAAAAAATACAGAAACCATAAATCCTGGAGAGGGTGTAGAGAGAAGGGAACCCTCCTATGCTTTTGGGGTAATGTAAATTGGTGCAACCACTATGGAGAACAATATGGATGTTTCTTAAGAAACTAAAAATAGAGCTACCATATGATCCTGCAATCCCACTCCTGGACAGGTATACAGAGAAAAACATGGTTTGAAAATATACATGCACCCCAACATTCATTGAAGCACTGTTTACAAGACATGGAAGAAACCCAAATATCCATCAACAGATCAATGGATAAAAAGATTTTGTACTTATATACAATGGAATATTATTCAACTATTAAAAAGAATGAAATAATGCCATTTGCAGCAACATGGATGAACCTAGAGGTTGTCATACTGAGTGAAGTAAGTCGGAAAGAGAAATAGAAATATTATATAATATCCCTTATATGCAGAATCAAAAAGAAAAAAATGATACAAATGAATTTATTTACAAAACAGTAATAGACTCACAGACTTAGGGAATTAACTTATGGTTACTGGGGGAAGGGGTTGGGGAGAGGGAAAGTTCGGGAGTTTGGGATTGACATGTACACACTGCTATATGTAAAATGAATAACCAACAAAGACCTAGTGTATAGCACATGAAACTCTGCTCAATAGTATGTAACAACCTAAATGGGAAAATAATTTGAAAAATAATAGATACATGTATATGTATAACTGAATCACTTGCTGTACACCTGAAACTAACACAATATTGTTAATCAAGTGTACTCCAATAAAAAATAAAATGTTAAAAAACATAATACACCAGATTTATTAAAGGACTACCTTAAAAATATGTTGTTTTGGAATTTGTGCATAAGAGTGGGAATAGGGACAAAAAGGGCTACACCTTGAGTGTGTTGTGCCCCAGAACCCCTTCACTATATACACACTTTGATTAAACAATGCATTACAAAAATTCATGGGTCATTTGAGATGTAGTGATTTATTGATAAAGAGTTAGTAAAATGGATAAAAAAGAGGTAAGCATTCATTTTTTACTGTCCTATCAGCAGGTACATGTGAAGAATCTTTGCAGTATCCAAGCACCATCTTTTCCTGTCTAGTCCAGAAACCATCTCTATTTTTTGTTTATTTTGTTTTGTTTCACTTTATGGTCAATGACACAGTTTCTGGCTAATTTCAGTTCTCCCATCATAAGAAAGGTATAATTACTGTTATTGCTCACAATAATATAGCTCTTGGGAATCTGTTTATGTTGAAATAATATAGATCTTCTTACCTCTTTGGTTCCTAATATCTTTTATTTAATGCTGTTTACATACTCAGGATGCTTCATCATCCATCCTGCACCAGTGACCACTGACTTCAGATGACTTCCTTAAAGTTGTTACTTTGCTTTGATTATGATGCTCACAAGTGCAATTTTACCCAAATTATGTAGGAAAATGTGAACAAGAATTCATTTTCCAGTCATGTTAAATTTACAATTTGGAATTTCATAGCATGGACATAAAACTGTATCTATTATTGAACTCTTTAAGCAATGGTCACTGCACTCATAGAATGACCTCTTTCAATTTTGCAACATCTCTACTTATGTGAGGGGCCTGAAGGTAGAGTGAGATAAGTGGTCCCATTTGTTCAAGGAATGCCTTTCCCTCTAATCATCATGGAATAAGAACAACTCTGGAGATAACAATTTCATCAGTGTCAGACACCAGAAGGTAACAGTCAGAAAATCTTCTTTTGTTGAAGACTGATGGTTTGAAAAATCCCTTGAATGAGATAGACATGGCCACTCTTGGAAGACTGCTAGACCCTGGGTGCAGAGCCAGCAGTGGATGTGGAGTGGTAGCCTGGTTTTAGCACTGGAAGCCATATGGGCTAAAGACATTTGTCCCCACACCTGCTGCTCTTGGGTGCGATAGACCCAGGCAGCACCATGGTGAGAACCAACACATAAGTCCACACACGTAGCCTAAGCCCAAGGGGCAGCTGTGGACCAACCCATTAATAGTCCTCAATTCATCCCATGTGCATTGTGAGGGAGACTCACTCAAAATCAACACATAGTAGCTGGATCTCACACAACCCAGCAGAAAAACATTGCAGTGGCCAATAAGAGTAATCTGATCCATGGTCTGCCCTTGTGGGGATAGTATAGACATTGTTTTTTGGTCTTTCATTTCTGTTTTTGTTTTTGTCTCTGGTTACAAAACTGGCATCTGCACAATATTAAAAAGTTGATCAATTCTAAAAAATGTAACAAAAATAAGACAATGATAGTAGCATATTTCAGTGTTAATGTGTATAGTGGGCTTTGAAAAACTAGAGAGATAATGTTGGATTATAAATCAAAGAACAAAATATTTATATGTGAATCCAAACCAATTTAAACTTAATAAATTAATCACTGATCATCCTTACAGAACTATTCCAAATAACACTTGTAGACACACCCCTCTCTAGGCAGTGTGGCTTAACTCCCTCCACCTTGAGTGTGAGCTGTGCTTACTCAGTTTAAATGAATAGAGTATGAAAATAGAAAAATGGTAATTTTACAGTGGAGAAACTTGGCAAACACTGACTCAGCCAATTAATATCATACATGGAAATTCAGGTTGTTATCATGTATCCCCCTTATATGATATGAAGAAAAGGGCACTTCACCTCCGTGGTGCTCTTTCAAAAAAATGTATAAATCCAGATGAACCCAAATTGGGAAACATTCTAAAAAAGACCTGATGAGTATTCTTCAAATTTTTCAAAAACTTGGGGAAAAGAAAAAGAAAAAGAAAACACTGAGAAACCCTCGGAGATTCAAGAAGACTAAGGAAACATAGTGACCAAACATGATTATCCTACATTAGAACCTGGAACAGAAAAATGACGTTACTGGGAAAACTGGTGACATTTAAATCAAGTTTGTAGTTCAGTTAACAGTATTGTAACACTGTTAACTTCTTCACAATGTCAGTATTAGGGGAAGCTTGTTGTGAAGGGTTCACAGAAACTCTCTACACTATCTTGGCAAACTTTCTGTAAATTTGAAATTATGTCACACTAAAAAGCTTTAAAAAATGCTAGTACATTCCTAGCCAGTTTTTTTTTCCTGCAAACACTTTTTCAAACAAAGAAATGTTTATAATTTCTATGCGATTTAATATCTATTTTACAACTTACAGTTTCATCACGTGTGTTTCAATGTCATTAAGAGTTCATAGAAACTTTTAACAGGAGCATATTATTTTATGAATAATTTACTTAACTATTTGAATATCATTGAACATATAGATTTTAGTACTTTTTATTATTACAAATAATTTTGTGATTAAAATATCTTTGTGCAGAAATCTTTATGTTCTATTTGGTTTATTTATTTAGAAAGTTATTTCAGTAAGTGAGAATGAAAAGCCAAAAAGAATACGAACTAAAAAAAAGAAGTTTCTGATATATATTATCAACTTCCTTTGCAGAGAGTTTAGTGACTCATTTTAAAAAAAGTAAGTGATATCTGAAAGACACTAGAATATCATGAACAAAATTATATCAAGAACAAACTAAATGAGACTGTTACGCTTTAAGAAGAAAGAGAGAGAGGAAGTTGTATTCTCATAGTAGGAAGTAAAATCTTCCAGCCCAAGCAGATATTACACACATTTGGATCAAGATCAAAGGAAGCAAGAATGTTAAAAAAAAAAATCAAAATTAAAAAAATGGGGAAAATATACTTATTTTTCTAAATCTACTTGTGTGTGTGTGTGTGTGTTTGTGTGCGTGCATGCAAAGGGATTTACCAACAACCACTCATCCAGTTTCAAGCATATTGAAAACAGAAGGACTAGCATCTGATCCTGGTTCTACCAATTATGAGTTGTAATTCAGGTTGAGTCCTTGTATCTGTCTCAGCCTCAGTTTCCTCACATAAAAGGAGACAATATTAAAGTAGATATTTTTGAAAATCATTCCTTTACATTTCTCCACTAGTAATCACCAGGGATTTATTCATGCTTCTAAGTTTGTAGAGAAATATTTGATTAGCTCCCCCTGTCTAATGGAGGGGTAGGTATATGAGATTTCTAATAACTATGCTCATCTGTTTCCCTTTTGAATATGGAGTTTGAGACGCTACATGCCCTGCAGACTTCTGGTTAATATAAAGGATTGTGGTCATCCTACCCATCTTTCCTGAATATGTTCACCTGAAACATGCTGTCCACTCGTGTACTCCAACAGTGGCTTCTCTACTGGATTGACTACCCATTCCCTAGCTTATCAATCATTATGCTTTGTTGTGATTACTTTATGAGGGCATGGGCCAAGCAATTAGTTTTGAGAGAATGAGACAAGCTGACTCTGGTCATTGTGCTAAGATCTAAGGATATCTCTAATTAGACTCTACTTACTTTAAATTAAACATCTTGTTGGCTCTTAAAATTTAGAAAAATAAAAGCTCAGTTGTCTTATGGTGAACATGAAGTAACATTATTACCTACTATTTGACTTTTATGGACTATTGTCACCATGTACATGTGCCCTTTTTTTCTCTGCATATCCAACCCCAATCTTGTTTTCAATGCCCTGTCCAAATCTTTCTCTTGCCTTGAGTTTTCTTTAATTATTTTTTTCTTACCTCTTCCCCAAATTCACACAAATCTTGACTTCCTTTAATGTTTAACAGTTTTTAAAGTAAAACTTAACTACATATTTACCACATGCTGGTTTGTGTGTGGTATGGATAGAGGGATGGTTATTTAACATAACTCCTGAGCTTCCTGAGTTATGAAGCCCTGGAGTTGAATCTCAGCTTTAACATTTACTAGCTATGGGACTTTGGGCAAGTTACAGAACCTCGCAGAGTTGCATTGCTCCTTCTGTAAAACAGTGGAAATAATTCCTTTGCAGGCTTCTTGTGTGGCTTAAGTAGGATATTCATCATGTAAAATGCCTTGCTTTAAGTGCTCAGTTTTATTTCTAACTTTCCCTCTCCTGGTTGTTGTTTATTTTCTTATAAAATAAAGTTTTGGTTAAACAAGGAATATTAGCAACATTGAAAGCATTTTGGAAAATTAAATGTCACAGATTTAGCATACATCAAACACCTGGTCCAGAGAAAGTCAGGGCCGAGTTT
Organism: Eubalaena glacialis; assembly: GCF_028564815.1. Classification (NCBI taxonomy): domain Eukaryota; kingdom Metazoa; phylum Chordata; class Mammalia; order Artiodactyla; family Balaenidae; genus Eubalaena; species Eubalaena glacialis. The sequence continues at coordinate 31,702,431 of NC_083734.1, forward strand.
TTAAAATACTGCTAAATAAAGTTTGCCATGTTAAATCAGGTTTGCTCTCTTGTCTTGATTATTTGCTTTAGTAACTCTTTCCCCATTCTTATATAACATATTTTAGTTAGTTATTTTGTGGTTAATATTTAAACTTCATCTCAACGCCTTCAGTTCTGTTAATAACTAAACTGGTTGTGGATAAGTCATCATTAAATGGCCTAGGAGATCTGTAGAATGTAGAGTGCTCTGTATGTATTAGCTGAGGTCTGAATTGCTGATCTTATAAGAAATGTGGCATGTGTAAAGAGTAATTGTTATCTTGTTTTGATAGCTTCCAATGCTGAGTAATTAAACATTGCTTATCTAGTGTTCTGATGTTAATTACATTCCCATTTGCCAGAGGCTACATGTTCCCCCAAATGCCCAAAGACAGTAACTGGGAAAAAGCAGATAAGTTAGAGGCAAGTAGTAGATATCTACATTTATCTACTTTAAGCAATTAATTTTGATGTTACTCATAGGGGTTCATCAATCTTGAAGTTTGACTCTTGAAGGGCTAGAATCTCCAAGTGGTCAAGAATGTGATAACCATGGTTTCATCAGAACACTCTGTTCCTTCTAATTTTAGCTGTGATGTTTATGTATTACATTATTGAAGAACACATTTCCTTGCTTACAGAAGCAGAGAGTGCTCTTTTGAAACTGTGTAACAGTGGCAAATGGCTAAATCTCCTTTGTTACCTGGCCAGAAACTTTAGTCATTAAATCTTTTACTCCCTCAGTCACAAAAGGCCATCCCCCTTTTTGAGAGACTAGAAAACCACAAAGGATTCTGCTCTAGGAAATTATTGTATTTTCTCATGTTTGAGACAGATAGTAGAGGTTGCTGATGAAGCCATGTGTTCCTTAGCTTTATCTTATGCTCTTATCAAATTTGGTGTTGTTGCCTGTTCTTTAAAACAAAACAACATTAATAGAAAAACAATATTATTGGGGAAAATTGTGAAAAAAATGACAGATAAGGAGATATCTTTTCTAAGAAAATATTCTTAGAAAATGTCCACCCTGAGGAGCTTCAAGATGGCAGAAGAGTAAGACGCAGAGATCACCTTCCTCCCTACAAATACATCAGAAATACATCTACATGTGGAACAACTCCTACAGAACACCTACTGAACGCTGGCAGAAGACCTCAGACCTCCCAAAAGGCAAGAAAATCCCCACGTACCTGGGTAGGGTAAAAGAAAAAAGAAAAAACAGAGACAAAGAATAGGGACGGGACCTGCATCAGTGGGAGGGAGCTGTGAAGGAGGAAAGGTTTCCACACACTAGGAAGGCCCTTCACGGGCGGAGACTGCGGGTGGCAGAGGGGGGAGCTTCAGAGCCATGGAGGAGAGCGCAGCAACAGGGGTGTGGAGGGCAAAGCGGAGAGATTCCCGCACAGAGGATCAGTGCCAACCAGCACTCACCAGCCCGAGAGGCTTGTCTGCTCATCCGCTGGGACGGGTGGGGGCTGGGAGCTGAGGCTCGGGCTTCGGTCGGATTGCAGGGAGAGGAGTGGGGTTGGCTGCGTGAACACAACCTGAAGGGGGCTAGTGCGCCACAGCTAGCTGGGAGGGAGTCTGGGAAAAAGTCTGGAGATGCCAAAGAGACAAGAGACTATTTCTTGCCTTTTTGTTTCCTGGTGCGCAAGGAGAGGGGATTAAGAGCACGGCTTAAAGGAGCTCCAGAGATGGGCGCAAGCCACGGCTATCAGCATGGACCCCAGAGACGGGCATGAGATGCTAAGACTGCTGCTGCAGCTACCAAGAAGCCTGTGTGTAAGCACAGGTCACTCTCAACACCTCCCCTCCAGGGAGCCTGTGCAGCCTGCCACTGCCAGGGTCCCGTGATCCAGGGACAACTTCCCCGGGAGAACGCACAGTGTGCTTCAGGCTGGTGCAATGTCATGCAGGCCTCTGCTGCTGCAGGCTAGCCCTGCATCTGTAACCCTCCCTCCCCCTGGCCTAAGTGAAACAGAGCCCCCGAAGCAGCTGCTCCTTTAACCCTATCCTGTCTGAACAAAGAACAGATGCCCTCAGGTGACATACACGCAGAGGCGGGTCCAAATCCAAAGCTGAACCACAGGAGCTGTGTGAACAAAGAAGAGAAAGGGAAATACCACCCAGCAGCAACAGGAGCAGTGGATGAAACCACCACAATCAACTTGATGTACCCTGCATCTGTGGAATACCTGAATAGACAACGAATCATCGCAAATTGAAGAGGTGGACATTGGGAGCAATGATATATATAATTTTTTCCCTTTTTCTCTTTTTGTGAGTGTGTATGTGTATGCTTCTGTGTGTGATTTTGTCTGTATAGTTTTGCTTTTACCATTTGTCCTAGGGTTCTGTATGTCCATTTTGTTTTTTCTTTACTTAAAAAATTTTTTTTCTCTTAATAATATTTTTTATTTTAATAACTTTATTTTATTTTACTTTATTTTATTTTATCTTCTTCTTTCTTTCTTTCTTTTTTTTCTCCCTTTTACTCTGAGTGATGTGGAGGACAGGCTCTTCACGCTCCAGCCAGGCATCAGCGCTGTGCCAGTGAGGTGGGAGAGCCAAGTTCAGGACACTGGTGCACAAGAGACCTCCCAGCTCCACGTAATATCAAACGGTGAAAATCTCCCAGAGATCTCCATCTCAATGCCAAGACCCAACTCCACTCAACGACCAGCAAGCTACAAAGCAGGACACCTTATGCCAAACAACTACCAAGACAGGAACACAACCCCATCCATTAGCAGAGAGGCTGCCTAAAATCATAAAAAGGGCACAGACACCCCAAAACACACTACCAGACGTGGACCTGCCCATCAGAAAGACAAGATCCAGCCTCATCCACCAGAACACAGGCACTAGTCCCCTCCACCAAGAAGCCTACACAACCCACTGAACCAGCCACTGGGGACAGATACCAAAAACAAAGGAAACTATGAACCTGCAGCCTGTGAAAAGGAGACCCCAAACACAGAAAGTAAAGCAAAATGAGAAGACAGAGAAACACACAGCAGATGAAGAAGCAAGGCAAAAACCAACCAGACCTAACAAATGAAGAGGAAATAGGCAGTCTACCTGAAAAAGAATTCAGAATAATGATAGTAAACATGATCCAAAATCTTGGAAATAGAATGGAGAAAATATAAGAAAGGTTTAACAAGGACATAGAAGAACTAAAGAGCAAACAAACAGAGATGAACAACACAATAAATGAAATTAAAAATTCTATAGAGGGGATCAATAGCAGAATAACTGAGGCAGAAGAATGGATAAGTGACCTGGAAGATAAAATAGTGGAAATAACTACTGCAGAGCAGAATAAAGAAAAAAGAATGAAAAGAATTGAGGGCAGTCTCAGAGACCTCTGGAACAACATTAAATGCACCAACATTCGAATTATAGGGGTCCCAGAAGAAGAAGAGAAAAAGAAAGGGACTGAGAAAATATTTGAAGAGATTATAGTTGAAAACTTCCCTAATATGGGAAAGGAAATAGTTAATCAAGTCCAGGAAGCACAGAGAGTCCCATACAGGATAAATCCAAGGAGAAACATGCCAGGACACATATTAATCAAACTATCAAAAATTAAATACAAAGAAAAAATATTAAAAGCAACAAAGGAAAAACAACAAGTAACACATAAGGGAATCCCCATAAGGTTAACAGCTGATCTTTCAGCAGAAACTCTGCAAGCCAGAAGGGAGTGGCAGGACATATTTAAAGTGATGAAAGAGAAAAACCTACAACCAAGATTACTCTAACCAGCAAGGATCTCATTCAGTTTTGGTGGAGAAATTAAAAACTTTAAGACAAGCAAAAGCCAAGAGAATTCAGCACCACCAAACCAGCTTTACAAAAAATGCTAACGGAACTTCTCTAGACAGGAAACACAAGAGAAGGAAAAGACCTACCATAACATACCCAAACAATTAAGAAAATGGTAACAGGAACACACATATCAATAATTACCTTAAATGTAAATGGATTAAATGCTCCAACCAAAGACATAGACTGGCTGAAGGGATACAAAAACAAGACCTGTATATATGCTGTCTACAAAAGACCCACTTCAGACCTAGGGACACATACAGACTGAAAGTGAGGGCATGGAAAAAGATATTCCATGCAAATGGAAATCAAAAGAAAGCTGGAGTAGCAATTCTCATATCAAACAAAATACACTTTAAAACAAAGACTATTACAAGAGACAAAGAAGGACACTAAATAATGATCAAGGGATCAATCCAAGAAGAAGATATAGCAATTGTAAATATTTATGCACCCAACACAGGAGCAACTCAATCCATAAGGCAAACACCAACAGCCATAAAAGGGGAAATCGACAGTAACACAATCATAGTAGGGGACTTTAACACCCCACTTTCACCAATGGACAGATCATCCAAAATGAAAATAAATAAGGAAACACAAGCTTAAATGATACATTAAACAAGATGGGCTTCACTGATATTTAGAGGACATTCCATCCAAAAACAACAGAATACACATTCTTCTCAAGTGCTCATGGAACATTCTCCAGGATAGATTATACCTTGGGTCACAAATCAAGCCTCGGTAAATTTAAGAAAATTGAAATAACATCAAGTATCTTTTCCGACCACAACTCTATGAGACTAGATATCAATTACAGGAAAAAATCTGTAAGAAATACAAACACATGGAAGCTAAACAATACGTTACTAAGTAGCCAAGAGATCACTGAAGAAATCAAAGAGGAAATCAAAAAATACCTAGAAACAAATGAACATGAAAACACAATGACCCAAAACCTATGGGTTGCAGGAAAAGCAGTTCTAAGAGGGAAGTTTATAGCTATACAAGCCTACCTTAAGAAACAAGAAACATCTCAAATAAACAACCTAATCTTACACCTAAGGCAATTACACAAAGAAGAACAAAAATACCGCAAAGTTAGCAGAAAGAAAGAAATCATAAAGATCAGATCAGAAATAAATAAAAAAGAAATTAAGGAAATGACAGCAAAGATCAATAAAACTAAAAGCTGGTTCTTTGAGAAGATAAACAAAATTGATAAACCATTAGCCAGACTTATTAAGAAGAAAGGGAGAAGACTCAAATCAATGGAATTAGAAATGAAAAAGGAGAAGTAACAACTGACGCTGCAGAAATACAAAGGATCATGAGAGATTACTACAAGCAACAATATGCCAATAAAATGGACAACCTGGAAGAAATGGACAAATTCTTAGAACAGCACAACCTTCTGAGACTGAACCAGGAAGAAATAGAAAGTATGGACAGACCAATCACAAGGACTGCAGTTGAAACTGTGATTAAAAGTCTTCCAACAAACAAAGCCCAGGACCAGATGGCTTCACAGGCGAATTCTATCAAACATTTAGAGAAGAGCTAACACATATCCTTCTCAAACTCTTCCAAAATATAGCACAGGGAGGAACACTCACAAACTCATTCGACGAGGCCACCATCACTCTGATACCAAAACCAGACAAAGATGTCACAAACAAAGAAAACTACAGGCCAATATCACTGATGAACATAGATGCAATAATTCTCAACAAAATAATAGCAAACAGAATCCAACAGCACATTAAAAGGATCATATACTATGATCAAGTGGGGTTTATCCCAGGAATGCAAGAATTCTTCAATATAGGCAAATCAATCAATGTGATACACCATATTAACAAATTGAAGGAGAAAACCATATAATCTTCTCAATAGATGCAGAGAAAGCTTTTGACAAAATTCAACACCCATTTATGATTAAAACCCTCAAGAAAGTAGGCCTAGAGGAAACTTTCCTCAACATAATAAAGGCCATATATGACAAACCCACAGCCAACATCGTCCTCAATGGTGAAAAACTGAAACCATTTCCACTAAGATCAGGAACAAGGCAAGGTTGCCCACTCTCACCAATATTATTCAACAGCAATCCAAGAAGAAAAAGAAATAAAAGGACTCCAAATTGGAAACGAAGAAGTAAAGCTGTCACTGTTTGCAGATGACATGATACTATACATAGAGAATCCTAAAGATGGCACCAGAAAACTACTAGAGCTAATCAATGAATTTGATAAAGTTGCAGGATATAAAATTAATGCACAGAAGTCTCTTGCATTCCTATGCAGTATTGATGAAAAATCTGAAAATGAAATTAAGAAAACACTCCCATTTACCAGTGCAACCAAAAGAATAAAATATATAGGAATAAACCTACCTAAGGAGACAAAAGACCTGTATGCAGAAAATTATAAGACACTGATGAAAGAAATTAAAGATGATACAAATAGATGGAGAGATATACCATGTTCTTGGATTGAAAGAATCAATATTGTGAAAATGACTTTATTACCCAAAGCAATCTACAGATTCAGTGCAATCCCTATCAAACTACCACTGGCATTTTCACAGAACTAGAACAAAAAATTTCACAATTTGTATGGAAACACAAAAGACCCTGAATAGGCAAAGCAATCTTTTTTTTTTTTAAACAAAATTCACATTTTATTTAGGTTGAAATAAACTATACAAAATTGATTTTCTTCACCAAAAATAACAGCAATATTTTCTGTATTATTCCTAGATAAACCACAAAACACTTATTTTTGTAGGTTTTCTAGGTTTTGCTTGAAAATCAAGATGAGGCAGTAGATATAGTCATGGAAAAAGACAGAAGAAAACAGACTAATCAGTTGTCAGTATCCATGGTCTCTGATCCTGTCTTGACCATGAAACAGAAGTGTTCAACATATACCTGTCAAAAAGCTTATGAAGATGTAGGCTCAATAAAGGAATGTAAACAGCAACAATCAGATGTGGAACAACAATGGCAGGCTCTTCCATTCAAACTTTAACTATAACTTGTTCCTTCAACTGCATTTGATAAAGGCAAAATCTACACTGAAATCCTTGTTTGGCGAGCTCACATGTTTCTCTTACAGCCTGATCATTTTAACGGTCCCTTACAGATTTTTAACAGCATACTTAAAACTCCTACTATTCAAAGGTCAGTCATGAGCTTCATTGTAATGTTTTATAAAATGTATTCCTTCCTCCCATACCTCCTCAAAATTTATTTCTTCAAAGAACTGATAACTAAGTACCTGACAATTGGATCCACAGTGACAAATGTTATATCTAAAATGACTTAACTAATACAATTCAAACTAATACAATTTCAAAGTGCCATTAGCAGAGACCACACAGAGTGTAACATGGTACTTTCAATGCTATCTTCTGGTCTCCAAAGCATGGGACAGTTAGGTCTCCAAAGCATGGGACTTCAAACGGGCCATTTAAACAGGCAGATTATCAATGACTAATGTACTCAATGGGAGGCCTACAGGTCAAGATATTCAGTGATTAAGTGGCCTACGTACACCTTACAACTTTTCTGTAAGATATTTTCAAATTTCTTACAGATTTTTTCAAATATCAAATATAAGAGAAAGCTTATTTTAAAAGTCTCTTAGGTATTTTCAATGGTTTCTGAATTATCTGTAGGAAGCTCTGACTTACTTGTATAGAGTTTGATATATGTATCCACCATTAAATCCAAATCGTGTTTTATATCAAAATTTTTGTTAAGCAAAGCCAAGTTACTTGACCTTTGGTCTGTCAAAGTGTTCCTCAGGTATGCTTTGAGACGCTTTCGTCCATTTTCATAGCGTTCATTCTCAACCTTCATCACAGGAAGAATACATAGGACCTTCAGCAATGCATAAACATTAGGAAAAAACTTGATGTCTGGCAGATGAAGGGCTTCATAAATAGTGGATGGAAGTTCTATATCTTTCCCTCTGTGTTTCCACTTGATTCTCCAACAATGCAGCTCAGCAGAGAGTGTGTCAGGATTAGGTAAATCACTTCTGTACATGTAAGCATGATGCTCCTCTGATGTATTGAATTTAAGCTGTCCCATGACAGAGGGTACCAGAGACAAGCATTTAAGAGCTTTGAGGTGTTGTTCTGAGAATATATCTTTCAGTTCCTGAATAATGTGTTCCACTGTTGGAACACTTAGAGTTTCTTTATAGTAACTCTCAGAGGTTAGCTGAGATTCCAGGTTACCGTGCTGAGCTCTGCGAAATTTCCCTGGGAGTTTCATCTGAATATCAATTTTGGCTGCCAAATTTGTGGCTTCCTCAAACCAAAATTCATGATAAACTTCGATATTTTCCATCACTTCATTTAGTGAATGCAGCACTGCAGTCAAACTACTGGCTGCAAAGAAGACATCAGAAGTTTGCCCCTGAAGATTTTTCCCAAAGGCTCTTGTAAAAGACAGAACATTTTTAAGAACAACAATGGTAACGATGAAGTCAAAATCTGTTACTGCACTACAGAGTACAAATGCTCGGCCAGCTCTACAGTTATTCCATCTAACATTTGTGTCACTATTTATACCATCTAAACATAAAACAAGTGCTTGTAGGAGGTCCACTAAGATTTCAAAAGCATCATGCCTGCCTGTCCACTGAGAATGGCAAATTTCCTTCAGTTCTTTGCCCCTTTCGTCATTGTTCTGAAATAGGACAGAAATTACATTGTCAAGCTCTAAAAGCAGTTGTGGTGATCGATGGAAAAAAGAACAAACTTCCTCAATTGTTCCTAACGCGACAGATACTCCAATAACAGGCACTGATTTTGCCAACCACATATTTAAGGCACAGGAAGAGCAGAGTGTGTAGATAGCTTGGGGATATTTCTCTAAAAGTCTAGAAGCAACAACTTTCATTTTGGAAGAAAATCCACTGGACACAATGTAAGCCTGGCCACGACAGTACTCCATGTTTAATCCCCACTTCTCAGTTATCGTAGTGTGAAATTTCACAGCCAAAATTTCTGCATCAGCTTCATAAGGCAGGAAGCCCACAAATTCCTCTCTTAGGTTGTGAGCTTCGTCAACAAACCTCACCAACACAGGCAGGTGCTCTTCCCCTGCTATGTCCACCACATCGTCAGTGACGATGGAAAAGAAGTGAGAGTCTCTCACTTCCCTGAGGGTTTCTTCCCGAATGCAGCTCTCACAGATCTCTAGCATCTGTTTCTGCTGTGTTTTTGAACAGAACAATGTGTTAACTGCTGTTGTCTCAAAGCGCTTTCTCAGAACCTCTTCACCAGAATTGATCTGGCACTCCAGCAGTGCTTGAAAGTTATCAGGAGTAAAGAGACCTTCTGGGATTTCATCAGCTTCATGTCCATCCAGAAGTATGTTCTGTTTTCCCATAAGAATCAAAATTTCAAATAAAGATTTTAAGTATTCTTTGTTTTCTTTCTCTTCAAGGGTTAAAGGTAAAATGTCTCCATCCTGCTCTTCACCCCCTTCTTCTGCACTGGGGTTCTGAGCATTGCTGTTGTTTATTTCCTTATGTTTTGGTTCCTGTTCAGAAGTTTCATCAATTTTTTTCTGTTTCAGTGTCCTGATTTCATCTTCACTCAATTCTTTTATTCGTTTTCTGTGTCTACTGTGTGGATTATTCAAATGGCTGGTAAGATCAAATATTGTTGGTATTGCATTATCTCGAAGAACTGTCCTATAAGGGCTAGTTCTACAGATCATAGATGTCTCAAAGTGTTTGGCACACAATCGATAATGTTTATTTAGTTGATCAGGTGTTTTATCTTCTAAGTCTGCTCTCCTACAATTCTCCACCCACTTCTGGCATCTGGCTGGATCCCGCGGGAACCTGAAAAAGGCCAGGTCTGACTGCGTGCTCTTCCGCGTGCAGTTGGGGGCTGCGCAGAAGTTCGGCATCGTCGTCTGCCCGCCGGCTGGCCCAGCCCTCCCCTCCCCGCCTCCTCAGGGCAGCCCGCCCGCCCGTCGGGGCCGGGGAGGGGAGCCAGCCAAAGCAATCTTGAGAAAGAAAAACACAGCTGGAGGAATCAGGCTCCCAGTCTTCAGACTATGCTACAAAGCTACAGTAATCAAGACAGTATGGTCCTGCCACAAAAACAGAAATATAGATCAATGGAACAAGATAGAAACCCACACACATATTGTCACCTTATCTTTGATAAAGGAGGCAAGAATATACAGTGCAGAAAAGACAGCCTCTTCAATAAGTGGTGCTGGGAAAATTGGACAGATACATGTAAAAGAATGAATTTAGAACACTCCCTGACACCATACACAAAAATAAATTCAAAATGGATTAAAGACCTAAATGTAAGGTCAGACACCATCAAACTCTTAGAGGAAAACCTAGGCAGAACACTCTATGACATAAATCACAGCAAGATCCTTTTTGACCCAGCTCCTAGAGAAATGGAAATAAAAACAAAAATAAACAAATGGGACCTAATGAAACTTAAAAGCTTTTGCACAACAGTGGAAACCATAAACAATATGAAAAGTCAACCCTCAGAATAGGAGAAAATATTTGCAAATGAAGCAACTGACAAAGGATTAATCTCCAAAACATGCAAGCAACTCATGCAGCTCAATATCAAAAAAACAAACTACCCAATCCAAAAATGGGCAGAAGACCTAAATAGACATTTCTCCAAAGAAGATATACAGATGGCCAACAGACACATGAAAGAATGCTCAACATCATTAATCATTAGAGAAATGCAAATCAAAACTACAATGAGGTATCACCTCACACCAGTCAGAATGGCCATCATCAAAAAATCTACAAACAATAAGTGCTGGAGAGGGTGTGGAGAAAAGGGAACCCTCTTGCATTGTTGGTGGTGGGAACGTAAATTGATACAGCCACTATGGGGAACAGTATGGAGGTTCCTTAAAAAACTAAAAATAGAACTACCATACGACCGTGAAATCCCACTACTGGGCATATACCCTGAGAAAACCATAATTCAAAAAGAGCCATGTGCCAAATGTTCATTGCAGCTCTTTTTACAATAGCCAGGACATGGACGCAACCTAAGTGTCCATCAACAGATGAATGGAGAAAGAAGATGTGGCACATATATACAATGGAATATTACTCAGCCATAAAAAGGAAGAAAACTGAGTTATTTGTAGTGAGGTGGATGGAACTAGAGACTGTCATACAGAGTGAAGTAAGTCAGAAAGAGAAAAACAAATTCCATATGCTAACACATATATATGGAATCTAAAACAAAAAAAACAAAAAAAACAAAAAAAAAAATGATCAGAGGAACCTAGAGGAAAGACAGGACTAAAGATGCAGGCCTACTAGAGAATGGACTTGAGGATACAGCGACGGCAAAGGGTTAGCTGGGACAAAGCGAGACAGTGGCATGGACATATATACACTACCAAACATGAAATAGATAGCTAGTGGGAAGCAACCGCATAGCACAGGGAGATCAGCTCAGTGCTTTGTGACCAGCTAGAGGGGTGGGATAGGGAGGGTGGGAGGGAGGGAGATGCAAGAGGGAAGAGATATGGGGACATATTGTATGTATAACTGATTCACTTTGTTATAAAGCAGAAACTACCACACCATTGTAAAGCAATTATACTCCAATAAAGATTTTAAAAGAAAAAAAAAAAGAAAATGTCCCCCCAAAATGAGCAGAGTGGAAATAGACAATCGACAAAAAAAGAAAGTTAAATGAATAGCATACAAATAAGATAGTCAAATTCAGTATTGATCAGGGACTTACTAATTAAAATTTCAATGAGATATCACTTTTATCCACCAGTGTGGCAATTTAAAAAAAAAAAAAAAAGGATAAGAACTACTGCTGGCAGAGATGTGAAGAAAAGTACACTTGCATGAGTTCCTTTTGGAAATATAAATATTAAACCATTTTTACAGAAGTATGAAGGAAAACTTACTAAATTTAAAAATAAATGTAACTGTAGTAATCCCTCTTCTGGAAATCTGTCTTAAAGATATAAATGTCCTAGTTGAATACTTTAGCATATGCATGTTTATTAAAGTGTTCATAGTGGGCATAAATACCCGTGAATAAATGACTATCAATAGATTGGTTGAATAAACTATGCACACCCACAATATTGAATATTATGTAGCCAAAAAAAAATAGTTATATCAATTGACATGGATAAATTTCTATTAGTTATTATTGAATAAGCAACACAAAAACAAATGATTTAAATTAAATTTTAAAATAAATATGCATGTTACACAGAAAATTATGTATTTCCAGTTTCATACACAAGTTTAAATATTTGTAAAATGTACAGCTTTCAACCATAATTGTATATGGTTAAATGAGGTGGGAACAAATTTGGAAAAATACAAAAGTGGACACCAGGTTTTTAAAGTTGGTTACCTGTGGGATGAGGTGGGGGAATTGGTGGAAGTGGGTGGAGAAGAGGAAAAGAGGGAAGTGAAAAGTAATTAAAGAAAAAAACACTGCAGTAAGATAAAATAGAATATGCAATATGATACTCTTTATATAAATAATACATATGAGTACATATATGTTTATAAAAATTAGAAAAAAAGTTAATGTCTACCAACATGAGATGTATATATTGTCAAGGTAATAAAAATAAGTTGTTCAAAATTAAAGACAGTGGTTCCCTATTGTAAGTAGTATGGCTCTGGGTGGGAACAAGAGGTATGAGATGCAATTGAAGAAGGGTGCCTAAGGTCTCCAAAGCTATTAACATTTGTTACAACATTGTTAATTTTTATATCTTATGTATACATGCTGTATATTGGTTTATATATATGAAATGTAGCATAATATTAAAATGCAGTTCTACATGCAATATGTAAAATTACTTAGCAAGTAGCTAAGTAATGTGGGAAGCATGATTTTTTTTTTAATAAAACCAAGCAAACAAAAACCTAAAACTTCCTAAAACACACATATAGTTTCAGAAGCTACATGTATGTCAGGTTTCAATTTAATATAGATTCATGAACACAGAAAAGTTGTGGAAGGAACTGTGAAAGAAAACTCAAAATGGAGTTTCTAAAGAGAACTCTCTAAAATGGAGCTTAGAGACCAATGAGGAAGTGAGACTTAGCACATCTCAGCCCAGATGGAATTTGAATTTTTGACCACTTATTGTCTTAATGCAGGCATCCAGAACATCTTCACAATATTCCAGAAACTCAAGAAAATTATCACACCCTTACCGTAAATAACTGATGAGATATTTATTTCTTGCATAAGAGCCAACCATAATACTTTAAAGACAACTTTAACAACCTTGTGGCATTTCCCTTTATAAACCCCTGACACTTTCTCTTCCCTAGAACACTCTTTCAGTTTTATCCAAATCTTTGTCTCCCAAATTGCAATTCCCAAGACCCCAAAAAAGCTCTCTGTTCTTTGCAGCCTCCATCAACAGAGTTTAGCAAGGATTTTAACACTGAATGGAGTTTGGGGATGAAGTGGAGTGGGATTCAATGATGGGAAAGAAATTTTGTTATTGTTTTGCCTTTGTTTACCTTTCTACTGTATTATCTCCTTGTGTAAAAAACATTTCTCATACTACTGTTGCAATTTGGAAAGGAAAAAAAGGAAAAAAAAAAACCTTTAAGAGAGAACATTACCAAAAATACCTATGTAATTGGAAAAATGAGATTGATACACACTTTGCTAAAAATATTTTTCTCCCTTTAAATTCAGCTCAAAAGTTCCCTCTTTCCAACAGTCTTTCTTGTATTTTTTATCTCACATCAGTATAGATTCTCCCTTATTGCGCATTGCATTTGACTGTGAAAATCAATGTAATTACTGGAATTATAACAGTTTATTTGTCTGTTTCCTTCACTAGAGTTGGGATTCCAATGTTTTAAATCTCATTATTTCTGGTTTCTAGCATGGTCCTAGAGTCCCTACAGGAATGCAATACATTACTGAGGGTTCTCCTATCACTTCACTATTTTATTTTAATGAGGTAGCAAAATAAATAATATAGACAATAAATTTTATAAAAAATCTAAAAACATGAATAATCTCAAATCCAAGAGTAATATCTACCAAAATGTGTGCTATTGTGAACAAGGAAATATGAACTAGGTGCTTTGTTCAGAGATAGTACTTTAATATTTATGGGAAGAAAGGCATCTTAGAAAAATAATTTAATACATATGTGTGTTTTCAAAAGCTGTGGCCAAGGTAAGGTGGGTGGTATCATTGTTTCAGGTATTTGCTGTGCACCTTGTGAGAAGAATATACATCTCCATTTCATTGACATTACACTTGGATTCACATACATTGCTGGTGGGTGTGTTAATTGGTGCAAGCATTTTGGAAGATTGTTTGGCAGTATTTAATAAAGTTCAACATGTGTGTCATTGGAAATAGTCAATAAGCTATCTATAATAAGAATAGAGAGGAACCAAGATGGTGGAGTAGAAGGACGTGCTCTCACTCCCTCTTGCAAGAACACCAGAATGACAACTAACTGCTGGACAATCATCAACAGGAAGACACTGGAACTCACCAAAAATACACCCCACATCCAAAGACAAAGGAGAAGCCACAATGAGATGGTAGGAGGCGAGCAATTACAGTAAAATCAAATTCCATAACTGCTGGGTGGGTGACTCACAGACTGGAGAACACTTATACCAAAGAAGTCCACCCACTGGAGTGAAGGTTCTGAGCCCCATGTCAGGTTTCCACCCCGGGAGTCTGACAATGGGAGGAGGAATTCCTAGAGAATCAGACTTTGAAGCCTAGTGGGATTTGATGGCAGGACTGGGGGAAACAGAGACTCCACTCTTGGAGGGCACACACAAAGTAGTGTGCTCATCGGGACCCAGGGGAAGGAGCAATGATCCCAGGGGAGACTGAACCAGACCTACCTGCTAATGTTGCAGGGTCTCCTGCAGAGGCAGGCAGTGGCTGTGGCTCACTGTGGGGAGAAGGACACTGGCAGCAGAAGTTCTGGGAAGTACTCCTTGGCGTGAGGCCTCCCAGAGTCTGCCATTAGGCCATTAGCCCAACCAAAGATCCCAGGTAGGCTCCAGTATTGGGTTGCCTCAGGCCAAACAACCAACAGGGAGGGAACCCAGTCCCACCCATCAGCAGTCAAGTGGATTAAAGTTTTACTGAGCTCTGCCCACCAGAGCAACAGTCAGCTCTACCCACCACCAGTCCCTCCCATCAGGAAACTTGCATAAGCCAATTAGATAGCCTCATCCACTAGAGGGCAGAGAGCAGAAGCAAGAAGAACTACATTCCTGCAGCCTGTGGAACAAAAACCACATTCACAGAAAGATAGACAAGATTAAAAGGCAAAGGGCTATGTACCAGATGAAGGAACAAGGTAAAACCCTGGAAAAACAACTAAATGAAGTGGAGATAGGCAATCTGCCAGAAAAAGAATTCAGAATAATGATAGTGAAGATGATCCAGGACCTCGGAAAAAGAATGGGGGAAAAGATAGAGAAAATGCAAGAAATGTTTAACAAAGACCTAGAAGAATTAAAGAACAAACAAACAGAGATGAACAATACAATAACTGAAATGAAAACTACACTACAAGGAATCAATAGCAGAATAACTGAAGCAGAAGAACGGATAAGTGACCTGGAAGACAGAATGGTGGAATTCACTGCTGCAGAACAGAATAAAGAAAAAAGAATGAAAAGAAATGAAGACAGCCTAAGAGACCTCTGGGACAACATTAAATGCAACAATATTCGCATTATAGATGCCACAGAAGGAGGAGAGAGAGAGAAAGGACCCGAGAAAATATTTGAAGAGATTATAGTTGAAAACTGCCCTAACATGGGAAAGGAAATAGCCACCCAACACTGGGAAGCACAGAGAGTCCCATACAGGATAAACCCAAAGAGAAACAGACCGAGCACATAGTAATCAAATTGGCAAAAATTAAAGACAAAGAAAAATTATTGAAAGCAGCAAGGGAAAAACGGCAAATAACATACAAGGGAACTCCCATAAGGTTAACAGCTGATTTCTCAGCAGAAACACTACAAGCCAGAAGGGAGTGGCATGATATACTTAAAGTGATGAAAGGGAAGAACATACAACCAAGATTATTCTACCCAGCAAGGATCTAATTCAGATTCGATGGAGAAATGAAAAGCTTTCCAGACAAGCAAAAGCTAAGAGAATTCAGCACCACCAAATCAGATCTACAACAAATGCTAAAGGAACTTCTCTAAGTGGGAAACAGAAGAGAAGAAAAGGACCTACAAAAACAAACAAAACAATTAAGAAAATGGTCATAGGAACATACATATCAATAATTACCTTAAATGTGAATAGATTAAGTGTTCCAACCAAAAGACACAGGCTTGCTGTGGATGCAAAAACAAGACCCATCTATATGCTGTCTACAAGAGACCCACTTCAGACCTAGGGACACACACAGAATGAAACTGAGGGGATGGAAAAAGATATTCCATGCAAATGGAAATCAAAAGAAAACTGGAGTAGCAATACTAATATCCGATAAAATAGACTTTAAAATAAAGACTGTTACAAGAGACAAGGAAGGACACTACATAATGATCAAGGGATCAATCCAAGAAGAAGATATAACAATTATAAATATATATGCACACAACATAGGAGCACCTCAATACATAAGGCAACTGCTAACAGCTATAAAAAGGAAGTCGACAGTAACACAATAATAGTGGGGGGACCTTAACATCTCACTTACACCAATGGGTAGATCATCCAAAATGAAAATAAATAAGGAAACAGAAGGTTTAAATGACACAATAGACCAGAGAGATTTAATTGATATTTATAGGACAGTCCATCCCAAAACAGCAGGTTACACTTTCTTCTCAAGTGCGCACAGTATATTCTCCAGGAAAGATCACATCTTGAGTCACAAATCAAGCCACAGTAAATTTAAGAAAATTGAATCATGTCAAGCATCTTTTCTGACCACAATGCTATGAGATTAGAAATGAATTACAGGGAAAAAAACGTTAAAAACACAAACACGTGGAGGCTAAACAATACATTACTAAATAACCAAGAGATCACTCGAGAAATCAAAGAGGAAATCAAAAAAAACCTAGAGACAAATGACAATGAAAACACGACGATCCAAAACCTACGGGATGCAGCAAAAGCAGTTCTAAGATGGAAGTTTATAGCTATACAAGGCTACCTCAAGAATCAAGAAAAATCTCAAATGAAGAATCTAACCTTACACCTAAAGGAACTAGAGAAAGAAGAACAAACAAAACCCAAAGTTAGCAGAAGGAAAGAAATCATAAACATCAGATCAGAAATAAATGAAAAATAAATGAAGGAAACAATAGCAAAAACCAATAAAACTAAAAGCTGGTTCTTTGAGAACATAAACAAAATTGATAAACCATTAGCTAGACTCATCATGAAAAAAAGGGAGAAGACTCAAATCAATAGATTTAGAAATGAAAAAGTAGAAGTAACAACTAACAAAGGATCATGAGAGATTACTACAAGCAACTACATGCCAAAAAAATGGGCAACCTGGAAGAAATGGACAAATTCTTAGAAAAACACAATCTTCCAAGACTGAACCAGGAAGAAATGGAAAACATGGACAGACCAATCACAAGTAATGAAATTGAAACTGTGATTAAAAATCTTCCAACAAACAAAAGTCCAGGACCAGATGGCTTCACAGGGGAATTCTATCAAACATTTAGAGAAGAGCTAACACCCATCCTTCTCAAACTCTTCCAAAAAATCGCAGAGGAAGGAACACTCCCAGACTCATTCTATGAGGCCACCATCACGCTTATACCAAAACCAGACAAAGATACTACAAAAAAAGAAAATTACAGATCAATATCACTGATGAATATAGATGCAAAAATCCTCAACAAAATACTAGCCAACAGAATCCAACAACACATTAAAAGGATCATACACCACGATAAAGTGGGATTTATCCCAGGGATGCAAGGATTCTTCAATATACACAAATCAATCAATGTGATACAGCATATTAACAAATTGAAGAATAAAAACCATATGATCATCTCAATAGATGCAGAAAAAGCTTTTGACAAAATTCAACACTCATTTATGATAAAAACTCTCTAGAAAGAGGACATAGAGGGAACCTACCTCAACATAATAAAGGCCATATACGACAAACCCACAGCAAAAATTATTCTCAATGGTGAAAAACTGAAAGCATTTCCTCTAAGATCAGGAACAAGACAAGGAGGTCCACTCTCACCACTATTATTCAACGTAGTTTTGGAAGTCCTAGCCACGGCAATCGGAGAAGAAAAAGAAATAAAAGGAATCCAAATTGGAAAGGAAGAAGTAAAACTGTCACTGTTTGCAGATGACATGATACTATACATAGAGAATCTTAAAGATGCCACCAGAAAACTACTAGAGCTAATCAATGAATTTGATAAAGTTGCAGGATACAAAATTAATGCACAGAAATCTCTTGCATTCTTATACATTAATGATGAAATATCTGAAAGAGAAATTAAGGAAACACTCCCATTTACCATTGCAAAAAGAGAATAAAATACCTAGGAATAAACCTACCTAGGGAGACAAAAGACTGGTGTGCAGAAAACTATAAGACACTGATGAAAAAAGTAAAGATATTACCAACAGATGGAGAGATAAACCATGTTCTTGGATTGGAAGAATCAATATTGTGAAAATAACTATACTACCCAAAGCAATCTTCCAATTCAAGGCAATCCCTATCAAATTACCAATGGCATTTTTTACAGAACTAGAACAAAATATCTTAAAATTTGTATGGACACACAAAAGACCCTGAAGAGCCAAAGCAGTCTTGAGGGAAAAAAACGGAGCTGGAGGGATCAGACTCCCTGACTTCAGACTATACTACAAAGCTACAGTCATCAAGACAATATGGCACTTGCACAAAAACAGAAACATAGATCAGTGGAACAAGATAGAAAGCCCAGAGATAAACCCACGCACATATGGTCAACTAATGTATGACAAAGGAGGCAAGGATATACAATGGAGAAAAGACAGTCTCTTCAAGAAGTGGTGATGGGAAAACTGGACAGCTACATGTAAAAGAATGAAATTAGAACCCTCCCTAACACCATATACAAAAATAAACTCAAAATGGATTTGAGACCTAAATATAAGACCGGACACTATAAAGCTCTTAGAGGAAAACATAGGGGGAACACTCTTTGACATAAATCACAGCCAGATATTTTTTGATCCACCTCCTAGAGTAATGGAAATATAAACAAATGGGACCTAATGAAACTTCAAAGCTTTTGCACAGCAGCAGAAACCATAAACAAGACAAAAACAACCCTCAGAATGGGAGAAAATATTTTCAAACGCATCACCTGACAAAGGATTAATCTCCAAAATATAGAAACAGCTCATGCAGCTCAATATTAAAAAAACAGACAACCCAATCCAAAAATGGGCAGAAAACCTAAATAGACATTTCTCCAAAGAAGACATACAGATGGCCAAGAAGCACATTAAAAGCTGCTCAACATCACTAATTATTACAGAAATGCAAATCAAAACTACAATGAGGTATCACCTCACACCTGTCTGAATGGGCATCATCAGAAAATCTACAAACAACAAATGCTGGAGAGGGTGTGGAGAAAAGGGAACCCTCTTGCACTGTTGGTGGGAATGTAAATTGATACAGCCACTATGGAAAACAGTTTGGAGGGTCCTTAAAATCTAAAAATAGAATTACCATATGATCCAGCAATTCCACTACTGTGCATATACCCAGAGAAAACCACAATTCAAAAAGACATATGCACCCCAATGTTCATTACAGCACTATTTACAATAGCCAGGTCATGGAAGCAACCTAAATGCCCATCGACAGACGAATGGATAAAGAAGATGTGGTTCATATGTACAATGGAGTATTACTCAGCCATAAAAAGGAACGAAATTGGGTCATTTGCAGAGATGTGGATGGACCTAGTGACTGTCCTACAGAGTGAAGTAAGTCAGAAAGAGAAAAACAAATATCGTATATTAACGCATATATGTGGAACCTAGAAAAATGGTACAGATGAACCAGTTTGCAGGGCAGAAATTGAGACACAGATGTAGAGAACAAATGTATGGACACCAAGGGGGGAAAGCAACAGGGGGGTGGGGGTAGTGGTGTGATGAATTGGGCGATTGGGATTGACATATATACACTGATGTGTATAAAATTGATGACTAATAAGGACCTGCTGTATAAAAAAATAAATAAAATTAAATTAAAAAAAAAAGAGAAGGAATAGAAAAGAATTTTATTTCAGCCAAACTGAGGACTATAGCCTGGGAGTCACAAATTCAAGCAGTTGAATTGTGTTCTGTTAGACTACAAAATGAGGGAGGCTTATAAAGGCAAAAACCACAAAACTACAGAAGTTGTTTGTTAAGAATTATAATTGGAGCTGGCAAGAAGTAAGCGTTCTTGTTAAGCAAGGATTGTTTGGGGTCCAAAATTATTGCCTAGTTATAAGGGGAGAACTTGAGACCATAAGGTTGCAGCTGGCAGATTCTAGCAAATATTGTTTTTGAGAATGGCTTGTGTTGTCCTTGAGTCTGATTCACTTCAGAAAATTCAAGTTCTCAGTGACATAGGAGCTTGTCTGAAATCACATCCACAATGGCCACCCAGCTCCATTTTGGATGCCTGAACCACAGTTACTCCATTTTGATTTTTAAAATTCATTCTTTTCTTTAATGATTAAAGTAGATGTACAATGTGTGTTTGATAGGCTGCAAAGAGGCTGTTTTAGTTAGCATAAGGTTTAAGTTAAATTATGTATAAGCCAGAATGGCTTCCCCATACCTGAATATGTGTAAATTTCTTCTATCTTACACGTATGCTATGACTTAGAATTTTTATTACTAGGAATATTGTCAACAGAAAATATATTAATAGTCATGTATAAAAATAATTACAGCAGGATTATTAAAAATAGCCCAAACTGAAAACAATCTAAATTTCCTTCAATATTAGAATGAATAAATAAATGTAGCAACATCATGCAAGGAATATCTACATATATCTGAATGAATGAAGTACATAAGGATCTGATGATATAGATGAATATAACAAACATAATATTGAGTGAAAGTAGCTAGTCACAAAAGAGTTCATATAGAATTGTTTCATCTTTAAATCTATAAAGGTCAGAAACAGCCAGAATTAACCTACTGTGATATAAATGAAAATAATTGCTACATTTGGAGAGGTAGTGATTGGGAAGGGTCATGGACAGGATTTTGGGGATATTAGGATGTTGTTTTTAAATGTAGAAGAAAATACTTTGGGGACGTGTATATATTTGGAACTGTTATAATAGCCCTGACTAAAAAATTATAAATAAATCAGTGGATTTACTATTTTCTGGACCATTCAATTAACTCTATTCCACCCACAAGTAACATCCCTAAGTGTGACCAGTAATCAATGGAATACATCTGGAAGATAAAATGTCAGAGTGGTGAATCAGTCTTAAAAGCTAAAATACATTCTTAGTATTAGAAAAAACATGAAAATTAAAAAAAAAAACACAAAACACTACTGAACATTATAGTGAGTTATATATGGAGAGAATATATGAATGTGCATCATAACATACATACGTCGACTATATCAAATATACTTCTCAGACATGTAAATATTTTATTTAAAACAAAAATTTCAGCAAAATTTTATGTGATTACCACATGACAGATATTTTTCTAAATTTTTATTATCTCATTCAATTCAGGGTACAATTATTATCTTGATTTG
This sequence comes from Eubalaena glacialis, assembly GCF_028564815.1. Taxonomy (NCBI): domain Eukaryota; kingdom Metazoa; phylum Chordata; class Mammalia; order Artiodactyla; family Balaenidae; genus Eubalaena; species Eubalaena glacialis. The sequence continues at coordinate 31,724,115 of NC_083734.1, forward strand.
TCAGACAATGAAACTGAGGCAAAGACAAGTTAACTAACTTGTTAAAGATCACAGAGCTAGAAAATATTGGAAATCAGAATTTAATTCAGGTAGTCTCAGATTCTGTACTAGGTTACTTCTAAATAGAAGAAATGATTTTTAAAAGTTAAAAAAAATACTCTTGTTTTCCTCCATATGTAAATAAACATGAATATACAAAACTGTTTTACTTAAACATTTGTATAATGCAACATTTCAAAAGGTTTCTGAGTACAGTTGTGATTTATGTTAACTAAAAAAAAAAAATCTGACACTTTTGTAAGTTGTATAAACGGCAGAGAGTTTTTGAATTGGAAATGATCCTAAGAATTCCTTTTATACAAACATTCACTCAAATAAGATTTTATTCTATGACCTCCCTTACATTATTAGCTCCTACTCAAAATTCCAGTGCAAGAAACTGGACCTAGCTCCCACCCCCTCTCCCCCCACTTGCCACATTCAATGTCTTCTTTTTATTCCAATCATTTCTGGAAATTACCAGGTATTTTATAAAAAGTTTACTGGAAAAACAAATGCTTTTTTAGATATGTTTATGAGCACTTTAGCTTATCTCTCCTACTTCTATGTATGTATTTGTCCTTACCCTATAAATGTGGTACACACCAGTCTTTAAAGCACAGAAAAGAGGTAAAAACAATCCTCTGGCAATAATCCATGAGTCAGGTTATCTATTCACTTGCCTTTGATCCTTGCTCTTCTCTCTTCTGCTTTTTGAGCCACTAATTTGCTGCCTCAGCTCCTAATATCTGCCTCATGCTTCGTCTGGAAAGAGGGTTGAACACTAGAACTCCAATCCATCAGATCTTGAGTTAATTACACTATGCTTATGCTGTTTCTAGACTACATTTCCCAGGTTGTATATTATAAAGTGTATATTGTGGTTTTCATATCTTTCACCATGAAGATCAGGCTTTTCTGAAAGTGCTCTGCTCTTCCAGTGACCTTCAAATTCAGAGCAGCTGAGAAGGGTCTTTGATGCAGAGCCCGACCTGTGCAGTGCAGTGGGGTGGCTGCATCCCTGCCTCACAGACATAACTGGCATTATGAGGAGTCCTGTTACACTGCTCCTTCACTAAGTGTGCTTTCAGTGTAATCTCCACATTTCATTTGTTTATTTACCTCATTCTATTACCTGCTTTTAAGCCAGACCTACCCCAACCTCTTCCTAGGCAGTTGATTATTTGTTAAGAACCATGAGAAAATATTTTATAATAAATTCTTTCAAATCTTTTCTTGAGTTACACTAGATGATAAATATTGAGATTTCTGATTGTCATTATATGTCTTAGGTATTCCTCACACCTACACAACATCTGTGAATTTGATAAGCTTGCCTTCTGTGTTCCTTCATGTCACTGATAATCAAGTTATCTTGATTATTAAAACTCACTCACTGAGCATGATTGCTCAGACTATTGATTGGTAATGTCACTTTTTTTTTCTATTGTTAAAAAAGAGACAGCAGATCCAAAATGGAATCATTTGTGCTAAGCCCACATCACCAAATCAAGACAATACCTAACTTAACTACTGTTTCAACCTCTTCCAGGAATGGAATCTTAACCAGTCAATCTAGTTACCTGGTCAGAACTAGTGAGGTAATCTGCCTGATAGACCCCTGTTGTCCCCCAAAGGAAGGTGACCTTGCCACAAACAACCAACTCTTTGCTAGTAGTTTTTGTCCCACCCAGTTCTGCCTATGAAAGTCTTTAATTTTGTACAGCTCTTTGGAGATCCTTTCTATTTGCTAGATGAGATACTGCCCAATTCATGTATTGTTAATACAGCCAATAAGATCTTTAAAATTTACTCAGTTAAGTTTTGGTTTTTTTTAACACCATTTATTGTCAGTATACATTCCTTGAAAGCCAATAATGTATCAGAGATTGTGTTATTTGCTAGGAACATAAAGAAACAGAGGTCCCACATCCCTAAGAAATTCACAAATGGATGAGATATAAATAAATGACTGAAATATTATGACATAATAAAGAGTAACAAAGAGTATCAAGGAGACATTACCAAAGAGCAGAGATTGCTCATGTTTTTTCTGTTTACAGCAACATAGTGCCTGACACAGAGAAAGTACTAAATGCATATTTTATGAATGAACATCTACTGTTCTTAATGATAAACAATGTTATGTGACTAGGGTATTTTATTCTTCAGTATCAACTTTAAATCCCTCACATTTTTTGAGCAATGACATGCAAACATTCCTACAAGCTCTGGTGAGGAATGTAGCAACCCTTTGCCAAAAACTGCTGCTAAAATATCATAAGCTATGGGCCAGTAAACCAAATTCAGTTTTTCAGCACCATCTGTGTGCTCAGGTATCTACATTCGATTTCCTCCTATCTTTTCCAAAACACAACGTTTAATTGGAAAAAGACATAAAATACCACCTGTGCTCTGAGACCTTTACATTTCTATCTCAAATTTCAAAATGATAAAGGATACATTCCAGGAAGTTCTTTTACTTGTTTTCCCCTAGAATGATTTCTTCACACTTTGTATTAGTCAAGACTTTTAAGTACAAACAACATAAATCAACTTCGGCTGATTTAATAATAAAATGAACCTATTAAAAGGATAGTGGGTACATTACCAAATTGAGAGGAAAGCTTCAGAACTAAGCTTTGAAAATGGACAGAGCAATGAAGGCCTGTCAGAACCACAACCAAAATCATGCCACAAAAGCAGTAGAGTGATGGCAGAGTTACCATCCTTATCAAGTGGTAGATAATAATTCTTGCATCAACCACTTCCACTGGACAATTGACTCTGTTGTCATGTTCTGCCACTGCTGCCACTCCAAGCTCAATATGTGCTGCTTCCATCTACCACCAAAATCCCTACTAGGATAGACACTTTTGATTGTCCAAACATGGGTCACATGCCTATATCCTAGTGGCAAGGGGCTGAAATTAATACAGGCTCTTCCACTCACAAAAGTTTATAAGTAGAAGGAGTCTTCAAACATGGAGAGGGATTCAGCTGCTGGATGTTCCAAGGTGGAGGAAGCAGAAGAAAAATGTCTACCACCCATTTGTAGTAAGTAAAATACATAATAGAGAAAAAAAGATATTATAATTCTTGGCAAGTAATCCCAGAACAAAACATGAAACAGAATACTCCAGAACAAAAGCATACTCCCTGGTTAACCTAGGTATCAATATAACCAATACTATATATAACTCTTGCTACAAAGGGCATTCTTACACATCATTAAAAGTACTTTCATACACTAAATACATTTCCATAAACCTCATAATCCTTACAGATTTTCCATAGAAAATCTATGGGAAGAGATACATATTTATGTTACAAGTAACTATTCCATTTTCACTGTAGAAAATAGAGAAAGCACACTTTTGCTCGTGGGGAAGGAAATGTCACACCCAAACAACCATGGATAACAGTCAATGGCTTTCCTTCTAGATACCTATGTCCATGTATGTATTGTACCTCTATATTCATAATACAATGTGTGTGTGCATCTGTGTTTAGGTATATGGCTTATATCATTATACAATATATGCTTTAATCCTGATTTTCTAAATTAGCAATTTATTAACTGAGAAAACATTTTCAATGTTAAATTTCTGTATTACTTCTATAAGAATAGACTATTTCTCTTTTTTTGTTCTTCTCTGTCATTTTTAAAAAATTATCTACTCTTGAAATATTTTAATTTGCCTCTGACTCCTCAAGAAAACAAAATTCATTCCATATTTTCATCTTGTATGATTTTTGCATACAGACACTGGACGTTTTTATTTTCTTGAAAGGTATTAGTCAAAATCAGGTAAGGAGACCAATTGACATTTTCACATAATTGGTGAGTTCCTCAGGCAAGAAGACAAATATAACACATCCCCTGCAGGTTGCTGAAACATTTCCCTCAGTGTTCATATCTCCAGGGTATCAGGATGGACTTTCCACCTTCTTGTTAAGCGGCAGCAGACCATTCTTATCACTGCTGCAGGGAGGAAGCTGGGTTTTGACACCTCAAACAGTTTTGGGTTTCCAGTAGGCAGGTCACTCTGGAAAATGCTACTTTTTCTTCCCCAATCCACTCTTCTCTCACTAGTGTCTGTTAATAAGGACCAGTTAATTTCCCTATATAAAAAGAGAATAAGTGGGTTAAAGAACAATGGTTTATACTCTAGTAGGATGAGATTTTTGAGATGGAATGGACAGAGCAGAATGAGAACAATTGTCAGTGTTAGGCAGATCTAAGCTTTAATCTCAGTACTTTTACACCACAGTTGTGTTGCAGTCAGTAAGCACTCAAATTAGCTGAACCTCCTTTTTCTCATCTACAAAATGGGAGTAATACTACGTCCCTCATTGGGTTGTTGTATGTACCTTGTGACTTCATATCACTAATTCCGATGCTGTAGTAATTAATCCAAACTATGTTAACATATACTGAACACATAGAAACACATCCTTGGATATTTCTAAAATTCTCTTATCTGTTGCTCAGTTTCTAGCTTATCATACTCACTGTGGGTTTTCCTAGATAGCTAATTTTAAAAATAAGGAAAATAGTAATTATTTCATCCTTGCTCTGTGTTAAGGATACATGGAATATCCTGAATTGAACTGTATATGAACTAACACCCTCTCACCAAAATTTGCCTATGCAATAATCTTTCAAAATGTTATCTGTATCTATCCACATATAGGACATTGAGGATTTGGATTTTTCTTTATTTTTCAATTTTTTAGCTTAAGCAGTATATTGTTTCATAACCACTGTAACTTAACAATAGCTATTGTTTGTATAATGATTTAAGTTTGAAATTATTTTGCATGGCCTCTTTTGATCACCAAAATAATTCACATATATATATTTGGAAGATGGTTTTATTACTATTACCTCCTTAAACATCATCATCCATATTTTATAAATAAATAGACTAAAACTCTATCATTTAAAAGACTTATTTAAGATCACACAGAAGAGACTGAGCCCAAAAATGTGTGCTTGCTGATACCAGTAGTCATGCTTTTCTCATGAGACTAAATGCCTCCAAAGAGAAGAATGTGATTAAAGTAATATTAATCTTCTATGTTTGTGTTTTCCTTTTACTTTTGGAAAAATCACTATAGATAGAGATAGATGGATAGATAATAAATAGACGACAGACACTTATGTGTATGTGCTTGTGTGATGTATTCATGATTTTTTGTTCATTGTTTAAAATAACTTAAAAAAAATAACATGAATCTGCATACCACGAGTGCTCATCTATTACCTTCATTCACCTCATTTATTTTCAGAATCTACTGTTTTAAAATAACTCAAGCAAAGCCAACAGGAGTCATTATTTGTTTTAGCAAACAATTTTTAAGTTACTATTCTGTACTAAACTCTGTGCTAGGAACTTGACATTTAAAGATAAATAAAATGAGATCCCTGACTCTGAGAACTCACAGTCTTGTGAACTACTGTAAGTCTGATTATATTCTTGTCTAATACAATACTACATGTACTTATTAAGTCAGGAGAATGAATTTGTCCTGTGGCAGTTGGTTAAGTCTTCATTGTAAGTATGGCACTAGAGCTAAATCTGGATAAGTAGGCACACCTTGGGGAACAGGTCCGTATGTTTTATCAGATTCTCAGAAGGGTCCATAAACTAAAGGAATTTTAAGAAGTGCTTATTTTAAAATGAAGAGAAATGGTAGGACTGAGCTTAATTAAATAGAACAAGACTAGACAATTACTGGTTTATATCCCCCATGACAAAGTCTAGACTTTATACTGGAAGCAGTGAGAAGTAGTCAGTGAGTTTTTAAGCAAAAAAGATATGATTGAGTATGTGTTTTAGAAATCTCACTTCTGTTAGTAATATGTTTGAAATAATCCATATTTTAAGTTTGTATATATTTGGATCATACTAATTTAGTTATCCCCCTTTTACCCAACAACATTTTTGTCTATAGATTAGTTTCTATGTCATGGCACTGCACATCCACAACTAGATACTTGTCAATATGTAATGTTTGAATCATTACATTAATTTCAGATCACTGATTGATTACATTTTGTTTCTCTGCTTTGCAGAACTGAAAAGAACACAGACTTGAAATGTTGAATCACTTTGTAGGAAAGTCTTCTTGGTCTCATTTAATCCCGGTAAGATATCTCTGATTAATGTGCTTCTACCAACAGATTTTTTCTTGTTTCCATAAGTTTGGTTAATGAGAAATTACCTACTTCCTTTTTTGTTAGTTCCATTTAGATGTATTCATTTAACACAATCATATATGTAAAAGTAAACTCAATTAAAATGTTTTCACCAAAGTTAATATTAAGAACATAAAATATTTCCAGGGGAAATGAACTAACACTTATTAAGTACTTACTATATGTATGGCATGTTAAGTGTATTATGTTATCTACAGGGAAAAGCAGAAGCAATAGATAGGGTCTTTAGGATAACAATCAATGTATAAATTTAGAAAGTTTGTGTTGACACATAAGTCATAATCCTTGTATTCCCCCTTCACATTATAAAAAGTGTGAAATCTGGTTCAGAAGAATAAAATATATTTAAAAATATGTCTTTTTACTTTTCATTTGATACCTACAGATGTTAAGTCAAGAGGATGAGAATAATATCAGAATCTACCTCTGAACCACAGCAAGTATAATACTGAATAAATTGTTAGCCCTCAAATTCCACACTTCCCCTGGAACACTCCTCAGTGGGTCACATGTCCTCCTGATGGTAATTGACATAGTCATTCCTAGTCTAGTTCACCATCTTTGGACCTCTGTATGGTTTTCCTCATGTCATTCCCAAAGCTCAGGACTGACCCTGATACATGCATGATTGTGCTCCTGGCTTAAAAATACTCTGAAATCATCATCATTCTTGACATGGTCAGTGTAATGGTACATCTATTCTAATTACTCTAGTATTCCTCTTACTGATTTAGAAGAGGGTCAAAATCACAAATGCCACACCTCTTTTGGCAGTCTTCTAAGAGAGAAGTCTTTTCTTCTTAATTTCTGGTGGTACCATAATATTTATTTCTTTAATGGGACTTGCTATTTAATTTTCTCAGAACTTCTTTCCTTCTGGTGTCACCAGAATGAAAATCAAATACTCCAGCAACAAATGTACTAGTGTATTTGGACTGAGTCAAAGTATGTCTGATCCCTACTAAAATAGAACTGTCTCCAAAAGTGTCACCCAGGGGGGCAACACGAGGGTCCCTAATCCATGCCTAAACTGTCTCTACCTAAGTGTCCATCATCAGATGAATGGATAAAGAAGATGTGGCACATATATACAATGGAATATTACTCAGCCATAAAAAGAAATGAAATTGAGTTATTTGTAGTGAGGTGGATGGAGTTAGAGTCTGTCACACAGAGTGAAGTAAGTCAGAAAGAGAAAAACAAATACAGTATGCTAACACATATATATGGAATCTAAGGGGAAAAAAAAAAAGGTCATGAAGAACCTAGTGGCAAGACGGGAATAAAGACACAGACCTACTAGAGAATGGACTTGAGGATATGGGGAGGGGGAAGGGTAAGATGTGACAAAGTGAGAGAGTGGCATGGACATATATACACTACCAAACGTAAAATAGATAGCTAGTGGGAAGCAACTGCATAGCACAGGGAGATCAACTCTGTGCTTTGTGACCACCTAGAGGGGTGGGATAGGGAGGGTGGGAGGGAAGGAGATGCAAGAGGGAAGAGATATGGGAACATATGTATATGTATAACTGATTCACTTTGTTATAAAGCAGAAACTAACACACCATTGTAAAGCAATTATACTCCAAAGAAAAACAAAAAACAAAAGTACATCTGCCTTAGGCAAAGAAGGATGGAAGCACCCCCCAACCCCCACGCCTTTCTAATAAAAACCTCCCTCTGGGCAAACTTGCAGAAAACCAAAACTGACTGTATCTTCTAACGTCTACAGAACAAGAATAAGTGGGCTAAACCACAAGAAACTGGTATAAACTGGCTGAACATCAAAATTAGGACAAAGGTCGCTCTACACCTCATTATCATCTCATTTTAATGTTAAAATTCCCATCTGACAGCACCATGTTGGTTCCACCTGCTTTTGACCTAAAGCCCAAAGGACCATAAAAGGGCAGAAAGGAGGCATGGACCTCATTCTAGGAAATCACCACCTGTTCCCACAAATCAGGATGAGAGAAGGCTCCCATCCCCTATAACCTCCTTCACCCTTTTTCTATACAGAAAGCTTACCCCACTTGAAATCAGGGAGAAGGTGCTTTCAGAGCATGAGTTCCCCTTCTCCATTCCTTGGCCAATGAATAAATTTTCTGTCTGCTGCTACAAAAATAATTTCACTTTACTGTTGCAGTAAATACCCGAGTAGGGAAAGAACCAAAGGAGGGATCAGTAACAAAAAGGAGAGTAAGATGTTAATTCCCTAATCCTTATCCCTCCCCCAAACCCCACCTGCAATTCAGGAAACTTATAACCAGGATTTCAGTTCTAATGTGTGATTTTTAAATTTTATTATTTATTTTTTAAAAATGAAAGTCCCAATACCTGAATACAAAATAGGAGCTGATTTTCAAAATTTTAGGTAAACACTAAATTGAAGTAAATACATGTTGCAATTAGAGTTTATGTCTTTTTCATTAGTAATTATAGTAGCTACAATTTAGTGATATCTACTTTATGATATACAACTGGACTGGCCATTTTACATTAACTCTCGTTTTTAAATCTTTTGAATCTTGTTGGTTTGAGCAAAGGGTTCACTTAGGGAACATTAAAAGTATTACGTGTTATGTTGGCTCTAGGTATTTAAAAGTTGTTTGTTTGATATGCTTTGACTCACAAAATACCTCAGCCATCCATCAGCTCATTTGTTGGTTTAACAGATATTTACTGATTACCTCTTATTGCCTATGTACAAGGGATAGAAAAATAAAAATGCATGTTTAACAACACATCATACTTTAAACCTGAAAATTGATTTTAAATATTATATTGGAGGGTGAATAGAGTTTATTAGTACTGTTACAAAGTACAAATTTATCCATACATTTCAGCTTTCTCCATTGATTCAAAAGCAAATATTCTTCAGGGATGCACAATGCAGATGTATAGCATAGTGATATACCTGCTAAATATTTTCCTTGGTAGTTAAGTTTGAGAACTTTGTGTGGTGAACATGGAACGACTGTGTCTTTGTATGTTATGAGTTTTTTTTTCTTTTGTTTTTCAAATAAAGTGAACCATGTCAGCATTACTCCTTTTTTCTATCCACCACACCCCCAGATGTTTAGATCATCTGACAATTTTATCTGGGCAGTTTTTTACACTTATGTATGAATATATTTTTAAAATCACTGAAGAATATCTATTGGTGAACATAAGAGTAACTAGCATAGTGTTCTTATTATATGGTAGAAACTCATATATAGTTCACTGACTGCTTCCCATGATCCAGTGAGCTAGGCAGTAGAGGGAGAGGGAATAATTCTGTTATAATGAAGAAGATTGAGTACAGGTAGGCTAAATAATTCCTGAGGTCATGGTGGTAAAACCTGGCGGAGTCAGAATTCAAATCCAAGATACTGTGATTTGAAAATCCATCCTTTCTCTAATATATCATGTTAGTTGTTAATGGACACTAAGCAGTAACACAAAATGCCCTCCATAAACTAAAATAAGGAAAAAAATCCTTATGTAATTCTCATACCATTTTAACATCAAATATAACCACCTTAGAATTTGTTATGTATTAAATAGTCTTTCAAACATACATTATCTTTGACCTGGCAATTATCCTGGTAAAAAATAATAATTAAATATAACCATAAATATTTATCCACAGCAATCTCAGAGTTGTTCCTAATGCTCTCCTCAGGCAGTTTTTTCACCCCTGGAACTCAGCACTTTTATACTCCCCATTGCAGCACCTCAACATGCTTGCCCTTTTTAAGTGGATCTTTATGTCCACCTATATAGTGCCTTTTCCTTGACTTTTTGTGGGGGCTTGATCTCATCAATTAGTGCACCCAGGAGCAACTCAACCAAGAAGAAGTGTGTATTAGAAGTGACATTGGAAAAGTTCCTGTGACTAAAATATAACCTGATGCTATTTTTCTGCCTAAAACTTTTCAGCGTATTCCAATCAATCATGTATGGATCAATATTCTTGCTTATTATTTTGAGTTGCCTCTCTCTTTTTGCCCTATGAAATACCATCTGTCTCTTGCTCTTTGAACTCCAGCTATACTGCACTGTCAGTTCTTAAAATGCACTGATGCTTCCTCTTCCCTTAGGATAATTGCAAATGCCATTCTCTTCTGCCTTAGGAAAGCTTTGTCATTCTGCATCCCCTTTATCTTGTCAATGCTTACTCATTCTTCAGTTTCTGACTCAATAGTTAATTCCTTCTAGAGAAATCTCTCCTAAACCTCAGATTAGGGTTACCAGATTTAGCAAATAAAATACAGATGTTCAGTCAAATTTGAATTTCAAAGAAACAACTATTTCAAATAAACAAATATTTCAGATTTTTTTTAGTATATGTCCCAAATATTGCAGGAGATGTCCTATATTTGAGGTTGTATCTCAGATTAGAATAGATCTTCACCTTAAATACTCTCTTAGCACATTCATCAATTTTATGGCAATTAGCACAATTTACAGTCATATATTTACATAATTATTGTGTAATTTTCCTCATTTGCAAGCTCAATATGGAAAGGACTATATCTGTTTTGACAACCACTGTATCCCTAGTGTTATCAGAATGCTGGAAAACTAGAAGAGCTCAATAAATCTTCTAAGAACAAATGAAAAAAGTAATAAAATAAAAAAACACATTTAAAGGTGAAATTTCAAGCCAATAATGAAATTATTTTCATGGTGTTAGAGAGTACATTTTAATACCTTTAGTTATATTTATGCATTTATATTTATTATATTGAATATTTATTGAGCATTTATTCAACTTCAGATACTAATTACTTTGCATTGCACTAAGTACTATGCAAACATTATTTCTTTCAATCCTCATGACAGCTCTATGATGTTAGTACATTAGCCCTGTTTTACACATTAGAATACTAAGAATTAGAGAAAACAGTCATTTTCTGTAGTCACAAAGGTGCTATGCAGAAACTTTATTCTTTAATACATATACAAATACTATCCAACCAAGCAAGAATGTGTGTGAGTGTGTGTGCACGTGCACACACATGCACATACATATGAGCGCATGTGTCTGCATGGAACGAAAGTTTTGTTTTGATTGCTTTAGAATTTTAAGGAAGATATCCAAAGCACTTGTTGTGAATAATTGTAGTCATAATCTACAAAGAGTATTTCATGCATGCCTACATACATAGATATATGTGTGTACATATATACACACCCTGGAATATCTTCAGCAGCAAAGAATAACTTTGTAAACTCACTATGTACCAATGAAGTTATGATTCTTGATTATATATAAGAAAAAGCCTTTTGAAACTGAAAAGTCTTTGGGTTTCACATACTTCCCTTCTCTCTCAATTTAAGTCAAGCCTGTGACTTCTCATAAAACTTTTCTTAGTACAAGATTACTTAAGTTTACCAACGACTCAGAATTATGTTAGTTGTTTTTTCCTGCTATGTACCTTGGTTGAAAAAAAAAATATTCTAAATTATTTGCACTTTGGCTATTAAAATGAAGAGTTAACTCCAATTGCCTAGTAAGGGAGATCTAGAAGTGGCTGTGAGAGCTTACTGTATATACTTTACAGTTTGTTTCATGTCAGTTCAAGTTATATGAAGCAACAGGCATTTCTTAAGATGAATCATTAGCAACAGATTTGCAATTTCTGAGACATGAAACTTAGTCAAGTTTATGATCTGGAAATAAGGCATCCCATGATATGAAAGCTCACAAATCCCCTTTTGGGCTATACTATATCTTGTCATTGATGTTGAATGTTATTTTCCTAAGTGTGCATATGGCATTTATTTAAAGCAGTAATGAATAATAGATTCAGAGTTCATCTGTGGAGAACACATCAATTTTTTTCTATGAGTATTTAGTGCATCCTCATACTAAAAGTATTTAAACATGTTATTTTATTAAGATGATCTCTTGCCAAATGAGAATAATTTTAGTTTAGTTTGAATATATCTTATGTCATCATTATTTAATTATGATGGAGACACTAAAAAATAAGAGATCACAAACCTCTTACTGAATTGACAGAACTGAGCTAGCTAAAACTATATCTCTAATAAAAAGAGAACATTTTGCAGGGTTTCACAGAGAAGAGCAATTCACAGAATGTTCTATGCTATGTGCACTTCCTGTATTCAGGTGCCTTTTTGTTTTCATTATATGTGACAGTGTGTTATGGATGCTTATGAGTGAGCACTTTGTGAGATACAGAATTAAATATGTCTAATAAATATGAATTCTGCTGTCTCAAGGCCCATAAAAAAATGATTATTTATGTGAGCATCTACACAAGAATAAATTATTACAGCCTGTTATAGAGATGTTTCATTCTCAGAAGGGCCAAATGCACAAAGGTAAGTATTATTCTACTCTCTCCCTTTTTTTCCCATCTCTGAAGGTATAGAGAAAACCTTTGATTTTGAAATGCATCTGAAAAAAAAGAACAGTTTGAATATCTTTTGAACTTCCCTCAAGGAGAGAAATCCTACAATTTGGGAAGAAAAATGAATGTAAACATCTTACTCTAAGAAGCAATAGTTTGGTTAAAAATAGTTGCCTGGTACCATTTATTTTGCAATGGTTTGTCTCCACAACAAGCTAGAAACCTGCCCCTTCCAGAGGAAATGAGCCCTTAAAACTCTCATCAGCTGTGAATCAGGTTACAGGGGCAAAAATCTTATTAAATACCAGGAAAGAGTTTTGGTTAACATTAGCATTTCAACACACCAGTAGTCCCCAATTTGTCTGGGAAAGAGCGTTAGGTTCAGTGTAACTCAAAAGCTACCTTCAAATTAGGGAACCATAAAGCAGTTAAGAATTCAGCTTACATTGCAAAATGTTAGCACTGGAAAGCATGTTAGAAGTGACATCAAATGCCCAAGTCAGTATATTGGCAATTTTAGGTCTGTGCAGCTAAATATTTACTGCACAACCAGCCAAATTACCTTTTTAGATATCTAGGTGCAAACACCCCTTAACTGGAGGATTTAATGAGTCAGTTCTGATATTGGTTGAGCAATGATGCATGAATGATATATTTTAGGCAAAATCTTGTTTTAAAGCTGAGAGCTAAATTTCTGTTCTAGAGGTTTATTAGAGAATCTGCCAGGTTGAGAATTTGCTAACATGATATGGCTTGGATTTTGTTTGTTTATAGAGCATTGCATTATATTTATATATTTAATTTAGTTTATTCCTTTTAAGATGTGTATGAAATGTAAAGGGAAAAAATGCATGAAGAGGACAAAGGGAGGAAAACCTCCCACAAGTAATATTTTACTTTTTTCTCACAATAGTTAACATTATTAAAGTTAAACTTTTATTTAGGGTAACCTGTCTTTGTTTATATAAACCAAAGGACCTCTGAAGTATGTTGCACTGATTTTTGGTGGGGCACCATGATTAGCCTGTGCACTTATACTGAGAAATTACTGTTTCATGCTTTTTTTTTTTTTTCCTTCCTTCTGTTCTTTCTTCTTTCTTCATCTATTTATTGGTGAAGCCCTTAATATATAATAGGATCAAGGTGAATCCTGCCCTGATGGTAGCCATAGATTATTACACATGGACAATTATATCTGTAGACAATATGGAGAGGTAGGCAAATAAACTATCAACTAAAAGTCAGTATGATGGGTGCCATGTTAAATTTCTGAAGAGAACTCAGTGGGAGTTCATAGGAAGGAATCTAGAAAGAATTCAAAATGATGACTCAAAAAATTTATCAAGATATTGACTTTAAAAAATGCACAACGTGAGAGTTGTAAGTTAACTTTTGTTTGGGGCAAAATGAGGACTGCAGCCTGGAAGACAACACCTCAGATAGCTCTGAGAAACTGCTCCAAAGAGGGAGGGGGGAAGGTCAGTATATATGTGATTTTGGTGAAGGGGGAGTACATGCAATCGAGCACATATTTTTTTTCAGAAGGTTTCTGCTAGTCACGAGGAGCAGTCATCACCATTGAAGGATTTTAGTGTTTTTCTACATATGAGGAGATACAAGAATTGGGCTCATAGTCAGCTCCTGAAAATATCTAACTATCTGAAGACCTGTTCTGCCAGTTTTTTCCAGAGCACAGAGTGCCTCATTTCTGCTCTCCTCCTGAACTCCTTTCAGGGGGTGTTGAAAGTCAGCAGCTGCAACAGCACATGATTTACTCCTTGTAGAGGTAGATGGCAAGTGCCAATGGCAAGTACCAATTTGTAGTTGACAAAGAGAAGGTACATTTAATCATGATTGAATCTTCTAAAAAATATACCTTTAAGAAGGGTTTAACATGTTTCCAGGAAGGGAAACAATACAGGCAAAGGCATGAAAATGCAAATATACGTAATGAGATGGTAATCAGTAGAGTACGGCTGAGCCCAAACCCAATAACACCCATGCTATGGACTAAATGTTTGTGTCCCCCCCAAATTCACGTGTTGAAACTCTTCCCCCAATGTAATAGTATCATGAGGTCAGGACTTTGGAAGGTAATTAGGATTAGCTGAGGTCTAAAGAGTGCTAACAGTAACCCTCATGAACAATATTATTGCCTTTATAAGAATCCTAAGAGAAATCTTGCTTCTCTTTTCTCTCTGCCATTTGAAGATACAACAAAACAGCCACCCGCAACCTGAAAGAAGATTCTGACCAGAACTGAATTATGCTGGCAGCCTGATCTTGAACCTCTAACCTTCAGAACTATGAGAAATACATTTCTGTTGTTTTAAGCCTCCCAGTCTGTGATATTCTTTTATAGCAACCTGAACAGACTAATATTATCCATGAGTTCTTGATATTTATGAATAGTATTTTGTATATAGTACCTTTTTGCATATTATTTTGCTTCATTTTGTGGATTTTAGCAATTTTGCTTAATAATTATATTGACAGAAAAAGCATATTACCGATTTTAAAAAGAAAAAAAAAGCACGTATTGTAATAGTCAAAATATATACATTTGTCCATGAACTCCTGTTTTCTCCATTGATTCAAAAGCAAATCTTCATTAGTGATGCTCATTGCAGTGTATAGCATAAGGGATATGCCTATTCATTCTTTTCTTTGAGATAGGTAAGTTTGACCTTGTATGCTTATTACAGAGTATAGCTTTTTTCTTTGGTCTTTCAACTAAAGTGAGCTATCTATAACTATTTTCAGCATTACTTCTTTATCTCTCACACCCCAATATGTCTAGGTTTATCAGGACAGTTTTCTGCCCTTATGTTCTGGAAATATTTTTAAAATTACAAGTGATTATCTATTGGAGGATATAAAAATAAGTAACATGGTGTTATTATTATACAGTAGAAATTCAAAATACTGTTCACTGGTTGCCTCAAATAATGCAATGAGCTATACTTAGGGCAATAAGTTCTTCCTTAAAAGAAGTCACATCACAGTGTCTTGAGTGTGTGTGTGTGTGTGAATTCATATATAAGTTTTCCTACAAATCAATGTGGATAATATGTTCTTTGAATATTTACATGTTTATATATTCATTTTAGTCATTAAAGTACTCAGCAGATATTCACTAGTATTAGTTTCACTAATGTCAGGTACTGTATTGGGGTTAGAAACAAAAAGATGAATAAGCAAATGTTGTTACCCTGAAGGAGATGCATGGAATTATTTGGCAGTTGACCTGATTCCAAGTTGAAATGTTCTGCACATGTCAGGATCTCAAGTAGTCCTGCTTTGTTGAAATAAATTCAGAGCACATTTTTCATAATTTCAGCGTAAGTGTCAGTTTCCAACCCTATTGAAAACAGAAAGCTAAACTCCTTACTCTGGGAAGAAAAAGAGTGATGATGTGGTAGGTAGGGGAATAGCAAAGGGCCAGAGAAAGATTTGTATTGCTTTTTACTAAATTTGGATAAAAATTCAATAGGAATTAAACTCTTTTCTTGTAAGCACACCTTGGGGAATTATGAAAGACAAGGCTAAGCTATGCCAAGCTTGGCAGCTTATTTATTATTTTACAGATTTCTATTCAGAGAAGGATACAACCAGAAAGGCATTTTCCACTATTTCTCAACTATTTTGTCTTATTTCTGAGTGTGCAGATCCCACTGTGTGTATCCTAATGAATTTAAGTTTTATGGTCCTCCAGATTTAGTGGGAGTTTGAAAAAAAATTAAGTTGTACTTTACAGTTTCAACCAACAAAGAAGGAAAATACTATGAGTTTGAAGTGAGCGACATACCCTATTCAAAATTACCTTTTACTAGATGTCAATAGTTCTCAACTGATGGTGATTTTATCTCCCAGGGGACAGTTGGCATTGTCTGGAGACATAGTTGTTTGTAACACCTGGGTGATATTGCTGGCATCTAGTGTGTAGAGGCCTGGGATGCTGTTAAACATCCTCCAGCACACAGGCTAGCTGTTTCTCAATAAAGAATTATCCACCCACTCTCAATAGTGTCCAGTGAAGAAACGCTGATGTAGGTGAAGCCCATGATAGGCAAGGAAGTGCATCACCTGTTTTTGTTGTTGTTGTTGTTGTTGTTTGTTTGTTTTGACTCACTTTAAAAACAGAGGTTTTATTTTTACTTTTAAAAAAATTTTATTAACTCAGCCTTTTAAAGTGTGGGCTATTTATTATAGACTACTCGAAAATCTAGTATAAATGTAGAATAACTGGAAACACTAAATTATGATGATAAAAGGTACAGTATTAATAGCAATACTTTTAAAATCAGATAGACTTGAATTTGAGATCCAAATCTGCTGTTCATTGACTTTGTGACCATGGTTCTATTACATTACTATATCTGAGTTCACTTATCTTTTAAATGTCTGCAATAGAACTTACCCCATTTGGGTTTGGTAAAAATTAATTGGAATAGGACTATGATGGAACAACTTGTAGCAGACCAATACTCTCACTAAGAATAACTAGAAAAACTGAATAAAAGTGTATCTTTTTGAAGGTATTGGAAAGTTGCTGAAGGAGCCAGAGATGGAGGAGCCAAGATCTCAGAGAGAAAGAAATTCACTGAGAAGAGCCCTGAATCCGCATGCTGTTTTTCCTCTTGGAGCTTTCACTGAATTACAGTGGCATAAGACTAAAAAGACAGGTAGAAAAAAGAACAGAACTTTTGAACATTTTACAGGATTGGGAAGGTAAAAAATGGAATTAGGGACTTTCAAGGCAGACAAGACTTGAAGTGAGATACAGAGAAGTGAGCCAGGCACTTGAGTCTGCCCACTGAAGAATTTGCCATAGGGTATGGTGCAATGTAAGAGGTAAAGAAAAAGGCTGAAAGCCTAAACAGAAGTTTTAATAGTTTCTTGCTCCTATAGAAGAAAAAAACAAATCTTAGAATAGGTTAAGATGTCTTTATCAGGACATAATTCAGAACCATAAAACCAAAATATGAAAAATGTAACTACTTTTATTTAAAATTTCATATTTGTTAAAATATAACATTTAAAGAATAGAAAGCCATAGGAAAAAAATATATGTAAGCAGAAACATTTAAATAATAGGAAGTCATAATATATATACATATATGTTTATATATATATACATATACACATATGTAAGTAGAAACATTGTTAAAAACTCCAATAAGCATGTCTCAAAAAAAGGATAAAATTTTCAACCTTTGACATGAAAAGATAAACAGTACTAAAGGTTGGTGTTCCATCATTGGTGGATGTGTAAATTGGCACAGCCACTTTTGAAATCTTTTGAGCAGTACTTACTAAAGTTGAACATACATGAATGTTCCTAGCAATGCTATTTGTTTAAGTCAAAAATCTAGAGTCACTTGAATGTTCAACATTAGAAAAGTGGATAAATAACCTATGTTATATTTATCCAGTGAAATACTAGAAACAATAAGAATTGAAAATTATGCCTAAACACAAAAGTGTGGATGACGTTCTTAAACATAATGTTGAATGAAAAAATTCAGTCACACAATTACATGCAACATAAACCTATCTATAGTGATAGAAATCAGAAGGATAGTTACTAAAGCAGAGGAGTTA
Source organism: Eubalaena glacialis (assembly GCF_028564815.1). NCBI lineage: Eukaryota > Metazoa > Chordata > Mammalia > Artiodactyla > Balaenidae > Eubalaena > Eubalaena glacialis. The sequence continues at coordinate 31,742,358 of NC_083734.1, forward strand.
ATGACTGGGAGAGAGCATCAGTTTGCTTCAAGGGTGTTACTAATGCTCTATTTCTTAATATTGGTGATTGTTAGAGAGTGTATATTTTGTGAAAAATAATGAGCTCTTCACTTATGATATTTTTTTCTGTATATATGTTGTGCTTCAAAAAATTTTCTTTAAAATTGAACGGAATAATTAATTTTTTAAAAAATTGTCAATGTAATAGCATAGATATTGGGATATTGGGACATACTGAATGCTCAGTAAGTGGTCGTTGTTACTGTGATTATTATATTTATTCAAAGTAGTATCAAGTAAAACACATGTGGGATGTACTGCTAAATAAAGAAATAGGTTTTCATAATTCTAAGATTTTAATAAAGATTTTTCTATTTTATTTTTATTTGCAAGACAAAGGCTTTGGGCTTTACTATTTGATTCCAATATATTATTTTCTTCTTTTCAAATTTGCTTTGTGTTGGATCATCTAGGGGCAATTGTTTATGCTTTATGGCTATGGTTATGGACCATAAATGATTTAATCAGAGAGGAGTATAGCTGATTAAATAAGAGCACTCTGAGTTTGTTGTGATGAAGCAAATTTGCAAAGCTTGTTTAGGTTTTTAAATGAAAGATTTCATAACAGTTGACTGCTAATGTTGGTGAGATATTTTCTGCAGAGAAATATCAAAATTACATGATCTCTTCAATTTTTAACAAGAAAATGCTCAATATAATCTCATATAACTCAAAAATTATGGAAAGTTCAAACAAAGAGTAGCCTCAAGTGAAAAACATATGTAATTTAAGTTTTCCTTTGCTTTGTCTATTTGGATAAGATGAAGTCTCTGTATATGTTTGAAATTCTAACAAATAAGGAGAGGTATATGTTTTTAATTTGTTGGGAGATGTACTTTAATAAGTTATCTACCAATAAGGCAGCTATTACATGTTCCCAAAACAAATTGCCAGCTAATTTATTTCTAAGTTAATGAAACTATAAAATCTATAACAGAATCAAATAGCTTACTTTTATGTTTGTTAAAAAAAAAAATGTAAGTAAAGTTTACTGGAGAATGATCTTGGGAAGACTACAAGAGATAATACTTGAATGCTCTAAGCTCTGATGATGAATTGCCACATTCTTCTTAACTCTTCTTTTTAAATGAAGTTTAGTTTATTTTTTGAATATTAAAGTTGTGCACATTTTAAGGACATTTGAGAAATAGATGATAATAAAAATTAGGAAAAACTTCACATTTCATTGCCCAATACAAGTATTGCTAATAGTTCAGTGTAATCTCTTACAGTTGATTCTTGATACACTTGTTAAGTCAAGATTATATTTCATATATAATTTTCAAACTATGTTTCACTTAATATTATTGTATTAGTATTTTAATGTTAATTAAAAATTTAATGTATGAATAATATTCCATTATATTTTTACATAATAAAGTAATTCTCTGTTGCTGAAGTTGAGGTTATTTCTAATTTTTGGTGCATTAAATACTATTATGGATAAAACATTTTTCTGTATGGCAAGTATGCCTTTATTAAGGATTATCAGAAATAAATCACTGGGTCAAAGTGTACTAAAAATTGAATATTTTATTTTTGGTTAATCCATTTAGAGGATTATTTAGCAAACTGATCACGAAAGTATGATAGAATGTTGACTTTTGTATTTATTTATGAAAGATTTCAGATATTGTATTCAAGGTATTAACTCTGATTCTTTCTACATATACTGTGTATAGCGGTTTGATCACATAATTAAAAAAATTTTTTATCTTAAACTGTCTTATACCGTTTGCTCTTGGAGTCAAGAACCAAAATATTTTGTAGTTATATTTAAGATCCTTATCTATTTTGATAAAATACATAGATTAGATAGATAGATAGATGATTGATAGATAGGTAGATGATAAATAGATATAGATAAGCATGAAGGACAGATAAGTGGAATTGCATGCCATTGGGCATTTAGTTCAGTAGATCTGTGGAAACCCTGCCTGAACATGCCAGACAAAAGGGTTTTGTAAAGACCAAGTCATGAGGTGGCTCAATGTTTGCACATAAACTGCAAATAATCAATATTACTGCTCTTCAGATGGGTATTAAAATTTTTATTAATAAGGACCAGTTTATGATATTTGCATACAATATTTGTATGTGAAATCTTCTATATATAGACCTTTCTATATAGAAAGGTGAAAAGGGGTGGAGGCTCTGGAGAATTTTAAACAGGTAATTGATTTGGTCAAATATGCATTTAAAAAAACACACAACTGTGTGGAGGGAGTGAGGGTAGAGAGTAAGCCAGTGCTTATCATCAAGGAACTGTTTATTTCCTGACAGTGTATTTAAATTTTAACAAAATATTCAAGAAGGAATATAGAGATCATTAAATGAGCTGGTATATGTGCAGCTGCCACTCACTGCTGGGAGATTACTAACGCAAGAGAAGCTGACTTTTCACAATAACATTTGAGGCATTTATTAAATAAATACCTTGGTTTGATTTCAAGAAAAATTTCTTACTTAATGTCTGTCATACGCATACAATGTTCAGTTCTATCCAAAATCTTAGGTGGGATTTGACTATTGGACACACAACATTGTTCCTCAGACAGTAGTGGTACTCCTTGCTGACCCTGGGGGCAAACTAGGAAGCATGTCACATTGATTGGTATGTTTCCATTCTTAGTAATGTCTCGGCATGTCTGCATGCATGCCTGGATGCAAAAAACCTTCAGCATTTTGTACCATCACCCATTAGGGCTTCAGGAGGGAGAGTCACCATCAATTACTCAAACAAATCATCCCCCCATTTTTTAACCTCTGCACGTTCTTCATTAGCAAGAAAGGAATGCAATCTTGTTCACTATTTATTTATAATGAGTGGTTAAGTTAAAAATGGAAGCAATGGCATAATACATGTGTGCCCTTATCTATAAATCTGAACTTGGTTTTAATAAAATCTTGCCTGTTTGTATACTGTTAAGGCTTTCATTCTTTATTTTAATTGATTAAGTAAAAAATATATATATATATTTAACAATAGTGGCATACTTATTTCAATAGCTTACATTGACTATAATATTTACCACCATCAGACTTGCCACATGTTAAGACTTAGCTTTGTGCATACATACAGCCTTTGCTTGAAATAATGAGTAATCATAATACCCTTCTAAGAAAGGTTTTGAACATCAAAGAAAACCTACTGGTAGAATAATGACATCTTATTTATTTATTTATTTATTTATTTTAGTCCAACAAAGAGCATTTCCTATAATAAAGAGCAGAATGTTCTCGTAATGTGTATGTGTGTATGTGTGCATTCTTCCATAGAGTATATTAAAGCATCATTGAACAACAGTCAACAACCCAGAATTCCTTCTATCTGCTTATAAGGTTAAATCTCCTATAAAGAGTTTATTCAGTTGGAAAATATTAGATACATTTTAAATGATAAAAGCTTTTATAAAGACAACAAATGCCAACTACTTGTGATCAACACTTGCTAAATACATTATCTTTCAAATAATTTGCTAAATTTTTAATTCAGAAATTCTTTGAAATCCTGGGTAAAGAACACCTGATTCTTGTCCTTGAAAATATAATATTTCTACTATAAATGTAAAAACTAGCATAGCTATCTGCCTCATAAAAATTTTAATGTGTTTGCCATCATAGAGTGTGATCTTTGGAGGAATAGTCATAAAGTTACATTTTTGAATTTGCAGTTCTGAGAATCAGACTCTTGTGTTTTTACTAACACTTCTGACACCAAGTGTGTGGGTTTGTTTTTATTTTTTCCCACACCAACTAGTTCTCTGACTTTCCCAATACCCACTGTGTGTCTTACTGTTCAATTCAGATGCTACCTGGGGTTAGCAGAGACCCCACAGTTTAATGACCCATTCCCACAAAACTGCCCCTCTCATAAGATGCCAATCACAAGCCCCAGGCCTCCCATATTTCTGACTGGCTGGTTATAAATTGGGGGTTCCCATGACCTCCCCTCAGACTTGATAATCTTCTATAACCACTCACAGAACTCAGAGAATTACTTTACTTATAGTTATCAATTTATTATAAAGGATAAAAATAAACAGCCAGGTGAAGATGTACATTAGGCAAACTCCAGAAGGGTCCTGGGCACAGGAGCTACTGTCCCTGTGGATTTTTTGTGTACCATCCTCTCAGCATGCTGATGCATCCACCAACTCAAAAGCTCTCCAGAACCATCATTCAGAGATTCTTATGAAGGTTTCACTATGTAGGCAAAAATGATTAAATCATTAGCCATTGGGGATTGAACACAACCTCCAGCCCCTCTCCTGTCTTGTAGGTTGGGTGTGGGGTTATAAATTCCAATCATCTAATCATTCCTTAGTCTTTCTGGTGACCAGCCCCCATACTGAAGACATCTAGGGGCTCTCAGCCACCAGTCATCTCATTAACATACAAGACATTCATCACTCTGGATATTCCAAGTATTTTAGGAACTGTATGCCAGGAAGCAGAGACAAAGACCAAATAGGCACTTCTTATTGTATCACATAAATTTTGCCCTTTGTAAGTTTAACAACATAGAGTTATACTATGAGGCTCTCTGAAAGGCAGTCCTCATGGACTTCTACTGCCATACCTCCATTCTCTTCCAAACCATTTACCTTATAAATAATATACAGAATAATATCCTTTCCATGAATAAATAAACCTAGATTTTAGTCCTCCATTGTTACCAACTAATTGAATGGCATTGGGAAACTCCCATTAAGCAATGAGGTTTCAATCTCCTCATTTGGAGTGCACATGGAGAGAACTATATAAATGTTATTATCCCCCAAAGTTCTAAGATTCTATAATGTTATACTCCATTAGATGAGATAACTCCCAAGAGTGTCACAGGGTCCAAACAAACTAGCAGTACTTAAAATAAAATTTGAGTCTGTAATGTTTATTGCTGAAATAATATATGTTGTTCCTTTGTTCTGCAATCACAATAAAATAGTAAAGATAATAGGGAAGTTTAATTTTAAGATAAATGGTAGCTTTTTCTTCTGTTCATTGGAATTTAATGCTTGTGTATTAAAGACCATATCATGATTTAGGCAAGCAGTGTCCCTCATAGCAAGTTTAATATATGAATATTAAAAAGGAATTAGTATCCAAAACAAGGGGACTGATGGAGTCAGGTGGGTTTGACCCAATGTACTGTATGAACGTGGAGGGTGGAGGTAGAGACAGGGATATAAGTCACAATGTTAAGAGGTCATAAAAATTGTCAACCTAATTCAACAAAAGATCAACATTAAAAAGGTAATGGGATCTTGTCAGATGAATAGAATATAAACAAGGCAATATGCAACAAGTGGAACTGTCCCTATCCTTTTACTAATGAGATACGGAGTTCTTTTTCAGAGACAAGAGAACAAAACCACAATTCATGCAGCTGAAGCATGTGTAGAGGAGAATATTTTGTCCTCAAACAACTCCTGGAACCAAAGTTTCTCCCCAAGACAGAACCAGAGGACTGGGAAATGACCAGAACTTGAACACCATAACACATTCAGAAGCAAAGGGTGTCCAGGAAGATCTGGTGCTGAAGCCCCTTCATCACACCTTACCATAAATGGCCAAGCTCCAAAGTCCTCCAGTGGAAAACTGCCTTGCCAGCTCTTCCAAATATTTCCTCTTCTAACTCATAAAAGTTTGACCAAACCCCAGATTGGAGAGACAGATTTGAGCCGTGCCTCCTTGTATGTTGACCATGCAATAAAGCTTTTATTTTCTCAAAATTCTGTGCCACAGTTCTGGCTTCTATGCATGTCAGGCAGTGACCTCTTTGCTTAGTAACAATTTCTGGTAACAATGAAGGGACAAATGTCCTGTGACCACCTGTCTGAGACTCTGTAGCTCCCTGTGGGCTGCAGGCTCTTGTAGCCGATCTTAAGTGTCTCCAGACTACTTTGTTTTACTCTGATGCCTTTGCAAAAATACTTCAGCTTCATGAAGATTCATAGAAAGTTTCTTTTGATGAGTACAGGTTTCTGACAACTTTCATATCATACCACTGAACTGACTAATATAGTAAAGAATTCTAGTGGAAACTCCGATGGCTTCATGAAACTGTTAACAGAAAAGTAAGATCAAGGATTAGTTACATGGGACTGAGTGAACTGATGAATATAGTTATAATTTTTAAGGGTTTTTTTGTCTGAAATATTACTGGCTTTTAATCTGTATTTTTTTAGATATAAGAAAACCTTTTCCCTTAAGCTAATTATGACTTACAATCACTTGGTACATTATATTTTTGTAAGCAGAATTGAAACATTTATCCTTTCTCTCTACTTGATCCCTCCAGATTTTGGAAACATTTAGTGAGTATTCTAATCTTTATGGCAATATATTTATTTGCATAAATTCAATAAGGATCTGTTCTCCTTAGAACATAATTGGAAACATTGGTTATACTGCCATAGCTTTTACTGAAATATCATACTTAAGAATATACATAGAATGAGATATAACCAGACAATTTAAAAATACTAAGGTAAACTTTATGCAGTCATGAAGCCACTTGGAAAAACAACCTGGTACCTTGCTTGTAGGATTCTCAGCAGCCTTATCAGGTGAATAAGAATGGTCACCTCCTGACAGACGCAAGAATCTCAGGATATTTTAGGGACTTTGAGAAGAGAGGAATTTACCCAGATCTATACATATTGCAGGCATAATCTTATAGAAAGCCCTTGGTGTGGCTTCCCTGGCTTTGAGAGGCCTTTTAAAAGTTCAACCTGAGATTTCTTATGGGATGTTCCAGCAAAGCCAAGTTTAAAAGAGCCTATATGATCAATTACCTGTATGTAAATAATCAGGTCAGGGTAACTGAAACAAGATTTATTTTGTAAACAAATTAGTCTTAATTTGGCTATATTTGGTAGAAATGAGAAAAAATACTTTTAGAGAGAAAAATTCTGTTTCAGTAATATATTTTTCATCGATATTAAGTTCTAATGCTGTTAATTGTCTTTGAGCTTTTGTATTTACTGCCTAAGACTCACTTCCAGAATGTCTCCTTGTTGCTATGTTGTGTTATTATGGAGTTTAATTGATTATTAAGAAGACATTCTAGGTTTGTTTCTGAAGCTTACCACAGTAACATATCTTTGGATGAAAATCAGATGCTTTGTGACCTGCAATAAGAAGATTATGCACACTGGAAAACACATCATTCAAAGGACTCTTTCAAACCTAGATGGAAGGACACATCAGGTATTTTGAACTACATCATGCACAGTGAAATGGAAGGAAATTGCCTCAGATTTAGTTTCCATTTCAGAAGGGCCTCTGCACTGGACCGTTCTATAGAAAGGACTGCTGTCCTCAAACTCACCTTAAAACAATGCTCAAACAGAGGAGAAACCTATGCCATAGGCACCCAGGAGAAGGCATTAGATTTCTTAGTCAGGGAACTATTAGACAGGAGAATTTTCTCGGTTACAAACTACCTGAATAAGCAGTTGTTTGTGCAGTAGTTAACTCATCATTTTGTGTTTATATTAATCCATCCTCTGAAATAGAAAACCATCTAGATAAAATTAGGTAAGAGGCAACTTGTGTCATTACAAGAACTTGGATTCTATCTTTTAGAAAATATCTTTCCATGGGACCCATGGGAAATAAGGTCTATATTTGAGAGATTGCTTAAATTGGGTATTATTGTTTTGTGCTTGCTAGGATTTATATTCTTTCTTATCAAACTCTGCACTTGCTGTTTGTAATGTATTCTCAAGTCCTTTTTAGGCCTATAATCCTTACCAACAGGAAGTAGCCAGAGCAGTTGTCACTCCTTATCCCTCAAGATTGAGGAATCAACAACAAAAAGGGGACATTTGTAACTGCAGTACCAGCCCCAAACTGGCCTTATCCTGTTTCTAACAAGATACTGAGTTGTTTTTCAGCGAAAATAGAATAAACCACAATTTATGCACAAGAAGAAGATTTTGACCTCAAACAATACACAGAATAAAATTTCTTCCCTCCTCAGAACAAAAGGACCAAGACATGACCAGAAACTGAATGCTGGATCCCTTTCAGAAGTTAAGGGTCCATTGCCCAGGAAGATCCAGTGCTGAGACCCCTTTACCACATCTTACCATAAATGGCCAAGTTCCAAAGCCCTGCAGTCAAGAAGCGTCAGGGTCAAGAAGGGAGAAAACTCACCTCACCAGTGCCTCCATATACAAACCCTCTTCCCTTAATCCATAAAAATTTGACTGAACCCCAGACCAGGGAGACGGATTTGAGTGTGCTCTTTTCTCTTTGCAGGTTGGCATTGCAATAAAGCTTTTCTTTTATCAAAAATTGATGCCATAGTATTGACTTCTATGCTTGTTGGGCAGCAAGCCCATTGCTCAGTAACAGAAGCAGTAATTAGAAGTCCAGGTTGGCAGGGGGTCTTCATTCAGGGGATCTTATTTGCGATCAGCCCACTCATGTAGTGCCCTAAAAGAGGTAATTCTATGGACAAAACTTGAAACCCTGATGTATGATACTACAGTGGTAGATACATGTCATTATACATTTTTCAAAATCCACATAATTTATAACACCAAAGGTAAACTCTAATATAAACTATGACATAAGCTAACTATTGCCTGACAACAGTATATACCTTAGCATATAACAAATAAAGCCAATTTTCTAAGTATAAAATTAATCAATAAAAATATAATAATCAGTAAAATATGCTAGGATATTTGTATAATAATAATTGGAAAACCACACACTTTTTTTTTCTTTTGTTTTGTTTTGCTTTTCCATTAGAGTTGACTGAGGGACATTCTAAAGTGCATCTAGAAATATGTAACATTTATACTTTATTGAAAATTTCTTTCTCTTTTTATGTTGCGAATTAGAACATTCATTTATGTCTTTAATTATTGCTAATTTATAAAAATCATTACTAAATTCCTTGAAAGATATTACTAGGATTAGAGCCTATAATTATGTCTTTAATTACAGAGGAGCTTCAAGGTGGCAGAAGAGTAAGACGTGGAGATCACCTTCCTCCCCACAGACACATCAGAAATACATCTACATGTGGAACAACTCCTACAGAACACCTACTGAACGCTGGAAGGAGAACTCAGACCTCCCAAAAGGCAAGAAACTCCCCACGTACCTGGGTAGGGCAAAACAAGAAAAAACAGAGACAAAAGAATAGGGACGGGACCTGCACCCGTGGGAGCGAGCTGTGAAGGAGGAAAAGTTTCCACACACTAGGAAGCCCCTTTATGGGTGGAGACTGTGGGTGGCGAAGGGGGGAAGCTTTGGAGACACAGAGGAGAGTGCAGCAACAGGGGTGCAGAGGGCAAAATGGAGAGATTCCCGCAAAGAGGATTGGTGCCGACCAGCACTCACCAGCCCGAGAGGCTTCTCTGCTCACCCGGCGGGGCGGATGGGGGCTGGGATCTGAGGCTCCAGCTTCGGAAGTCAGATCCTAGGGAGAGGACTGGGGTTGGCTGCGTGAACACAGCCTGAAGGGGGCTAGTGCACCACACTAGCTGGGAGTGTGTCCGGGAAAAGGTCTGGAGCTGCCAAAGAGGCAAGAGACTTTTTCTTGCCTCTGTTTCACAGTGCGTGAGGAGAGGGGATTAAGAACGCCACCTAAACGAGCTCCAGAGATGGGCGTGAGCCACAGCTATCAGCTCGGACCCCAGAGACGGGCATGAGATGCTAAGGCTGCTGTTGCAGCCATCAAGAAGCCTGTGCACAAGCACAGGTCACTGTCTACACCTCCCCTCCTGGGAGCCTGTGCAGCCTGCCACTGCCAGGGTCCCGTGATCCAGGGACAACTTCCCGGGAGAACACAAGGTGTGCCTCAGGCTGTTGCAACTTCACGCCGGCCTCTGCCACCACAGGCTCACCCTGCATTCTGAACTATCCCTGCACTGGCCTGAGTGAGCTAGAACCCCCAAATCAGCTGCTCCTTTAACCCCGTCCTGCCGGCATGGGAAAAGACGCCCTCAGACGACCTACACGCAGATGCAGGGCCAAATCCAAAGCTAAACCCCAGTAGCAGTGCAAACAAAGAAGAGAAAGAGAAATCTCTCCAGCAGCATCAGGAGAAGTGGATTAAATCTCCACAATCAACTTGATGTACCCTGCATCTGTGGAATACCTGAAGAGACAATGAATCACCCCAAATTGAAGCAGTGGACTTTGGGAGCTACGATATATATATATTTTTTCCCCTTTTTCTCTTTTTGTGAGTGTGCATGTGTATACATCTGTGTGTGATTTTGTCTGTATAGCTTTCCTTTCACCATTTGTCCTAGGGTTCTGTCTGTCCATTTTTTTTTTTTTGGTATAGTTTTTAGCACTTGTTATCATTGATGGATTTGTTTTTTGGTTTGGTGGCTCTCTTCTTTCTTTCCTATTTTTTATTACTTTAATTTTTTTAATTTTAATAATTATTTTTTATTTTAATAACTTTATTTTGTTATTTTCTTCTTTCTTTCTTTCTTTTCTTTCTTTCTTTCTTTTCTTTCTTTCTTTCCTTCTTTCTTTCTTTCCTTCCTTCTTTCTTTCTTCCTTTCTTCCTTTCTTTCTTTCTTCCTTTCTTTCTTTCTTTCTTTCTTTCTTTCTTTCTTTCTTTCTTTCTTTCTTTCTTTCTTTCTTTCTTTCTTTCTTTCTTTCTTTCCTATTTTCTCCCTTTATTCCAAGCTGTGTGGATGACAGGGTCTTGGTGCTCCAGCCCGGCATCAGGCCTGTGCCTCTTAAGTGGGAGAGCTGAGTTCAGGACATTGGTCCACCAGAGACCAATATCAAACAGCAAAAATCTCCCAGAGATCTCCAACTCAAACGCCAAGACCCAACTCCACTCAAAGACTAGCAAGCTACAGTGCTGGACAGCCTATGCCAAACAACTAGCAAGACAGGAACACAACCACACGCTTTAGCAGACAGGCTGCCTAAAATCATAATAAGGCCACAGACACCCCAAACACAAAACCAGACATGGACCTGGCCACCAGAAAGACAAGATCAAGCCTCATCCAACAGAACACAGACACTAGTCCCCCCCACCAGGAAGCCTACACAACCCACTGAACCAACCTTAGCTACTGGGGACAGACACCAAAAGCAACGGGAGCTACGAACCTGCAGCCTGTGCAAAGGAGACCCCAAACACAGTAATTTAAGCAAAATGAGAAGACAGAGAAACACACAGGAGATGAAGGAGCAAGGTAAAAACCCACCAGACCAAGCAAATGAAGAGGAAATAGGCAGTCTACCTGAAAAAGAATTCAGAATAATGATAGTAAAGATGATCCAAAATCTTGGAAATAGAATGGAGAAAATATAAGAAATGTTAAACAAGGACCTAGAAGAACTAAAGAGCAAACAAACACTGATGAAGAGCACAATAAATGAAATTAAAAATTCTCTAGAAGGAATCATAGCAGTATAACTGAGGCAGAAGAATGGATAAATGACCTGGAAGATAAAATAGTGGAAAAAACTACTGCAGAACAGAATAAAGTAAAAAGAATGAAAAGAATTGAGGATAAACCTCTGGGACAACATTAAACGCACCAACATTCGAATTATAGGGGTCCCAGAAGAAGAAGAGAAAAAGAAAGGGATTGAGAAAATATTTGAGGAGATTATAGTGGAAAGGTAATAGTTAATCAAGTCCAGGAAGCTCAGAGAGTCCAATACAGGATAAATCCAAGGAGAAACAGCCCAAGACACATATTAAACAAACTATCAAAAATTAAATACGAAGAAAAAATATTGAAAGCAACAAGGGAAAAACAACAAATTACATACAAGGGAACCCCATAAGGTTAACAGCTGAACTTTCCACAGAAACTCTGCAAGTCAGAAGAGAGTGGCAGAACATATTTAAAGTGATGAAAGAGAAACACCTACAAGCAAGATTACTCTACCCAGCAAGGATCTCATTCAGACGATGGAGAAATTAAAACCTTTACAGACAAGCAAAAGCTAAGAGAATTCAGCACCACTAAACCAGCTTTACAACAAATGCTAAAGGAACTTCTCTAGGCAGGAAACACAAGAGAAGGAAAAGACCTACAATAACAAACCCAAAACAATTAAGAAAATGGTAATAGGAGCATACATATCGATAATTACCTTAAGTGTAAATGGATTAAATGCTCCAACCAAAAGGCATACACTGGATGAATGGATACAAAAACAAGACCCATATATATGCTGTCTACAAGAGACTGACTTCAGACTGAGGGACACATACAGACTGAAAGTGAAGGGATGGAAAATGATATTCCATGCAAACGGAAATAGAAAGAAAGCTTGAGTAGCAATTCTCATATGAGACAAAATAGACTTTAAAACAAAGACTATTACAAGAGACAAAGAAGGACACTACATAATGATCAAGGGATCAATCCAAGAAGAAGATATAACAATTGTAAATATTTATGCACCCAACATAGGAGCACCTCAATATATAAGGCAAATACTAGCAGCCGTAAAAGGGGAAATCGACAGTTACACAATTATAGTAAGGGACTTTAACACCCCACTTTCACCATGGACAGATCATCCAAAATGAAAATAAATAAGGAAACACAACCTTTAAAAGATACATTAAACAAGATGGACTCAATATTTATAGGACATTCCATCCAAAAACAACAGAATACACTTTCTTCTCAAGTGCTCATGGAACATTCTCCAGGATAGATCATATCTTGGGTCACAAATCAAGCATTGGTATATTTAAGAAAATGGAAATCGTATCAAGTGTCTTTTCCGACCACAATGCTATGAGACTAGATATCAATTACAGGAAAAAAATATGTAAAAATTACAAACACATGGAGGCTAAACAATACACTACTTAATAACTAAGATATCACTGAAGAAATCAAAGAGGAAATCAAAAAATACCTAGAAACAAATGACAATGAAAAAATGACGACCCAAAACCTATGGGATGCAGCAAAAGCAGTTCTAAGAGGGAAGTTTATAGCAATACAACCCTACCTGAAGAAACAAGAAACATCTCAAAAAAAAACAAACTAACCTTACACCTAAAGCAATTAGAGAATGAAGAACAAAAAAACCCCAAAGTTAGCAGAAGGAAAGAAATCATAAAGATCAGATCAGAAATAAATGAAAAAGAAATGAAGGAAACAATAGCAAAAATCAATAAAACTAAAATCTGGTTCTTTGAGAAGACAAACAAAATTGATCAACCATTAGCCAGACTCATCAAGAAAAAAAGGGAGGAGACTCAAATCAATAGAATTAGAAATGAAAAGGGAGAAGTAACAACTATCACTGCATAAATACAAAGGATCATGAGAGATTACTACAAGCAACTACATGCCAATAAAATGAACAACCTGGAAGAAATGGACAAATTCTTAGAAAAGCACAACCTTCCGAGACTGAACCAGGAAGAAATAGAAAATATGAACAGACCAATCACAAACTCTGAAATTGAAACTGTGATTAAAAATGTTCCAACAAACAAAAGCCCAGGACCAGATGGCTTCACAAGCGAATTCTATCAAACATTTTGAGAAGAGCTATCACCCATACTTCTCAAACTCTTCCAAAATATAACAGAGGGAGGAACATTCCCAAACTCATTCTACAAGGCCACCATCACCCTGATACCAAAACCAGACAACGATGTCACAAAGAAAGAAAACTACAGGCCAGTAGCACTGATGAACATAGATGCAAATATCCTCAACAATATACTAGCAAACTGAATCCAACAGCACATTAAAAGGATCATACAGCATGATCAAGTGGGGTTTATCCCAGTAATGCAAGGATTCTCCAATATACCAAAATCAAACAAGGTAATAAACCATATTAACAAATTGAAGGAGAAAAACCATATGATAATCTCAATAGATGCAGAAAAAGCTTTGAACAAATTTCAACACCCATTTATGATAAAAACCCTCCAGAAAGTAGGCATAGAGGGAATTTACCTCAACATAATAAAGGCCATATATGACAAGCCCACAGCCAACATCGTCCTCAATGGTGAAAAACTGAAACCATTTCCACTAAGATCAGGAACAAGACAAGGTTACCCACTCTGACCACTATTATTCAACATTGTTTTGGAATTTTTAGCCACAGCCATCAGAGAAGAAAGAGAAACAAAAGGAATCCAAATCAGAAAAGAAATAGTAAAGCTGTCACTCTTTGCATATGACATGATTCTATACATAGAGAATCCTAAATATGCTACCAGAAAACTACTAAAGCCAATCAATGAATTTGGTAAAGTAGCAGGATGCAAAATTAATGCACAGAAATCTCTTGCATTCCTATACACTAATAATGAAAAATCTGAAAGTGAAGTTAAGGAAACACTCCCATTTACCATTACAACAAAAAGAATAAAATACCTAGGAATAAACCTACCTAAGGAGACAAAAGACCTGTATGCAGAAAACTATAAGACACTGGTGAAAGAAATTAAAGATGATACAAATAGATGGAGAGATATACCATGACTTGGATTGGAAGAATCAACATTGTGAAAATGACTCTATTACCCAAAGCAATCTACAGATTCAGTGCAATCCCTATCAAACTACTACTGGCATTTTTCACAGAACTAGAGCAAAAAATTTCACAACTTGTATGGAAACACAAAAGACCCCGAATAGCCAAAGCAATCTTGAGAAAGAAAAACACAGCTGGAGGAATCAGGCTCCCAGTCTTCAGACTATGCTACAAAGCTACAGTAATCAAGACAGTATGGTACTGGCACAAAAACAGAAATATAGATCAATGGAACAGGACAGAAAGCCCAGAGATAAACCCACACACATATGGTCACCTTATCTTTGATAAAAGAGGCAAGAATACACAGTGAAGAAAAGACAGCCTCTTCAATATGTGGTGCTGGGAAAACTGGACAGCTACATATAAAATAATGAATTTAGAACACTCCCTAACACCATACACAAAAATAAACTCAAAATGGATTAAACACCTAAATGTAAGGCCAGACACTATCAAACTCTTAGAGGAAAACATAGGCAGAACACTCTATGACATGAATCACAGCAAGATCCTTTTTGGCCCACCTCCTAGAAAAATGGAAATAAAAACAAAAATAAACAAATGGGACCTAATGAAACTTAAAATCTTTTTCACAGGAAAGGAAATCATAAAGAAGGTGAAAAGACAACCCTCAGAATGGAGAAAATATTTGCTAATGAAGCAACTGACAAAGGATTAATCTCCAAAACTTACAAGAAGCTCATGCAGCTCAATATCAAAAAATAAACAACCCAATCCAAAATGGGCAGAAGACGTAAATAGACATTTTTCCGAAGAAGATATATAGATTGCCAACAAACACATGAAAGAATGCTCAACATCATTAATCATTAGAGATATGCAAATCAAATCTACAATGAGGTATCACCTCACACCATTCAGAATGGCCATCATCAAAAAATCTATGAACAATAAATGCTGGACAGGGTGTGGAGAAAAGGGAACCCTCTTGCACTGTTGGTGGGAATGTAAATTGATACAGCTACTATGGAGAACAGTATGGAGGTTCCTTAAAAAACTAAAAATAGAACTACCATATGACCCAGCAATCCCACTGCTGGGCATATACCCTGAGAAAACCGTAATTCAAAAAGAGTCATGTACCACAATGTTCACTGCAGCTCTATTTACAGTAGCCAGGACATGGAAGCAACCTAAGTGTCCATTGACAGATGAATGGATAACGAATATGTGGGACATATATACAATGGAATATTACTCAGCCATAAAAAGAAACACAATTGAGTTATTTGTAGTGAGGTGGATGGACTTAGAGTCTGTCATACAGAGTGAAGTAAGTCAGAAAGAGAAAAACAAATACCTTATGCTAACACATATATATGGAATCTAAAAAAAAAAAAAAAAATGGTCATGAAGAACCAGGGGCAGGACGGGAAGAAAGGTGCAGACCTACTAGAGAATGTACTTGAGGACACGGGGAGGTGGAAGGGTAAGCTGGGACAAAGTGAGAGAGTGGCATATATGGACATATATACACTACCTAATGTAAAACCGATAGCTAGTTGGAGGCAGCCGCATAGCACAGGGAGTTCATCTTGGTGCTTTGTGACCACCTAGTGGAGTGGGATAGGGAGGGTGGGAGAGAGGGAGACACAAGAGGGAAGAGCTATGGGGTATATGTATATGTATAGCTGTTTCACTTTGTTATAAAGCAGAAACTAACACACCATTGTAAAGCAATTATACTCCAATAAAGATGTTAAAAAAAATTATTTGTAAGTGTGAAAAGATGGCAATTTGGCAATACTCATCTAAATTATTGACATACATTCCCTTTGACCTAGATGTTCTTCATGTTTGAATATAGAAGTACTTGTACATGTGTGAAATGATATTTGTACAAGGTGATTTATTTGGTATAACTTGTACCAACATAACTTTTGTAATTCCCTAAGTATCTAACAATATGTAACTCGTTAAATATATATTCAGTACATTCACATGATGGAATACCTTGCAACATTAAATAAAAATGAGTAATGTGCAGAAAAATAAACTAATTATAAAATTTTAAAGTTTGAACCTCTCTAGGTTACATATGTTAACAGTGAAGGTACATTTAAGTAAACATTTAACTTTTAATCTGGCTGGCAATAAATAAATAACTGTTTTAAAGTTTGTATTTATAGAGTAAAAACAAACCATCAAGTCACTAATGGAATAACTTGGAGATATTTTTACTTTTCAACAAATGGAATACTATCATTCAAATTAACTTCTTTTAAGTGTTTGAATATTTGATCCCATTCATAGAAAAGGAATACTTGGCTCCTTTTATAAGAGTAGCAGAGGAAATGCATTATAATGATTTTAATATGGATACACCCTGCTTTCAGATGCCTGGGTAGAACTCTAACTTCAGCTCCTGAATAAGAATTTAAAAGCATCATTAGTCAATAAAGATTAAGGTTAAAACCAAAACAAAATACTGTAACACCACGGTTCTATTGTAAGATGTTTAGGCTCACTGCTTTTCTAACTCAGTCCACACTCAGTCAGTCTACCTAGACTTAACCACTTTGATTAATTACATTAATCGTATCTATTCTGTTCATAAATGTATTTTATGGAAGTTTCTTCAGATAATTTTATAAATTAAATATATAGATTATTTAAAAATATAAATACTCAAAACTTATTATGTAAAACAAACATTATTATTTCCTATTAAAAGAAGAAAACACTTTGACCCTTCAAATGTTTATTTTGTTATTTACTACTATATTTCTAGATAATATGTTCATTAGAGGCTAATTTATTTTTAAAGATAATGAAGTTCCTGTTCCCCTCACTTGCCTGGATTCCTTGCAAGTCCTCTTCCTTTTTTATTCTAAGTAAATATCCCCTCTTGTACTTAATTTTTAACTCATTTTGATTTTTCTCTTAAAGAAAGCTTCTTAAATACTGTAAGTTTAAGGCTTCATAAAAACTGGATCCATTAGTATGTCTTGATTTTTTCAGTTTTAAGCATTATTCTGAAATTTTCACCTCTGCCTAGTATTTTTGTAACTGTTTATTTGTTTGTCATTGTCCTTTAATGTTATAATCTTTCTCTGATGTCCAAGGACTTGTGGCTGCTTGTTTAAGACTGGGCCACTAAAATGCTGAGGGCCTGAATAGGGCTTGGACATAGAGGACATCACTAAAAATTGATTTGGTTTCACTAGGAAACAATATTTGTATATATTTATGTTGGTCTTAATTTTAAAATTAGTGGAAACCAATCACATCTGAGAACTAGAAATCTGTCACAAGATGAACAGAATCACTATGATGGTTGTGAAGGAAGATCACAATATAATAGCTGTGCCCCAGGTCTGGGGAGTAACATCTCCAGAGTGGAATAGTTCATGAAATTCCAGGAAAGGTGTCTACAAGAAGATCAAATTGATGATAGGTATGATATGCTGGAAAGATTGGAAAGGTGATTTGTGTAATTGGTGATTGAAATTTGGAGATGATTCATAAATAATTTTTTAAAAAATCAAGTTTAACCAAGCAAGCAAACACAAATGATAACATAATTAAGTGTAGAAAATAGAGAGAATAAATATGTGTGCTTGAAAACAAAAACAATTATAGAGTACTGTATGGATCACATATAAATAGCATTTGAATAGCCATATCAATATATGAACTGGATATCAATATAATCAAAATTATAACTATATTAAAGAGGGGTTACTGGACTCCTGTGTGTATGTGTGTGTCTAATAAGGGATGGAAGAGGAAATTGTTTCTTATTGTAATATAGTTGCTGTGCAATATTCGTTTCAGGTATACTACATAGTGACTTGACATTTGCATACATTATGAAATGATCACTACAATGATCACTAATAATCAACTGTCCCCACACGAAGTTATTACAATATTTGTGACCATATTGTTCATGTTGTATATTAAGTATATCACCTTTTAATACCTTTCATCTGTTTCATCCCCCCACCCTCTTCTCCTCAACAATCACCCATTTGTTCTATTTGTTCTCTGTATCTGAGATGGTTTCATTTTGTTTTGTTTGTTCATTTGTTTTTTTAGGTTTTACATATAAGAGAGAACATAAGGTACTTGTCTTTGTATAAGCCATTGTCTGACTTATTTTACTCTCCATAATAGACTCTAGATCCATCCATGTTGTAGCAAATGAAAAGATTTCATTTTTGTATATATGTACCACATCTTCCTTATCCATTCATTTTCAAATATCTATATCCATTCCATACCTTGGCTATTGTAAATAATGTTGCAATGATCATTGGTGTGCATATGTATTTTCAAATTAATGTTTTTGTTTACTTCAGGTAAAACCCAGAAGTAAAATTCCTAGATCCTGTGCCAGTTCTATTTGTAATTTTTTGAGGAACCACCATACTGCTTCCAATAATGGCTGCACCGATTTACATTCCCACTAACAGTGTCTGAGTGTTCCATTTTCTCCTCACCAACACTTGTTATTTGTTGCTATTTTTAGTATATCATTCTGAGAGGTGTAAGGTGATATCTTATTATAGCTTTAATTTGCATTACCCTGATGATTAGTAATGTTGAACATCTTTTCATGTGTCTACTGGCCATCTGTATGTATTCTTTGGAAAAATGTTTTTTCAGGTCCTCTGTTCATTTTTTTAATCAGGTTTTTTTGATGTTGAATTGTAAGAATTCCATATATATCTTAGATATTAACCCCTGACTAGATATATCATTTGCAAATGTTTCTCTCATTCAGTAGGCTGCCTTTTTCATTTTGTTGATAGTTTCCTTATCTGTGCAAAAGCTTTTTAGTTTGTTATAGTTCATTTGTTTATTTTTTTTATTTTGTTTTGCTTGCCTTAGGAGACAGATCCAAAAATTGTTGCTAAGTCCAATGTCAAAGAGCATACTGCCTATGTTTTTTCTATAAGTTTTATGGCTTCAATTCTTACATTTAAGTCTTTAATACATTTTGAGTTTATTTTTGTATATGGTGGGAGAAAGAAGTCCACTTTGATTCTTTTGCATGGAGCTGTCCAGTTTTCCTAACATGATTTATTGAAGAGAATATTACATATTCTTCTCTCCTTTGCCATACATTAGTTGACCATATAAGTTTGGGTTTATTTCTGGGCTCTCTATTCTGTTTCATTTGTTTATGTGTCTGTTTTTGGTGCCCTTACCATACTGTTTTGATTACTATAGCTTGGTAGTGTAATTTGAAATTAGGGAGTGTGATACCTCCAGTTTTGTTCTTCTTTCTCAAGATATCTTTGGCTATTTTTTGTTTCCATATGAATTTTAGAATTATTTGTTCTAGTTCTATGAAAAATGTTTTTGGTATTTTGACAGGGATTGCATTAGATCTGTAGATTGCCTTGGGGAGTATGGTCATTTTAACAATGTTAATTTTTCCAATCCATGAGCATGGTGTATCTTTCCATTTGCTTGTGTCATCTTCAGTTTCTTTCACCAATGTCTTATAGTTTTCAAAGTGCAAGACTTTTACCTCTTTGGTTAGATTTATTCCTTGGTATTTATTGTTTTTAATACAATTATAATGAAATTGTTTTCTTAAGTTTTCTTTCTGAGAGTTTGTTATTAGTGTATAGAAATGCAACATATTTCTGTAGATTAATTTTGTAGCCTGCAACTTTACTGAATTTATCAGTTCTAGTAATTTTTCATGGTGTCATTAGGATTTTCCATATATATTATTATGTCATTTGTCAGCACTAACAGTTTACTTCTTCCTTTTCAATTAGGATTCCTTTGATTCCTTTTATTTTCCTTGTCTGATTGCTGTGGCTAAGGCTTCCAATACTATGTTGGATAAAATTAGTAAAAGTGGGCATCCTTGTCTTGTACCTGATCTTAAAGAAAAAGTTTTCAGCTTTTCAGCATTAGATATGATATTGGCTATGGGTTTGTCTTTGGCTATGGACCTTTATTTTGTTGAGGCATGTTCCTTCTACACCCATTTTGTTGAGGGTTTTTATCATTAAAGGATGTTGAATTTTGTCGAAAGCTTTTTCTGCATCTATTGAGGTAATAGTATGATTTTTATTCTTCAGTGTGTTAATGTAGTATATCACATTGATTGATTTGTGAATATTGAAGCATTTTTGCATGCCTGGGATAAATGAAACATGATCATGGCATATGATTCTTTTAATGTGTTGTTGAATTTGATTTCTTAATAGTTAGTTGAGGATTATGGCATCTATGTTCACCAGTGATTCTAGCCTATAATTTTCTTTTTCTGTAATGTCTTTGTTTGGTTCTGGTATCAGGGTGATGTTGGACTCCTAGAATGAGTTTGGCTGCGTTACTTCCTCTGCAATTTTTTGGAATAGTTCGAGAAGGAGAGGTGCTATCTTTTATTTAAATGTTTGTCAGAATTCACCTGTGAAGCCATCTGGTCCTGGACTTTTATTCATTGAGAGTTTTTTGTTGTTCTTGTTGCTTGTTTGTTTGTTTAAATTACTGACTTAATTTCACTACTGATAATCAGTCTGTTCATATTTTCTATTTCTTTTGATTCAGTCTTGGGAAATTTTACCTTTCTAGGAATTTATTCATTTACTCGAGGGGTCTTATATTTTATTGGCATAAAATTGTTTGCAGTAATCTCTTATGATTCTTTGTATTTCTGTAGGGTCTGTTGTAATTTCTACTCTTTCATTTCTGATTTTATTTATTTGGGCCCTCTTTTTTTGTTTTAACATCTTTATTGGATGGACCTTCTTTTTTGTTTTTTTCTTAATGAGTCTCTCTAATGTTTTATCAATTTTGTTTATCTTTTCAAAGAACCATCTCTTAGCTTCATTGATCTTTTCTATTGTTTGTTTTGGTTTCGTTTGGTTTATTTATTTATTTATTTTTGTCTCTATTTCATGGTTTTCTGCTCTGGTATTTATTATCATTCCTTCTGCTAACTTTGGGTTTTGATTGTTCTGTTTCTAGTTCCTTTAGGCATAAATTGAGATTACCTGAGATTTTTTTCCTTGTTTCCTAAGGTAGGCTTAGTTGCTATGAACTTTCTTCTTAGAAGTCTGCTGCATCCCATAGATTTTAGATCATGTATTTCCATTTTCATTTGTTTCCAAGTATGTTTTAATTTCCTCTTTTATTTCTTCAGTGACCAATTCGTTGTTAGGTAGTATGTTGGTTCATCTCTATGTGTTTGTGGTTTTTGTTTTTGTTTGTTTGTTGTGCAGTTTTGTTCTTGTAGTTGATTTCTAGTCCCATACCTTTGTGGTCAGAAAAGATGATTAGTATAATTTCAATTTTATTAAATTTACTGAGATTTGTTTTATGGCCTAGCATGTGATTTATGCTGGAGAATATTTCATGTGCCTTGAAAATACTGTGTATTCTGGTGATATGGGATGGAAACTTCTGTCTATCCATTAATACCAACTAATCTAATGTGTTGGTTAAGGCCAGTGTTTCTTTACTGCTTTTCTCTCTGACTGATCTCTCCACTGATGTGAGTGGGATGTAAAAGTCCCTTACTGTTATTGTGTTATTGTCAGTTTCTCCCTATGTGTTTGTTAATATTTGCTTTATGTATTTAGGGGCTCCTATGTTGGGTGCATATATCTTCTTGCTGGATTGATCCCTTTACCATTATTTAATGTCCTTTTCTGTCTCTTAGTCCAGTCTTTGTTCTAAAGTATATTTTGTCTAGTATAAGTATTGCAATCCCAGCTTTCCTTTTATTTCCATTTGCATAGATTATCTTTCTCCATCCCCTCACTTTCACTGTGTGTGTGTCTTTAGATCTGAAGTGAATCTCTTGTAGGCAACATATATATAGGTATTGTTTTTTATTTTAACCATTTAGCCACTCTATGTATATAATTGGAGCATATAGTCTATTTACATTTAATATAATTATTTTAAAGCAATTTTTAAAAACTTTTTTTATTTATTTATTTTTGGCTGTGTTGGGTCTTCATTGCTTTGTGCAGGCTTTCCCTAGTTGTGGCGAGCAAGGGCTACTCTTCATTGCAGTGAGCAGGCTTCTCATTGTGGTGGCTTCTCTTGTTGAGGAGCATGGGCTATAGGCATGCAGGCTTCAGTAGTTGTGGCTCGCAGGATCTAGAGCACAAGCTTAGTAGTTGTGGTGCACGGGCTCAGTTGTTCCATGGCATGTTGGGTCAGCCCAGACCAGGGCTCAAGCCCACGTCCCCTGTATTGGCAGGTGGATTCTTAACCACTGCACCACCAGGGAAGCCCTATAATTATTTATAAGTGTGCACTTACTGTTATTTTGCTCATTCTGTTCTGGTTGTTTTTGTAGTTCTTTTTCACTCCGTTTTTTTGCTCTCTTTTCTTGTGATTTGATGACTATCTTTAGTGCCACTTATTTTGCTCTCTTCCTTTGTGATTCATTGCCTGTCCTTTTTTGTGTGTATCTATTATAGATTTTTGGCATGTGGTTGCCATGAGGTTCATAAAATATATATTTATATATGATTATATAACATGTATAATATATGATTATATATATGATTATATATTATATATATAATGATTACATATATGATTATTTTAAGTTGATTATCTCAAAGTTGGAACACATTCTAACCAGCCTACTTTTTACTCTCCTCTCACATTTAATGTTTTTTTTTTAAATTTTTATTTATTTATTTATTTATGGCTGTGTTCAGTCTTCGTTTCTGTGCGAGGGCCCTCTCCAGTTGCGGCAAGTGGGGGCCACCCTTCATCGCAGTGTGCGGGCCTCTCACTATTGCAGCCTCTCTTGCTGCGGAGCACAGGCTCCAGACACACAGGCTCAGTAATTGTGGCTCACGGGCCCAGTTGCTCCGCGGCATGTGGGATCCTCCTAGACCAGGGCTCGAACCCACATCCCCTGCACCGGCAGGCAGACTCTCAACCGCTGCACCACCAGGGAAGCCCCACATTTAATGTTTTAATGTCATATTTTACATCTTTTTGTTTTGTGTCCCCCTAAACTACTTATTTTGGATATAGATGAATTTACTTCTTCTGGCTTTTAACCTTCATACTAACTCTAAATGTGATGGATGTACTATCTTTACTGTACAATTGCCTTTACCGTGAGATTTTTCCTTTCATAATTTTCATATTTCTAGCTGTGGCCTTTTCTTTTCCACCTAGAAAAATCCCTTTAACTTTTCTTGACAAGCAGGTCTAGTGGTACTGAATGCTTTTGGCTTTTGCTTGTCTATAAAATTATTTCTCTCCCATTCAAATCTGAATGATAAACTTGTCAGGTAGATTATTCTTGGTAGTAGGTTTTTCCTTTCATAACTTTGAATATATTGTGCCATTCCTTTCTGTCCTTCAAAGTTTCCACTGAAAAGTCAACCATCTTATGAGAGTTTCTTTGTATGTAACTACAGTAAGTACCCTACATACAAACCTTCAAGTTGCAAACTTTCAAAGATGCAAACAGGCATTCCATCAATGTCAGTCATGAGTGAAATTTCAGATTTCCCTCTGTCTCCTATTGCTGACAATCTTTCACCTCTAACATCTCCCACCTCCTTTCCCTCCTCCAGTCAGTAACTTTTCTTGCTTGTTCACTCGATGCCAGCCCCTGTACACCAGCTGTTGTACAGTACTGCTGTACTTTTCAAGGTACTGTACTGTAAGATTAAAAATGTTTTCTTTATCTTTGTGTTTGTTTGTTTTTTATGTATTATTTTTGTAAAAAGTATTATAAACCTATTGCAGTACAGGACTGTATAGCCGATCATGTTAGTTGGGTACATAGGCTAACTTTGTTGGACTTATGAACATTCTATCGGAACAGAACTCATTCATATGTAGGGGACTTATTGTAGTACTTATACTATTTAAAGATTCTCTCTTAATCTTATTTCTTGCCATTTTAATCATAATCATAATGTGTCTTGATGTGGATCTCTTTGGGTTTGTCTTGTTTGAGACTATGACATCTGTTTCATTTGCCAGGTTAGGGAATTTTTCAGCTATTATTTATTTAAATCAGTTCTCTGTCCATTTCTCTCTCTCTTATACTTCTTTGACCCTTATTACACAAATATTAGTATGCTTGACATAGTCCCATATGTCTCTTAAACTACCCTCATTTTTTAAATTCTTTTTTTTTTCTCTTTTCTGTTCAGCTTGGTGATTTCCACTATTCTGTCGTCCAGATCCATGATCCTTTCATTTTTATTATCTTACCTACTATTGATTCCTGCTAGTGTATTTTTTATTTCAGTTATTGTATTCTTCAGCCCTGTTGGTTCTTCTTTATATTTTCTAACTCTTTATTGAAATTCTAACTGTGTTCATCCATTTTTCTCCTGTGTTTGTTGAGCATCTTTATGGTCATTACTTTGAATTCTCTCAGGTAGATCATTTATCTCCACTTCATTGAGTTGTTTTTCTGAGGTTATATTCTGTTCCTTCTTTAGAATGTGTTCCTCTGTCACTTTATTTTGCCCAATTACCTGTGTTTATTTCTTTTTGTGTTAGGTAGGTCAGTTACATTTCCTGATCTTGGGGAACTGGTCTTATGTAAGAGACTTCTTATGTGGCCAAGAAACACACTCCCCACTAGTCATCAAAGATATATTCTCTAGGGGTGCCCCCTATGTGAGCTATGTTGGTACTTCTGTTGTGTTTGGCCTACTACTGTGGGTGCACTTGTATGCAGGGCTGTCCCCCTGCCTGGTTGGATGCAAGGACCTGCCTTCTGTGGTGACTGTGGACCTTCTGGAGGAGGGAGGGGGGAGGCCTCCCATAAGTTGAGTGTGTGGTATGAGGTAATTGGGGCTGGTGCTGGCCCACTTGGAGGAGGAGATTTTTATACTCTTATGTAGGAAGTGAGTACATAATTTCTAAAACAGAAATAAAAGAAGAACAGTACCAACATTATTTAGAGATGAATAGGTAAATGCAAAGAGAAACAGCAAAAAGCACTGTACAAGAATGTGAGAAAAGAGGTGTGTATAGGAGGCAACTCTTCCCTAATAAGCTTTGCACTGCTTTAAATTGTGTGTAAGTATAACCAAATAAACTCCCATCTCTCAGAGATTTAAGAGAAGACATTGCATCTGTAAAATTGTACAGAGTATAAGATAAACATGCTGAAAAGAAAAAAAAGAACTCAAGATTGAAATATGATATTACAAATGAAAAGCTCAATTAAGTGGCTAGAAGATAGAGTTGAGGAGATCTCTCAGAATGTATAGCAATAAGAAACAGATATGGAAAACAAAGGAGAGAAAATAGGAAAAACTAGAAATCATTCTGAAAGATAATAACAATAGCAGACTTTTGTATAACAATCACTAAATGCCAGACAATAGTCTCAGTATTTTACAAAAAATTCATTCAAATCTGAAACAATTCTATGAAGAGACACTATTCATATGGTCTACACTTAGCAGTTGAAAAATCCTAAGTATGAAAGGTTAAGCCATTTGGCTCTAGTCATACAGCTAGTGTGGACAGAATTTGGATCTGCAACCAGGCATTGTGACTCAAGATTCTGTGCTATCAACCCCTCACTATAATGAAATGGAGGAGATTATCACATAAATAACTTAAGAATATTTTCGGTCATTAGAAGGTATACATTTACAGATTGAAATGTCCATTATATTCCCCAGAAAATGGAAGACAATAGATCATCCCCAAATTTTCTGGCAGTGAAGATCTACATATTTTCAGAAAAACAAACAAACAAACAAAATATATATATATAGCCACTAAGCAAAATTCCAGAATAATATTGGAGGCTGGGATTGTTAACAACAAGATGAGAAGTTAGGGAAAAAATCGAACAAAATGTTCTTAAATGTGAAGAAGAATTATCTCCAATGTAGAAAGTTATATTTAGCCAAACTGTGCAATATCAAGGCTACAAGAGATATGTTCATATATGTAAAGTTTCAGCACTTTTTCTACCCAGGGAAATATTCTTCACCTTTCCCAGACTGAGCTAGATGTTGTTCCTATGTATTCCTTTGGATTTCAGAAAATATCTCTATGAAAATTCTAACAAAATTCTATTGAACAGGTTCTTCCTTTTTTTCTTCCTTTTGTCCTTCCTTCTTTTCTTCTCAAATATTTTTGAGTACTTACTCAGTGTTAGGTATGTTTTGGTCAACAGAATACGGCCTGCATTAATAGAGAACATTTTCCAAAACTATATTTGTAGTGAGAATGTGCTAACCCTCTCAAAAGGTGAAGAACCACCTTAAGCACATGTCACATCTGACCCTTTATTCATGCTGAATAAAAGAGAATTATCTTTAGTAAGAGTCATCTCTCTGAGTCCCTCATACTGTAATTGAGTGGCTTCCAATACGTGATATTGCCTATGCCTACCACTTCTTCCATGGCATGTGTGTTAGGCAGAATAGTCCTCCAAGAAATGCACAACCAGAACCTCAGAATATGATCTTATTTGGAAATAGGGTCTTTGTAGATGTAGTTAAGATGTGGTCATATTGGATTACGGTGGACCTAAATTTAATATGACTGGTGTCTTCATTTTAAGAGGGACATTTTTATAGAGACACAGACACAAAGGCAGAAGATGGAGGCAGAGATTGGAGTGATGCAGCCGCAAGCCAAGGAACACCTGGGGCTACCAGAAGCGGGAAGAGATAAGGAAGAACCTTCTCCTAGAGTTTTCAGAAGGAGCTTGGTCTTACTAACACCTTGATTTTGGACTTTTAATCTCTAGAAGATTAATCGGTAATCTCTACTGTGGAACAATAAATTCCTGTTGTTTTTAGCCAAAAAAGAAAAATAAAAGAATGCCTGCAAGGGAGAAAAATGCAAATTAGCAAACAAATACATACATAAAGCTTGTAAAAATGATGAGGAAAAGAAGCAGGGTGCAGTCTGCACAGACCAAATTTTAATATCCTCAAAAAGTTATTTATTTTTGCATCCCCAGGGCCTACTACAGTGTTTTCCATGTAACCACACAGTAAATTTTTGGTCAATTGCAAATACATGTTGAATAAATATATTTCTTTTCCTAATAATCAAAAAAATTTTATGTTACATGAAAAATCTAGTGGAAAAAATCTTAATAGTTTGTGTGCACACATCAAAGAGTAAGTATTTAATTTTGCTGTGTATTAGGCCTCTTAACATCTTTTTTAGTCTTTTATGTTGTACTTGTAGAATATAATTTTAATACATGCACAACAAAATTTAAAATAATTATCCTTTTTCCATTTTGCACCTGTTCAATAGAGATAAGGAGTGGAAATGATCTGAGTACCTCATTAATTCACAGAAAATATTGCTTTCAACCTGTGTTGCAATTCCCAAACTCCAATAGCAAGCTATAATCAAGCTATAAGATTCTACAGCACTGACAGTGTCATGCCCAGTTTAACAATAGATAGATAAATGTGATTAACTAGTGGTCTAAATATAATTGTATTGCGGTGGGAAATGCGGTAGTAAAGCAGATTATCATTATTACATAATGAACTAGCAATCTTTACATACATTGTTTCTGTTTACACAATAGTCAAGCCTTAGGCAAAACTCTGCAATATTTAAAATATACAGCTGCTAAGTCTTTTGTTTTTATCAGCTTTCACTCATTCTTTCACCAAAAAAATCCAAAAGGTATAAACAGGGAAAATTGAGTACTTAGAGTTAACAATAGGAATCAACAAATTTTTTATGCTAATTAACGTTACTGGTACAATAGGTTTGGAAATGGCAATGAGTTGCACCTAATTTATTTTGAATTTCATGTTCTCTGAAAATAGCAAGGAGGTTCTTCTCTATACAAAGATATTAGAAAAAACAGGTAATTTGTAATTCATTTTATACTTGTCCATCTTTTGACACCATAGGACTCTGAAAGAAAACTAAATTATATCTATGCATTTACATATAAATGTCAAATGTAAGTAAAAATGTTCATACTGATTTTCATTATTACTGGAAAATTTGGATAAATGCTTTGCTAATTTCAAATTCAATATATTTTGTTTAAAATTTGAATAAATCCTTTAATTTCTCCAAATATAAAAAACGGATATATGCACATTATCTGCATGAAGAAATAAGGTGGAATATTCTGTAGTTTTTTGTCATGATACTTTGTTCTATATAACTCATCTCCCCTTTGCAGTATTCCCTCCAATTTCTAATATCCAGTTCTTCTGAAATAACTTTCAGTACTACCAGTAATCCATGCTTTCTTTCACT
This sequence comes from Eubalaena glacialis, assembly GCF_028564815.1. Taxonomy (NCBI): domain Eukaryota; kingdom Metazoa; phylum Chordata; class Mammalia; order Artiodactyla; family Balaenidae; genus Eubalaena; species Eubalaena glacialis. Next base: position 31,771,164 of record NC_083734.1, read on the forward strand.
TTGTTCAAACTTCTCATTGCATATGACTTATTTTAATATTCAGTAAACCCAATGACATCCTGACTTCTCTATGATAAGAAAATATTTTAACTGCTTATCTTTTTCCCTCAGTAGGCTGAAAGTTTCATGAAATCATATGCTATGTCTTGCTCATGCGTGTATTCCAAGCATTCTAGCTTAGTCCTGACACAGGGTAGGCTCTCAAAGCACATTCACTGAATGTATGTACAAGCAAAGAACTATTAAAAATATCTATCTATTAGCCTAACTTAAAACATTTAACCATTTTTTACTAAGAGAACAATTTGAGTATTGGAAGTCTGTTTTGTAAAGACTGGCAAGGCAAATCAGTAAATTTGGTCATAATAGATAGATGAATCAATAATGCAGGTTAACTAGAGAACACTGCAAAAATATCTGATCCATTATTCCCAATATTCCAACTATAGACTTTTGAATAGTTGATATTTCTTGACATTGAGGTCAATGTGAAGAAATCAAACACTTTCATATTTGTCGTGTGCTATCCTTCTTTTGAAAGAGCTGTTTTATTATATTAACACAGCATCCAGATGAAAGAACAAGAGAAGCCTAGTTGGGGTTTGGCAAGGTTAGCTCTGCTGTCAGCCATCACATTTTCATAACAATGAAAAATGTACTTTATGGTTAGCCATAGAACGTCCAGAAGCTGTGTAAGAATACAGAGGCAAAAGGATAAAATAGTATTATAATTTGAAAAAAAAAAAAAATGCTGCAAGATTAGTGTCATATGGCATTACTTGTTCTAGAGCTTCTCCAGTCTCTTCAAGCCTTGAATACAGCCTTTCTATCTTATATACAGCTGAAAAATCTGCTTGTGTGTTATTTAATGTCCAGTCCCTCAACATTTCCTTTTCAGTTTAAAATCACTATTAATTCCACCTTTAGTATTTATTCTATGGAACATTAATAAAAGTAAGACATACTTATAGGTAAACATACTAATTGCAGTATCCTAATAATAACTAACATTAGAAATAACTTAAATGTGCATGAATGTATATGAATTCTTAAGATAAAACCTGGGGTATCTACATAAGGGATCTTCTGTATGGATCTATTAAAAAAGAGAGCTCTATACATAATTGACAATCCATGGTAAAGAAAGCAAGTAAAGAACAGTATATAGCATAAAATATTATCTGTATAAAATATACATAAATTATGTAGGCCAGAAAAATACAGAAGAACTGATGCTTGCTTTTTATAAACAGTTGTTCATGTTTCATTATGGAAGAGATTTATTTACTTTTTTTCTAAATTTCCATTGTATTCAACTGTCTACATACTGAACTAAATTCATAGTCAGGAAAAAAGAAAGCATTTATTAAAATGCTACATAGAGATCTCTTTCTTCTCTTTTCAAACTTGTCTCAGGGGAATTTTAATGCTATCATCCTTAGCAAGACTGGGTCTTCCACTGATGTTTGTAATATCATCCCATTCTAACTACTTCAGAGCCTCACATCCTCAATTATCTCATGATATACCTCCATTGTCAGTTTCACCATGGTTTACAACATCCTCAGGTTTCACAAAATGACAATTTGGCAAAATAGAACAAAAGAAACAAGAGAATAAGTAACTAAGTAACAAAGTTTAAAAACATGTCTTTCTATTTTACATTTGGTAGTGTATATATGTCCATGCCACTCTCTCACTTCGTCCCAGCTTACCCTTCCTACTTCCCATGTCCTCAAGTCCATTCTCTACATCTGCGTCTTTATTCCTGCCCTGCCCCTACGTTCTTCAGAACCTTTTTTTTTTTTTAGATTCCATATATATGTGATAGCATAGCAGCTGCATAGCACAGGGAGATCAGCTCGGTGTTTTGAGACCACCTAGAGAAGTGGGATAGGGAGGGTGGGAGGGACATGCAAGAGGGAGAAGATATGGGGATATATGTATATGTATAGCTGATTCACTTTGTTATAAAGCAGAAACTAACACACCATTGTAAAGCAATTATACTCCAATAAAGATGTTAAAACAACAACAAAAAAAAACATGTCTTTCTATTTTCTTCTCCAGCAAACTTCTAGAAGTAGTTATATCTACTTTATTAATCCTCTGTCTCATCTACCTATCATTCCTTCCCTCTTGGTTCTATTCACAGCTTAAAAATCATAATTAACTCTCTAATCTTGTAATCTTGGGTTTGGCAAACTATTTCTGAAAACGGTCACACAGTAAATATATTAGTCTTGACTGGCTAAACAGGCTCTGCCACAACTAAACTCTGCCATTGTAGCACAAAAGCAGCTGCAGACAATACATAAAAAATGAACAAGCTGTATTCCAATAAAATTTTATTCATAAATACAGGGAGTGGACTGGATTTGCCCTGTGAGCTATATTTGCAGGCTCCTGATGTAACCTAATAGCTAATTTTCAGTCATCATCATTTTTACTTTTCTGAATTGGCACTGCCTTCTTCCTTCTTGAAATTCTCCTCTCTGGGCAGAAAGAATTTGGGATCACTAAATATTCCATGGGCTCCTGTACGTTTCCCAGGCACCCTTGAAGTTACATTGAGAACACGTGACTCATTGTGCCCAATGGGTTTGAGTGGAAGTGATGTGCATTCCTTCTTTTCCAACACAGTAAAGAACTAGGATATGAATTTTCTGTGTTCTGTCTCTTGTTTGCATTGAGGGAGGCAAAGAACTCCAAGTTGCCAGAGCTGCAGAATGCACAAACCCAATACTCCTTGGTAACAGTGGAAATAAGTTGCAGACTGTTACAAAGTGAAAACTAAACCTTTGTTTGGTTAAGAAAGTGAGATATAAGGGTTTATAAGTTACACTATGGGCAAACCTATACTTACTTAGTCTTTTTAACTTCCCTCAGATCAACGTACTCCTTTCCTAAAGGGTGTCATGGTTTTTCTCTCTTTTTCAATTAACAATAAATGTTCAGACTATTTAGTGTGGCATTCAAGATCATGACCTTACTTGTATTAGTTTTTGAGTGCTTTGCAGCAATTGCCACAAACTCAGCTACTGAAAACAGCATATGTTTAATTTTGGTACAGTTTTCATGGGTCAAAAGTCCAGGCACAGTTTAGTGGGGTCTCACAAGGCTGCAATCAAGATGATGAATGGGGCTGGGGTCCTGCAAGAGGCTTGACGTGAGAAAAATTAACTTCCAGCCTCCCTCAGATTGTTGGGAGAATTCAGTTCCTTGTGACTATGGTACTAAAGTCCCTGTTTTCTTGCTGGCTGTCAGCAAGGGGTCACTCTCAGCTCCTAAGTGCCATCCTCAAGTCCTAGGCATGTGAACCTCTCACAACTTGGCAGCTTACTTCTTTGAAGTCAGGAAGAGACTCTCTCTTCAGTAAGGGCCCATTTCCCCTTTTGAAGGTTTTCAGCTGATTAAGTCAGGCCCACTCAGTATAATCTCCCCTTTCATTAACTTATAGTCAATTGATTTGAAACTTTATTGCTATCTGTGAAATCCTTTAACTTTTTCTATATAAAGTAACCTAATCATGGAGTAATATCCTATCATGTTCACAGTTTCTGCCCACACCAAAGGGGAGAGCACTATGTAGGGCATGTACACCAGGAGGAGGAATTTTGGGGGCCATGTTAGAATTCTGGTTACCACATTGTCCTAACCTATTTCCCAAGTATTAATTACTTCCACATCTTCCTCTTGGTTCCATGTAATATAGCTAAAAGAAATCACTTGGATTTCTTGCTGTTTATTCTTTGTCTTAAGACAAAGCTAACAATTATTATGGTTATTGTGGTTAAGCTAACAATTATTGATGGTTATGTTATACATCAAATACTCTCATGTTTATTATGTTTTTAATCCTTAAAATAACTCAGAGAACTTAGTTTTAACATCTCCATTTATATATAAAGAAACAAATTTCTATTCTTGAGACCTAAGCTCTATATTATTTAATTATGACTTATAAATTTATTTACTAGGCCTCTATCTTTTCCATCTGCTAAGGTCTTTATCTAGAATTCATCCCATCATGCTCATATGTGTAATACCTATCCATCTTTAAAATAATTCCCCCAAAATTTTATTATGAGATTTTTCAAATATATACCAAACTGAAAGTATTTCGTAGTGAAGACCAATATATGTATCATCTAGTATCGACCATTAATATTTTACTGTACTGGCTTTATCATATATGTATCCACCCATGCACCCAACACCCTATCCATCCAACATTACACTGTAGTTTTTGATATGTTTCAAAGTAATTTGTAGGCATCAGTACACTTCCACCTAAATATTGTAATATGTAATCTCTTAGCTAAACTTCAATATTTCTTTTCAGACTCCCTTCTTTTGATACAAAATTTACATACAATGAATACATAAATGTTAAGTGTACATTTGCTGTGTTTTAACAAATGTTTACATCTGGGAAACACAGATGCATATCAAGATATACAATACTATAATGACTCCAGAAACTTTCCTTGTGCATTTTCCCAGATAAACCCTACACCTACCAACAATCTTTTAATTCTTCCCACTGTTAATCAATTTTGCCTAGTGAAGAACTTCATTTAAGTTGAATTATATAGCATGTTCTCTTGTGCTTTTTAATACTACAGATGCTTTGATACTGATTATTTTTTTTTATGAAACAAGTTGTTTCTTTTTGTAACTGAGTAGTATTGAATTTAAAAAACATATCTTAGTTTGTATATTCATTATATTGTTGATGGAAACTTCTTTCTGGGAATATTATGAATGAAATTGTCATGAACATTTGTGTAAAAGTGTTTCTGTTAATATTTCTTTTCATTTTTCATGAGTGAATACCTAGAAGTTTAATTTCTGTGATATGCTAGGTGTATGTTCAGTTTTATAAAAAACTAAGACACTGCCATAATGCTTCCAAGGTGGTTGTATTATTTTACATTTCCACCAACAATATACAGGAATTAAAGTTTCTCCACATCCTCAAGTACACGTGTTATCACCAATCTTTTTTGTTTTAACCCATTTGGTGGGTGATAAATTTATCTTCCATTTCCCTGATGACTTACAACATGGAACACCTTTTGAAAATGTCTATTAAATCTTGCCTCTTTTTATTAGGTCATTTTTATTATTGATTTTTATTGCAGTTATAGTTATTGATTTATATGGCTTATATAAGAGACATTTAGCTAATTTCAAGTCACAGCTATATACTTCTGCATTTCTTCTACAGTGCTTTATGGTTTTAGTCTTTCCATTTTCTCTGTTATGAATATTTAATTTTTCTGACAGCATTTCCTGAAAAAAAAATATTCAACCCACTGAGTTGCTTTGGTGCTTTTGTTGAAAATTAAATGTCTATATACCAACGTGTCTATTACTAGATTTTAAATTTTGTTACATTGATCTCTGTCTCTGTCTCTGTCTCTCTGTCTCTGATACTTATTGTTTTATTGTACAGTCTTGATTATGGTAGCTTTATTGTTAATTCTGAAATCAAGTAATGTAAGGATTTTAAACTTTTTTCTTCTTTTAAAATTTCTTTGCATATTCTAGTTTCTTTGCAGCTCAATATATATTTTAACCAGTCTGCTAAGTTTACAGAAAAGTCTTTTTGGACTTTAGGATGACATTGAATCTGTAGATCAAATTGGGTGGAACACACATATTAATAACATTGAATTTTCCAGTTAATGAAAATGGTATACCTCTTCACTTATTTACATCTTGTTAACTTGATCTCAGCTATGTTTTACGGCTTTCATTTTAGAGATTTCCTTTATCTTTTTAAAAAATTTATTCCTAAATATTTTGTCTTTTAATGCTACTCTGAATAAAATTATTTTTTCCATTTTATTTGTGTTTGCTACTAGTACATAAAAATGCAACTGATTTTTTTCTTACATCTTATAAGCAACATGTGAGAGTTCCAATTTCTCTGTATCTTTGCCAATATTTGTCATTTTGTCTTTTTTTTATAGTCATCCTAGTGGGTGTGAAATGGCATCATAGTTTTGATTTGTATTTTCCTAGTGATTGATAATATTCAGCACTGTTTTATATGCTTATTAGCCACTTGTACACCTTCTTTTTTTTTTTTAATTAATTAATTAATTTATTTATGGCTGTGTTGGGTCTTCGTTTCTGTACAAGGGCTCTCTCTAGTTGTGGCAAGTGGGGGCCACTATTCATTGCGGTGCGCGGACCTCTCACTATCGCGGCCTCTCGTGTTGCGGAGCACAGGCTCCAGACGCGCAGGCTCAGTAATTGTGGCTCACGGGCACAGTTGCTCCGTGGCATGTGGGATCTTCCCAGACCAGGGCTCGAACCCGTGTCCCCTGCATTGGCAGGCAGATTCTCAACCACTGCACCACCAGGGAAGCCCCTGTATACCTTCTTGAAGAAACATCTATTCATACACTTTCCCTGGTTTTTTTTCCCCCATTGAGTTATAGTTCCTTTAAAATGCTGTGTTAGTTTCTGCTAGATTTCCCCTTTTATGGTTGTTAGCATTTGCTTCATGTATTGAGGTGCTCCTATGTTGGATGCATAAATATTTACAATTGTTATGTCTTCTTGAATTGATCCCTTGATCATTATGTAGTGTCCTTCCTTGTCTCTTGTAACAGTCTTTATTTTAAAGTCTCATTTATCAGGTATGAGTATTGTTACTCCAGCTTTCTTTTGATTTCCATTTGCATGGAATATTTTTCCATCCCCTCACCTTCAGTCTGTATGTGTCCCTAGGTCTGAAGTGGTTCTCTTATAGACTGCATATGTACGTGTCTTGTTTTTGTATCTATTCAGGCAGTCTATGTCTTTTTTTGGAGCATTTAATCCATTTACATTGAAGGTAATTATCAATATGTGTGTTTCTATTACCATTTTCTTATTTGTTTGGGTTTGTTTTTGTAGGTCTTTTGCTTCTCCTGTGTTTCCCGCCTAAAGAAGTTCCTTTAGCATTTGTTGTAAAGCTGGTTTGGTGGTGTTGAATTCTCTTAGCTTTTGCTTGTCTGTAAAGCTTTTGATTTCTCCATCAAATCTGAATGAGATCCTTGCTGGGTAGAGTAATCTTGGTTGTAGGTTTTTCCCTTTCGACACTTTAAATATATCCTAACACTCCCTTCTGGCCTGCAGAGTTTCTGCTGAAAAATCAGCTGATAACCTTATGGGGATTCCTTTGTATGTTACTTTTTGCTTTTCCCTTGATGATTTTAATATTTTTTCTTTGTATTTAATTTTTGTTAGTTTGATTAATTTGTGTCTCAGCATGTTTCTCCTTGGGTTTATCCTGTGTGGGACTCTGCACTTCCTGGACTTGGGTGGCTATTTCCTTTCCCATGTTAGGGAAGCTTTTGACTATAATGTCTTCAAATATTTTCTCTGACCCTTTCTCTTTCTCTTCTTCTTCTGGGACCCCTATAATTTGAATGTTTGTGCATTTAATGTTGTCCCAGATATCTCTGAGACTGTCCTCATTCCTTTTCATTCTTTTTTCTTTACTCTCCTCCTCAACAGTTATTTCCACCATTCTATCTTCCAGCTCACTTATTCGTTTTTCTGTCTCAGTTATTCTGCTCTTGATTCCTTCTAGTGTATTTTTCATTTCAACTATTGTGCTGTTCATCAGGGAGGGAAGAAAAGTGGAAGGGGGACAAGACAGTGCTCCTTATGGGGGCTGGGGGAGGAGAGAGGTTCCCATGCTCGAAGGGGTCCACTCACAGTGAGGGGATCAGTGGAGATGGAGAAAGACCTTTGAGGGATCAGGGAATCAGAGGGGGAAGAAGCCAACATCTCCCCCTCCTGCTTGGGTCCTAGTGAGCCTGCTTGGGTCCTGGGCCTGAAACCCAAACCCTGGGTCCCCCTCTGGCCATGTGGGTCCCCAGGACTGAGCCCTGTCCCCTCCAAGGCTTCCTCCAGCTGTACCAGCCCCTGCTGGCATGCCTGTGGAGGCCTGCATCCTAGCTGGCCTGCACAGGCCATGTGCTCCAGGCCAGCTACAGGAACAGACACTGGTGAGAGGAAAACATGCAGAGGTGGGGCTGACACAGCAGGTCCAGAGACCTACCTAGAGGTATTGGAGGCCTACTGGGGATATGAGGTAGGCTCACCATGGGGGCAAGGACACTGATAGATGAGGCACCAAGGAAATTTTTATTTAAAAAATTTTTTTTACCTTTTATTTTATTCTTTTTTCTTTATTTTTGGCTGTTGTGGTTCTTTTTGTTGTGTTTCATTTTATTTTTTCTAATATATTTTTTATTTTTCTAATTCTATTTTCTTTATTCTTTGTTATTGTTCTGTTGTTTTCTGTTTTTTTTCTTTGTTTGTTTGTTGATTTTTTTTTCCATGCTGTGCAGATTGCTGGGTCTTGGTTCTTTCCCTGTTTTTTGAATTTCATTACTTGTCTTTTTTATTATTGAGTAATAATAGTTCTTTATTTTCTGCATACAAATACTGTATGAAATTCATGGTTTGCAAATATTTTCTTCTTTCTTTGGATTATTTTTCACTTTCTTAATGGTATAATTTGTAGGACAATAATCTTAATTATGGTGAAGTTCAATTTATCTATGTTTCAAATGTTGCTTGTGGTATTAATGTTATGTCTAAGAACCATTGCCAAGATTCTGAAGACTGCCCATTAATATTTAAAGTAATTATTTATATGGTCAGATTTAGATCTACCATTTTACTGTTTAGTTTTTATTTGCCAGTCCCTTTTAGTTTCTCTTTTTCTGCTTTTTTTTGATTATTTAAATATTTTGTTTGGAATTCTATTTTAAATTACCTACATTATATACATATATATATATTTAAAAATCATCAGTTTCTCTCTTTATTCCATTTATTTCACACACATATGCTAGTTCATTACAAAATTGACATATGCTCCTTGAACATCCAAAGATATATCAAGAAAATCCTTTCTCCTATATTAAATTAGTTATTGATTCTTTAGCTCGTGTGTTTTTTATCTCATGTATATTTTAAGTGATTGCTCTAGAGATTACAATAAACATGTTTAGATTTACAAACTAGAGTTAATATTATAACACAACATTAAAATGTTGAAATCTCACCAACATATAGATCTAATAAATCCCCCCTCTCTCCCCCCCCACCACACACACACTTTATGCTAGAGGTAGAAAACTTTTTATGTAATGGACCAGATAGTAAATATTCTAGACTTTGCAGGATACAAACAGTTCCTGTTGCATATTCTGCTTTGTTTTTGTTTTGTTTTGTTTTAACAATATTTTTAAAATGTAGAAAATCATTCTTAGCTTGAAGTTTACAAATATAGAGACTGTAGGCTAGACTTTGCCCATGGGCCATAGTTTGTTGCCCTTTGCATCATGCTATCATTATAAATATTACATGTATATACCTTATAAACTATAGAAGAAAATGCTACTTTTTTTGCTTCAGAAAGATACATAAACTTCAAAGAAAGAGGAAATAAGGAGAGTTTATATTTATCCAAATGTTTAACATTTCCCAAGGACATTGTTCTTTTTTGAAGACACAGATTTCCAACTTGTAATGTTTGGAGAATTCCTTTTATTTTATGTATTTATTTATTTATTTATTTGCATTGTGTATTTGATGTCAAAAGAATTCTCTAAGTTTTCTTATATCTTCGATGTCTTCTTTTGCCTTTAGTCTTCTGGTTTACTTTGGCTGAATATAGAATTCTAGAATGATAGTTTTATTTAGTTAGATTTTATTCAGTACTCTAAAGATGCTGTTTTACTCTTTGACATTTTTTTTTTCTGATAAAAATCAACAGTAATTTGAAGCATATTTGCTCTTTATATAATATAGAATTTTATGCTGGTTACTTTCAGCATATTTTCCTTAGTTTGGCTCTAACTGTTTTAACAATGGCATATCTACAAATACTTATCTTCATGTTAATCCTTGCTTAGAGTTTCCTGAGTTTATCTAATCAGATCACAAACAATGTCCTGCAAATGAAGAAAAATCCAGATCTCCTTCAGAAGGAAGAATGCAATAGCATGACAGTTGTATACAGTGACTTCCTCTTAACTATCCCAAAAGAGACCTGCAGCAACTCAGCTGGGTAACTGTGCCTATGGGAAGGAAAAACTATTAGACACCATCTTTGGCTAATACCAATTATTGGGGAACCAGAACATCACAGGTCCATCAGTCCATCAAAGGGTCAGATAATGAAAGAAGATCTGAATTTTCCTCATGATAGGATTGTTAAAATAATATGTGTAGTCAAAACATGTATGCTTTGGGTCTGGCAGAACTACCACAATGGCTCACTGACACACCAAGCAAGGCCTGTTATGGATGAAAAAGACAATTAAAATCAAAAGCAAAACCAGATCCTGAGGGAATTGTAGATACTAGAGTCAACATCAAAACTTTAGGGTTAGGAATGGTGACTCTTGTTGTACTCACACTTAAGACTCTATCTTGGCTAATGCAAAAGAGAAATGCCTTTTGGAGGAACACAGTGGAATATCTTAAGTTTAATCATATCATCACTCCAGTGCAGCTTTTCTTCTATGTATGCTCTTGTAATAGGAACAAATCAGTGTAGTTGGCAAGCAGCTATGGACCTGACAAATACTTTTTCTCTATTACAATAAGATAAAACAGCACAACAAGATTCCTTTTACCCCACAAACCCATCAACAAAATGTTATCACTTGCTTTAGGATTACCCACCCTCTTTATTGGGCTACCACCACCCTTTAAAGTACCTATTTTTTTTCAATTAGAGGAAAAAAACACTTCTTTATGTGGACAAATTAGAAAAATTTTCACCCTGGGAAGAAAAGTCTGCTCCATGAGAGGGAGAGGAACAAATTTCATAAAAGACAAATATTGTGTGCCTTCTTACAGGCAAATGTAGCCATGTAGCTCAATTCCAGAGCACAGAACTGAGTGAGCTGAGTGCAGACTCAATTGCAGTTTACATTTACTCCCTTAGATCAGTGCCCTTGTGCAGTACACAAACTATGAAACCACATGTGACAAACCAAATTCTTTAATGCAATTAATATCTCAGGGAATTTAAACATTTAACTGGCCAAAAAATAATGGACTATATGTTATGTTTTAAGAACTGGATTATGTCAGGGAAATTTCTGAATGGCCAATGATCTGAAACATGCCAGGCTCTTCCTTCTAAAGGGGTAAGTCAAGATGCTACAGCCTCGTGCTCTCAATCACTAAGAAAGAGGCCTCCTGATTGATTTTGGAGGGAATATATATCACAATATAGGCAAATGCTCCAACTCATTTCCTGTCTCACTCCCCAAAGTAGTCAGTTCGTTGTGGAGCCCCATGCCAGCAAAGGCTCTTCAGCTTGTTCAGGGTGTACCTCCACTCTGCACTTATAGTTCTAAAGATTCACCATGTCTCAAGGTCTCTATGCTAACAGATGCTCAATTCAGAGCATATTATTAATAATGAAGATAGAATGTGTAATGCATATTTTTATATATTTTAATGAATGTTCCTTGTATTCACTACCTCTCCTTCAATAGTTTCTACATTTTGGTGTTTAATTTTATAATTAACTACAAAATATTTCTATAATCTTCAGAATATAAGAATACCAGAACTTAAAGTGTAATATACATGACCTAGAAATTCTGGACCTAGACTGAGTACAGTAACTAATGAAATTTTTTTTGTTCCCTTGAGGAAATTGTGAGTGTATTTTGAGTTATAAAAGGGATAGTTGCATTATATAAAGCAGAAACATTTGTGTATGTGTTGGGGGGAGGTCTAAAGTATAAGAAAGAATTCATATAGATGTTAGACAGCTAAAATGATATGTGTTCATTTTTTATTTATGTGGCATCCCAAGATAAGTGAAAGTTAAGACACAGTAGTCCATATCTATTTTTTTATATCTTCTGCAAGGTACAGCTTTTGCAAATATCAAAACTGTGGCCAACTAGAAGTTTTCCCACAGGAATTTAAATACTACAAAGATACTGTAGATTGAAGAGATCCTTGACATGGTAGCAAGTGTCCAGGGTTATAGAGAATTGCAATACAGTACTCCTGCAATGGCATAAGTCCAAGTGACAGTAGATGATAACTGCTGTGGATATTGTACTTGGTCCCTTGGTTCCTGGAAAATATAGTTCCCTGATATAACAATACCTGACAAAAATATTGATAGAAAACTTACAGGCCAATTTTAATCAGGAACATAGGGGCAAATACAAATCTACTTTCATTAACCTAAGTAGAAAAGAAATTCAAAGGAGGTATATCATTACACTTGCCTGATTTTTTAAAAAAGTAGAATTTTTTCTTTCATTTTCAAGATGTAAACATTAAGTATGTACAGCTTTTGCTTGTGTCAATCATACCTCAAAATAATTTTTAAAAAGACTTTTCTGAAGAAGAGCATGTGTATAATTGCTCTGTTATCCACTGAATTGTTGTTCATTTGTTAGAATTCTATGATGAAATCCTATAGACTTGGAGTTTTCATTATAGAATGATTTTAATTACAGTTTCACTTTTTAAAATAGTAATGAAGGGGGCAGTCAAGATGGAAGAGGAGTAGGAGGACATGGAGTTCATCTCTCCCCACAAACGCATCAAGAATACATCTACAAATGGAGCAATTCTCACAGAGCACCTTCTGAACACTAGCAGAGGACCTCAGACACCTAAAAGAACAAGAAAGATCCCCATGTAATCAGGTAGGATGAAAGAAAGAAGAAGGGAAAAGGAAGAAGAGAGGAAATGGAATGGGACCCATGTCCCTGCAGGGGAGCTGAAGGTGAGGACAGGTTCCCGCATCTGGGGAAACCCCCTCACTGGCAGGGAGATCAGCTGGGACAGAGGGGGAGTTTTGGGGGCTTGCAGGAGAACACAGCAACTGGTCTGTGGTAGGCAGGACAGAGTGAGACCTACACTGATGGTCTGTGCCACAGCCCTGTGTGACCCAGCCTGAGACGGGTGTCCACTGGTGTGCACAGAGGCTGGGTGCTGGAACTTGGGGTTTGGAGAGCAGACCCAAGGAGAGAACTGCTTTTGGCCGTGAGGGGACAGCCTGAGTGGATGGGAGTGAGGAGCTCTGCAACTGGGAATGCTCGGGGAGAAAGCCCAGACCACCATAGAAGAAAAGTGCTATTGTTGAGTGACATGCAAAGAGTGGGGCCGCCATTGCAGCCTCTCTCCTCATGCTCAGTCCCCTGCCTCCATGGGCACCAGGGAGGGGTCCCACTTGCATGGCTCTTGCCCCCCTGGCCATCGCCTCCTCTGTCCCCTCTCTGCCTGGGCAACCTACTCACCCAGATCACCACCTCAGCACCCTCCTGCCTGGGTGAGCTGCTCGCCTGATTACCACCTTAGCTCCCTCCTGGTGATGGACTTGTGCATCCCAATAGCCACCATGGCCCTCTCTCGCCTGGGCAGCCCTGTGCCTGATCCCTGTCTCTGCCTCCTCCCACCTGATGGGCTCGTGTGCTCTGGCAGCTTTGGGAGCAGATGCTGGTGGGTGGCCCACACACGGAGGTCCACACACAGGGGCCATGTGACGAAGGAAGAAGAGCTAAAATCTCTCCTTGGGGCTGTGCAAAACATGGAGTTACACCTCCACTGACAATTTCCTAAATTCAGCACCTGTGTAATATCTGAACAAGTAACAAGTGCTACTGCAGCTGAGACAGGTCTGGCTTTAGCAGCTGTGGGATCTGAGGGAGTGGCAGGATATATTTAAAGTGATGAAAGAGAAAAACCTATAACGAAGAATACTCTACCCAGCAAGACTCTCACTCAGTTTCAATAGAGAAATCAAAAGCTGTACAGACAAGAAAAAGCTAAGGGAATTCACCACCACCAAACCAGTTTTAAAACAAATAGTAAAGGAACTTCTCTAGACGGGGAAAAAAAGAGGTCACAAGAAAATCACAAATGGAAAAGCTCACTGGTAAAAGGAAACATATGGTAAAAGCAGGAAATTATCCATACACAAATATGATATCAAAACAAGCAACCATGAGAAGAGGAGAGCGCAAATGCCAGAAAGAGGAATTGCATTTGAAATTAAGGAACCAATAACTTAAAACAACCTTATATATAGACAGACTGCTATATCAAAACCTCATGGGAAATACAAACCAAAAAACTATAATAGATACACACACAAAAAGAAAAAGCAACCCAAATATAACACTAAATATGGTAATCAAACAGCAAGAGAATAGAAAAAAAAAGAGGAAGAAAACAAAACAAAAAAAATGTCTACAGAAACAAACCCAAAACAATTAAGAAAATAGGAACATACATATGGATCATTACCTTAAATGTAAGTGGATTAAATGCTCCAACCAAAAGACCAGACTGGCTGAATGGATACAAAAACAAGACCCATATATGCTGTCTACAAGAGACCCACTTCAGACCTAGAGACACACAGACTGAAAGTGAGAGGATGGAAAAAGATATTCCATGTAAATGGAAATCAAAAGAAAGCTGGAGTAGCAATACTTACATGAGAAAAACATAGAATTTAAAATAAAGACTGTCAGAGGAGACAAAGAAGGACACACATAATAATCAAAGGATCAATCCAAGAAGAAGATATAATAATTGTATCTGCAACATATCTGCACCCAACATAGGAACACCCTAATATATAAGGCAAATGCTAACAGCCATAAAAGAGGAAATCGGCAGTAACACAATGATATTGGGTGAATTAATACCCCACTTACACCAATGGACAGATCATCCAGGCAGAAAATTAATAAGGAAACACAAGCATTAAATGACATATTAGACCAGATAGATTTAATTGATATTTATAGGACATTCCATCCAAAAGCAGCAGAATACACTTTCTTCTCAAGTGTACACGGAATATTCTCCAGGGTAGATAACATCTTGGGTAACAAATCAAGCCTCGGTAAATTTAAGAAAACTGAAATCATATCAAGCATCTTTTCTGACCACAAAGCTATGAGATTAGAAATAAATTACAGGAAAAAGAACTGTAAATAATACAAACACTTGGAGCCCAAACAATATGTTACTATACAAATAATGGATCACTGAAGAAATCAAAGAGGAAATCAAAAAATACCTAGAGAAAAGAGGATTAACCAAGATGGCGGAGTAGAAGGACATGCTCTCACTCCCTCTTGAGAGAGCACCAGAATCACAACTGGCTGCTGGACAATCATCGACAGGAAGACACTGGACTTCACCAAGGAGGATACCCCACGTCCAAGGACAGAGGAGAAGCCACAGTGAGATGGTAGGAGGGGCGCAATCAGAGTAAAATCAAATCCCATGACTGCTGGGTGGGTGACTCACAGACTGGCGAGCACTTATACCACAGAAGTCCACCCACTGGAGTGAAAGTTCTGAGCCCCACGTCAGGCTTCCCAACCTGGGGGTCCGGCAACGGGAGGAGGAATTCATAGAGAATCAGACTTTGAAGCCTAGTGGGAATTGATTGCAGGACTTCGACAGGACTGGGGGAAACAGACAACCCACTCTTGGAGGGCGTACACAAAATAGTGTGTGCACCGGGACCCAGGGGAAAGAGCAGTGACCCTGGGGGAGACTGAACCAGACATAACTGCTGGTGTTGGGGGGTCTCCTGCAGAGGTGGGGGCTGGCTCTGTTTCACCATGGGGACAAGGACACTGGCAGCGGAGGTTCTGGGAAATACTCCTTGGCGTGAGCCCTCCCAGAGTCTGCCATTAGCCCCACCAAAGAGCCCGGGTAGGCTCCAGTGTTGGGTTGCCTCAGGCAAAACAACCAACAGGGAGGGAACCCAGCCCCACCCAGCAACAGTCAAGTGGATTAAAGTTTTACAGAGCTCTGACCGCCACAGCAACAGTCAGCTCTACCCACCTCCAGAGCCTCCCATCAAGCCTCTTAGATAGCCTCAACAACCAGAGGGCAGACAGCAGAAGCAAGAAAAACTACAGTCCTGCAGCCTGTGGAACAGAAACCACATTTACAGAAAGATAGACAAGATGAAAAGGCAGAGGGCTATATACCAGATGAAGGAACAAGAAAAAACCCCAGAAAAACAACTAAATGAAGTGGAGATAGGCAACCTTCCAGAAAAAGAATTCAGAATAATGATAGTGAAGATGATCCAGGACCTTGGAATAAGAATGGAGGCAAACATTGAGAAGATGCAAGAAATGATTAACAAAGACCTAGAAGAATTAAAGAACAAACAAACAGAGATGACCAATACAATAACTGAAATGAAAACTACACTAGAAGGAATCAATAGTAGAATAACTGAGGCAGAAGAACGGATAAGTGACCTGGAAGACAGAATGGTGGAATTCACTGCTGCGGAACAGACTAAAGAAAAAAGAATGAAAAGAAATGAAGACAGCCTAAGAGACCTCTGGGACAACATTAAACGCAACAACATTCGCATTATAGGGGTCCCAGAAGGAGAAGAGAGAGAGAAAGGACCAGAGAAAATATTTGAAGAGATTATAGTCGAAAACTTCCCTAACATGGGAAAGGAAATAGCCACCCAAGTCCAGGAAGCGCAGAGAGTCCCATACAGGATAAACCCAAGGAGAAGCACGCCGAGACACATAGTAATCAAAGTGGCAAAAATTAAAGACAAAGAAAAATTATTGAAAGCAGCAAGGGAAAAACGACAAATAACATACAAGGGAACTCCCATAAGGTTAACAGCTGATTTGTCAGCAGAAACTCTACAAGCCAGAAGGGAGTGGCATGATATACTTCAAGTGATGAAAGGGAAGAACCTACAACCAAGATTACTCTACCTGGCAAGGATCTCATTTAGATTTGACGGAGAAATCAAAAGTTTTACAGACAAGCAAAAGCTAAGAGAATTCAGCACCACCAAACCAGCTCTACAACAAATGTTAAAGGAACTTCTCTAAGTGGGAAACACAAGAGAAGAAAAGGACCTACAAAACAAACCCAAAACAATTAAGAAAATGGTCATAGGAACATACATATCAATAATTACCTTAAACGTGAATGGATTAAATGCTCCAGCCAAAAGACACAGGCTTGCTGAATGGATACAAAAACAAGACCCATATATATGCTGTCTACAAGAGACCCACTTTAGACCTAGGGACACATACAGACTGAAAGTGAGGGAATGGAAAAAGATATTCCATGCAAATGGAAATCAAAAGAAAGCTGGAGTAGCTATACTCATATCAGATAAAATAGACTTTAAAATAAAGAATGTTACAAGAGACAAGGAAGGACACTACATAATGATCAAGGGATCAATCCAAGAAGAAGATGTAACAATTATAAATATATATGCACCCAACATAGGAGCACCTCATTACATAAGGCAATTGCTAACAGCTATAAAAGAGGAAATTGATAGTAACACAATAATAGTGGGGGACTTTAACACCTCACTTACACCAATGGACAGATCATCCAAAATGAAAATAAATAAGGAAACAGAAGCTTTAAATGACACAATAGACCAGATAGATTTAATTGATATTTATAGGACATTCCATCCAAAAACAGCAGATTACACGTTCTTCTCAAGTGCGCACGGAACATTCTCCAGGATAGATCACATCTTGGGTCACAAATCAAGCCTCAGTAAATTTAAGAAAATTGAAATCATATCAAGCATCTTTTCTGACCACAACGCTATGAGATTAGAAATGAATTACAGGGGAAAAAGCATAAAAAACACAAACACATGGAGGCTAAACAATACGTTACTAAATAACCAAGAGATTACTGAAGAAATCAAAGAGGAAATCAAAAAATACCTAGAGACAAATGACAATGAAAACACGACAACCCAAAACCTATGGGATGCTGCAAAAGCAGTTCTAAGAGAGAAGTTTATAGCTATACAAGCCTACCTAAAGAAACAAGAAAAATCTGAAGTAAACAATCTAACCTTACACCTAAAGAAACTAGAGAAAGAAGAACAAACAAAACCCAAAGTTAGCAGAAGGAACGGAATCATAAAGATCAGAGCAGAAATAAATGAAATAGAAACAAAGAAAACAATAGCAAAGATCAATAAAACTAAAAGCTGGTTCTTTGAGAAGATAAACAAAATTGATAAGCCATTAGCCAGACTCATCAAGAAAAAGAGGGAGAGGTCTCAAATCAATAAAATCAGAAATGAAAAAGGAGAAGTTACAACAGACACCGCAGAAATACAAAGCATCCTAAGAGACTACTACAAGCAACTTTATGCCAATAAAATGGACAACCTGGAAGAAATGGACAAATTCTTAGAAAGGTATAACCTTCCAAGACTGAACCAGGAAGAAGCAGAAAATATGAACAGACCAATCACAAGTAATGAAATTGAAACTCTGATTAAAAATCTTCCAACAAACAAAAGTCCAGGACCAGATGGCTTCACAGGTGAATTCTATCAAACATTTAGAGAAGAGCTAACACCTATCCTTCTCAAACTCTTCCAAAAAATTGCAGAGGAAGGAACACTCCCAAACTCATTCTATGAGGCCACCATCACCCTGATACCAAAACCAGACAAAGACACTACAAAAAAAGAAAATTACAGACCAATATCACTGATGAATATAGATGCAAAAATCCTCAACAAAATACTAGCAAAAAGAATCCAACAACACATTAAAAGGATCATACACCACGATCAAGTGGGATTTATCCCAGGG
Organism: Eubalaena glacialis; assembly: GCF_028564815.1. Taxonomy (NCBI): domain Eukaryota; kingdom Metazoa; phylum Chordata; class Mammalia; order Artiodactyla; family Balaenidae; genus Eubalaena; species Eubalaena glacialis. The sequence goes on from NC_083734.1 coordinate 31,789,835, forward strand.
ATGCAAGGATTCTTCAATATACGCAAATCAATCAATGTGATACACCAGATTAACAAATTGACGAATAAAAACCATATGATCATCTCAATAGATGCAGAAAAAGCTTTTGACAAAATTCAACACCCATTTATGATAAAAACTCTCCAGAAAGTAGGCATAGAGGGAACGTACCTCAACATAATAAAGGCCATATATGACAAACCCACAGCAAACATCATTCTCAATGGTGAAAAACTGAAAGCATTTCCTCTAAGATCAGGAACAAGACAAGGATGTCCACCCTCACCACTATTATTCAACATAGTTCTGGAAGTCCTAGCCACGACAATCAGAGAAGAAAAAGAAATAAAAGGAATACAAATTGGAAAAGAAGAAGTAAAACTGTCACTGTTTGCAGATGACATGATACTATACATAGAGAATCCTAAAACTGCCACCAGAAAACTGCTAGAGCTAATTAATGAATATGGTAAAGTTGCAGGATACAAAATTAATGCACAGAAATCTCTTGCATTCCTAGACACTAACGATGAAAAATCTGAAAGAGAAATTATGGAAACACTCCCATTTACCATTGCAACAAAAAGAATAAAATACCTAGGAATAAACCTACCTAGGGAGACAAAAGACCTGTATGCAGAAAACTATAAGACACTGATGAAAGAAATTAAAGATGATACCAACAGATGGAGAGATATACCATGTTCTTGGATTGGAAGAATCAACATTGTGAAAATGACTATACTACCCAAAGCAATCTACAGATTCAATGCAATCCCTATCAAATTACCAATGGCATTTTTTACGGAGCTAGAAAAAATCATCTTAAAATTTGTATGGAGACACAAAAGACCCCGAATAGCCAAAGCAGTCTTGAGGGAAAAAAACGGAGCTGGAGGAATCAGACTCCCTGACTTCAGACTAGACTACAAAGCTACAGTAATCAAGACAATATGGTACTGGCACAAAAACAGAAACATAGATCAATGGAACAAGATAGAAAGCCCAGAGATAAACCCACGCACCTATGGTCAACTAATCTATGACAAAGGAGGCAAAGATATACGATGGAGAAAAGACAGTCTCTTCAATAAGTGGTGCTGGGAAAACTGGACAGCTACATGTAAAAGAATGAAATTAGAATACTCCCTAACACCATACACAAAAATAAACTCAAAATGGATTACAGACCTAAATGTAAGACTGGACACTATAAAACTCTTAGAGGAAAACATAGGAAGAACACTCTTTGACATAAATCACAGCAAGATCTTTTTTGATCCACCTCCTAGAGTAATGGAAATAAAAACAAAAATAAACAAATGGGACCTAATGAAACTTCAAAGCTTTTGCACAGCAAAGGAAACCATAAACAAGACGAAAAGACAACCCTCAGAATGGGAGAAAATATTTGCAAACGAATCAACGGACAAAGGATTAATCTCCAAAATATATAAACAGCTCATTCAGCTCAATATTAAAGAAACAAACACCCCAATCCAAAAATGGGCAGAAGACCTAAATAGACATTTCTCCAAAGAAGACATACAGACGGCCAAGAAGCACATGAAAAGATGCTCAACATCACCAATTATTAGAGAAATGCAAATCAAAACTACAATGAGGTATCACCTCACACCAATTAGAATGGGCATCATCAGAAAATCTACAAACAACAAATGCTGGAGAGGGTGTGGAGAAAAGGGAACCCTCTTGCACTGTTGGTGGGAATGTAAATTGATACAGCCACTATGGAGAACAATATGGAGGTTCCTTAAAAAACTAAAAATAGAATTACCATATGACCCAGCAATCCCACTACTGGGCATATACCCAGAGAAAACCGTAATTCAAAAAGACACATGCACCCGAATGTTCATTGCAGCACTATTTACAATAGCCAGGTCATGGAAGCAACCTAAATGCCCATCAACAGATGAATGGATAAAGAAGTTGTGGTACATATATACAATGGAATATTACTCAGCCATAAAAAGGAACGAAATTGAGTCATTTGTTGAGACGTGGATGAATCTAGAGACTGTCATACAGAGTGAAGTAAGTCAGAAAGAGAAAAACAAATATTGTATATTAACGCATGTATGTGGAACCTAGAAAAATGGTACAGATGAGCCGGTTTGCAGGGCAGAAGTTGAGACACAGATGTAGAGAACAGGCATATGGACACCAAGGGGGGAAAACTGCGGTGGGGTGGGGATAGTGGTGTGCTGAATTGGGCGATTGGGATTGACATGTATACACTGATGTGTATAAAATTGATGACTAATAAGAACCTGCAGTATAAACAAACAAACAAAACAACTAAAAAAAAAAAAAATACCTAGAGACAAATGACAACAAAAATATGACAATCCAAAATCTATGGGATACAGCAAAAACAGTTCTAAGAGGAAAGTTTATAGCAATACAATCTTACCTCAGGAAACATGAAAAATCTCAAATAAACAACCTAACCTTACACTTAAAGCAACTAGAGAAAGAAGAACAAACTCCAAAGTTAGCAGAAGGAAAGAAATCATAAAATCAGAGTAGAAATAAATGAAATAGAGACAAAGAAAACAATAGCAAAGATCAATGAAACTAAAAGCTGGTTCTTTGAAAATATAAACAAAATTTCTAAACCTTTAGCTAGATTCATCAAGAAAAAAGGGAGAGGGCTCAAATCAATAAAATTAGAGATGAAAAAGTAGCAGTTACAATGGTCACCATAGAAATACAAAGGATCGTAAGAGATTACTACAAACAACTGTATGCCAATAAAATGGACAACCAGAAGAAATGGACATATTCTTAGAAAGATACAATCTCCCAACACTGAAGCAGAAAGAAATAGAATATATGAACAGATCAATCACAAGGACTGTAATTGAAACTGTGATTTTAAAAGTTCCAACAAACAAAAGTGCAAAACCAGATGGCTTCACAGGCGAATTCTATCAAACATTTAGAGAAGTGTTACCACCTGCCCTTCTGAAACTCTTCCAAAATATTTGCAGTGGAAGGAACACTCCCAAACTCATTCTATGAGGCCACCATCACCATGATACCAAAATCAGAAAAAAAAAATCCCCAAAAAAGAAAATTACAGGCCAATATCAATGATGAACATAGATGCAAAAATCCTCAACTAAATACTAGCAAACCAAATTCAGCAACACGTTAAAAGGAGCAAACACCATGACCAAGTGGGATTTATCCCAGGGATACAATGATTCTTTAATATAGGCAGATCAATCATTGTGATACAAATTAAGAAATAAAAGCCAAATGATCATCTCAATAGATGCAGAAAAAGCTTTTGACAAAATTCAACACCGATTTATGATAAAAACTCTCCAGAAAATGGGCATAGAGGGAACATACCTCAACATAATAAAAACCATATATACAAACCTACAGCTAACATCATACTCAGTGGTGAAAAACAGAAAACATTTCCTATAAGATCAGGAACAAGACAAGGATGTCAACTCTCACCAGTTTTATTCAACATAGTTTTGGAAGTATTAGCCATGGCAATCAGAAAAGAAAAATAAATAAAAGGAATCCAGATTGGAAAAGAAGAAGTAAAACTGTCACTGTTTGAAGATGATATAATTCTACACATAGAAAATCCTAAAGATGCTACCAGGAAACTCCTAGAGCTCATCAATGAATTCGTTAAAGTTGAAGGATACACAATTAATACACCGAAATCTCTTGCATTACTATACACTAAAAATGAAAGATCAGAAAGAGAAACTAAGAAAACAATCCCATTTACCATTGCATCAAAAAGAAAAAAATACCTAGGAATAAACCTACCTAAGGAGGCAAAAGACCTGTACTCAGAAAACTATAGGGTACTGATGAAAGTAATTGAAGATGACACAGACAGATGGAGAAATATACCATGTTCTTGGATTGGAAGAATTAATATTGTCAAAATGACTCTACTATCCAAAGCAATCTACAAATTCAATGCAATCCCTATCAAATTACCAATGGCATTTTCCCCAGAATTAGAACAAAAAATTTTACAATTTGTATGGAGACATGAAAGACCCCGAATAGCCAAAGCAATCTTGAGAATGAAAAACAGAGCTGGATGAATCAGGCTCCCTGACTTCAGACTACACTACAAAGCTACAGTAATCAAAACAGTTTGGTATTGGTACAAAAACATAAAGATAGATCAATGGAAAAGGATAGAAAGTCTGGAGATAAATACCTGCACCTATGATCACCTAATCTATTACAAAGCAGGCAAGAATATACAATGGAGGAAAAACTGACTCTTCAATAAGTGATTCTGGGAAAACTGGACAGCTATATGTAAATGAATGAAATTAGAACACTCCCTAACACTATACACAAAAATAAACTCAAAATGGATTAAAGACTTAAATGTAAAAAAACTTTTGGCCTAATCTTTTCTGTCTACTTTTTTGTTTGTTTTCTATCTTATTAACTTCTTAGCCTTTCAGTGAGACTTTTCCACATTAAAGTTAGCTAAAGCCTCTTTTTGAGATGATCATATAAATCACTGAAGCAGGAGCTATTTTTAGAATAAAAGGGGACACTATTAAATTATATTTATATTTTTATAAATATAGAATAGCTGTATTTAAAATATAGTTTCTCTATTTGGCTGGCAAATTTATTTTACTTATATATTTCTTGGTGTTTGTGTGTGTGTGTGCTTATGTGTGTGTCAAGGTGCATATGTGTGTTACTGTTCAATAAGTTTGTTTTTCCTCAGGTTTTCTCAAATCCTGTGGAAAGACAGAGCAAGGATTAAATGAATATATATATATAGGTAGGTAGTAGTAATCTATTATTTAGGCATTTGTTTACATTTTCCAATTTTATAGGTGAAAAGGGCATTTCTTTGTTGTAATAGCTTGTGTTACATTGACTCCTGATGAGTTTGAATATTTTAATAAGTTTACTGGCCATTTGCATTTCATCATGTCTCCTTACATGAGTACCAAATTTGACTCTCACTCATTCTGTTTAAACATATGATTTGTTGACATAGAGATAAATATCTATTATTCAATTATTATAAGAACACAATACATTTTAAACCTAAACAATTATTTTTTCTACTAAAATGAATGATAACCAGCGAACTTAGCTAGAAACATCTGCTCAGCTTTAAACTGATTGTTTATCAGAAATTTCTATATCAAAATGAAGAGGATAACCATGAGCTTAACATGTGGTTTTCTTTATTTAATTCAAATGTTATATATCCTTATACCACCTTTTAAAGCTCAGTATACATAGTTTCTGAAATATCAGAATAACTTATTATTACCATTAATGTAGATTTTTAAGAGCTGATTAACTCATTCTTGGATTTGCATTGATAGAAAATATCTTAAGTTGAAAGTTACGAAGGTAAAATTAGAAAGAAATAATTTTTTGTTGATTGAGATTTATGTGTTGCACTTCTTAATGACTTGTTCATTTCAACAAATGATGACCAATTCTCTTTGACAGAAATCCCTTAGCGTGTTTCTAGTATAGCATGAATAAATAGTGTTCATTCATTATGTAGCATAGAATTACACTATGGTGTAAATGAACTTATTGCTAATAATTTGTAACTGTTGCAAGTTCCTGTCAGAACACTGTCAAAATGCATTTGGCAAATCTTCCCAGATAACTGGTAAACAGAAAAAGCTAATTACATTTGGGACATTCAGAATGTGAATACATACAAATCTAATCAGAGGGTAAAATGCACTAAAAGTCTTTGTAAATCTTTACGTGGTTTCTGCTGAATTCCATGTTACACATGGGAAGAGTCAGCATGAGGAACTTCAGTCTACAACTTATACCTTCAGTGAGAAAAAAAAAAATTGGTAATGAAACAAAGGGGCAGCCATCAAAGTCAGCCACAAGAAATAATTCTTGGTTGAAACACTGATTTTCAAAAAGACAAGGAATTTGTGAAGAGCCTACTGCTTGTGTTTCTGAAGATGTTGAAGTTAACTGAAGGTGTGATTTTTTAGTACCCAAGCAATGATAGAAGTCAAAAGGAGCATAATACTCTTAACAAAATTCACAAAAATGCTAGTCAATTTGGAGGCTGAAAATTCTGAATCAAATTGTGATCCTGCAATAAAACTTTGCATTTGAATATTGCCCTTTGAACAGGAGTGTTTAAAGCCGAGTTCAATGTGGGGAATATTTGAACCCTGGATGATCACTAGCTTATCATTTGTATTTCACTAATCATTGTCCATATTGCTTATCATCCATATTCCACTGCCCTAGAAGTTTTATGTAATTGAAACATTTTAGAACAAGCATTATTATTTAGGGTCTTTGGGTGACTATATACCTTTAGGTGATCCATAGACAACCTGGATGTTTACATGAATTGTGCTTGTGTGTGTGTGTGTGTGTGTGTGTGTGTGTGTGAAAGTGAATGTATCTTTGCTCAAATACCCAGAGAGAAGACTCATCTTTTTTTTCAATGTGATTATGATCATCAAAACATAAGAAATATATCCAGGCTTAAAACTAATCATTTATCTTAATCTTTAAGAAAAATTAATCAATAACAATAATTATAAACTCATTTTCAAAAGATATTCACATACAATAGTTCTAGTAATTCTCCCAGTTTTTCTGTAGAGATAATCACATTTGTATGAGATACCTTGAAGATGACATGTTAATAAACGGCAAACTAATTTTATGTGAAAGTATTCTTTTGCTCTAGGGAGGGAAACGGTCATTAAAAAAATATCTCTTTTTGTATATATATGTCTATGTGTACATGTGTGTGTTTTTCTCTGTGTGTGTGTGCCTATTAGGAGTAGTCCCAGCTTGGTATTTATGAGAGAGGGGAGATTACACTAAATAACAACATAAAAACAGAGTCTCTCAATGCTAGTTAAAAGCTACTCTCTTCTCCTTTGTACCCACTGCCAATCACTGCTGTCTATTTGTTTCATTTTCTATATCATACATAAAATGTGTTTGTATATATATACATATATATCATATAAAAATGATATTTGGTACAGTTACCTGGTTTGCTGTATTATAGGGGTTTATTTTGTTGGGATAATAGTCCTTCCTATGATGTGTTTATGTTAGCTGTCATATACATGCTGGTCTTTCTAAGGTAGGTAATTAAAAGATAAGACAAATTACTTATTTTTAAATTTGAAAATACATTTGAGACACTATTTCTAGGATTTTTAGGAAATGTAAGCATAATTATGGTAAAATTATGGTAATCTCCATGATATACTTAAAATAAAAATGAACACTTCTATACACTTCTGATTCTCAATGTTTCACAAATATTATTTACATTTGTGAATTTCTTAGGCCCTGGGAACAGAAATTTAAATGCGTTTCTGGTACTCTGATAGAAATAACTTATCATGTGTTTGAAATACAAAATACCATACCCATGTTTCATATATTAAAGTTTATAAGGTGTCTCAGATAATTAACATTTTGCCTTACTAAAGGCAACTGATTTTGTTTCGTGTGAAAGACATTTGTCAAATTTCCAACAATATTTTTTTTAAACACTGGAGACCTTTCTAGTTTACATAATGGGCTCTATCATTCTCCAATCAACTATACCCAAAGAGGAATTATTTACTGCAATCTTTCAGTTTTAGTGGGATTGGGAAGAAACCTGCTATACAGATGAGATTTGGAGTTTCCTATTCCTTAAACTTATTTTGTAAGTTATACCATAGCTTTATGAAGAGCAATGAATTGGCTGCATTTTACTCCATGACATTTATTAAACTTGAATAGAAAAGCAATGGCTGTGTAATAGGACTTTGCTTATTTAAGCCAGGTGACAGTGACACAGATTTCAATAACAGTAACAAAAACAACAGTAAGATAAACAATAATAGCATTAATAATAATAATAGAAATTTTCTGTGAAGTTCATTCCATATACCAGGACTTTCCTTAACTTTCATACATATTAACTCATTTATTCCTCACGATATCATTATAGGTAGACCCATCTTATAGATAAGAAACCTGAGACACAGAAGGGTTAAATAATGCCCAAGTTCATGTAACTGGAAAATGAAGTAGCTAATGATTTGATTCCAAGTCCTCTCAATTGAGTATCCATTTTCTAATCACTGTGTTATGCTGACTCCAAGAAATTCACAGTGTGTCAGAAACTCACTCTCTCAGAGACAGAAAAATGCACATCTTAAATACAATGTGGTCTTATAAGCTGGCTGTCTTAATAAATGCAGAGAAAAGAAAGACAGCATTTTTGTGGGAGGTGAGTGTAAAAGCCTTTATAGGTTTGGGTTAGACCTTGAAAAAATAAGTTGGATTTTAAAAGACAACAGTAAGAAGTGATAAAAATAATATCAGCCAAAGTGGGAGGTTCAGACACTTGTGAAATGTTAAATGCTATTATATTCTGGAGGATGTTTCAATTATTCAAAGTAAAAATAATATATACATCCATATAATTAGCTAACATTCTTTCACAGTTAGTGTTTTAGGTTTCTTACATCTATTTCCACCATGTTGTTAATCTATATTTTTAAATAAACTTTTAAAAGTTTTAGAACAGTTTTAGCTTTAAAGAAAAATTGCAAAGACAGTACAGAGAGTTCCCATATAACCCACATCCAGTTTCCACTATTATCAGTATCTTACATTAGTATTTACATTTGTTCCAATTAATGAACTAATATTGATACATTGTCATTAGATAAAGTCCATACTTTATTCATATTTTCTTAGTATTTATCTAGCGTACTATTTCAGTTCCAGGATCCCATCTAGGATATCACAATAAATTTAACAGTCATATCTTTTTGTCTCCTCTTAGCTATGACAATTTCTCCAGACTTTCCTTGATTTTGATTATCTTGACAGTTGGGAAAAGTACTGGTCAGGTATTTTGCAGAACGTCTTTTGATTGAGATCTTCTTAAGTCTCTCTCATGATTAGTTTAGGGTTATGTGTTTGGGGGAGAAAGACTACAGAGCTAAACTGCCATTTTCATCACATCACATCAAGGATACATACTATCAATATGGCTCATAACTGTTGATGTTAACCTGAATCACCTGGCTGAGGTGATGTTTGTCAGAGCTCTCCACTATAAAGTTACTCTTTCTCCCATACAGTACTTTTTGGAAAGAGCACGTTGTACTTTGGAAGGAAGTCACTATGTACCACCCGTATCAAGAGTGGAGATCCAAGCCCCATCTTCTTGACAGTGGAGTGTCTAAATAAATTTGAAATTCTTCTACATGGGAGATTTGTCTATTCTCACTCATATATTAATTTATTCAATCATTTATTTATGTCAGTGATGACTCTAGGATATTCATTTTATACTTTGGATTATAATCTAATACAACTTTATGTATTTTATTATTCACATGGTCTCAGATTTGGCCATTGAGATTTTTTTCAGTTGACTCCTGGTCACTTTGACATATTCACCTCATTGTGGGGTTTTTTTTTTTTTTTTTTTTGGTTATTGGTTTCATCATTTTGTTTTTCTTTTGCTTGTTCGTTCGTTAAAGACTTCCTTACGTTTTGTCACTACTAGATGCTCCAGGCTCATCTTGTATATTTTCTGCCCCAGTTCAAGAATTGGACATTTATTCCAATGAACTGTGGTTAATTTTATTGGAGAATAGATTGAAAAATCAGGATCTGAGTACCAGGTGTGCCTATTCCTACTAGAGTGTTATGACTTCTATGTCTTAGCTGACACAGAAAGGAAATATATGTATAAATATATGTATATATACTAATATATAGTCATATCTAAAAATATTTCTGTATGCAACCATCTGTACTTATATTAAGCTAAAATGACTTCAGACTGATATCTCCAACTCTAATCTATTGTCACATGGTTCAGTCTAACCTCCTCCCCTTGCTCATGTATAATGTCCCACTCCAAAAATGAGAAGCCTGGCTCCTACAAGCCACATTATTTTTACATAATTGTTTAACTCCAGTGTACATGTATAGTGTTATCAGAATTGTTAACACATAATTTCATGGGAAACAACTTTATCAACTAAAGTGCAGTGCTATGGACAGATTCATATGCCTTTAGTTTTATAGACTCTACTCATTTCCAAAGTTACTTAGCTCAGCATTATTTTTCCCACCCCCTTTAATGAATTATTTCCTGAATTTGTAATATAGTTCAATTGATTTGTCACGTTTTCCATTCCATCCAGAAATTCTCTGGCCTCCAAAATAATTTTTAAGTTGCATATATTAAGTTTCACACTTTGTGGTATAAAGTTTTATGGATTTTCAACAAATACATAGTGTCTTATATCAACCACTTCAGTATCATATAGTCATTTTACAACCCTAAAAAATCATCTGTGCTTTAGCTATCCAACCCTCCACCCTTCCCTAAGCCACTGACAACATTATTATCTGTAGTGGATTGAATGCTTCCATATTTGCAAAAAGCCTCTTTGCAAATGTAATTAAAGATTTAAAGATTAGGAGAAAATCCTGAATGACTCAGGTGGACACTAAATTCAATGACAAATGACCTTATAAGAAACAAACAGCAGGAAAACACACAGTGAAGAGGAGAAATCCACGTGACCACTGAGGCAGAGATTGGAGTGATATGTCCACCAGCCAGGGAATGTCTGGAGCCAGATGCTTCCAGATGCTGGAAGATGCAAGGAACAGATTGTCGCCTAGTACCTTTGGAGGGAGTATGACCCTGTCAAAATCTTTATTTTAGACTTATAATCTCCAGAACTATGAAATAATAAATTTCTATTGTGTTAAGCCACCAAGTTTGAGGTATTTGTTATGGCAGCCATAAGAAACTAATATAGCATCACTGTAGCTTTGCATTTTCCAGAATGTCATATAGTTGGGCTCATGTATATAGCATGCAGCCTTTACAGACTGACTTCTTTCATTTAGCAATATGCATTTAAGATTCTTCATTATCTTTTCAAGGCTTGATAATTCCTTTATTTTTCTGCTGAACAGAATTTTATTATATGGATGTTCTGGTTTGTTTATCCATTCACCTATTTAAGTACTTGTCATCTTGGTTACTACTGCTTTTTTTCAACTATGAATAAAGTCGCCATAAACATTCATGTGCAGCTTTTTGTGTGGACATAGGTTTTCAAATCAACTGGGTAAGTACCTAGGATTTGTGATTGCTGGATCATGTGGCAAGGCTATGAAAACTTCCAAAGCAGAAGTGGCATCTTCTGTTGTTCTGTATCTTTATTTGCAATTGGTGTCATCAACTTTTTGGATTTTTACTGTTCTAACAAGTGTGTGGTATTATCTTTTAATTTGAAATTCCCTAATAATAGATGATGTTAATCATATTTTATATGTTTATTTGAAAGCAGTGTATCTTCTTTGGTAAGATATTTGTTCACTTTTTTTTGCCCAGTTTAACTTTTTTTCCTTGTTGTGCAATTTTAGTAGTTCTTTGTATATTTTGGAGAGAAGTCATTTATTAAATATATTTTTCATATATTTTCCCTTAGTATGTGGTTTGTCTTTTCATTCTCTTAATAGTGTCTTTTTAAGAAGTGAAGTTTTAAATTTTAATAAATTCCAACTTACCAATCTTTTTCATGATTCATGATACTAGTGTTTTACATATAAAAAGCTCATTACCAATTCCAAAGTCACATAATTTTCTTCCATGTTATCTTCTAGACATTTTATAATTTTGTGTTCTATATTTAAGTTTGCTATCCATTTTAGTAATTTTTGTGAAAAGTATAAGATTTATGTCTAGGTTTGTTTATCTGTCTATGGATTTTGCATATGGACATCCAGTCATTCTAGCACCAAATTGATTATCCATTCTCCATTGAAATGTCTTTGCTCCTTTGTCAAACTTGACTATATTTGTGTATCTATTTCTGGGTTCTCTGTTCTGTTCCATTGATCTGTGTGTCTATTCTTTTACCAGTACTGTGATGTCTTGATGACTGTAACTCTATCTCAAACCTTGATATTCAGTAGTGTGAGCAGGCTCACTTTGTTCTTCTTCAGTGTTGTGTTGTTTACTCAAGGTCTTTTGCCTTTTCACATAAACTTCAGAATAAGTTTTTCAGTATCTACAAAATAGCTTGTAATTTTGATTGGTATTTTGTTACCTATATGTCAAGATGAGAAGAATTGACATCTTAAAAGTATTAAATGGTATATATTTTTTAGAAATAAGAAAATTGTCTCAGAGTAGCATAAGTTATTTAGTGAGGTCTCATTTTTAATAAATGTCAGGACTTGGATTTGTGCCTTTTAACAGTCTAGCTCCCAAACACAAATTTTTAAATATATCATTACATTCCTTTAATTATAGCAGTCATCACACTACTTATTTTATTTTAGATGGCCTATAAACTTTGCAAGTATATGGGTATCTGTTTTATTTTTGTTTCTCCAACAATTATTCAAGTATGTCACACATTGCAAATGTAACTATTTTATTTTCCACTGCTATTAACCCTGCTCTGGACAGCACATGCCCTGAATAACAAGTCTCAGGGAGGCACTCATCTTCCCCTACTGTCATTCTCAATCTAGCTTTAGCCAGTTTGATCATTAAAATAAATATAATAAAAAAGGTTAATCAAATCTTTCTACTTCTCTGCTTAAACCTCTCCCAAAGTGTTCTGTTGAAATTAAATTAAATCCAAATATGTACCATGGCTTGTGAGGTCCTGTACAAACTGACTCTTTTTTACCTCTCTGATCTCACATGGAAATCATATTCCTCTTCTTAATTGGGCTTGAGTCATATAAGCCCTCTTTCTGGTCTTTGAAATTGCTAAGTTCATCCTTTAATAGACTTTTGCCTTAATTATTCCTTTTCCCTGGTATTTTTTCCCTAAATGTGTACAAAGGAGGTTCCTTGTCATGAAAAATCTCAGTCCAAACGTCATTTCCTCACAAAGGCCTATCTAAACACCTTACCTAAAACAACTAACCAACCTCTTGCTGCCCTCACACCATTCTACTCTAGTGAGTTTTAACGTTGTTTTGTTTTCACAGCACCTATGATTATCTGAAATTTACTCATTTCATTATTTCATTGTTTATTGTCCATCTAATGAACGTCAATTTAAGGTTCATGAGGCAAGGATCTTGTCTGACAGGTCCACCATTCAATAAATGTGTTTTGAGTGAACAAATAGGGAAATGACTAATAAACACTAATTATTTCTTGAAATTAAACATATTAGTTGTTAATCTAATATTATTTTGATTACCCCTAAATTGTATACTTATTATATAACTAATGCACATTATGCTGAATTTACTGAGTATTTCATGCAGCAGGCTTTTGTGCCAGGTCTGCTAGTAGATGTAACATAAACCTTTATTTCCTATTTTTTTATTGTATAGGCTTGTCTGGCACTGCCTATTCTCAAATGTTGGTGCTGCCTAATTTGGTCCATCAACCTTCTCCTTTGCACACTATCTTTAGGTGACAACATTGAAAATTCAAACTCCCCTTTTTTGCCTGAACAGACCCATATGTAAGTATTTATCTAACAACTTTTTCTCAAGATTCAAATTATAATAGTCCTCTGCCTGCCAGATAGATTGCCCTGGATATTTTATAAGCATTTATAATTCAACAAGTAAGCCTTCAATCTGACCCAACTTCTTTTCTACATAATTTTGTTTGAGTGAAAAGCCAATATGTGTTTTGAAAAAGCAAACATATGCACATAGATTTTTAAAATTTTACACATTTTGTCTTTTTATTAAGGGAACAAAGCCTTTCTGGAATTTGAAGACATGGTTTATCCATATCTGTAAATACTCAGCATTCAGTTTGCAAATTTTAATGACACTTGTGCTCAGACATTTATGGCATACTTTGTCATAACATACTAACTGTTTTTAAATTCAGCATAATGAAGTACAAGGCATTCCCCTGTGAAAACAGTTTGGGAATAAATCTACATATGATGAAAAATCTTACCAAAGGAGTATGGTTAGGTTAATTGCAAAAAAACAATTATGCAAATACCACTCCTTATGTTAATTTGAGATCTGCAGGAAGTTGTATGTTAAAAGATTTAAAATATGACTCACCTTCCCTGGCCTCCTTCAGGGTACTTAAAAGTAGCCTTTTAGTATATTAAACAATTTGGGTGTGGTCAAAATGTGTACAAACTTAAATGATATGTCTTCGTTTTTTTATCCCTTTTCATTTTTGTATGCTTAAGAAGCAGCAACTTAAAATAAAGTTCTCCATATAAAAAATAAATCTCAACTCATTTGGAAATAATGAAAAAGCAGTTGACTATTGGGCAGGTTCCTGAGCAACCATCAATACCTGCATTATTTCAACTAACATTTTTGGAACACCTAACAGGTGTCATACCCTGGGAATATAAAAGTAAAAAGAAGAGGAACTCTCTTTTCATCATTTTGAAATGTAGAAAAGAACCAAATACCTAAGTAGCCACTACAACATTATATGGCATTTGTTATAATGATGCTAACTAAACTATATATGGGATTTAAGAATGCTTATCAAATATGATAATTGATCTGAGAATGAAAGAATAAGTTAGTGTGTTTGGTGAAAACAATCAAGAAAAATCATCTGAAGCAAAAGTTTTAGCAAATGGAAAGGAATAGAGGCGCTGGCTTGTCTTGGCATAAACATGGAATTTTAAGTAGTTTAGTGTTGTTGAATTGCAAAGAATACATGTGAAAGGTGAAAAAGAGACTAAGTGACACTAAATCATGGAATGCTTTGGTCATATGAAATATTGTGTATTTGTCTTTCAGGAAATGAGGAATATATGCAAATATTTGAATAGAGACTGACACAATTGGATTAAGTGCTAAAGTATCAAACTGTTAAAACTATATGATGTAGCTGTAAATATATAGGCTATTGTGAGAGTTTAAAACAAGGAGTTGAAAAAGGTAAGAGGTTACCCAAATATTCAAAGTTAAAATTATAAATTCAAATGTAAAGTGTGTGAAAATAAATGAAGATCACTCAAATGAAAGGAGAGGTTATTTATTTAGAGCTTGGTATAGCAAGAGAGTCAACCATTATCACTTGCATTTGGCAGACACTCAAGATAGGTAACAAATGAGAAAGCTTTATAGTGCAAAAATGAAGGCTTCAGGTTTGTTCTAATTAGAAGTTGTTGGCATGGGGAAACTGGAGGCACACTAACAAGAAATGGGGGATCTTATGTGATTGTATTGAATAACTGTGGCTTTCTCTGGTTGGTCCTGAATTGGAAACAGGGACAACAGTAGGGAAGTTGACAGATCCTGACCCTTCTTGGCTGGTTGCTAGAAGTTTTAGTTTGGCTTCCTGGGCTGGTTCCTGAGGAAGTTGCCAATTAGCTTTTGGATTGGTTAGTACAGAGTGATTGATCAGAGTTCTATTGTTATATGTGGTCTGTATATTTTTCTTTTTGTATATCCATCCTTTCAAGTGGGTAAATATATATGTAGATTGTATAATTACATGACTTGACCAGTGATTATATATGACTTTGAGGAAGGACATCCAGAAGAGCAGGGGAAGAGTTTCAGGAGTAGAATAGATATTTATTTAATGCTACTTGTCAGGCACTTGGCTAAGATTTGTTATATCCTCACCTCTTAATCCTTACCTTAAGTCAGAAGATAAGTATACATGGCCAAAGAAGGCTATTCCCAGCATAAGGCAACTCATCGAAGTGATTCAGAGATAATTAGTTTCTGACCATACATTTAAACCTAAAATTTTTTAAAATATATATTATTTTAAAAATAAAGATCAACTTTTGGCACTTTTAAAGTTCAATTTTTTGGCACTGCCTTCAGGAAATTAGTACTTGAAAATCAGGTTCAAGGTAACTTAAAAAGAAGTTTGAGGAGAATTAAAAGGAAGATGATAAAATTTCTTTCTTTGCATTTCTTTTCTTTTACTTTAAAAAAATCTTTAGCACCACCAGACCAGCTTTGCAACAAATGCTAAAGGAACTTCTCTAAGCACAAAAAAAGGCCACTACTAGAAATAAGAAAATTATGAATAGAAAAGCTGGTAAAGGCAAGCATAAAGTAAAGGTAAGAAAACATCTGCACACAAATATGATATTAAAACTAGCAATTGTGAGAAGAAGAGAGCACAAATGCAGGATATTGGAAATGCATTTAAAATTAAAAGACCAGCAACTTAAACAATCTTTTTTATATATAGACTTCTATATCAAATCCTCATGATAATCTCAAACCAAAAATCTAAAATAGATAAACACACAAAAGAGAAAAAGGAATCCAAACACAACACTAAAGTTAGTCATCAAATCACAAGAGAAGAGAACAAAAGAGGAAAGGAAATAAAGAGACCTACAAAAACAAACCCCAAACAATTAAGAAAATGGCAATAGGAACATACACATGGATAATTACTTAAATGTAAATGGATTAAATGCTCCAACCAAAAGACACAGACTGGCTTAATGGATACAAAAACAAGTTTTGTATATATGCTGTCTACAAGACACCCACTTCAGATCTAGGGACACATACAGACTAAAAGTGAGGGGATGGAAAAGGCATTCCATGCAAATGGAAATCAAAAGAAGCTGGAGTAGCAATACTCATATCAAACAAAATAGACTTTAAAATAAAGACTCTTATAAGAGACAAAGATGGACACTACATAATCATCAAGGGAACAATCCAAGAATAAGATATAACAATTGTAAATATATATGCACCCAACACAGGAACATCTCAATATATAAGGCAAATGCTAACAGCCATAAAAGGGGAAATCGGTAGTAACACAATAGTAGTGGGGAACTTTAACACCCCACTTACACCAATGGACAGATCATCCAGGCAGAAAATTAATAAGTAAACACAGGATTTAATGACACATTAGACCAGATAGAATTAATTGATATTTATAGAGCATTCCTTCCAAAAGCAACAGAATACACATTAATCTCAAGTGCACATAAAACATTCTCCAAGATTGACCACAAGCTGGGCCACAAAGTGAGTCTTGATAAATTTAAGATGATTGAAATCATATCAAGCATCTTTTCTGACCACAGTGCTGTGAGACTGGAAATCAACTACAGGAAAAAAACTGTAAAAAACATAAATACGTGGAGGCTAAACAATATGCTACGAAACAACAAATGGATCATGGAAGAAATCAAGAGGAAATTTAAAAATACCTAGAGACAAATGAAAATGAAAACACGGTGATCCAGAATCTATGGGAAGCAACAAAAGCAGTTCTAAAAGGAAAGTTTATAGCAATACAATCATAGCTCAAGAAACAAGAAAAATCTCAAATAAACAACCTTACCTTATACCTAAAACAACTAGAGAAAGAAGAACAAACAAAACCCAAAGTTAGTAGAAGGAAAAAAATCATAAAAGAAGAGCAGAAATAAATGGAATAGAGAAGAAAACAATAGAAAAGTTCAATGAAAATAAAAGCTTGTTCTTTAAAAAGATAAACAAAATTGATAAACCTTTAGCCAGACTCATCAAGAAAAAAAGGGAGAGGGTGCAAATCAATAAAATTAGAAAGAAAATATGGACACCACAGAAATACAAAGGATCATAAGCGATTACTACAAGCAACTATATGCCAGTAAAATGGATGACTTGGAAGAAATGGACAAATTTTTAGAAAGGTACACTCTCCCAATACTGAACCAGGAAGAAATAGAATATATAACCAGACCAATACAAGTACTGAAATTGAAACTGTGGTTTAAAACCAAAAAAAAATTCAGTACCAGATGGTTTCACAGGTGAATTCTATCGAACATTTAGAGAAGAATTAACACCTATGCTTCTGAAATTATTCCAAAAATTTGCAGAGGAAGGAAACTCCCAAACTCATTCAATGAGGGCACCATCACCATGATAGTAAAACCAAAGATAACACCAAAAAAGAAAATTACAGGCCCATGTCACTGATGAACATAGACACAAAAAAATCCTCCACAAAATACTAGCAAACCAAATCCAAAAATACATTAAAATTATCATATACCATGATCAAGTTGGATTTATCTGAGGGATGCAAGGACTCTCCAATACATGCAGATCAATCAATGTGGCACACCACATTAACAGATTGAAGAATCAAAACCATATGATTATCTGAATAGATGCAGAAAGAGCTTTTGACAAAAGTCAACACCCACTTATGATAAAAACTCTCCAGGGGCTTCCCTGGTGGCGCAGTGGTTGAGAATCTGCCTGCCAATGCAGGGGACACGGGTTCGAGCCCTGGTCTGGGAGGATCCCACATGCCGTGGAGCAACTAGGCCCATGTGCCACAGCTACTGAGCCTGCGCATCTGGAGCCTGTGCTCCACAACAAGAGAGGCCGCGATAGTGAGAGGCCCGCGCACTGCGATGAAGAGTGGCCCCTGCTTGCCGCAACTAGAGAAAGCCCTCGTACAGAAACGAAGACCCAACACAGCCAAAAAAAAAAAAAAAAAAAAAAAACTCTCCAGAAAGTGGGCATAGAGGGAACATACCTCAACATAATAAAGGCCATATATGACAAACCTGCAGCTAACATTATACTCAACCATGAAAAGCTGAAAGCATTTCCTCTAAGATCAGGAACAAAACAAGGATGTTCACTCACTCCACTTTTATTCAACATAGTTTTGGAAGTCTTTAGCCATGGTAATCAGAGAAGAAAAAGAAATAAAATAATCCAAATTGGAAAAGAAGAAGTAAAACTGTCACTGTTTGCAGATGACATAATACTATACATAAAAAATAATGAAGATACCACCAGAAAACTACTAGAACTTACCAATTAATTCAGTAAAGTTGCAGGATACAAAATTAATACACAGAAATCTATTGCACTTTTATTTGTTAGCAACAAAAGATCAGAAAGAGAAATTAAAGAAACAATCCCATTTACCATCACATCCAAAATAATAAAATACCTAGGAATAAACCTACCTAAGAAGACTAAATACCTGTTCTCTAAAAACTATACAACTCTGATGAAATGAATAGAAGATGAGACAAACAGATGGAAAGATATACCATGTTCTTGGATTGGAAGAATCAATATTTACAAAATAACTATAGTACCCAAGGCAGTGTACACATTCAGTGCAATCCCTATCAAATTACAAATGGCATTTTTCCAGAATTAAAACAAAAAAAAATTACAATTTGTATGGAAACACAAAAGACCCCAAATAGCCAAAGCAATCTTGAGAAAGAAAAACGGAGTTGGAGGAATCAGGCTCCCTGACCTCAGACTATATTACAAAGCTACAGTAATGAAGACAGTATTGTACTGGCACAAAACCAGAAATAAAGATCAATGGAAAAGAATAGAAAGCCCAGAGATAAACCCACGCCCCTATGGTCACCTAATCTATGAAAAAGGAGGCAAGAATATACAATGGAAAAAAGACAATCTCTTCATTAAATGGTGCTGAGAAAACTGAACAGCTACATGTAAAAATATGGAATTAGAACATTCTTTAACACCATACACAAAAATAATCTCAAAACAGATCAAAAACCTAAATATAAGACCAGATACTATAAACATCTTAGAGGCAATCATAGGCAGAACACTGTTTGACATAAATTGCAACAATATCTTTTTTGAGCTGTTTCCTAAAGTAATGGAAATAAAAACAAAAATAAACAAAGAGAATCTAATTAAATTCATAAGCTTTTGCACAGCAAAGGAAACCATAGACAAAATGAACAGACAACCCACAGAATCAGAGAAAATATATGTAAACCATGTAACCAACAAGAGATTAATCTCCAAAATTTACAAACAGCCCATGCAGCTTAATATCAAAAAAATGAACAACCCAATCAAAAAAATGGGCAGAAGACCTAAACAGACATTTCTCCAGAAAAGACATTACAGATGGCCTAGAGGCACATGAAATAATTCTCAACATCACTAATTATTAGAGAAATACAAACCAACACTACAATGAGATATCACCTCACACCACTCAGAATGACCATCATCAAAAAATCTATAAACCATAAATGCTGGAGAGGGTGTGGAGAAAAGGGAACCCTCCTACACTGTTGGTGGGAATGTAAATTGGTACAGCCACTATGGGGAACAGTATGGAGCTTCCTTAAAAAACTAAAAATAGAACTACCATATGACCCTGAAATCCCACTACTGGGCATATATCCTGGGAACAACATGGTTCAAAATGATACATGCACGCCCATGTTCATTGCAGCACTGTTACAATAGCCAAGACATTGAAACAACCTAAATGTCCATTGACAGATGAATGGATAAGAAGATGTGGTACATATATACAATGGAATATTACTCAGCCATTAAAAAGAATGAAATAATGTCATTTGCAGCAACCTGGATAGCCCTGCAGACTATCATACTATGTGAAGTAAGTCAGACAGAGAAAGAAAAATATCATATGATATCACTTATATGTGGAATATAAAAATATATACAAATGAATTTAGGTACTAAACAGAAACAGACACACAGACTTTGAGAAGAAGCTTATGGTTACCAAGGGGAAGGGTTTGGGGGAGGGATAGATTGGGAATTTGGGATTGACACATACACATTGTTATATTTAAAATAGATAACCAGCAAGGACCTACTGTATAGCACAGGGAATTCTGTTCAATATTCTGTAATAACATAAATGAGAAAAGAATTTGAAAAAGAAGAGATATAAGTGTATGTATAACTGAATCACTTTGCTGTACACCTGAAACTAACATAACATTGTTAATCAACTATGCTTCAATATGAAATAAAAATTTAAAAAAAAAACTTTGGACTTTTAAATAGTAGTGCTTAGGGGAATGTACAGTGCTCCATTCTTTGTAAAATAGTATTCTTCATTTTCTGAGCTTAAAGTATAATTAGACTAGGCAAAAAAGAAAAATGAGCTAAATGCCCTTTGATCAACTGGTAGACCTTTCTTTACTGCACGAGTAATTGTTCACAATGTCAACAGACTTACACATTATATTGACTACAGGAGAAATTTCCTAGATATGCTTACTAAATGGTCTTAGAAATGAATTAACCCAGCCAAATTTTGGAGAAAACTTCAAATATAGTGGGAGTCTTTTGTTGCTGTTTTTTGTTGGTTTGTTTTATGGGGATATTTAATACTCATCTTTTTTTGATCATCAATTTCTGAATGTATAACTGAGCTGCTTCCCACAGCTTAGTCAACAAGACAACATGTTTTGGAAAACCTACAATATACAGTGTATTAAGGTCAAGATCCAAAGAAGTATAAAGCAGAGTTCTTGCCCTTGAGGTGCATATAGAATGAAGTAGGGGATGGGGCAGTTAGCTGGGCATAGAGTTTTCTATATATATGTAGGAAAGCACTAACAATAATACAGGAAAAAACAAAAATACCAAGTAACAAGTACAGAAAATCTGTCTTGGATTTCATAGGATATAAAGATAACACTGAACTTTGTGTTCACTAAAGTCATGGGAAAAGAAATAAAAGTCTTTTCTATATGTTTGGAAATCTAGACAGAAAGTACTGGATTTCCTCTTATAAAATTTAATGGCATTATTTTATTTAGTCCAGAAGTGGAAAATATATATTGAATATTTTTTGAAGAAAGATATGTATTGAATAATAATTTTCACCCAGCATTGGACCTGGCACATTATATACCCATTTTTTTTTTAATCCTTACCACAAACCTGAAGAGTAGGTAATATTAGACATGTTGTTCAAATGAGAAACTGAATCTTGAGAACACACTTTTTAGGTCTTTAAAACAATGCTGATTTCTCCGAAAGTAAGAAACTGCATAAGGTCCCAGGAGTTCCCTTATTGGAGAGACATGCATCTAGAATAAGTTTGGCCATAGAAAAAGAAGGTAAGTTTCTTTAGGGACCCCGTTTCACAATACAGTATGACAGGAGGGACTAGGCAGGAGGAGAAACCCCCCACTCCACCCTGGAAATTTAACTCATTTTATATATTTTTTTAAAAAACTTCTGGAGTAGAAAAAATGTTCGAAGCAAAAAAAAAAAAAAAAAACACACTACTATTTTTTTAGCTATTGAAAAAATAACTGAACAGTGTAAAGTATCTCTAAAGTAGTCGTTGTTGAACAAGAAACAACACAGAAGCATGTCCTGGCCATCATGTACTAGTCTACACATCAGGAATATCATACTGAAAAAGGAGTGAGCCGGAGAAGCATGCATTCTAGTAGGGAGACTGACCAATAAACAGATAAATAAATAAAAATACAATTTAAGATTATGAAGTAAGATACATCAAGAGATGAAGAAGGACATTCCCCTAAAACAGTTGTCACAACACATATTTTTATCAAGTCACACTTACTGATATTTAATTTATATCTGTGAAAATTGTGTGTGTTTGTGGTTTGAAAAATGCATCCAGCTCCATGAGGTTTGAGAAATGCAATCAGTTGTATAACAACCAACATAATTAAAATATAAAATATTTCTAATACCCATCAAAATTACCCCATTCCCCTTTGTAGTCAGACCCCTTCACCTCACACCCAGTCCCTGGCAACTGATGATCTGATATTTGTTCCTATACCTCACAATTTCCAAAATAACATGTTAATGGAAACACTGTAGCTTTTTGGGTTCTGGCCTCATTTCTTTAGCATTTTTGGACTTAATTCATATTGGAGGATACATCAATAGTTAGTTCCTTTTTTATTGTTAAATATATTTTGAATTCTCCTAGCAGTGTGTGGGAGTTCAGTTGTGTCACATCCTTCCCAAAACTTTGTACAGGCTGTTTAATTTTGTTTAAATTCTAGCCTTTCCAGTATATGTGCAGTGAAATCTCATTGCAATTTTAATTTGCTCATCCCTAATGATTACTGAGGCTGAAAATTATTTCCATGTGCTTATTTGCCATTTCTCTTTCCTTGGTGAAGTGTTTGTTCACATTTTTTTTTTAAACATCTTTATTGGAGTATAATTGCTTTACAATGGTGTGTTAGTTTCTGCTTTAAAACAAAGTGAATCAAGTTTCTGCTTTAAAACAAAGTGAATCAGCTATACATATACATATATCCCCATATCTCCTCCCTCTTGTGTCTCCCTCCCACCCTCCCTAACCCACACCTCTAGGTGGTCACAAATCATGGAGCTGATCTCCCTGTGCTATGCGGCTGCTTCCCACTAGTTATCTATTTTATATATGGTAGTATATATAAGTCCATGCCACTCTCTCACTTCATCCCAGCTTAACACTACCACTCCCTGTGTCCTCAAGTCCATTCTGTACGTCTGTGTCATTGTTCCTGCCCTGCCCCTAGGTTCTTCATTAACATTTTTTTTTTTTAGATTCCATATACATGTGTGCCACAGACCGGCTGCAGAAAGCTGGGAGTTCCTGGCGGTGAGGGGTAAGGAACTGAAAAGCACCAGTATGGGAT
Organism: Eubalaena glacialis; assembly: GCF_028564815.1. Classification (NCBI taxonomy): domain Eukaryota; kingdom Metazoa; phylum Chordata; class Mammalia; order Artiodactyla; family Balaenidae; genus Eubalaena; species Eubalaena glacialis. Next base: position 31,813,303 of record NC_083734.1, read on the forward strand.
CAGAAGGGCCAAGACAACTGATGGTTGCAAGGCAAATTTATTCAAAGAACATGATCATATATATAGGTTAGTTAAGGAACAGAAAGAAGGCAATAAATCAGTAAACCTTGTTTTCCACGTAATCCTGTCGCCACCTGTCTATGCGTCAGCATGCCTTATGGGCCATTCTTTGGAGATACAGACTTTCCCTTTAGGGCAGCACGTCCTTCTTCTGGGGAACAACCAGGGGCTCTTTAGATCCAGAGCAGGCTCCTGGATCGAAACTGGCCTCCAGCCATTTTCCTTTTTTACGCTCAAAACCACAGAGTCAGGAGTGCATACCAAGAAAGAGACAAGCAGTTCTCCGATAAGCAGAAAGCTGATTAAGCTTACAGTTTGGGGGCTAGAAAGCAGAAAGCTGATTAAGCTTACAGCTTGGGGGCTACCACACATGTGTTAGCATACAGTATTTGATTTTCTCTTTCTAACTTACTTCACTCTGTATGACAGACTCTAGATCCATCCACCTCACTACAAATAACTGAATTTCATTTCTTTTTATGGCTGAGTAATATTCCATTGTATATATGTGCCACATCTTTATCCATTCATCTGTCAATGGACACAGGTTGCTTTCATGTCCTGACTATTGTGAATAGAGCTGCAATGAACATTGTGGTACATGACTCTTTTTGAATTATGGTTTTCTCAGGGTATAGGCCCAGTAGTGGGATTGCTGGGTTGTATGGTAGTTCTCTTTTTAGTTTTTTAAGGAACCTCCATACTGTTCTCCATAGTGGCTGTATCAATTTACATTCACACCAACAGTGCAAGAGGGCTCGCTTTTCTCCACACCCTCTCCAGCATTTATTGTTTGTAGATATTTTGACGATGGCCATTCTGACTGGTGTGAGGTGATACCTCATTGTAGTTTTGATTTGCATTTCTCTAATGATTAGTGATGTTGAGCATTCTTTCATGTGTTTGTTGGCAATCTGTATATCTTCTTTGGAGAAATGTCTATTTAGGTGTTCTGCCCATTTTTTGATTGGGTTGTCTGTTTTTTTGGATATTGAGCTGCATGAGCCACTTATAAATTTTGGAGATTAATCTTTGTCAGTTGCTTCATTTGCAAATATTTTCTCCCATTCTGAGGGTTGTCTTTTCACCTTGTTTATGGTTTCCTTTGCTGTGCAAAAGCTTTTAAGTTTCATTAGGTCCATTTGTTTATTTTTGTTTTTATTTCCATTTCTCTAGGAGGTGGATCAAAAAGGATCTTGCTGTGATTATGTCAAAAAGAGTCTGCCTATGTTTTCCTCTAAGAGTTTGATAGTGTCTGGCCTTACATTTAGGTCTTTAATCCATGTTGAGTTTATTTTTGTGTATGGTGTTAGGGAGTGTTCTAATTTCATTCATTTACATGTAGCTGTCCAGTTTTCCCAGCACCACATATTGAAGAGGCTGTCTATTTTCCATTGTATATCCCTGCTTACTTTGTCAAAAATAAAGTGACCATATGTGCGTGGGTTTATCTATGGGCTTTCTATCCTGTTCCATTGATCTATATTTCTGTTTTTGTGTCAGTACCATACTGTCTTGATTATTGTAGTATAGTCTGAGGTCTGGGAGCCTGATTCCTCCAGCTGCATTTTTCTTTCTCAAGATTGCTTTGGCTATTCAGGGTCTTTTGTGCTTCCATACAAATTGTGAAATTTTTTGTTCTAGTTCTGTGAAAAATGCCATTGGTAGTTTGATAGGGATTGCATTGAATCTGTAGTTAGCTTTGGGTAGTATAGTCATTTTCACAATGTTGATTTTTCCAATCCAAGAACATGGTATATCTCTCCATCTGTTTGTATCATCTTTAATATCTTTCATCAGTGTCTTATAATTTTCTGCATACAGGTCTCTTGTCTCCTTAGATAGGTTTATTCCTAGGTATTTCATTCTTTTTGTTGCAATGGTAAATGTGAGTGTTTCCTTAATTTCTCTTTCAGATTTTTCATCATTAGTGTATAGGAATGCAAGAGGTTTCTGTGCATTAATTTTGTATCCTGCTACTTTAAAAATTCATTGATTAGCTCCAGTAGTTTTATAGTAGCAACTTTAGGATTCTCTCTGTATAGTATCATGTCACCTGCAAACAGTGACAGCTTAATTCTTCTTTTCTGATTTGGATTCCTTATATTTCTTTTTCTTCTCTGATGACTGTGGCTAAAACTTCCAAAACTATGTTGAATAATAGTGCTGAGAGTGGGAAGCCTTGTCTTCTTCTTTATCTTAGTAGGAAATGGTTTCAGTTGTTTACCATTGAGAATGACTTGGCTGTCAGTTTGTCATATATGGCCTTTATGACGTTGAGGTAAGTTCCCTCTATGCTTACTTTCTGGAGGGTTTTTATGATTAATGGGTGTTGAATTTTGTTAAAAGTTTTTCTGTATCTATTGAAATGATTATATAGTTTTTATGCTTCAATTTTTTTTTAATAAGGTGTGTCACATTGATTGATTTGCATATATTGAAGAATCCTTGCATTCCTGGGATAAACCCTTCTTGATCATGGTGCATGATCCTTTTAATGTGCTGTTGGATTCTGTTTGCTAGTATTTTGTTGAGGATTTTTGCATCTATGTTCATCATTGATATTGGCCTGTAGTTTTCTTTCTCTGTGACATCTTTGGTTTTGGTATCAGGATGATGGTGGCCTCATAGAATGAGTTTGGCGGTGTTCCTCCCTCTGCTATATTTTGAAAGAGTTTGAGAAGGATAGGTGTTAGCTCTTCTCTAAATGATTGATAGAATTCTGTTGAGAAGCCATCTGGTCCTGGGGTTTTGTTTGTTGGAAGGTTTTTAATCACAGTCTCAATTTCAGTGCTTGTGATTGGTCTGTTTATATTTTCTATTTCTTCCTGGTTCAGTCTCAAAAGGTTGGGCTTTTCTAAGAATTTGTCCATTTCTTCAAGTTTGTCATTTATTGGCATATAGTTGCTTTTAGTAATCTCTCATGATCCTTTTTATTTCTGCAGTGTCAGTTGTTACTTCTCCTTTTTCATTTCTATTTCTATTGATTTGAGTCTTCTCCCTTTTTTTCTTGATGAGTCTGGCTAATGGTTTATCAATTTTGTTTACCTTTACAAAGAACCAGCTTTTGGTTTTATTGGTCTCAGCTATTGTTTCCTTCATTTATTTTTCATTTATTTCTGATCTGATTTTTATGGTTTCTTTCCTTCTGCTAACTTTGGGTTTTTTTTTTGTTCTTCTTTCTCTAATTGCTTTAGGTGTAAGGTTAGGTTGTTTATTTGAGATTTTTCTTGTTTCTTCAGGTAGGATTGTATTGCTATAAACTTCCCTCTTAGAACTGCTTTTGCTGTATCTCATAGGTTTGGGGTCATCATGCTTCATCGTGCTTTCATTGTCATTTGTTTCTAGGTATGTTTTGATTTCCTCTTTGATTTCTTCAGTGATCTCTTGGTTATTAAGTAGTGTATTGTTTAGCCTCCATGTGTTTTTATTTTTTACAGATTTTTCCCTGTAATTGATATCTAGTCTCATAGTGTTGTGGTAAGAAAAGATACTTGATACGATTTCAATTTTCTTAAATTTACCAAGGCTTGATTTGTGACCCAAGATATGATCTATCCTGGAGAATGTTCCATGAGCACTTGAGAAAAAAGTGTATTCTGTTGCTTTTGGATGGAATGTCCTATAAATATCAATTAAGTCCATCTTGTTTAATGTATCTTTAAAGGTTGTGTTTCCTTATTTATTTTCATTTTGGATGATCTGTCCATTGGTGAAAGTGGGTGTTACAGTCCCATACTATGATTGCGTTACTGTCAATTTCCCCTTTTATGGCTTTTAGCATTCACCTTATGTATTGAGGTGTTCCTATGTTGGGTGCATAAAGATTTACAATTGTTATATATTCATCTTGGATTGATCCCTTCATCATTATTTAGTGTCCTTCTTTGTCTGTTGTAATAATCTTTATTTTAAAGTCTATTTTGACTGATATGGGAATTGCTACTCCAGTTTTCTTTTGATGTCCCTTCGCATGGAATATCTTTTTCCATCCCTTCACTTGCAGTCTCTATGTGTCCCTCGGTCTGAAGTGGGTCTCCTGTAGACAGCATATATATGGGTCTTGTTTTTGTATCCATTCAGCCAGTCTATGTCTTTTGGTGGGAGCCTTGAATCCATTTACATTTAAGGTAATTATTGAAATGTATGTCCCTATTACCATTTTCCTAATTGTTTTGGGTTTGTTATTGTAGGTCTTTTTCTTCTCTTTTGCTTCCTGCCTAGAGAAGTTCCTTTAGCATTTGTTGTAAAGCTGATATGTTGGTGCCGAATACTCTTAGTTTTTGCTTGTCTGTAAAGGTTTTGATTTTTCCATTGAATCTGAATGAGATCCTTTCTGGGTAGAGTAATCTTGGTTGTAGGTTTTTCCCTTTCATCACTTTAAATATGTCCTGCCACACCCTTCTGACTTGCAGAGTTTCTGCTGAAAGATCAGCTATTAACCTTATGGCGATCCCCTTGTGTGTTATTTGTTGTTTTTCCCTTGCTGCTTTTAATATTTTTTCTTTGTACCTAATTTTTGATAGTTTGATTAATATGTGTCTTGGCGTGTTTCTCCTTGGATTTATCTTGTATGGGACTCTTTACACTTCCTGGACTTGATTAACTACTTCCTTTCCCATATTAGGGAAGTTTTCAACTATAATCTCTTCAAATATTTTCTCAGTCACTTTCTTTTTCTCTTCCTCTTCTAGAACCCCTATAATTCGAATGTTGGTACATTTAATGTTGTCCCCGGGGTCTTTGAGACTGTCCTCAATTCTTTTCATTTGTTTTTTCTTTATTCTGCTCTGCAATAGTTATTTCCACTATTTTATCTTTCAGGTCACTTATCTGTTCTTCTGCCTCAGTTATTCTGCTATTGATTCCATTTAGAGAATTTTTAATTCCATTTATTGTGTTGTTCATCATTGTTTGTTTGCTCTTTAGTTCTTCTAGGTCCTCGTTAAACGTTTCTTGTATTTTCTCCATTCTATTTCCAAAATTTTGGATCATCTTTACTATCATTATTCTGAATTCTTTTTCAGGTAGACTGCCTATTTCCTCTTCATTTGTTTGGTCTGGTGGGTTTTTGCCCTGCTCCTTCATCTGCTGTGTGGTTCTCTGTCTTCTCATTTTGCTTAACTTACTGTGTTCGGGGTCTCCTTTTCGCAGGCTGCAGGTTCGTAGTTCCCATTGTTTTTGGTGTCTGTCCCCAGTAGCTAAGGTTGGTTCAGTGGGTTGTGTAGGCTTCCTGGTGGAGGGGACTAGTGCCTGTGCTCTGGTGTATGAGGCTAGATCTTTTCTTTCTGGTGGGCCGGACCACATCTGGTGGTGTGTTTTGGGATGTCTGTGACCTTATTATGATTTTAGGCAGCCTCTCTGCTAATGGGTGGTGTTGTGTTCCTGTCTTGCTAGTTGTTTGGCATAGGGTGTCCAGCACTGTAGCTTGCTTGTTGTTGAGTGGAGCTATGTCTTAGCGTTGAGATGGAGATCTCTGGGAGAAGTTTCATCATTTGATATTATGTGGAGCCAGGAGTTCTCTGGTCAGCCAATGTCCTGAACTCAGCTCTCCCACCTCTGAGGCACAGGCCTGACACCCGGCTGGAGCACCAAGACCCTGTCAGCCACATGGTTGTGCCTTCCCTCTCTCTGTCATCTACCATCTTGTTATGGCACCATCACCAGGGAGAGCCCTTTTGCTAAGCTAGGTCTCTGCATCCTGGTCCCCTGCAGCCAGCCCCCACATTTTTAAAATCAATTTTTAATTGGGTTTTCTTCTTATCATTGAATTTTAAGAGGTCTTGATATATATTGGACAAAAGTCCTTTTTCAAATATGTGTTTTGGAAATTTTCTCTCTCATTTGTGCCTTATCTTTTTATTTTCTTTTCTTTTTATTAAAGTATACTTGACTTACAAGAGTATATTTGTTTCAGGTGTAAAACATAGCGATTCAACATTTTTATAGATTATACTTGTTTTGCCGAAAGCCTTCTTTTGGTTTTAAGTTTCATTAGATTCGCTGGCAAAATAATCACTCATCTCACACAAACAAACAGCTTTAATCAATTCTTTAATGAAAGGTGATTTGACTTAATTTTAATATACAATCATTAGAAGGAAAGGAATAAGAATATTAGAGAAACATAACTGGGTATACATCACAGAATTTGGCAGACAGCTACTTCCAGATCCAAACACCACCTGGGAAGTCCTGAGTGACAGCATTCTGGAACCCCAATTGGGAAGGGTCCCGGGCAGTGCATCCAGCACATGGGTGAGACTTCCGATTGGAGTTCTGGGGGCTGCAAACTGATATCATTTTGCGTGCAAAATGCAGCTCTGGATTCACTTTAACAATGCTTTTGGTTTTACCATGTGGGTCCCAATATTTTCCAGACCCCAGGGGACTGGCCATGTCCCCAGGGCTCAAGAAATTCCAAGACTCACTCCCTTTCTTATCGTAAGTGCCTTTGATTTGCTAGCAGCAATTGTTAGGTGTGTAAGCAGGAGTGCTGTCCAGGCAGGGTCACAGGTCAGTCAGAGGCCTGCTTCTGCCTCTGAAGCCTGAACAAGACTACTTTATTAGTTTTCCCAAAAATACTCCATTTAAAATTATTATAAAATAATTGCTATTGTTCCCTCTGCTGTAAAATCTATGCTGTGATTATCTACCTTACACATAGTAGTTTGTATCTTTTAATTCCATACCCCTACCTTGAACCTCTCCCTTCCTTCTCCCCACAGGTAACCACTATTTTGTTTTCTATATTAGTGAGTCTGTTTCTGTTTTGTTACATTCATTCCATTTATATTTTTAGATTCCTCACATAAATCATAGAATACATGGTCTGACTTATTTCACTAAGCATAATACTCTCTCTATATCCAATCATGTTGTTGAAAATGGAAGAATTTTATTCTTTTTTATAGCTGAGTAATATTTCATTGTATATATGTCTCATCTTCTTTTTCCATTCATCTGTTGATGAACACTTAGGTTGCTTCCATATCTTGGCTATTGTAAATAATGCTACTATGAACATCGGGATGCATGTATCTTTTCAAATTACTGGTTTTGTTTTCTTTACATATATTCCCAGGAGTGGAATTGCTGGATCATATGGTAGTTATACTTTTAGTGTTTTAAGGAATCTCCATACTGTTTTTTATGGTGGCTGCACCAATTTACATTCCCAGCAAGAGTGCACAAAAATTCCCTTTTCACTGCATCCTCATCAACATTTGTTATTTGTGGTCTTTTTGATGAAATCCAATCCAACAGAGGTGAGGTAATATCTCATCAGGATTTTGATTTACTTTTCTCGGATTATTAGCAAAGTTGAGCATCTTTTCATTGCCTGTTGGCCATCTGTATGTCTTCTTTGGAAAAATGTCTATTCAGGTCTTCTCATTTTTTAATCAGTTTTTTTTGTTGTTGTTGTTATTGAGTTGTGTGAGGTGTTTATGTATTTTTGGATATTAACCCATTATCAATCAAATCATTGGCAAATATTTTCTCCCATTCAGTAGCTTGCTTCTCTTTTTATTTTGTCAGTGGTTTCCTTTGCTTTTAGTGCCAAAGCTTTTAGTTTAACTAGGTTGCATTTGTTTATTTTTGCTTTTATTTATTTTGTCTTAGGAGACAAATCTAAAAAAGAAAAAAATGCTATGATTTATGTCAAAAAGTGTTCTGCCTATGTTCTCTTCTAGGAGTTTTATGGTTTCAAATCTTAAATTTAGGTCTTTAATCCATTTTGAGTTTACTCTTTTATGTAATTGTGAGAAACTGTTCTAATCTCATTCTTTTGCATGTATTATAGCTGTCCAGTTTCCAAACACCACTTATTGAAGAGACTGTCTTTTGTCCATTGTACAATCTTGCCACCTTTGTCAAAGATTAATTGATCTTCTTGATCATATTTCTAGACTCTCTACTCTGTTGCATTCACCTATGTGTCTGTTTTTTGCCAGTACCATGCTGTTTTGATTACTGTAGCTTTGTAGAATATTGTGAAATCAGGGAGTGTGATATCTCTAGCTTTGTTTTTTCTCTCAAGATTCCTTGGGCAATTCAGAGTCTTTTGTGGTCCCATATAAATTTTCAGATAATTTTTCTAGTTCTGTGAAAAATATCATGAGTATTTTGACAGGGATTGCATTAAATTTGTAGATAGCTATGGGTAGCATGGACATTTAAAAAATATTAATTCTTCCATTCCAAGAACAGGAGATAACTTTCCATTTCATTGTATCATTTTCAAATCTCTTCATCAGTGTTTTATAGTTCTCAGAGTATAGGTCTTTCGTCTACTTGGTTAAGTTTATTTCTAGATATTTGTTAGTGTAAAAAGAAGAAAACGATTTCTTACCTTAATCTTGTATCTTGCAATTTTACTGAATTCATGTATTAGTTCTAATAGTTTTTTGTAAAGACTTAGGGTTTTCCATGTATAATATCATATCATGTGTAAATAGTAACAGTATTATTGCTTTCCTTACAATTTGGATGCCTGTTGTTTCTTTATCTTTTCTGATTGCTCTGACTAGGACTTCCAATGCTATGTCAAATAGAAGTGTCAAAATTGGGCATCCTTGTCTTGTGCTGGTTTTAGAGGAAAGGCTTTCATCTTTTCACTGTTGAGTATGATCTTAGCTGTGGTATAGTCATAAATGACCTTTATTATGTTGAGATATGTTCCTTTAACATCAACTTTTTTGAGAGTTGAACATTCATATCATGAACATATGTTGAACTTTGTCAAATAGTTTTTCCACATCTATTGAGATATGTGATTTTTATTCTTCCTTTTGTTAATGTGGAGTATCACATTCATTGATTTGCAAATACCAAACCATCCTTGCATCTCTGGAAGTGATCTTGCTTGATTATGGTATATGATCCTTTTTTTTATATTGTTGAATTCAGTTTGCTAACATTTTGCTAAGGATTTTTGTGTCTATATTGGTCAAAGATGTGGGCCTGTAATTTTCTTTTCTTGTAGTGGCCTTGTTTAGTTTTGATGTGAGGGAAATTGTGGTCTCATAGAATGGATTTGAGAGTGTTCCATTTTCTTCAATTTTTTGGAATAGTGTAAAAGAGTAAGGTATAAGCTGTTCTTTATATGTTTGGTAGAATTTTCCTGTGAAGTTGTCTGGTTCTGGGCTTTTGTCTGACAGGAGGTTTTTGGTTTTGTTTTATACAAATTCAATTTCACTATTAGTGATCACTCTACTCAGATTGTCTATTTATTTCTTACTGATTCAGTCTTGGCAGGTTGTATATTCCTAGAAATTTGTCCATTTCTTCTAGGTTGTCCAATTTGTTGGCATATAAATGTTTGTGTTATTCTCTTACAATTTTTTTGTATCTCTCTGGTATCAGCTGTTATTTCTCCTCTTTCTTTTGTTTATTATATACAAATATATTAATATACAACTATATTATTTGTATATTTTGTTTATTAGAGTCATTTCTATTTTCTTCTTAACGACCTGTCTAAAGGTTTATCAATTTTGTTTATCTTTTCAAATAAACCAGCTCTTAGTTTTATTGATCCTTTCTACAGTTTCCTTGGTCTCAATTTTTTAATTTACTTTATTTTTATTATCTTTACTATTTCTTTCCCTCTGCTGAATTTGGGTTTTGTTTGTTCCTCTTTTTCTAATTCCTTTAGATGGATGTTTAGATTGTTTATTTGAGATTTTTCTTGTTTCTTGAGGTTGGCCTGCATAGCTATAAGTTTCCTCTTAGAACTGCTTTTGCTGCATTCCATATATTTTGGAAAGTTGTGTTTCCATTTTCTTTTGTCTCGAGGTATTTTCTCATTTCCTCTCTGATTTTTTCATGAGTCTTTTTTTTTTAGTAGCATTTTGTTTATTCTCCACGTTTGTGCTTTTCCAAAATATCTTCCTGTAATTGATTTCTAGCTTTGTACTGTGTGGTTGGGAAAAAAATGTTTGATATAATTTTTATCCTCTAAATTTGTTGAGGCTTGTTTTGTGGCCTAGCATGTGATTGCTTCTGGAGAATGTTCCACATGAACTTGAAAAGAATGTGCATTCTACTGTTTGGAGTTGTAATGTCCTGTTGATAACTATTAAGTCCAACCAGCCTACTGTGTTTTTTGAGACCACTGTTGCCTTATTGATTATCTGCCATCTGTCCATTGATGTAAATGTGGTGTTAAAGGTCCCTACTGTTATTGTATTGTTGTCAATTTCTCCCTTCATATCTGTTGATATTTCCTTTATATATTTAGGTGTTCCTGTGTTGGGTGCTTATATGTTAACAAATGTAATATCCTCTTCTTGTATCACTGTCACTATAAAATGCCCTTCTTTGTTTTTTGGTGTAGCCTTTCTTTCAAAATCTATTTTGTCTGATGTAAGTGTAGCTAGCCCCACTTTCTTGTCATTTCTATTTGCATAAAATCTTTTTCCATCCCCTCGCTTTCAGTCTGTGTGTGTCTTTAGCTCGGAAGTGAGTCTCTTGCAAACAACATTTTAAAGGGTCTTATTGTTTTAATCCAATCAGCCACTCATGTCTTTTGATTGGAGCATTTATTCCATTATCATTTAAAGTAATTATTGATAGGTATGAATTTATCACCATTTTGTTGCTTTTTTTCTGGTTGTTTTTGTAGTTCTTCTATGTTCTTTTCTTCTTTTTCTTTCTCACCTTGTAGTTTGATGATTTTCTTTAGTGGTATGCCTGTGTTCCTTTCTCTAAAGTTTTTGAGTATCTATTGTACGTTTTTGATTTTTGGTTACCATGGGGTTCATACTTGTTGATCTATAACTACACTTATTTTAAACAGGTAGTCTTTTAGGTTCAAACACATTCTAAAAGATCTATATTTTTATACCCCTCTCCCTTAGTTTTGATATTGTATTTTACATCTTCATGTTTATCCCTTTACTGATTGTTGTATTTATAGCTGATTTTACAATATTTTGTCCTTTATTCTTCATACTAGCTTATTTAAGAGGTTGATTCTCAACTTTACTAAATATTTGTCTTTAGTAGTGAAAATTTTCCTTTCCTATAGATACTTACTCTTGTTATAGCCTTTACTTTTCCACTTAGAGAAGAATCTATAACATTTCTTTTAGGGTAGATTTAGTATTGATGATCTCTTTTAGTTTTTGCTTGTCTGAGATGTATTTATATCTCCTTCAGTTCTAAATGATAATCTTGTTGCATAGAGTATCCTAAATCACAGGTTTTTCCCTTTCAGCACTTTGAATATATCATGCCATTCCCTCTGGCCTGCAATGTTTCTACTGAAAAATCAACTGATATTCTAATGAGGGTTTCCTTGCATATGACTATTTTTCTCTTGCTGCCTTTAGAATTCTCTTTGTAACTTTTGATATCTTAATAATGATATGTCAGTGTGAGTCAGTTTGAGTTCAATTTTGTGTTTTTGTTTTGTTTTTTTTGAATCCTCTGTGCTTCTTGTACCTGGATATCTGTCTCCTTCTTCAGGTTTAGGAAGTTTTTATCCATAATATCATCAAATATATTTTCTACCCCCTTCTCTTTCTCTTCTCCTTCTGTGTCCCCTATAATGCAAATATTAGTAGGCTTGAACTTGTCCCAGAGATCCCTTAAACTGTTCTCATTTTTTTTTTAATTTGTTTTTCTTTTTGTGTTTCTGATTGGGTGATTTTCATTATTCTACCTTCCAGATCATTTATGCATTCTTCTGTATCACCTAGTCTGCTATTAATTCCTTCTAGTGTGATTTTCATTTCAGTTATTGTATTCTCCAGTTCTGACTGGTTATTTTTCTTGTTTGTTTTTTCTAACACCTAGTTAAAATTCTCACTGTGTTCAGTTATTCTTATCCCTAATTCAGTTACTTTTCTTATTACTAATGGTTTGGATTATTTACCTGGTAAATTGTTTATTTCTGCATTATTAGCTTTTTTTTGTTTTTTTAGGCATTTTCTCTTGCTCTTTCAGTTGAGACAAAATTCTATGTCTTCTCATTTTGCTTAACTTTTTCTGTCTCTATGAAATTAGGTGAAACAGCTTCCTATTGTGGTCTTGAAGGGATGTCCTTGTCTGGGGCCATTCCTATACAGTCTGTGTATGTCCAGTGGCTTAGTTGGGAGAGCAGAATTTGCTGTGAACACAAGTCATATCTTTTCTCAGGGTGTGCTGGCAGCTATTACCTTGGTAGAAGGTGTGGCTGAAAATGTAGGGACTAGGGCCAGAGCCAGGTGTGAGCAGGGGCTTCCCCTCTACTCTGTGACCATCACCACCCTATTGGAGGCACAGCCATGTCCCAGGCTGCTGGAGCAGAAGCCCTGAGGATCAATCCACTGTCTCCAAGTGTTGGAACTGGCACCCTCACCCCAGAAGGGAGCAGTGCTGGAGCATGAGGATCTGATGTGGTTACTCAGCATGGTTCTAGGAACAGGCTGTGGTGGTCTGACCAGAGTTCTAGACCCAGACTGGTTCAGATGCATTGCTTGTGTAAGCACAAGTAATGGCTGACCCCACCCTGCTCAGATACCACTTCAGGCCTCAATTGCCTCTCTTTCTCACAGCCAAGCCCTTACCCCAGTGTGGAGCTACACTGCAAAGCAAGCAGGGCTGGAGCCTTCACCCAGCTCAGGCTTGGGCTAGCACCTGTGCAGTCATGGGAAACCAGCCAGTCATTGGAGCAGTTTTTAATTCTCCCTCTCTGCCTTGCTTTGAGAACCAGCAAGCATGCATGTGCTCTTCATGAGCAGAGTCCAGACTTTCCACAGCACTTCTGTTAGCCCCTCTGGCCCTCCAACCAGCCAAGGTGCCTCGTATTTCCTGTGTATGACCCCAGGGCTGGGGATCCCAATATGTGGCTCAAACCACTCACTCCCCAGGAAGGATCTCCACCTGTGTAATATCCCTTTTCCTCTGAGTCCCCTCCAAGGGGCATAGTTCAAGACCCGATTGTTTCTTTTACCTTTCTACCTGATTCCCTATGGATCTTTCTTACAGACTTGGTTATACAGGAGTCTTTCTGCCTGTCCCTACTTAGTTTTCAGTGAGAATCTCTCTACATATAGATGTATTTTGGATGTGTTCATGGAGGGATGTGAGTTCTATGTCCTCTTACTTCACCATCTTGATCTTCCTCCCTATCTTTTATTTTCTCAACAGATTCTCTTGAATATCATTTAAAAAAATTGATAAAGCTCTACACCACTTTTTAAATTTTACATTTCATATTTATTTTATGCTAAATTTAAAAAAAAATGACTTTGCCTGATCCAAAGCTATAAAGATTCTCTACATGTTTTCTTCTAGATGTTTGTATTTTTAGGTTTTACATTTTGGTCTGTAATCCAATACCAATAATGTTTGTATGTGGTAAGCAAAGCAAGATAGCTCAAGGTCCTGTCTTTTTACCTATATGAGTTTTTCCCCATTTTTAAATTTTTTATTGTCTCTTTGCTCTAACAATATTTGGTGAAAAAATTATTTTCTATTGAATCATCTTGACACTTTTATTGAAATCAATTAATCATATAACTGTGGGTCTCCTTCTGAACTCTCCATTCTGTTTCATTGATTGATATGCCTATATCACAGATCAAAGAATATATTTTTGATCAAATGCTCTGAGATTATGTATAAAAAATTAAATCTCTTGGCTGAAGTAGTTCTCATGGATGCCCATCCACTTGATTTTTAAGCAAATGGTAAAACTGGTAGGTATGCCCCAATTTTTTAAAAAAAGTTTGAAAATAAAAACAATTAAATCTATGTATAGATAAACTTTTAAGAAGTTGAAAAAGTAAACCAAGAAATAAAAATTGACCTTGAGAATCTACTCTAGATAAAATATGATTCTAGGAAATGCAATGAACATACTATTCTATATTCTCAACAAAATTAACAACATTAAAAGAAGTAGTATTTCTCTCAGGAAGGAATTATAAGAAAAAAATCAAAAAAGAGAGAACAAACTAAATTTGTAATGTGAACTGGTAGTGATAAATAAAGAAATGATAAAAATATTTACAAATCTTACAAAGGACTTGTATCAGAATACTTTAAAAATTCTCAATAATAATAAGTCAAATAATCTAATACTGATAGGTTAAAAAAATTTAAAAAAAAACTTTACCAAAGAAGATATACAGGCTGCAAATAAGCAAATGAATAGATGCTTGAAATCATTGTTCATTAAGAAAATGCAAACTAGCATCAAAATGAGATACACACCAATTAGAAAGGCTAAAATTTAAAAGGCTGATCATACAAATTTTGGGGTATAAGCACAGTGACTAAATTTTATACACTGGTGCTGGAACTGTAAAATGGTACAAACACTTTGGAAAACACTTTAGCAGTTTCTTAAGAAGTTAGACATACACTTACCACACAACACAGCCATTTCACTCTTTGGTATTTATATAAGATAAATAAAAGTGTATTCCAGAAATGTTTAGAGTGGCTTTATCTGAGATAACAAAAATTTGGTAACAACCCAAATGTCCATTAACAAATGAATGGAAAAACAAGCTCTGGTATATACAAATGAATAAAATGCTACTTGAAAATAAGAAGGCATGAACCATTGGTAGGCACTATACCATGGATAAATCTTAAAATTATTATGATGAGAGACAGTACATGATCAAGTGCATGATGTATAAGGGCAAGAACATGCAAAGTAACCTATCATGACAGAAAGCTGGACAACTGATGACTGCAGAAAGAAAAAAGTATGGAAGGAAGAGGTTGCAAAAAAGAATTGCAAAGTGACACAAGGAATCATTTAGGGGAGTTGCATGTATTTATTATACTGATTATGGTGATAGTTTCCTGAGTGTATACGTATGTCTATTGTTGTCAAATTATACATTTTAATTATGTGCAATATATTGTATGACAAATATACCTTAATAAACCTGTTACAACAAATAAGCACAAATGACACTCACACACACACACATATTCTAAAGACTTATTTAAGAAAGGAGAAACTGAAATTTGAAATTATAAAGTTAAAAGGATAGGAAATCCAGTAGAAAACAAATGATAAAGGGTATGAATAAGTAACTCACAGAAAAGATATCCCAAGTGGCAAATATATGTATAGAAAGATTCTCAGCTTCATTAATAACCAGAGAGATGAAATTTGATATATCTCTCACCAGACTGGCAAAAATTGCAAAAGGAAATAATGGCAAATGATAATAAGGATGTAGGCAAAGAGGACTCTGCACTGCTAGTGGGAGTTTTAACTGATGCAGGAATTTGGGAAAGCTGTTTTTAGTATTTATGGAAATTACAAACCATTAAATGTTTGTACAATTAATTATACAACCAGTATTTCAAATACCCTAGAAAAACTCTTCCACCAGTTCACTGGAAGAACCTAACTGAATCCTTAAAGTGACATGTTTTATAGTAGCAAAGACCAGAAACAGCTTAGGGTTACATGAAAAGGGGAATGAAAAGCAATGTGTGATATATTCTTATGGTAGAATAGTCCATGTTAGAAAAAAATTAAAAAGAGATAAATCTCCCCAATAAACATAATGTTGAGGAAAACAATAAAATAAAATAATTCCAAAAGTAATCTACAGCAATATATCCTTTATATAAATAAATAAAACTAACATGGTCATAAAGAAACACAATGTTTTTCAGGGATCTCTCTCTCTCTCTCTCTCTCTCTCTCTCTCTCTCTCTCTCTGTTAAGTGTCAGTTCAGATCTTCTAAGAGACAGAAGCCAAGGTATTTATTGGTAAAATATCTGTGAAAATTAAGAGAGGAATATGCAGGAGTCTTCAGGGAGAGCTGTCAGACTGATGTAAATCTGTTCCTGTTGAAGGTGAGGGGGATGAGAAATAGTGTGAGAAGGTTCTTGGACCACAGACATCTGGGGGAGTCCCCAAGCCAAAGGTGTAGCCATTACAGAAATCTCACATCAGGTGAGAATGGTCCAGGTTTAATAGCCTTCTTTGTTCTGTCACTGGAAGGAAAAATCTGGCTTGGAGTGAAGGCTATGATTGAGCTAAGAGGGTGGCAGCAGGAGAGTGTCAATCAGCCTTGCTCTCTCCAATAGAATTTCCTGAAGGGACATCTTGATGATGCACTTCCATGGTCACCATTCTGGACAGTAATATGAAGGATATAATTTAAATACATAGATACCTGTGCCTATGGGAAGCAAATGAAAAGAATAATAAAGAATCTAAAAAGTATTTTGTGTTTATTAGAAAAAACGCTGATAATAGAGTTCTATGCACTAAAGAGTACGACCTACTCCATTTTGTGAACCTGAGTTTCTTTCAAAACAAGCCTGGAACTTGGTTAAAAATTGTCTGTTACATCACTTTGCAACAATGAAACAAATTAAAAAAAAAACAGAAATTGTATAATATACAAAAATAAGTATAATCAAAACTTACAGGATAGAACTAGGGAGGTTGCTAGCATCAACATCCTCTAAGAAAGCTCAGGTGTCCCCTCAATCCCTTCAAGCATCCTCCCAACCCTTTCAAATATCCTTTCTCAATCAGGGTCAAGACTTATGGCTGAAACATAGTATTTGAGCTTGAATTATACAAAGTAAAGAGGTTAAAACACTCTTTTTCCAAGGTAAAGAGCTCTTTATGTCTCCCAATAGCATCAATCTTTCTTTTACTGGCCTGTTAAGAGATTTACACTTCTTCACAAACCTGGTATGGTGAAAGTGGTCAGGTTCTTTTATACATGGATACATGTATAAAAGGGTAATTAAGAACTGGGATGCTTAGAAGGATAATTGAGAACTGGGATGGAGACCAGGGGAAACGGCTGAACAGATTCATCTGTTTTGCCTCTAGTCCAGTGAAAATAACCTAATTAGTTGCACTAAGCAGGAAGCCAGTTAAGAATCTGTAGATAAAATTCTATAATTAGTTGGGGTATAACCCTCAGATTTCCAGGGGCAGTCTCAGTTTATGCTTATGGTCTCCATGTAATTATGGATAGTGTATCATCTCTGTCTAAAGATGTTCCAGTTTGAAGAACAAGTTATATATCACTTATCTCTTCATTTTACACAAAGAACCTGTTGGTGTGTAATTAGAAATGGGAAGCTCTCTTTTGCATGCTTTTTTCGTGTCACTCACTGGTCTAAGAGTCCTAGGTGTAATTGTTCTTCCCCTCTGCTTCTACCAAAATTATTAGTGAACACTAACTTTTGTACTTGTCAGATTTCTTAAATAAGTCGCAATCAGTGCTAGTATTGCTGAGGGAAGAGATTACTTCTCAAGTATATCTGAAACCAAGCTTAATTTATTACTTTCCAAGCAAAAGAAAACTGTCTTTGCAGAACAAATCAAACTGCTAATCTTTGTAGACTTTTTGGGGAAGTACAACATTCAAGGACTGGCTGACTTTACCAAAAAAGTAAGAGAGCAGAGGAAGTATGGCCTTTTGGGATTGTCTAACATTCAAAAGTAAGCATATTGAAGCAGAATTGTTAATGACTGATTGGTGCTGGTTAAACAGGCACTGTGTTTACTTGCTTAGGGCTTGAATCCAGGGCCAAACAATAGTACTTTTTCTACTTCCTTTCTTAAATTTGGAGAATACAACTTTTCTTTTTCTCACCATAAGAAAAACTTGAAAAATTGGACTATGTTTAAATTAAAAACATCAGTTTATTAGACTACACTATTAGAGAACACAAAGACAAGCTACAGACTGATAAAACATGTATTTTAACACATACATAAATGACAAAATTTTCATATGCATCACTTACATATAAAACTTATACTAATCAATAAAAAAAGAACAGGCAACACAATAGGAAAGTGATATGAGCAGGCACTTTGAAAAACAAAATGAAATCCAAATGCCTCATAAACTATGGAAATTGTTCAGTCTCATTAATTATTTGATAAATGTTCATTAAAATAACAATTATACCACTACAAACTCATCAGAATGTCTCATCAAAATAAAAAAAAAGTCTGACAACACAAAATCACCACAAGGAAATAGATCAACAGTATTCATGTATTTTTGGTGAGAAAGGAAATTAATACATCCTCTTGGGAAATGTTTGGTTTATCTACTGTGGTTGAATATGTATATATGCTATGACCCAACCTTTCTATATGTATATACTCAATAGATGTTCAAGTGTAATTAGAACAGAATACATATAATTTCATAAAAACTTTATATTCTTAACAAGCCCCAAACTGAACAAAAGTATCAATCAGCAGTAGAATGGATTAAAAATGTATAAATAAATTGTAGTATAGTCATAAAATGGAATACTATGCAATACCAAATATAAATGAACTGCAGCTGTATGCAATGCCATAGATGAATATCGCAAATGTAATATTTAATAAAAGAAGCCAGAACATAACATATACTTCAGGAAACCATTTATATAAAGTTTTAAAAAGGGCAGCTGTAATTATGATTAGAAACTAGAATACTGGTAGTGGGTAGTGATCAGTGAGAAGCAGAAGAGAAGTTTCTTGGGTGCTGAAAATGTTCTATTTCCTAATTTGGGTGGGGGTTTGTAGGAAGTATTCACTTCTGATCATTTATTTCACTTCACACATAATGTGTGACACTTTTTCTTTGTCATATGCATTAATATGAAATAATAAGAGAAAAAAAGAAACATGTTACACACAGTTATATCAAACTTTTACATAGTTTTCATCAAGCTTGACACCTAAATCCCACTCTGGAAAGTGGATCCCAACATTGTTTATGTTCTCCATCTTCCTTGCTTTGGAATATGAACATTTCATACGTGCTAAGGTGTTTGCCCTCCCTTTGACAGTCCCCCCCCCCCACACCCCATTCCAGAGGCTAGAACTCAGTTCTTGGTCCCT
Organism: Eubalaena glacialis; assembly: GCF_028564815.1. Classification (NCBI taxonomy): domain Eukaryota; kingdom Metazoa; phylum Chordata; class Mammalia; order Artiodactyla; family Balaenidae; genus Eubalaena; species Eubalaena glacialis. The sequence continues at coordinate 31,832,208 of NC_083734.1, forward strand.
TGGTAGGTGAACTTCTGAAAGCTGCTTAGAGATTTTTCTCAGGCTATTTTCCTATATCCTATTTAACAAAATATTGTCCATCTTCAATATTATCACCCTTCCTAGGTTTTGACCATTTGTTATCTATAATGCATATATATTTTCCCAGATACCACCTCTCTATCTGGATTACCATGTATGGAATACTATGCCTGCTGGATTCTCTTCTACTGATGAGCCTTTTTTCCATTTCTGTAACTGGATTTATGTTCTTATTATATGCCATTACAGTGACTAGTTGTGACTCTTGGGCTCATCCCCTGAATGCATAACTGTAAATCATAATAAATATTTTTAATTCAACACTTGTACTTGAAGGACGGGTTTGATTGCAAACACATCTTCCAGCTATGATGGTTGGAACAGGACATGGTCTTTGAAGTCTTTTAAGACAGTAACTGGAAATTTGAAAGCATATTTGTTCACAAATTTAAAAATCACTTACCTATAAGTTTTGGTAGTATTATATGAAAGTAGAGACACATGTCATACTACATTAAAATAGACTATTAGACATATAATTTGTCCCAGATAACTTAAATGAAGAAAATTTAAAGAGACTACTTCATATGGGCATTGCTGTGAATATTGAAGGTCTGTGAAACCAACTGTGAGAAGCTGATTTCTCCTGTAGGGCAAGAAATACAACAAGAGTAATAGTGTCAGAGAAACCAGTGAGAGCTGGGGCTGTGGAAGAGGTGTTAGATTCTATTCTTGATGGGGCCACTGCTTGTCAAAGACAATGTTAAAGAGAGAGAGGAAATATCCCAACCCCTCTCTCCTCCCTTTTTCTGATATGATGTTGGTGACTTCCACTGGCCAAACGCCGGTAGAAGCCAGCTTGTGAGGGAGTTCTGGTGATGTGTTCACAGTGTTCAATATCATTTTGCATAATGCAAGGCAGAGAAGGATGAAGAATGTTGTTGAGAGGCAGAGGTGAGAAATGGAAAACAAAAACAGGACCATTATGTAAATCCAGCATTTTGAATTATTAAATAATTAGAGGGCATATCTCCTTTTGTCAAAAATGTCAAACTAAGTTTGAAATAATATGGATTGAAAATTAAAAAGAAAATTATTCTGGAAGTTTAAGCTGATAAAAACAATTACGTTAACTGCTTGCAGTAAGGATTAAGTAAGTGCTTACTATATGGTTGGCACTGTCCTAAGTGCTTTGCATATAGTATTCTAGTTGTATATTATTCCTCATAAAAGAATTATGGACTTAATACACAATTCTTAATCTCTCTTTTAGATGAGGTAAGTGAGTCACAGGTCAGTTACAGTAATTTTCCTAAATTCACACAGATTATAAAGCTTAAACTCTGTGGTCTGGTTTCAGAGTTGTGCTCTATACAATTAGACAAACTAAAATGGGGGTGAAAGAGCATTGATTAAGCAATAATTTCTTTTAGCACTGCAAAGGATACTATATATTTCCAATATAAAAATATTTGAAAATACACCTCCTTATGAGTTTTATTTCTCTATAATCTTTTCTTTCCTTTCCAGATATCCTTTCCTCCTTTTAGGCTAAGACTTGAGGTTTCTCACCCACAATGATGGTTATATTCAACAAACAACAAGGTGCATAGTGTAGGTCAGAAGAAAAAAATCCTAGAGACATATATATTAATACAACAGAAAAGTGAAACCCATATAAGTTCTGAAAAGTGATATTGGGATGGTTGGCCATACAGGAGAAGATTTTAAGAGCAAGAGAAAAGGGCTAAGTTAATACCTACTTGGAACATTCAAGGCTACCAGGGGACAAATGTGCAGTTTAACTCTCAAATTATTTTCAAAGTAAATGCTTAGTGTACTGATCTACTCCACTTACCCCCAATGTAAATATTTATAGATTTGTACAGATCAATTATCTATGCTTAATTCTATGTTCAGGAAACCGAAATCTAAGCTCAAAGTCTATATTTTTGGTGCAGTGCAGTAATTAATCATTTAGTATTTATGCTTTAAAAACTTATTTGGCTTTATGTAGACAGAACAAATAGCCATGATTCAATTAATAGATAAATCTTAACTATCTCCCACAGAGAATTCAAGATTATTACTTGGGGGTGGGGGAGGGGAAGAAACCCTTTAAAAATCCAAGCCGTCAGGTGGTTGCATAATCTAAAGCCTTATTGTATTTCACAAATTATTTGTGAGGTTAAGGGTAAATTGTCTTCATCAGCAGAAAAGAAAGAAAAGTGACTTTTTAGTGACAAGTTCTCAATATTATGAAGTAAAGTAGGAAACCTAAGCATCCCCTAGGTGTTACTAGGAAACTCATTGCAGACTGTCAGTCAATGTAATTGACATAAAGAGAAAATAAAATCTATTCTAATATAATGCTGGGAGTCATGTTAATAAAACAGAGCAGAGAAGTCCAGAGAGTTTCTGAAATATTCCAAATGCAAGCCCATTGAGAACTGAATGGTTCTTACAGTTCTTCATGCATAAGTCAGATATGAAAGAGGCTTTCCTACAGGATTTTTGGAAGTAATTAGGAATGCTGATTCCGTTAAGAAGAAAGAACATTATATGGATTGATATGGGGAAAAATGATCATGTTATATTGTTAAGTGAACAAAAAAGATGGTTTTGACCTTTATTCAAAATAAGATTGAGTTGAAACAGAAACAGCAATAACAAGTTCGATAAGATCCAGGGTTTTCTTCAGCAGAAAGTTATATAGGTTGGCATCCCTTCCCAATTTCTGGAACTGTTCTTGTTTAGCCACTATTTTGGCAATAGAGATGAACGTTTTCAATCATCTCTTCTTGCAAACATCAGGCTCCTGCCCTATGAGAAGCAGATACAAGTTCCTAGAATAAACGATGAAACACTTGCTTTTACATCACATTTCATGCTCATTTAGATGAGGGAAAAAAATGCAAGAGAATCAGAAATTGTAAAACACTTAAAGTACTACATGAATATAAGGTGGTGCAATTACTGGTATTAGTTTTTGTTCTGTGCCATTTTTTCTCCTGATTTTTCAGACATTTCTTGGGTTACCAAAGGCACCCTGTGGGCTTCTGCACTTGTCAAGCCATGGGATATAATTTTTTGGTACTCTTCTGGGACTATCTAGCTTCTGACTAGCCACTTGCTCAGACCATCCCTCGGTTTTCTGTGATCCCAATACCATGCTTCTACTGCCCCCCTCTTGGCTAATTATGTTGCTTCCAAACTCTTGCCATCAGCTTCCTCAACAGACATATTTTTAAATCTATGTTTTGAAGTTTCATTTGAATTCCATGTTTTGAAATCTATATCTCCAATCTAGACCTCACTTCTGAGGTTTAGACTGAATATATTAAACTGTCTTCTAGAAGTTTTCATTTTATAATCTCATAGGCACCACGATTTTTTATGTAAAATTATAATTTTATGATGAAGAGTAAGTTCTAGAGTTGGAATTGCTAGGTTGAATCTTTACTATTTAATAGCTACGTGACATTGAAAAAATTATTTAATCTTTCTGTGCTGCTTTCTCATTTCTAAATGAAGTTAATTACAGTACCTCCTTCACAAGAGTATGGTGAGAATTAATTAATATTGCTTTGAAAAGTGCTGGCACAGAGCAAGGTCTCAATCTCAATCATTAGCCATCATCATTTACCTTTCAGTTGGTTGGAGTACATTGTTAAAAATTAGATTCAAAGGAAATTTTTATATGTTTTATTTCCCGAGATATTGCATATGTTACTGTATCTACCTAATGTCACAGAGTTAAAGGAGAGTTTAGCTATTTGGACATTTTACAACATTTTTCTGCCATTTTCTCCTTGGAAGGAAAACCATGGAAAAGCAGTATGTGACCGATCCTAGTGGTCTAAGAGTCATCTGGTTTTTCTCCCGCTGCAGAAGATGGAAAAGCTAGATAATTACTTTCTTTATTTCCTTTGCATTTACTCATTCTGGTAAATGAGTTATAAGGGAAAGTCTGCCTGAGGCTTTTAGGAAATATAGCTCCTCTCTGATGAAAGGAGAGAGGCAGTTAAAAAGAACTCTCTCATCAACTTTCAACCCCTCTGTAGTAGGTAGAATAATGATCCCCCAAAGGTGACCCTGTCCTAATCTCTGGAACTTATGAATATGTTACTTTAAATGACAAAAGAGATTCTGCAGATGTAATCAAGGGTATGCCTTTGATATGGATTATCCAGGAGGATCCAATCTACTCACAAGAGTCTTTAAAATCAGACAAACATTCCTAACTGTTGTCAGAGAGTGATGTGATGATAAAGAAAAGTCTTGAGGTATGATGTGAGAAGGACTCATCCAGCCATTGCTGGTTTTGAAGATAGAGCAAGTGATCATGAGCCAAAGAATGCAGGCAGCCTCTAGAAGCTGGAAAAGGCAAATAAAAGGATCCTCACAAACCTCCAGGAGGAAAGCAGCCCTGCCAGTGTTTTGATTTTAGCAAAGTCAAATCGATGTCAGATTTCTGATCTACAGAACTAAAAAATAATTTGTGTTGTTTAGATTACTAGATTTGTAATTATTTGTTATGGCAGCAATAAGACACTTATATACTCTCCCCTTCATGCATGAGAACATACATTTTATAGAACTGCATAAGAATATGATGTTTAATGTCCACAGCTTTCCTGATGTCAAAAGAATTGCAGAGATAAGAACCTGAAATAATGGATTTGCTAAGAGAATCCTGAAATTGCTTACCTGCAATTGCCTTTCTCCTTATGGAAATAGTAAATATTGTTATGATTTCTGTTCCTATTGCCTTCTTGTTTGATATCTTACAGTTTATCAATTTTCTTAGGAGTTTTTTTTTTTACATTATTATTCCTCTTTTCTGATTATTAGGTTTTTATTTATATACAATAAATTTTTGTCAGAAGTATACAGCTTGAGACCAGAAGGCAGACAGCAGAAGCACGAACTATAATTCTGCAGCCTGTGGAACGAAAACCACATTCACAGAAAGACAGACAAAATGAAAAGGCAGAGAACTTTGTACCACGTGAAGGAACAAGATAAAACCCCAGAAAAACAACTAAATGAAGTGGAGATAGGCAACCTTCCAGAAAAAGAAATCAGAATAATGATAGTGAAGAAGATCCAGGACCTTGAGAAAAAAATGGAGGCAAAGATCGACAAGGTGCAAAAATGTTCAACAAAGAAAGACCTAGAAGAAGTAAAGAAACAACAACTAGAAGAATTAAAGAACAAAAAAAAAACAGAGATAAACAATACAATAACTGAAATGAAAAATACACTACAAGCAATCAATAGCAGAATAACTAAGGCAGAAGAACGGATAAGTGACCTGGAAGACACAAGGGTGGAATTCACTGCTGTGGAACAGAATAAAGAAAACAGAATGAAAGGAAATGAAGGCAGACTAAGAAACCTCTGGGACAACATTAAACGCAATAACATTCACATTATGGAGTTCCCAGAAGGAGAGGAGAGAGAGAAAGGACCCAAGAAAATATTTGAAGAGATTATAGTTGAAAACTTCCTTAACATGGGAAAGGAAATAGTCACCCAATTCCAGGAAGTGCAGAGAGTCCCAGGCAAGATAAACCAAGGAGAAATGTGCCGAGATACATAGTAATCAAATTGACAAAAATTAAAGACAATGAAAAATTATTGAAAGCAACAAGGGAAAAATGACAAATAACATACAAGGGAACTCCCATAAAGTTAACAGCTGATTTCTCAGCAGAACCTCTATAAGCCAGAAGGGAGTAGCATGACATATTTAAAGTGATGAAAGGAAAGAACCTACAACCAAGATTACACTACCCGGCAAGGATCTCATTCAGATTCGATGGAGAAATCAAAAGCTTTACAGACAAGCAAAAGCTAAGAGAATTCAGCACCACAAAACCAGTTCTACAACAAAGGCTAAAGGAACTTCTCGAAATGGAAACAAAAGAGAAGAAAAGGAACTACAGAAACAAACCCATAACAATTAAGAAAATGGTAATAGAAACATACATAATGGTAATTACCTTAATGTAAGTGGATTAAATGCTCCAACCAAAAGACACAGGCTTGCTGAATGGATACAAAAAGAAGACCCATATATATGCTGTCCACAGGAGACCCACTTCAGACTTAGGGACACATACAGACTGAAAGTGAGGGGATGGAAAAAGATATTCCATGCAAAAGGAAATCAAAGGAAAGCTGGAGTAGCAATACTCATATGAGATAAAATAGATTTTAAAATAAAGAATGTTACAAGAGACAAGGAAGGACACAACATAATGATCAAGGGATCAATCCAAGAAGAAGATATAACAATTATAAATATATATGCACCAACCTAGGAGCACCTCAATACATAAGGCAACTGCTAACAGATATAAAAGAGGAAAACGACAGTAGCACAATAATAGTGGGGAACGTTAACACCTCACTTACACCAATGGACACATCATCCAGAGAGAAAATTAATAAAGAAACACAAGCTTTAAATGACACAATATACTAGATAGATTTAATTGATATTTATAGGACATTCCATCCCAAAACAGCAGATTACACTTTCTTCTCAAGTGCCTACAGAACATTCTCCAGGATAGATCACATCTTGGGCCACAAATCAAGCCTCGGTAAATTTAAGAAAATTGAAATCATATCAAGCATCTTTTCCGACCACAATGCTATGAGAGTAGAAATCAATTAGAGGGGGAAGACGTAAAAAACACAAATACATGGAGGCTAAGCAATACATTACTAAATAACCAAGAGATCACTGAAGAAATCAAAGAGGAAATCAAAAAATACCTAGAGACAAATGACACTGAAAACACGACAATTTAAAACCTGTGGGATGCAGCAAAAGCAGTTCTAAGAGGGAAGCCTACCTCAAGAAAAAAAAAAAAATTTCAAATAAGCAACCTAAACTTACACCTAAAGCAACTAGAAGAAGAAGAACAAACAAAACCCAATGTTAGTAGAAGGAAAGAAATCATAAAGATCAGAGAAGAAATAAATGAAATAGAAACAAAGAAAACAATAGCAAAAACAATAAAACTAAAAGCTTGTTCTTTGAGAAGATAAATAAAATTGATAAACCTGTAGCCAGACTCATCAAGAAAAAGGGGGAGAGGACTCAAATCAATAAAATTAGAAATGAAAAAGGAGAAGTTACAATGGACACCACAGAAATCCAGAGCATCCTAAGAAACTACTACAAGCAACTCTATGCCAATAAAATGGACAATCTGGAAGAAATGGACAAATTCATTGAAAGGTATAAACTTCCAAGACTGAACCAGGAAGAAATAGAAAATATGAACAGACCAATCACAAGTAATGAAATTGAAACTGTGATTAAAAATCTTCCAACAAACAAAAGTCTAGGACCAGATGGCTTCACAGGTGAATTCTATCAAACATTTAGAGAAGAGCTAACACCCATCCTTCTCAAACTCTTCCAAAAAATTGGGGAGGAAGGAACACTCCCAAACTCATTCTATGAGGCCACCATCACCCTGATACCAAAACCAGACAAAGATACTACAAAAAAAGAAAATTACACACCAACATCACTGATGAATATAGATGCAAAAATCCTTAACAAAATACTAGCAAACAGAACCAAACAACACGTTAAAAGGATGATACACCACGATCAAGTGGGATTTATCCCAGGGATGCAAGGATTCTTCAATATACGCAAATCAATCAATGTGATACACCATATAAACAAATTGAATAATGAAAATGATATGATCATCTCAATAGATGCAGAAAAAACATTTGACAAAATTCAACACTCATTTATGATAAAAACTCTCCAGAAAATGGGCATAGAGGGAACCTACCTCAACATAATAAAGGCCATATATGACAAACCCACAGCAAACAGAATTCTCAATGGTGAAAAACTGAAAGCATTTCCTCTAAGATCAGGAACAAGACAAGGATGTCCACTCTCACCACTATTATTCAACATAGTTTTGGAAGTCCTAGCCACTGTAATCAGAGAAGAAAAAGAAATAAAAGGAATCCAAATTGGAAAAGAAGAAGTAAAACTCTTACTGTTTGCAGATGACATGATACTATAGATAGAGAATCCTAAAGATGCCACCAGAAAACCACAAGAGCAAAACATTTGTAAAGTTGCAGGATACAAAATTAATGCACAGAAATCTCTTGCATTCCTATACACTAAGAACAAAATATCAGAATGAGAAATTAAGGAAACAATCCCATTCACCATTGCAACTCAAAGAATAAAATACCTAGGAATAAACCTACCTAAGGAGGTAAAAGACATGTACTCAAAAAACTATACACTGATGAAAGAAATCAAAGATGACACAAACAGATGGAGAAATATACCATGTTCTTGGATTGGAAGAATCAATATTTTGAATATGACTATAGTACCAAAAGCAATCTACAGATTCAATACAATCCCTATCAAATTACCAATGGCATTTTTTACACAAGTAGAACAGAAAATCTTAAAATTTTTATGGAGACACAAAAGACCCCAAATAGCCAAAGTAGAATTGAGGGGAAAAAATGGAGCTGGAGGAATCAGACTCCCTGACTTCAGACTATACTACAAAGCTACAGTAATCAAGAAAATATGGAACTGGCAAAAAAACAGAAATATATAAATGGAAAATGATAGAAAGCCCAGAGGTAAACCCACGCACCTGTGGTCAACTAATCTATGACAAAGGAGGCAACGATATACAATGGAGAAAAGACAGTTTCTTCAATAAGGGTCCTGGGAAAACTGGGGAGCTACATGTAAAAGAATGAAATTAGAACACTCCCTAACATCATACCCCAAAATAATCTCCAAATGGATTACAGACCTAAATGTAAGACCGGACACTATAAAACTCTAAGAGAAAAACATAGGAAGAACACTCTGTGACATAAATCACATCAAGATTTTTTTTGGTCCACCTCCTAGAGTAATGGAAATAAAGACAAAAATAAAAAAATGGGGCCCTAATGAAACTTAAAAGCTTTTGCAAAGCAAAGGAAACTACAAACAAGATGAAAAGACAACCCTCAGAATGGAGAAAATATTTGCAAATGAATCAATGGACAAAGGATTAATCTCCAAATTATATAAACAACACATGCATCTCAATACTAAAAAACCAAACAACCCCATTAGAAAATGGGCAGAAGACCTAAATAGGCATTTCTCCAAAGAAGACATACAGATGACCAAGAAGCACATGAAAAGCTGCTCAACATCACTAATTATGAGAGAAATGTGAATCAAAACTACAATGAGTTATCACTTCACACCAGTTAGAATGGGCATCATCAGAAAATCGACAAACAACAAATGCTGGAGAAAGTGTGGAGAAAATGGAACCCTCTTGTGCTGTTGGTGGGAATGTAAATTGATACAGCCACTATAGAAAACAGTATGGAGTTTCCTTAAAGAACTAAAAATAGAATTACCATATGACCCAGCAATCCCACTAATGGGAATATACCCTGAGAAAACCACAATTCAAAAAGACACATGCACCCCCAAAGTTCATTGCAACACAATTTACAATAGCCAGGTCATGGAAGCAACTTAATGTCCATCGACAGATGAATGGATAAGGAAGATGTGGTACATATATACAATGGAATATTACTCAGCCATAAAAAGGAACGAAATTGGGTCATTTGTAGAGACGTGGATGGATCTAGAGACTGTCATACAGAGTGAAGTAAGTCAGGAAAAGAAAAACAAATATCATATATTAATGCATATATGTGGAACCTAGAAAAATGGTACAGGTGAAACAGTTTGTAGGGCACAAATAGAGACACAAATATAGAGAACAAACATATGAACACCAAGTGGTAAAGTGGCAGGGGGGTAGTGTTGGTGGAATGAGTTGGGAGATTGGGATTGACATATATACACTAATTTGTATAAAATAGATAACTCATAAGAACCTGCTGTATAAAAAATAAATTAAATTAAATTCAAAAATTCAAGAAAATAAAAAAAATATACAGCTTGATATATTTTGGTAATTGTATATAATTGTGTAAACACTACCAAAATTAAGCTGTGGAAAAGTCCCTTTGTCTTTGAAAGGTTATACTAAAATCTCTTTCCTCTCCCAAGCCCAAAACACTGATCTACTTTCTGCCACGATAGTTTTATATTTTCTACAATTCCATGTAAGTTGATCCACACACACACAGTCTTTTGTATTTTTCTTTCAGGTAGCAAAATGTTTTTGAGATTTTCCATGCTATTCTCTGCATAAGTATTTTATTTTTATTATTGAGTAGCAATTCATTGCAGAAATAAACCACACTTTGCTTACCCATTCAGCAGTTGAAAAAAGTTCATTTTTTTTTCCTATTTACAGCAGTAATAAGTAATGTTGTAATGAACATCCACATCCACTTCTTTGTGTGAAAATATAATTTCATTTCTGTTGAGTGGTAATGCTTGGTCATATGAAAAATGTGTGACGATTTTCACAAAGTACTTCCAAACTTGTTTTCCAAAGTGAGTGTGCCATTTGCATTCCCACCAGCAATATATAAGAGTTCTAATTTTGCCACATCCTAGCTTATTCCTGGCATTACTAGTCTTTTTCACTTTAGTCACTTTAGTATTAGTAGCATCCCATGTCATTTAATTTGCATTTCCTTGATGACTAGTGTTGTTGAGCATCTTTACATGGGTTCATTAATTATTTGTGTATCTGTATATCTTCTTTTGTGAAGTGTGTGTTTAAATGATTTTGAATACACACATATATATTTTCAATCATAAGAGATTCATATATTGTGTACAACTGTTTTTATTGAAGTATAGTTAATATACAATGTGGTGTAAGTATCAAGTGTACAGCAAAATAATTGTTTTATTTATATATAAATATACACACACACATATATATATTCTTTTTTAGATTCTTTTCCATTATAGGTTATTACAAGATATTGAATATAATTCCCTGTGCTATACAGTAGGTACTTGTTGTTTACCTATTTTATATACAGTAGTATGTATTTGTTAATACCCAAATCCTAATTTATTCTGTAAAGCTTTGATTTATGTTTTACAAGATTTTCCAAGTCTATGGATTGTTTTTTTATTTTCTTAAGTATGTTTTTAAGAGAACATTGTTTAAAGTTGATAAATTCAATTTCATCATTATTTTCCTTTTGTTTTTGTGCTTTGGGCTTTGGTGTCCACAAATTGCCTAACCCAATAACACAATATTTTACTCTGTGTCATATCCATAAAAATATTTTAACTATTATTTTGCAATCATTTCAAGTTTACAGGAAAGTTGTAAAGATACTGTAGAGAGTCAACATGATCATGATGCATGAACCTAAATTAAGAAATTAACATTGGTATAACACTGCTAAGCAAACTAAGGACTTTATTTAGATTTTATCAGTTTTTCCACTAAATTTTAGATTTTTGTTTGTTTGTTTTTTACTAAGTACTTTTTATCTATTCCAGTATCTAATTCAGGCTTAAATTTAGTTGTAACAGTTCCTTAGTCTGTTCCAATCTTAATAGTTTCTCATTCCTTCCTTGTTTTTCATTATTTTGACACTTTATTTTTAACATCTTTATTGGAGTATAATTGCTTTACAATGGTGTATTAGTTTCTGCTTTATAACAAAGTGAATCAGTTATACGTATACATATATCCCCATATCTCTTCCCTCTTGCATCTCCCTCCCTCCCACCCTCCCTATCCCATCCCTCTAGGTGGTCACAAAGCACTGAGCTGATCTCCCTGTGCTATGCGGCAGCTTCCCACTAGCTATCTATTTTACATTTGGTAGTATATATATGTCCATGCCACACTCACTTTGTCCCAGCTTACCCTTCCCCCTCCCCATATCCTCAAGTCCGTTATCTAGTAGGTCTGCGTCTTTCTTCCCATCTTGCCCCTAGGTTCTTCATGAACATTTTTTTTTTTTCTTAGATGCCATATATATGTGTTACCATATGGTATTTGTTTTTCTCTTTCTGACTTACTTGACTCCGTATGACAGACTCTAGGTTCATCCACCTCACTACAAATAACTCAATTTCGTTTCATTTTATGGCTGAGTAGTATTCCACTGTATATATGTGCCACATCTTCTTTATCCACTCGTCTGTTTATGGACACTTAGGTTGCTTCCACGTCCTGGCTATTGTAAATAGAGCTGCAATGAACATTTTGGTACGTGACACTTTTTGAATTATGGTTTTCTCAGGGTATATGCCAGTAGTGGGATTGCTGGGTCGTATGGTAGTTCTATTTTTAGTTTTTTAAGGAACCTTCATACTGTTCTCCATAGTAGCTGTATCAATTTACATTCCCACCAACAGTGCAAGAGGGTTCCCTTTTCTCCGTACTCTGTCGAGCATTTATTGTTTGTAGATTTTTTGATGATGGCCATTCTGACTGGTGTGAGGTGATACCCCATTGTAGTTTTGATTTGCATATCTCTAATGATTAATGATGTTGAGCATTCTTTCATGTGTTTGTTGGCAATCTATATATTCTTTGGAGAAATGTCTCTTTAGTTCTTCTGCCCATTTTTGGATTGGGTTGTTTGTTTTTTTGATATTCAGCTGAACGAGCTGCTTGTATATTTTGGACATTAATCCTTTGTCAATTGCTTCATTTGCAAATATTTTCTCCATTCTGAGGGTTGTCTTTTCACCTTCTTTATGGTTTCCTTTCCTGTGAAAAAAGATTTTAAGTTTCATTAGGTCCCATTTGTTTATTCTTGTTTTTATTTCCATTTCTCTAGGAGGTGGGTCAAAAAGGATCTTGCTGTGATTTATGTCATAGACTGGTCTGCCTATGTTTTCCTCTAAGAGTTTGATAGTGTCTGGCCTTACATTTAGGTGTTTAATCCATTTTCAGTTTATTTTTGTGTATGGTGTTAGGGAGTGTTCTATATTCATGGTTTTACATGTAGCTGTCCAGTTTTCCCAGCACCACTTATTGAAGAGGCTGTCTTTTCTTCACTGTGTATTCTTGCCTCTTTTATCAAAGATAAGGTGACCATATGTTTGTGGGTTTATCTCTGGGCTTTCTATCCTGTTCCATTGATCTATATTTCTGTTTTTGTGCCAGTACCATACTGTCTTGATTACTGTAGCTTTGTAGTATAGTTTAAAGTCAGGGTGCCTGATTCCTCCAGCTCCGTTTTTCTTTGTCAAGACTGCTTTGGCTATTCGGGGTCTTTTGTGTTTCCATATAAATTGTGAAATTTTTTGTTCTAGTTCTGTGAAAAATGCCAGTGGTAGTTTGATAGGGATTGCATTGAATCTGCAGATTGTATTGGGTGGTATTGTCATTTTCACAATGTTGATTCTTCCAACCCAAGAACATGGTATATCTCTCCATCTATTTGTATCATCTTTAATTTCTTTCATCAGTGTCTTATAATTTTCTGCATACAGGTCTTTTGTCTCCTTACATAAGTTTATTCCTAGATATTTTATTCTTTTTGTTGCAATGGTAAATGGGAGTGTTTTCTAAATTTCACTTTCAGATTTTTCATCGTTAGTGTCTAGGAATGCAAGAGATTTCTGTGCATTAATTTTGTATCCTGCTACTTTACCAAATTCATTGATTAGCTCTAGTAGTGTTCTGGTAGCATCTTTAGGATTCTCTATGTATAATATCATGTCATCTGCAAACAGTGACAGCTTTACTTCTTCTTTTCCGATTGGGTTCCTTTTATTTCTTTTTCTTCTCTGATTGCTGTGGCTAAAACTTCAAAAACTATGTTGAATAACAGTGGTGAGAGTGGGCAACCTTGTCTTGTTCCTGATCTTAGTGGAAATGGTTTCAGTTTTTCACCATTGAGGACGATGTTGGCTGTGGGTTTGTTTTATGTGGCCTTTATTATGTTGAGGTAAGTTCCCTCTGTGCCTACACTCTGGATCGTTTTTATCATAAATGGGTGTTGAATTTTGTCGAAAACTATCTCTGCATCTATTGATATGATCATATGGTTTTTCTTCTTCTATTTGTTAATATGGTGTATAACATTGATTGATTTGCATATAATGAAGAATCCTTGCATTCCTGAAATAAACCCTACTTGATCATGTTGTATGATCCTTTTAATGTGCTGTTGGATTCTGTTTGCTAGTATTTTGTTGAGGATTTTTGCACCGAAGTTATTGGCCTGTAAACTTCTTTCTTTGTGACATCTTTGTCTGGTTTTGGTATCAGGGTGATGGTGGCCTTAAAATGAGTTTGAGAGTGTTCCTCCCTCTGCTGTATTTTGGTAGAGTTTGAGAAGGATAGGTGTTAGTTCTTCCCTAAATGATTGATAGAATTCACTTTTGAAGCCATCTGGTCCTGGGCTTTTGTTTGTTGGAAGATTTTAATCCAGTTTCAATTTCAGTGCTCGTGATTTGTCTGTTCATATTTTCTATTTCTTCCTGGTTCAGTCTCAGAAGGTTGTGCATTTCTAATAATTTCTCCATTTCTTCCAGGTTGTCCATTTAATTGGCATATAGTTTCTTGTAGTAATCTCTCATGATCCGTTGTATTTCTGCAGTGTCAGTTGTTACTTCTGCTTTTTCATTTCTAATTCTATTGATTTGAGCTTTCTCCCTTTTTTTCTTGATGAGGATGGTTAATGGTTTATCAATTTTGTTTATCTTCTCAAAGAACCACCTTTTAGTTTTATTGTTGTTCTTTGCTATTGTTTCTTTCATTTCTTTTTCATTTATTTCTCATCTGACCTTTATGACTTCTTTCCTTCTGCTAACTTTGCAGGTTTTTTGTTCTTCTTTCTCTAATTGCTTTAGGTGTAAGGTTAGGTTGTTTATTTGAGATGTTTCTTGTTTCTTAAGGTAAGATTGTATTGCTATCAACTTCCCTCTTAGAACTGCTTTTACTGCATCCCATACATATTGGGTGGTCGTGTTTTCATTGTCATTTGTTTCTAAGTATTTTTTGATTTCCTCTTTGATTTCTTCAGTGATCTCTTGGTTATTAAGTAGTGCATTGTTTAACCTCCATATGTCTGTATTTTTTACAGATTTTTCCTGTAATTGATATCTAGTCTCATAGCATTATGGTCGGAAAAGATACTTGACACAATTTCAATTTTCTTAAATTTACCAATGCTTGATTTGTGACCCAAGATATGGTCTATCCTGGAGAATGTTCCATGAGCACTTGAGAAGAAAGTGTATTCTGTTGTTTTTGGATGGAATCTCCTATAAGTGTCAATTAAGTCCATCTTGTTTAATGTATCATTTAAAGCTTTTGTTTCTTTTAAAGGTTGTGTTTCTTTATTTATTTTCCTTTTGGATGATCTGTCCATTGGTGACAGTAGGGTGTTAAAGTCCCTTATTATGATTCTGTTACTGTTGATTTACCCTTTCATGGCTGTTAGTATTTCCCTTATGTATTGAGGTGCTTCTATGTTGGGTACATAAATATTTACAATTGTTATATCTTCTTCTTGGATTGATCCCTTGATCGTTATGTATTGTCCTTCTTTGTCTCTTGTAAGAGTCTGTTTTAAAGTTTATTTTGTCTGATATAGGAATTGCTTCTCCAGCTTTCTTTTGATTTCCATTTGCATGGAATATCTTTTTCCATCCCTTCAGTTTCAGTCGGTATGTGTCCTTAGGTCTGAAGTGGGTCTCTTGTAGACAGCATATATATGGGTCTTGTTTCTGTATCCATTCAGCCACTCTGTGTCTTTTGTTTGGACCATTTCATCCATATACATTTAAGGCAATTATCAATATGTATGTTCCTATTACCATTTACTTAATTGTTTTGTGTTTGTTATTTTAGGCCTTTTCCTTCTCTTCTGTTTCCTGCCTAGAGAAGTTCCTTTAGCATTTGTTGTAAAGCTGGTTTGGTGGTACTGAACTCTCTTAGCTTTTGCTTGTCTGTAAACGTTTTGATTTCTCTGTCAAATCTGAATGAGATCCTTGCTGAGTAGAGTAATCTTGGTTGTAGATTTTTCCCCATCATCACTTTAAATATGTCCTGCCACTCCCTTCTGACTTGCAGAGTTTCTGCTGAAAGATCAGCTGTTTACCTTATGTAGATTCCCTTGTATGTTATTTGTTGTTTTTCCCTTGTTGCTTTTAATATTTTTTCTTTGTATTTAACTTTTGATAGTTTGATTAATATGTTTCTTGGCATCTTTCCCCTTGGATTTATCCTGTATGGGACTCTCTGTGCTTCCTGGACTTGCTTAACTATTTCCTTACCCATTTTAGGGTAGTTTTCCACTATAATCTCTTCAAATATTTTCTCACTTTCTTTCTTATTCTCTTCTTCTTCTGGGACCCCTATAATTCGAATGTTGGTGTGTTTAATGTTGTCCCAGAAGTCTCTGAGACTATCCTCAATTCTTTTCATTCTTTTTCCTTTATTATGCTCTGCAGTAGTTATTTCCACTATTTTATTTCCTGGTCACTTATCCGTTCTTCTGCCTCAGTTATTCTGCTATTGATCTCTTCTAGAGAATTTTTAATTTCATTTATTGTGTTGTTCATCACTGTTTGTTTGCTCTTTAGTTCTTCTAGGTCCTTGTTAAACATTTCTTGTGTTTTCTCCATTCTATTTCGAAGATTTTGGATTATCTTTACTATCATTATTCTGAATTCTTTTTCAGGTAGACTGCCTATTTCCTCTTCATTTGTTTGGTCTGGTAGGTTTTTGCCTTGCTCCTTCATCTGCTGTGTGTTTCTCTGTCTTCTCATTTTGCTTAACTTACTGTGTTTGGGGTCACCTTTTCACAGGCTGCAGGTTCGTAGTTCCCATTGTTTTTGGTGTCTGCCCCCAGTGGCTAAGGTTGGTTCAGTGAGTTGTGTAGGCTTTGTGGTGGAGGGGAGTAGTGATTGTGTTCTGGTGGATGGGGCTGGATCTTGTCTTTCTGGTGGGCAGGTCCACCTCTGGTTGTGTGTTTTGGGGTGTCTGTGGCCTTATTATGATTTTAGGCAGCCTCTCTGCTAATGGGTGGTCTTTTGTTCCTGTCTTGCTAGTTGTTTGGCATAGGGTTTCCAGCACTGTAGCTTGCTGGTCGTTGATTGGAGCTGGGTCTTGGTGTTGAGATGGAGATCTCTGGGAGATTTTTGCCACTTGATACTATGTGGAGCTGGGAGATCGCTTGTCGACCAATGTCCTGAACTTGGCTCTCCCACCTCAGAGGCACAGCCCTGACACCTGGCTGGAGCAACAAGAGCCTGTCATCCACATGGCTCAGAATAAAAGGGAGAAAAAAGAGAAAGAAAGAAGATAGAATAAAATAAAATTAAATTAAATTAAATTTAAAAGTTATTAAAATAAAAAATAATTTTTAAAAAAAATTTTTTAATTAATCAAAAAAAAGGAAGGAAGAGAGCAACCAAACCAAAAAACAAATCCACCGATGTTAACAAGTGCTAAAAACTATACTAAAAACAAAACAAAACAAAACAAAACACCTGACTGAACCGTAGGACAAATGTTTAAAGCAAAGCTGTACAGACAAAATCACACACACAAACATACACATATACACTCACAAAAAGAGAAAAAGGGAAAAAATATATACATCATTGCTCGCAAAGTCCACCTGCTCAATTTGGGATGATTCTTTTTCTATTCAGGTATTCCACAGATGCAGGGTACATCAAGTTGATTGTGGAGATTTAATCCGCTGCTCCTGAGGCTGCTGGGAGAAATTTCCCTTTCTCTTCTTTGTTCGTACAGCTCCTGGGGTTCAGCTTTGGATTTGGCGTCGTCTCTGTGTGTAGGTCACCTGAGAGTGTCTTTTCTTCACCCAGATGGGACAGGGTTAAAGGAGCAGCTGATTTGGGGGCTCTGGCTCACTCAGGCCATGGGGGAGGTAAGGGTATGGAATTCGGGGCTAGCCTGTGACAACAGAGTCCAGCATTATGTGGAACCAGCGTGAGGCAACCGTTTGTTCTTCCGGGAAATTGTCCCTGTGTCACGGGACCCTGGCAGTGGCAGGCTGCACAGGCTCACGAGAGGGGAGGTGTGGATAGTTACCTGTGCTTGCCCACGGGTTTCTTGGTGGCTGCAGCAACAGTCTTAGCATCTCATGCCCGTCTCTGGGGTCCACGCTGATAGCCGTGGTTTGCGCCCATCTCTGGAGTTCTGTTAAGTGGTGGTCTTAATCCCCTCTCCTCGCACACCAGGAAACAAAGAGGCAAGAAAAAATCTCTTGCCTTTTAAGCAGCTCCAGACTTTTTCCTGGACTCCCTCCCAGCTAGCTGTGGTGCACTAGCTCCCTTCAGGCTGTGTTCACGCAGCCAACCCCAGTTTTCTCCCTGGGATCTGATCTCCAAAGCCCGAGCCTCAGCTCCCAGCCCGCAACCATCCCGGCGGGTGAGCAGACAAGCTTCTCAGTCTGGTGAGTGTTTGTCGGCATTGATCCTCTGTGTGAGAACCTCTCTGCTTTTCCCTCTGCACCCCTGTTGTTGCGCTCTCCTCTGTGGCTCCAAAGTTTCCCCCTCCGCCACCCGCTGTCTCTGCCTACGAAGGGGCTTCCTAGTATGTGGAAACCTTTCCTCCTTCACAGCTTCCTCCCACGGGTGCAGGTCCCGTCCCTATTCTTTTGCCTCTGTTTTTTTTTTTCCTTTTGCCCTACCCAGGTACGTGGGCAGTTTCTTGTCTTTTGGGAGGTCTGAGGTCTTCTGCCAGCGTTCAGTAGGTGCTCTGTAGGAGTTGTTCCACATGTAGATGTATTTCTGATGTATTTGTGGGGAGGAAGGTGATCTCCACGTCTTACTCTTCTACCATCTTGAAGCTCTTCCTATTTTGACACTTTTAAAAACACTTGGTCAAGTACGTTATAGAAATGTCCCTCAATTTGGATTTATCTGATGTTTTCTTTTCTTTTTTTTTTTTTAAGAATCAAACTTTAGGAGGTTGGCATTCTCCTGGTTATTCCCCTTCCTTTAATGAACTGGGGGCATTGAGTGATTCTTTTTTTTTTTTAATTAATTAATTAATTTATTTATTTATTTTTGGCTGTGTTGGGTCTTCGTTTCTGTGTGAGGGCTTTCTCCAGTTGCGGCAAGCGGGGTCACTCTTCATCGCGGTGCATGGGCTTCTCACCATCGTGGCCTCTCCCGTTACAGAGCACAAGCTCCAGACGCGCAGGCTCAGTAGTTGTGGCTCACGGGCCTAGTTGCTCCGCGGCATGTGGGATCTTCCCGGACCAGGGCTCGAACCCATGTACCCTGCATTGGCAGGCAGATTCTCAACCACTGCGCCACCAGGGAAGCCCCTGATGTTTTCTTATATGTAGGCTAGTGTTATGATTTTGGGGCAGGTTGGAGGAAACCACAGAGGTAAAATAGTGTTCTCATGACAACATGTCAGGGATTCCTTTAATGTCAGCATGATGACTGGTGATGTTAACCTTGTTAACCTTGATCACTTGGTTAGAGTGATATCTGCTAGATTTCTCTCCATCTGTAAAGTTACTGTTTTTCTTTTTCCATACTATATTTGTTAATAATTTAAAAATTATTTTAGAACCTGTGTTTGCTTTAATTTCACTGGAGGTGTAAGGTACCAACTATCTAAAATATTTTTCTTCATGACACATTTTACATTTGAAAATTATTAGGCAATATTTTCAAGTAATTTAGCAGTTTTTTAAAAAGAAAGTAAACATACACACTTATACTATCTTATTCAAAATGGTCCATGGTTGCTAGACTTTTAAAATTACTATTCCTGTTTTGTATTTCATTTCAGCCTCAATTTAGTTAAAGTTAGTTTAATGGAATTCTAACAGCAACAGTGTTAGCTGTTGCTTGGTAATTTTTTTTTTTAAAGATGCTTGCCTTTAGTTTAGCCTCATTTTACTTTTGTAATTTGTTTATCTAAACTTTTTTTAGGTTTCAAAAATGAGTCAACATCCTGATTTGAAAACTAAGTAAGAAATAAGTGAAGGATTTTGTGAAGGATTTTAATTCATATATTTTTGGCAATCTTCTGATTTTTATGTGCTTTTTCCTCCATTCTTGCCTCCCTTGAATTTCATGAAGACTTGTGTTCTAGTTAGATGATGTTTTCTAATTATTTTTCCCAGTTGACTGACACATAATTGATGTTTGTTAAATACTGATTCCTGGTTGGTTTTGATGATGGGGGAAATTGTCGTATTTTTGTAAAAGATTAGTATCAGTTGACTAGAAACTAACATATGATTGATTGAGTTTGTTTTCAGACTTAGAGCATGAATACAAATGAAGCAGTAGCATAGGGAAGTGGAAATAGCATGGCAGTTGGAGTAAAAAAAATGAATTCCTGGTTGTGACTGCAGTGTTTATTATCTGGTTGTTCTTAGGCAAGTCATTTATTAACCTAAATTTATTTAGTGGTTTCCTTTACAAAAAATCTTATAAATGCATGTTTGTATTAATTTTTGTACTAATAATTCTAAAAAAATTAAAATCAGGTCTATTTCCCATATACTAGTTACCTTAATTATCTCTATTGCTTTATGATAATCACATCTTATCTCCATGTACTAATTATTTTTCTAAAGATAATTGATTTTCTTAATATACAGAGTATGTAATTATTGGAATTTTATATAAAAATAAGGCTGGGATTTTTTTCATTATATTTTAGAAAAAAATAAGAAGTTTTCTTAAGGGTCTAAGTGCATAAATAACTCATGTCAAATAATTTGTAGGAATGTCTAATTTTTAAAGACTGTACAGGCTGGAAGATACCTAGGATAAAAATCTAGTTTACTTATTTTACACATTGAATGCATAGGTGAATTTGCTTATTATCAAGGTAAGAAACCAGATAATTTAAAAAACATATCAGGGTTTTGTGAACACAAACATACTGTCAATTGGTCCCTGTGACTCATGTACATATTTAGGCAAAATAAATAGAGGCTACATGTGTTTGGATGAGTGGTGTTTCCTTAATCTCCTCAACCGAAATTGTTATCTATCTTTTACAACCTCAGAGCACTTTGTCTTAACTCTTTTGACACATAGTATGGCCTGCCTTGTTTGAGCTTAATTAATATGTATAATCAGTCATAAGGCTAGGGCTATTGTTTGGATAAATAAGCTAATAGTTTCAATAATTACTAGCATGGAGATAAGGGAGATTGGTGTACCTTATGGTAGAAATGGGCTAGAAATTCTTTTGTTTTATGGTGGAAGCTGGTAATTATAGTTCCTGCTCATAAAGGGATCACTACATTCAAATTTATTGAAAGTTGTGGGATGAGTTTAAAGTAATGTGTAAAGAGACCTAGTAAGTTTGTTGAACCAATGAATATAAGTGATATAATTATTAGTGATCAAGTTTGTCCTTTATAGTTGTGGATGGTCATTATTTGTTTTGATGTGAGTTGAACTAGTCACTGTTGAGTAGAAAATATATGGTTGTTAATCAGTTGATTGGGTGTGGGGAATAAAATACTTGGGAACATAATATTTAAAATAAGTATAGGCAGCCCTATTATTGTTAGGGTAATCATATATATATATATATTTTTTTTATTCTTCAAAACTAGGCTGTCTATGCTGTGAACCACTGCAGGAGAGAAACTCTGTCTTGTATATATTTTTTCTTCATTAAGTCCAGTACAATTTCTTACACATAGAATGGGCTCCATATACACTTTTCAATTGATATTTAAACATATGTCTTTTATCATTTAGTGTTCCTCTAGGTAACAGCTTGACTTTCCTAGAATGTAGTATTTAATATGTAAAAATGTTTAATTATCAGATAAAATGTAATTAATAATTTTACATTTATTTCATTAATGCTCTCAGCTTATTAACTCTGGGTCATCATTTGCATAATGTTCACAGAATATACCTGTAATATTTAAGCTGTAAAGTCAGATGTCAAAATCACATACTGATATTTCATATTTTTAAAATAAATGAACTTATATAGGAACAGTTTATCCTTGATGTCAAGCAATGCTGCTTTTTTTCCCTTAAGCAATTTTGATCATAATTTCCCCTCAGATTTTAAAAACACTAAGATGTGTTATATTGAATAAAATCAACTATGCTTGGAAAAAGAATGATACAATTCATACAGTCTGAGAATAATTTGCCATAGACTAATGCAGTTTCTCTTAGAACACATTACAATTCAACCTGTATATTATCGAGAAAAGAATTCTAATTCCAAAGTTGATTCAGAAGGCACAATCTACTAGAGGTAAAACTGTTGCAATGGTATTTATAAAGTGTTAAAATATCTTGAAGGTGAAAAACATGATGAAGAAAATCAAGAAATAAGATTATTAGTATTTTTATTTCTCAAAAAGTATACTGTTTAAATGTCATATTAATATAATGATTTTCTAAAGCTATTGGAAGACTCTTTATAGGTATGATTGAATAACATTATAAGACTATTTTTCAGATTTATATATGTTGTATATGTACATAAGTCAAATACAATTTGCATCATGGGATAATTTTTATCATGGTGCTAGTTTATATTTCTAACCTTTTACATTTCATAAATGCTAATACATATGCAACCTACTTTGGACTTTAAAAGAATCCTATGAGGTGGTCATGGTCTTTCCCTTTTTTTTTTTTAATTGGGAAACCAAATTCCAGAAAATGTAAGTGACTTTCAGAGGAATACTCAGCTACAAAGAACAGAACTAAAGTAGCAAATCAGGTCTTCTAGATTGCAGTCATGTGCTTATTTATTTATTTATTTTCATTGAGATATAGTTGATTTACAATATTGTGCTAGCTTCATGTGTATAGTGTAGTGATTCACTTTTTTTTTTTTTTGAGATTATACTCCATTATAGGTTATTACAAGATATTGGGTATAATTCTTTATAGAGTAAATCCTTGTTGCTTATCTATTTTGTGTATAGTCATCTGTTTCTGTTAATACCATACACCTAATTTGTCCCTCCTCCCTTCCCTCTCCCTTTTGGTAACTATAAATTTGTATTCTATGTTTTTGAGTCTCTTTCTGTTTTGTATATATATTCATTTGTATAATTTTTTAGATTCCACATATAAGTCATATCATATAGTATTTGTCATTCTCTGTCTCACTAATTTCATTAAGTATAATATTCCCTAGGTCCATCCACATTGCTGCAAATGGCAATATTTCATTTTTTCTTATGGGTGGGTAATATTCCATTTTACATGTATATATATATATACACACACACACACACACACTCACACACCACATCTTAAGCCAACCATCTGTTGATGGGCACTTGGGTTGTTTCCATGTCTTGGCTATTGTATACAGGGCTGCAATGAATATTGGGGTGTATAGATCTTTTTGAATTAGAGTTGTTTTTTTTTTTTCTAGATATATACCCAGGAGTGGAATTGCTGGATCATATACTAGTTCTAGTTTTAGATATTTTAAGGAAACTCCATACTGTTTTTCCATGGTAGCTGCACCACTTTACATTCCCACCAATACTGAAAGAGGTTTCCTTTTTTCTGCACATCCTCTCCAGCATTCATTATTTGTAGACTTTTGATGATGGCCATTCTGACTGCTGTGAGATGATACCTTATTGTGGGTTTGAAATGCATTTCTCTAAATATTAGTGATGTTAAGCATCTTTATATGTGCCTGTTAGCCATCTATATGTCTTCTTTGCAGAAATGTCTATTCAGGTCTTCTGCCCATTTTTTTGATTGGCTTGTTTGTTTTTTGATATTGAGTTGTATGTTTTGGAAATTGATCCCTTGTTGATTGTATCATTTGCAAGTATTTTCTCGCATTCTGTAAGTTGTCTTTTCATTTTGATGATGGTTTCCTTTGCTGTGCAAAAGTTTTAAAGTTTGATTAGGTCCCATTTGTTTATTTTTGCTTTTATTTCCTTTGCCTTGAGAGACAAATTTAAGAAAACATTGCTACAATTTATGTCATAGAATGTTTTGCCTAAGAATTTTTTCTAGGAGTTTTGTGGTGTCATGTCTTATACTTAGGTCTTTAAAACATTTTCAGTTTACTTTTGTAGATGGTGTGATGGAGTGTTCTAATTTCATTGATTTATATGAGGCTACCCAGCTTTCTCAACATGACTTGCTGAAGAGACTGCCTTTTCTCCATTGTATGTTCTTGCTTCCTTTGTCAAAGAGTAATTAGCTGTAAGTGTGTGGGTTTATATCTGGGCTCTCTATTCCATTCCATTGATCCAAAAGTCTGGTTTTGCACTATTGCCATGCTGTTTTGATTACTTTAGCTTTGTAGTATATTCTGAAGTCCATTGAGGGTTATTTTTCTGCTTTATTCTTTTCTCCTGGATTGCTTTTGCAATTTGGGGTATTTTGTGGTTCCATACAAATTTTGAGATTATTTATTCTAGTTATGTGAAAAATGTCATGGGTATTTTGATCAGGATTGCATTAAATCTGTAGATTGCTTTGGGTATTATGGCCATTTTAGCAATATTAATTCTTCCAATACAAGATCATGAGATAACTTTCCATTTCTTTGAATTTTCTTCAATTTCCTTTATCAGTGTTTTATAGTTTTCAGCATTTAGTTCTTTCACTTCCTTGGTTAAGTTTATTCCTAGGTATTTTTTGATGCAATATAATTATGATTTTTTATTTTTACTTTCTCTTTCTGATATTTTATTATTAGTGTATAGAAAAGCAACATATTTCTGTATCTTGTATCCTGTGACTTGTTGAAATCCTTTATTTGTTCTAATCTTTTTCTTTGTGGAGACCTTAGCATTCTTGATATAGAGTATTATGTCATCTGAAAAAAGTGACAGTTTTACCTCTTCCCTTCCAATTTGGATCATTTTATTTCTTTTTCTTATTGAATTGCTGTGGCTAGGTTTTTATTAATACTGTAATAAATAGAACTAGTGAGAATTGGCATCCTTGTCTTTTTCTAAATTTAGAGGGAAGGTTTTCAGCTTTTCACCCTTGAGTATTATGTTGGCTGTGAGTTTGTCATAAATGGCCTTTATTATGTTGAGATATGTTCCCTTTGTACCCACTTTGATGAGAATTTTTATCATGAATGGATATTGATTTTTTTCAAATGTTTTTTCTGCATCTATTGAGATGATCATGTGGTTTTTGTCTTCCTTTTGTTAATGTTGTGTACCACATTAATTGATTTTCACATGTTGAACCATCCCTGTGACCCTGGAATGACTCCAACTTGATTAAGATGTATAATCCTTTTTAGGTATTGTTGGATTTGGTTTGTTAATATTTTGTTGAGGATTTTTGCATCTATATTTTTCAAAAATATTGGTCTGTAATTTTTTTTTTTGTAGTATCTTTCTCTGGTTTTGGTGACAGGATAATGGTGGCCTCGAAGAATGAAAAGGGAGTGTGTTCTCTTTTCAATATTTTGGAATAGTCTGAGAAAGAAAGGTATAATTTCTTCTTTGTATGTTTGGTAGATTTTCCCATGAAGCTGTCCAGTCCTGGACTTCTGTTTGCAGGGTGGTTCTGTTTTTGGTTTTGTTTTATATAGATTCTATTTTACTTCTAGTGATTGGTCTGTTTAAATTGTTTTTTTCTTCTTGACTCAGTCTTGGCAGGCTGTGTGTTTCTAGAAACTTGTCTGTTTCTTCTAGGTTGTCCAATTTGTTGGCATATAACTGTTCATAGTATTCACTTGTGATTTTGTTTTAAATTTCTGTGGTATCAACTGTTACTTCTCTTCGTTCATTTCTTATTTTGTTTATTTGTTTTCCCTCTCTTTTCTTATTAGAGAAGCTGGCTAAATGTTTGTTGATTTTGTTTATCTTTTCAAAAAACCACCTCAGTTTTATTGATCTTTTCTACTTTTTCTTAATCTCTATTTTATTTATTTCCTTTCTGACCTTTATTATTTCCTTCCCTCTGATGATTTTTGGTTGTTTATTAGAGATTTTTCTTGTTTCTTGAGGCATGCTTGCATCACTATGAAATTCCCTCTTAGAACTGCTTTTGCCACATCCCATAGATTTTGTAAATTTGTCTTCTCATTTTTCCTTGTCTCAAGGTATTTTCTGACTTCTTCTTAGATTTTATCAGTGACACTGTTGTTTTTTAGTAACATCTTTTTTAGTCTCCATACATTTGTTCGTTTCCTGTTTTTCTTTCTGTATTTGATTTCTAGTTTCATGCCTCTGTGGTCAGAAAATGTGATTGATATATCAATATCTTCTATCCTCTTAAATGTGTTAAAGCTTGCTTTGTGACTGTGTATGTGGTCTATATTAAAGAATATTCCATGTGCCCTTGAAAAGAATGTGTATTCTGCTTTTTAGGGATGTAGTGTCCTGTAGATATTAATGAAGTCCAATTCTCTATTGTGTCACTTAGAATCTCTTTTGCCTTAGTAATTTTCTGTCTGTCAGATGTATATTGATGTTAGTGGCCTTTAAATTCTCCTACTATTATTGTCAATTTCTCCCTTTATGTCTGTTAGTATTTGCTTTATATATTTAGGTGTTCCTGTATTGGGTGTGTGTATGTTAATGCATGTAACATCCTCTTCTTTTCTTGATTCCTTTATCATTAGAGAGGGTCCTTCTTTGTCTTTCTTTATGGCCCTTGTCCTAAAGGCTATTTCATCTGATGTGAGTATTGCTACCATCTATTTCTTGTCATTTCCATGAACATGCTGTATCTTTTCCCATTTCTTCCCTTTCAGTATGTGTGTGTCTTTAGCACTGAAGTGAGTCTCTTGTAGGCAGCATATTGCAAGTTCTTGTTCTTTTTCTTTTTTTAATCCAATTAGCCACTCTATGTCTTTTGATTGGAGCATTTTGTCCATTGTCATTTAAAGTAATTATTAATAAGTATGTACTTATTGTCATTTTACTTCTTGTTTTCTAGTTGTTTTTGTAGTTCTTTTTTTCCATTTCTTCTTTTTTTTGTTTTTCCTTTTGTGGCTTGATGATTTTCTTTTGTACTATATTTGAGTTCCTTACTTTTTGGTATTTGTGAATCTATTGTATGTTTTTATGATTTGTGGTTACCATGGAGTTCAAGTATGTTGATCCATAACTATATCTAATTGCTTTAAACTGATAGTCACTCGAGTTCAAGAACATACTAAACATTTTTATACTTCTCTCCCTCACATCTTGTGCTTTAAATGTCCTATTTTACACCTTCATGGTTATCCTTTTACTGTTTATTGTAGTTATAATATATATATATTATATAGTTATTAATATATAATAACTATATAATATAATATAATATAATAATATATATATATAATATATATATAATATAATATAATAATATATAATATATATATAATATATATATATATAGTTATTTTTTACATAACTATGTATGTGTATATGTATAGTGGTTATATATAGTTATATATATTTCACTTTTACAATTTTGTTTATTTTATTCTATGTAGTGGCTTATTTAAGTGATCTTCAATCTATACTATATATTTGCCTTCCCTATTGGAGTTTCCCTTTCCTGTAGATTCTTTCTTCTTTTGCATTTAGAAATGACACTTTTATTTCTTTTAGGGTAGGTTTAGTATTGTTGAATTATTTTAGTTTTTGTTTGTCTGAAAAATTCTTTATCTCTCTCTCTATTCTATTTGACAGTCTTCCTGGCTAGGGTATCCTAGGTTACAGGTCTTTCCCTTTCTGGACTTTGAACATATTATGCCACTCCCTTCTAGCCTGCAGTTTCTGATAGTTTCATAAGACTATCAACTGATAGTCTTATGGAGGTTCCCTTGTATAGGACTATTTTTTTCTCGTGATGCTTTTAAATTCTCCTTTAACTTTTGCTATCTTAAAT
The DNA here is from genome assembly GCF_028564815.1 of Eubalaena glacialis. Taxonomy (NCBI): domain Eukaryota; kingdom Metazoa; phylum Chordata; class Mammalia; order Artiodactyla; family Balaenidae; genus Eubalaena; species Eubalaena glacialis. Next base: position 31,859,998 of record NC_083734.1, read on the forward strand.
ATAACATGTCTTAGTGTGGGTCTGTTTGGATTCATCTTGTTGGGACCCTCTGTGCTTCCTGTACCTTGATATCTTTTTACTTCTTCAGGTTTGGGAAGTTTTTGGCTATTATTTCCTCAAATACATTTTCAATCCCCTCCTCTCTCTCTTCTCATTTTGGGATCCCTATGATGCATAAATTGGCATGTTTTACATTATCCCACAAATCTTGTATGTTGCTTTTATTTTTTTGTATTTTGTTTTTCTGTCTGCTGTTCTGATTCTGTGATTTCCATTATTCCAACTTCCAGATCACGTATATTCTTCTGTGTCATTTAGCCAGCTATTCATTGCTTCTAGATTCATTGTTTTTTATCTCAGAAATTGAATTATCTGCTTTTGGTTGGTTCATTTTTATAGTTTCTAGTTCCTTGTTATACTGATCTGCATTTATATCAATAATCTTTCTTAATTCAGTTACCATTTTTATTACCACCTTTTGAATTGAGTCTGGTAGACTAGTGATCTCCATTTCATTATTTATTATTTCAGAGGAGTTCTCTTGCTTTTTAAATTGGGAGTAGTTCCTCTGCATTTTCATTTTACTTAACTTTCTATGTCTCAATGAATTTAGGAGAATCGGTCATTTTTTTTGGTCTTGAAGGGGTGATTTTATGTGGGAGCATCCCTATGTAGACTGTGTGTGTTCTGTGTCTTTGGTGCAAGGATTAATTTTGATATGGATGCCAGCCACATCTTTCCTCAGGGTGTACTGGTCACTATCACCTTGATAGAGGATGTGATTTGTGTTGTAGGATCCAATCCTGTGCAGGGCATGAGGCAGGACTTCTTCTCTGTTCCATGGCTGTTGCTGCCTTATCAGGGGCAAGGTCTGCTCCCCAGGTGTTGGAGTAGAAGCCCTGAGGTTGGGCTCAATCAGGCTCCATTCCCCTTGAGTGCATGTCCTGCCTCAAAAGAGGGGAGTGCTGAAGCAATTGAGGCCTATGAGCTCACAGAGATCTAAGGTACCACCTGTGTAAGCATCCATGGCTCTGCACAGATGCAGCCTTAGTGTTCATCCCTTCCCTATTGTAGTTGTCTTAGATTTAGTGCAAGACTGTGGCATGGAGTGGGTCAGGCTGGAGCAGTCACTAGGCTGGGGCCCATGGTTGGGAGTTGTAGCTACAGGAATTGAAGTGGCAGCACTGCTGCCAGAGATCTGGGTTGTCCCCATGGAAGTCTTCTAGGAACTGTCTGCCCCAGATCCAGTGCCAAACTTTGGCATGGAGTGGGTGGGGCTGGTGTTCTCACTAGGTTGAGAGACTGACCACAGAGTGCTGGTCATGATGGCTCCTGAGACACTGCCCATGTAAGTGCTGACAATAGCTGCTGCCACTCCACCAAGACCACACCCCAGGTCCCCATGCCATCACTGCATATATAGACTGAATCTTACCCCAAGACTCAGCTGACCCAGATCCCAGGCCAAGCTGAAGGGTGGAATGAGTGGGGCCAGGTGTTCATCCCACTTGGATTAGGGAGTGAGGTGAGGCATCAGCCACCAGGGCAAAGCTCTTTTTGCCCTGTTTGTTGTCAAGGCAGTACTCACTGACTCTTAGCAAGTAGAGCTTCTCCTGCCTTTATATCTGTCCCAGAAGTTCTCACAGCAACCAAGGGGGCTTGTCTTCTATGCAATGAACCCAAAACTGAGACACCCAGTCAACCCACTTTCTTCCCAGGACAAAGGTTTGCCCTTGCAGACCTTCTCTTCCGTTCAGATTCCTCCCTGGAGCAGTGGCCCCAGTGTTTTATCTTTTTCTCATTCTACCCAGTTACATGGAAATCTTCCTTGCAGTTTTGGTTGTATAGGAGTTCTTCTGTTAGTTTCCAGCTAGTTTTTCATGAGAATTATTCCACATGTAGATGTATTTTTAATGTGTCTGTTGGGGGAAGTGTGCTTCACATCTTCCTACTCTGACATCTTGAGCCCCTTGATGTGCTTGCTCATTTAGAAGAAAGTAATATTCATGTGATACACACACACACTTCTTTGCAATAAAATTCAATATAACATAGTAGTTAAGAGCAGGGCAATAGAACTTCACTTGTTAGTTTGTCACACTGGTTTTGCCACATACTTGCTGTTTCATGGAACTTACTTTTGTGTTTTAGTGCCCACTTCTGCAAATTAAGAGTAATAATAAAGATACCTACCCAAGTTATTTCAAGAAGGTATTAACACATTCAAATACAACAAAGTAAGTGCTCAATAATCATAGCTATCATCATCATCACCATTATCATCAGCACCATCATGATGTAACTTGCTGTTGGAAAAGTTATTTGTCTTCGAAATATCATTGTCTCATTGATAATATAAAATTTTAAATAATCTGACAATTAAATGTGGGAGTTTTAAAAATGATCTTAAAGAAGTTATACATTATTTGGTCCAAACTCCAAACCAAAAACAAATTTTTTTTAATTTATTTTCATTTTAATATAATATTTAATATACACAAAATATTTTATGCAACATTTATGTATATTTTGAATAATCTGTATATATGCATCTTTCCTTTCCCCATAGCCTATCTTCCCTCTGGAGGAACTGCTATTCTGAATTTTGTGTTTGTCATCTCTTATTTTATTTTTTCACCTTCTTATTATGAGATATACATAAAAAGTTCCCCACATATAAAACTCAGGAAACTATCACAAAGTGAAGACCAGGCAATCACAACCCAAGTTAAATAGAATATATGCCCTAGAAGCTTCTCTAATATTCTTTGCCAATTACTACCTCCTCCTTCCCACACAAAGGTAACCATTATCCTAGCTTTTATATAATTCTATTCTTCTCTTTTCTTTATTGTGTTAATATCTAGATTGCTTCTCTAATATTATAATTTGCTTTTACCGGTTTTTAAATTTTTTTTCTTTTTTAAAGGTTTTGTGATTTTCATTTTATTTTTTAATTAATATTTTTATTGGCATATAAATGATTTACAAAATTGTGTTAATTTCTTCTGTACAGCAAAGTGAATCAGCCATACATATACATAGATCCACTCACTTCTAGACTCTATTCCCATATAGGTAATTACAGAGCATTGAATAGTGTTACCTGTGCTATAGAGTAAGTTCTTATTAGTTATCATTTATATATAGTAGGGTGTATATGTCAATCCCAGTCTCCCAATTTATCCCTCCTCTCTTTCCCCCTTGGTAAACATAAGTTTGTTTTCTACATCTGTGACTCAATTTCTGTCTTGTAAAGAGGCTTATTTGTACCATTGTTTTTAGATTTCACAGATAAGCAATATCATATGATACATGTCTTTCTCCAATTGATTTACTTCACTCTAGTAAGACAATTTCAACCATGTTGCTGCAAATGGCATTATTTTGTTCTTTTTATGACAGAGTAATATTCCACATTATATATGTACCACATCTTCTTTATCCAGCATCTATTGATGGACATTTAGTTTGCTTCCATGTCCTGGCTATGGTAAATAGTGCTGCAATGAACATTGGAGTGCATATATTCTTTCAAATTATGGTTTTCTCCTGATATACGTCCAGGAATGGGATTGCTGGATCATATGGTAGCTCTATTTTTAGTTTTTAAAGGAATCTCCATATGGTCCTCCATAATGGCTGTATAAATTTACATTCCCACAAACAATGTAGGAGGGTTCCCTTTTCTCCAAATCCTCTCCAGCATTTATTGTTTGTAAATTTTTGATGATGGCCATTCTGACCCGTGTGACCTGATACCTCATTGTAGTTTTGATTTGCAATTCTCCAATAATTAGTGATGTTGAGCATCTTTTCATGTGCCTCTTAGCCATCTCTATGTCTTCTTTGGAGAAATGTCTATCTAGGTCTTCTGCCATGTTTTGATTGGGTTGTTTGTTTTTTTGATATTGAGCTGCATGAGCTCTTTGTATATTTTGGAGATTAATCCTCTGTTTGTTGCCTCATTTGCAAATATTTTCTACCATTCTGTTGGTTTTCTTTTCATTCTGTTTATGGCTTCCTTTGCTGTGCAAAAATTTTTAAGTTTAAGTAGGTCCTATTTGTTTATTTTTGTTTTTATTTTCATTACACTTGAAGGTGGGTCAAAAAGATCTTGCTACAACTTATGTCAGAGATTGTTCTGCCTGTTTTCCTCTAAGATTTATAGTATCCAGTCTTATATTTAGGTCTTCAATCCATTTTGAGTTTATTTTTGTGTATGGTGTTAAAAAATGTTCTAATTCCATTCTTTACATGTAGCTGTCCAGTTTTCCCAGCACCACTTATTGAAGAACTCTCTCTTCTCCATTATATATTCTTGCCTCCTTTGTCATAGATTAGGTGACAATAGGGGCTTCAGTTTATCTCTGGAACTTTCTATCCTGTTCCACTGATCTATATTTTTGTTTTTGTACCAGTACCATACTGTTTTGAGGACTGTAGCTTTGTAGTATAGTCTGAAGTCAGGGCGCCTTTTTCTGCCAGCTCCATTTTTCTTTCTCAGGATTGTTTTGTCTATTCAGGGTCTTTTGTGTCTCCATACAAATTGTAAATTTTTTGTTCTAATTCTGTGAAAAATGCTATTGGTAATTTGATAGGGATTGCATTAAATATGTAGATTACTTTGGGTAGTGTAATCATTTTGACAATATTGATTTTTCCAATCCAAGAACATGGTATATCTCTCCATCTGTTTGTGTCATGTTTGATTTCTTTCATCAGTATCTTACAATTTTCCGAGTATAGGTACTTTGCCTTCTTAGGTAGGTTTATTCCTAACTCTTTTATTCTTTCTGATGCAAAGGTAAATGTGATTATATCTTTAGTTTATCTTTCTGATCTTTCATTGTTAATGTTTAAGAATGCAACAGATTTCTTTGCATTAATTTTGTATCCTGCTACTTTACCAAGTTCATTGATGAGCTCTAGTAGTTTTCTGGTAGCATCTTTAGGATTTTCTATGTATAGTATCATGTCATCTGAAAACAGTGACAGTTTTACTTCATCTTTTCCAATTTGGATCCCTTTTATTTCTTTTTCTTCTCTGATTGCCATGGCTAGGACTTCCAAAACTATGTTGAATAATAGTGGTGAGAGTGGGCATCCTTGTCTTGTTCCTGATCATAGTGGAAATGCTTTCAGTTTTTCACCAGTGATAATGATGTTTGTTGTGGGTTTGTTGTATATGGCCTTTATTATGTTGAGGTGTGTTCCCACTATGTCCACTTTCTCAAGAGTTTTTACCATAAATGGGTGTTGAATTTTTTCAAAAGCTTTTTCTGCATCTATTGGGATGATTATATGACCTTTATCCTTCAGTTTGTTAATGTAGTGTATCATACTGATTGATTCAAGTATGTTGAAGAATCCTTGCATCCTGGGGTAAATCCTACTTTTTCATGGTGTATGATCCTTTTAATGAGTTGTTGGATTCAGTTTGCTAATAGCCAATTTTGAAGACAGTTGGTAGGGTTTTACAAAAGTAAACATACTCTTACTATGTGATCATGCAGTTGTGTTCCTTGATATTTGCTCAAATGAATTACAAACGTATGTCCACACAAAAACCAGCACATGGATGCTTATAGCACCTTTATTGATAATTGCCAAACTTGGAAGATGTTCTTCAGTAGATGAATGATACATCCAGACAATGGAATTTTATTCAGCACTAAAAAGAAACAAGCTATAAAAATAAATCAATTATTTAGGTATAAATATAACAAAATATGTACTGAATGTATATGCAGAAAACTTCAAAATTTTGAAGGAAAAATATCAAAGCACTAAATAAATTGACAGATAATTTGTGCTCATGCATTGGAGGACCAAATATTGTTAAGATGTCAATTCCTCCTAACTTGGTCTATAGATTTGACACAACTCTAACTGAAATTCCAACATGGTATCTGGTAAATGTGGTAAAGTGATTCTAAAGTTTATATGGAAAGGCAAAAAATCTAGAATAGTCAACATAATACTGAATAACAAAGGTGTATGATTAACAGTAATCAATTTTAATGCTTGATGTAAAAGCTATATTAATCAACACAATGTGGTATTAGCAAAAGAATAGACACAGATCACTGGAGCAGAATAAAGAGCCCAGGAAGACCCCTTCAGATAAAGTCAATTGGTTTTTGATAAAGGAACAAAAGGAATTCAATGAGGCAAGAACCTTTTTTTTCAAAGAATGGTGCTGAAATAATCAGATATCCATATGCAAAAACAAAACAGAACAAAACAAAAAACTATATACAGAACTTACACATTTTACAAGAATTAACCCAAAATGGGTCACAGACTCAATGCAATATGTAAAAGTATAAAATATCTAGAAGATAACACAGAAGACAAGTTATGATACCTAGTATTTGGTGATGAGTTTTTAGATACATTGAAAATATGGTCCATGAAAAAAAAAGATAATTTAGACTTTATTAAAATTAAAACTTCTGCTCTGACAAAGATACTGTTGAGAAGAGTAGAGAACGAAATGAAAAATTCCATCAGACCTTTATCAAATAAGAAAATGATAATTCCCCAAAGAAATTAAAGTTAGATAGGCAAAGAGCCATTCATGATCACTACTGGAACTCAGCTTGGTTCAAAGACTTGCACAATCTGCTCCCTATGTATTTTTCCATCTGAATCAACTTGCTCTCTTTTAACTATACCCCAAACATACCTTATGTATAGGTCAAGCATACTTACACCTTTTCTAAATGTGTTCTATATGCCCCTCCGTCCTTTTCTTTCTTTTTTCTTTTTCTTTCTTTTGTGAATACCCATAAATTTTTCATTTATCTTCTGTAAATCCTACGTAAGCTTTCATGTTCAGCATACAGTTTATTTTTCTCCCCACAACCCTGCATTTTTTTCTAAATTATCTCAATTTGAATTATTTTCCTTGTGCTATATTTTCATAACAGTACATTTGTCATTCTGTTGCAGCCATCATCACTGTCTCTTGTGTCACATGATGTTTATATATATTTTCTCCCCACCTTAGTTTGTGAGATGTATAAGAGCTGTGAATTTGACCCTTCTTTTTTAATCCTTTCAAGTCCTGACTTAACTTTTACTGTAGTCACAGATATAGCCAAAGTTTCCATGTCTTTCAGGCAGATGAGATCTGAGAGAACAAACTTTGATTCTGCACTGTAGACATCTTCCTTCTTGCCCCAGGTTTTTCTGTTGTCATAGCAGTGGTCTACCAGTGGGAACTTACTTAGCACACAAGCATGTGCAAACCAGAATTAATACTTACTGCTCCACCTTTGACCATTGTATTACAGTTTTTGAAAGCTTAACTTTGATTTCTGATTATAATTGACAATAAATGTTAGTAATTTAGGTTTGCAGTTTCTTGGTCCCTTTACAAAACACTGAAGATTTTAAGAGGTTGATATATAAGGAACCCTATGATAAATTTGTTTAAAGCTAAGAATTCTCTTTTGGTGTGAGTAATCACTTTCTAATGTAACTATTTTCTTGTTCTAAGGTTTTTTTTAGTGCACACCTGGGCATGTCAAAATTACACTATAAATATGCTAGTGACTATGTAACATTAATTTTTGGAGTTTAATTTGTATCTTTTACTGTAGTTCTACAAAATTTTTCTTCCTATTTAAGAGTTTCCTCACCAGGTTCCTTCTTTTCTAGATATAGAATATGAGTTATAGACTATTCTAATATGTCACATTTACTATTCTGCCATAGATGGCTCTCAAACATGGACATAAAATATCATGCTCCAATGTTTGAGGATTGTACATTCATGCATGATCTGGCAGCCAATGTCCATTAATTTTCTATAAGTCTTCCCCTCATTTTTCATTATTTAGGAAAACGTTTTAACTGTAATGAAAATAATAACGTCTAATATTTATAGAGCACTTTCCAAGTGCCAGGAAGTATTCCCTACACTTTCCATCAGTTATTTCTGTTTTTCACAACCATCCCACAAAGTAGGTGCTATGACTTAGTCCATATTAAGGATGAGGATATGGAGTCTCAGAGAGGTTAATTTGCTCACCCAATGCACACAAAATAGTATATAATAGGATAAGTATATCAATTAATTTAGTGTCACTCCAGAGCTGATGTTCTTAATTACTGTGTCTTGTTGTCAGTCCAGTATTATAGTGTGCTGGGCATCTAAGAGTGTATATTTCAAAATGAAACAAAAATCTAATATGAAGTGCATAGATTATGGAATTGTGGAGCTAAGAAACATAAGGAGAAGGCTACAATAAAAAAGAGGTTTTTTGGTAGATAGAGCTGCTCACTTAATGTGGAAAAGCTGACCTTGGAAAATGCAAGTTCATGAATATTTTCTTTGGTGGTCCTTATGTAATAAATCAAACTAAGTCCAGTATTCCAAAGAGCAATCATATATTAGAATCATTGGTATAGGTGATTCTTCATGCCTGCTTTGGTAATTATTTCTCTGTTCATTTTTCTAGGAATCTTGTTTAAGTTTCAATGAAGGTGTAACTGTGAATATGAATCAATATCTGTTTATAACCTAAATCCTTGTAATTGCCTGCCAATATATTTTTTGACATGAACCACACTAAGGTGTGCATTTGTTTCTGTGTATATTTCCAACTATAATAGTACTATCTGTGGGAAGGAAGAGCAGGATACAGGACAGTAGAGGAACTCGTCAACCCTTATTCCTGGACACAGACCAGAAAACTGTTATATTAAAAAACAAAAACAAAGTAAAAAAACAGTAATTTGTGAATTCTAATAGTAAGAGGTTTTACCCAGAGGAGGAAGCAACTCCTCCAGATAGTGTTACAGAAATGGGTAAGGTAGAAAAAGGGTAAGCCCAGATGACAGTAAAAGTATTTGATAAAGAGAGCTCTTGATATGTCAAAGTGGAGCTTAAAGAAAATATTCAAGAGACTTCAGTGGTTAGAAATGGGGTCCCTGCAATAACAAGTTGAGTTGGGTCAGTGAAACATATTTTTCAAATAATAACACTGGTATTGATGATAATCATATCTGTTATCAGTATAACATGTCATCTGTTTTAGATTTTAGAAAGTAAATCTATATTTTATTTGTTGATTACTTGAGGCTATATTGAAAGAAGGAACAACAGGCATGGTTATTCTAGAACTGCTCTTGACTGACCACATAACCTCCAGGCAACTTGTTTAGCTTCTCAGAGCCTAATACCCTCCTGAAAAGTGTATGAGATATTAATAATGTGTTGAAAATGGAATGAGCTAATACAGGTGTGACAGCAGCTTTTGATGCCCCATCAGATACCATAGGATCACTTTATCAGTTCTATTGGTGTACTCATCTCTCAGATTGCTCCTTCCAGTCCTTTCAAAAATGGTTTTCCCCTCTAAGAATTGTCCTTGGGCAGTTGAAGCCAGTTCTCTGGAAGGTGTCTGGGAGTTAGGTCATAGATTCTACACAAAGGTGTCTGTGGACAATGATTACTTGAGCAGGGAGGAGGGTACAAAAGCCCAGCTCTCTTGACTCAAGGTAAGAGAAACTCTGAGGTTCAATTTACATTCCACATTCTTTTGTGTTTCCTTCTACTTTCCCTATCTCTATTTCTTTACTTATTTATCTGTTTCTCTGAGAGCATCCCTTGAAGGAAGTATGCAAATGTATTCCCAAATGAGACACTGTTTCTGGGGAACACAACTGAGGAAAATATGTAAAGTGCTTAGCAGAACACTTGCCATAAAAGATAAAAGAAAGGTTAAATAACACAGCCACAAGCAGAACTGAGCCTGGAAGCAAAGTCAAGCCAAGTCTTATCTTTCCTGATTTCAGGCCATTTCACTTGTAGTATATATCACAGAACTCTTGGATCAGAACGTGTTCTGAAGATATGGGGTTGGGGTAGAGATGCAGCTTCTTCCGTTTGTGTTTAAAAATGTGTATCAACTTTGTACAAGAAGGATATTAATGTTTCTCTTTAGAATATAGCATGCTTAATTAATTTATAGAAGATATATTCAATACTGTTTATTATTGGAGTCTTACTGTGCTTAACAACAGAAACAGCAACAAGCGGACATTTAGAAAAACATCAGATCATAATTACATACCTGGAAAACATTTATTTAGGCTTAATATTATAGGCCTCATTTGCACAAACATCTCAGCATGGGCTTGAATGTAGCTGAAATAATGTTAAATGCTATTAAGTTTCACTCTGAAACTGAAAAATAATCTATCAAAATATACATTTTGATAAGCATTTTCATCCAAATATACTCAAGTAGAAAAGGTATAAAATGAGAAGAAGCAGGATGTGGTGGAAAGATCAATGAACATGGAATTAGAAAATACAGAAATAAGTATTTATTCTTAGATTTTCTTAGCTGTGTGGATTTAAATTATTTACTTTATGTTTTTAAATTGCAATAAAAAAATGAATCCTCATAAAAATTAAAAAGAATGACATATTGCCAAAGCAATCCTGAGAAAAAAGAACAAAGTGGAGGCATAACCCTCCCAGACTTCAGACACTACTACAAAGCTAAAGTAATCAAAACAGCATGATATTGGCACGAAAACAGATGTATGGATCAATGAAACAGAATAGAGAGCCTACACACCTACAACCAATGATGCTTTGACAAAGGAGGCAAGAATACAATGGAGAAAAGACTGTCTCTTCAGCACGTAGTGTTAGGAAAGCTGGGCAGCGGTACATAAATCAATGAAATTAGAATACTCTCCCACACCATACACAAAAATAAACTAAAAATGTTTTAAAGACCTAAATATAAGACATGAGACCAGAATACTCCTAGAAGACAACGTAAGTGGAAACTCTCTTTGACATAAATTGCAGCAATGTTTTCTTAGATCAGTCTCCCAAGGCAAAGAAAATAAAAGAAAAAATAAACAAATGGGACCTAACCAAACATAAAAGCTTTTGCACAACAAAGGAAACCATGAACAAAATGAAAAGACAACCTACGGACTGGGAGAAAATATTTGTTAATGATGCAACTGACAAGGGGTTAATTTCCAATAAATACAAACAGCTCATAACACTCAATAAAGAAAAAAAATCCCATTAAAAATTGGGCAGACGACCTGAATAGACATTTCTCCAAAGAAGACACAAAGATGTTCAACAAACATATGAAAAGATGCCCAACATCACTAATTATTAGGGAAATGCAAATCAAAACTACAATGAGGTATCACCTCACACCAGTCAGAATGGCTATTATCAAAAACTTTACAAATAATAAATGCTGGAGAGGGTGTGGAGAAAAGGGAACACTCCTACACTGTTGGTGAGAATGTAACTTGGTGCGGCCACTATGGAGAACAGTATAGAGGTTCCTTAAAAAGCTAAAAATTCAGCTACCATATGATCCAGTAACTCCATTCATGGGCATATACCCAGAAAAGACAAAAAGTCTAAACTGAATGTATCATGAACCACAGTGTTCATAGCCACACTATTCACAATAACCAAGACATGGAAGCAATCTAAGTGTCCATCAAAAGCAGATGAATGGTTAAAGAAGATGTGATACATATATACTGTGGAATATTAGTCATAGAAAAGAACAAAATAATGCCATTTGCAGCAACATGAATGGAGCTAGGAAATATCCTACTAAGTGAAGTAAATCAGACAGAGAAATGTAAATATCATATGATCTCACTTATATGTGGAATCTAAAAATAACAAAAATGAATATGTTTACGAAAGAGAAACAGACTCACAGACATAGAAAATAAATTTATGGTTACCAATAGGGAAAGAGATGGGCGAAGGGATAAATTAGGGGTATGGGATTAACAAATACACACTACTACATATAAAATAGATAAGCAACAAGGATTTACTGTATAACAGAGAGAACAATATTCAATATCTTGTAAAAACCTATAATGAAAAATCTGAAAACATATATAATATATATATATATATACGTGAATCACTTTGCTATACACCTGAAATTAACACAATATTTTCTATCAACTATACTACAATTTAAAAAAATGACAAAGCCAAGTGTTGGCAAGGGTTTAGAGCAACTAGAAATTTCCTACATTTAATTCATTTGTACTTATGTGACTGCACAGTGGTTCAGTCATTTTGTAAAACTCTGTCAGTTCCTTATAAATTAGTTATGATATATTTATCATACAACACAGGAATCCTACTCCTAGGTATTTTATTTATCTTAAAAAATGAAGGAGCATATCTACAAAAATATTGTTAACACTTTATTTATAATAGCCCAAAATGGGGAGCAAACTTCATGTTAATTTATTGGTGAATAAATAAACAAATTGTAATATATGGATAGTGAATTACTATTTAGTAATAAAAAGAACCAACTACTACTAAATGCAGCAACATAAAGGAATTGAAAAACATGTGGAGCAAAGGAAAAGCCAGTCGTAAAACATATTTATTATATGATTCAACTTAGATGAATTCTAGAAAAGGTAAACGTAATATATAGGGACAGAAAGCCAATCAGTGTTTTCTTGGGTCAGGGTGAAGAAAGTTGTCTGGGAAGGGATACAAGAAAATTTTGTAGGTGTGGAAATTTATATACCTTAATTTTAGGGGTGATTACATGGGTATATAAATTTGTCAAAACTCACTAAACTATATCTAAAATGGGTGCAATATTGTGTCTCAATAAAGTGCATTTTCTCTATTAATTATCATTTTATATTGGCATAAGTATAATATAAGTTCTGTACCATAAGTAATAAAGCATCAACTGGAATTTAAAGAGATAACTAATTGGTTGATTTCAGCCCTGGATAAATTAAGGAAAGCCAACTGCAGATTTTTCTGGGTAGCTGTTATTTGTGTGTATGCATTTACTCTAAATTAACATTCCCATATTAAAAATTCATTTAATAAACATCTGTTTAAGTTTTTATATTTATTTCACTAGAGTTCATTATCAAAGTTACTATAGATATGCTCTCAGTGGTGTCTAGGATAAAGACACACTTTGTTCTCCTCCCTGGGCATCTGTTTCACCTCCTTCCTTCACGCCTACATGATGTATCATTTAAAATGAAGTAAATCACTTAGAAGACAAGAGTCATTTATCTAGTATGTCTAATTAAACTTTTCCTTAATTGAGTGTGATCCCAGGAAAAAAAATAAGTGTAATTTGACAGGCTGTAATAAAATAGATATAGTCAATGTGAAACATGAAGGAATTAATGCTAACATGATTTTTGTGATATGGGTATTACATTTAAACTCAAGCTAATACAATATAGCCTGTTATGATATGTGAAGTCTTAGTGTTCAGACCTAGAATGTACAGTCACTGTTATATGTCACTTGAAAAATATGGTAATATAGTTATAAATGATAATATTCTATAAATAATTATTCAAATTAAACAATCCCTGATAGAACACAGAAGCCCCAAGCAATACACAATTACTCAGAATAGTTTTCTGGGTGTGGACAACTTTCTGATAAGCCTGGACTAGAAATGTTTTATGGTTAGTTGCCTTTTCCACAATTTTTCTCCCCCAAGATGGTACTTGCTCATTTTTTTTCCATCGAAGTGTACCCTAAACTAGAAGAAGCCAGATATTTGGAGAGCTATAATGCTAGGATTATGAAACTTGACCCAAGCCAAAGGTGCCCAATATAACATTTCTAGTATGGGGTATACTAATCTCTGCTTTCTTGAGGTAGAACATTACAAGATGGAATGCCTCCCTAGAGCAGACGTTATCTAGCACAAATGAGCTTGGAGATTTTCTGGAATGATAAGTCATGCAGTGTCAGAAAATCACTATTTATGGTGCCCAATTACTAAATGTATATAATTAAATATTAGTATATGACTACCACAACTTCTCTGTTTAGTCTAAGATAGCAAAATAAACATAAATGATTCCAGTGTAATGATGTATTTATTTACCATGTGAAATTGAGTCATGGCTATCACTTATGTAATGCTTACCATGCTCCAGATGTGTTGCCTACATTAACTCATTTAATGCTTACAACAGTTCTGTAAGATGGTTACTATTATTATTCTTAATCTGCAGACAAGGACTCTGGGTTAACATAAGGTTAAGTAACTTACCAGGGCCACACAAGTATTATATTGCAGGAATTTCAGTTTTTGTTCATGTAGTAGTATCCTAGAACTTACCCTTTTAGCTATTACATTGTAGTGGCTTTCTATTATCACCATTATTTGCAGAGTTAGAACTAGTGATACAATAGCATTCCATGGCTGCTTTCTAGGATTATATTCCTGATAACTGCAGTGTCAGAGAAGTATTCACAAAGGGAAGAGATTCTTACAATGGGTGCAGCTGAAAGGAAAACTAGACTTCTTATACCATAAGCAGTTTGACAATGTGTTTTTTTTTTTTAATACTGTGGCCATCAGTGATTTTATAATAAATCATAGAAAGGTGGCATGAAATTAAGAATATGTACTAGTTCACAAACATTATATTAAAACCATGAATAATGGTATGATGTTAAATTATACCCTTTAGTCCACAAATAGTCCAACAGCATGAAATTATATTAAAATGATCAAAATATATCTCACTTGCTATAGATGGATTGAAAGTAGTGCTGTCAGTCTCTTGGAGAAGTAAAATTATTGATATTCAGGGAAATTTTGGTTTGCATTTAAATACGTGTCTAAGATAGAGGTAGTTATAGTAGAAATAATCGTGTAAGTAAAATAATACTTACATTGCAACTATAATAATCAATAGAAAGACAATCAAGACACCACAGTGGACTCTGGACTGAAGGGCCAAGTGCGAGGTCTCTGCACAATGTGCCCTGTGAGCAAGTTAAACTCGATTAAGCACAAAGAGAGAGAAAAAAATCACCTTTCTTCTCATGAACTCCCCTATGACAGTAAGAGCTGAGAAATTCTGCAACCTTAGCCAACAAACTTGTGGCAGTCTAAATGAAAGGCTAATTTTTTGATTAAGGGAAACCAAAAATATTGTAACAATTGTGACACAGCCAAAATGACCATGTTCTACCCCTCTGAAATATGAATCCATAACTTGGATTTGGAATATTTTCAAAGTTGGCCATCTTAAAAAAATGAAAATTTAATAAACTTTTAACTCATTATTGACCAGAGACATATAATACGTCCTTTGTTACCTGAATATTATTGACCAGAGACGTTTCAATATTCACTTACATAACAAATCACCAGCAACAGTCTTTAGTTTCTGCAAAAATCCCTCAGTCAATAACGTGTTAACATGTGGAACAAATCCTACAGAACACCTACTGAACACTGGCAGAGGACCACAGACTTCCCAAAAGGCAAGAATATCCCCACATACCTGGGGTAGGGCAAAAGAAAAAACAAAAAAAACAGAGAAAAAAGAATAAGGATGGGACCTGCACCTCTGAGAAGGAGCTGTGAAGGAGGAAAAGTTTCCACACACTGGGAAGACCCTTCACTGGTGGAGATGGGAAGTGGGCAGGGAGAAAGCTTCAGAGTCATGGAGGAGAGCACAGCAGCAGGGATGCAGAGGGCATAGCAGAGAGATTCCTGCACAGAGGATTGGTGATGACCAGCACTCACCAGCCTGAGAGGATTGTCAGCTCACCTGCTGGGGCCAGGATTCGAGAGGTCAGATCCCAGGGAGAGGACTGGGGTTGGCTGCATGAACACAGCCTGAAAGGGGCTGGTGTGCCACAGATAGCCGGGAGGGAGTCCAGGAAAAAGTCTGGAACTGCCTAAGAGGTAAGAGACAATTGTTTTGGGGTGCATGAGGAGAGGAGATTCAGAGTACCACAATTGTCATATCAAACAAAATAGACTTTAAAATAAAGACTATTACAAGAGACAAAGAAGGACACTACATAATGATCAAGGGATCAATCCAAAAAGAAAATATAATAATTGTAAATACTTACGGACCCAACATAGGAGCATCTCAATACATAAGGAAAATGCTAACAGCAATAAAAGGGGAAACATAGAGTAACACAATCATAGTAGGGGAATTTAACACCCCACTTTCACCAATGGACAGATCAACCAAAATGAAAATAAATAAGGAAACACAAGCTTTAAATGACACATTAAACAAGATGGACTTAATTGATATTTATAGGACATTCCATCCAAAAACAACAGAATACACTTTTTTCTCAAGTGCTCATGGAACATTCTACAGGATAGATCATATCTCGGGCCACAAATCAAGCCTTGGTAAATTTAAGAAAATTGAACTTGTAACAAGTATCTTTTCTGACCACAATTCTATGAAACTGGATATCAATTACAGGGAAAAAACTGTAAAAAATACAAACACATGGAGGCTAAACAATACGATACTAAATAACCAAGAGATCACTGAAGAAATCAAAGAGGAATTCAAAAAATACCTAGAAACAAATGACAATGAAAGCACGATGACCCAAAACCTATAAGATGCAGCAAAAGCAGTTCTAAGAGGGAAGTTTATAGCAATACAATCCTAACTCAAGAAACAAAAACAATCTCAAATATACAACCTAACCTTACACCTAAAGCAATTAGAGAAAGAAGAACAAAAAAACCCCAAAGTCAGCAGAAGGAAAGAAATCATAAAGATCAGATAAGAAATAAATGAAAAAGAAAGGAAGGAAACAATAGCAAAGATCAATAAAACTAAAAGCTAGTTCTTTGAGAAGATAAACAAAATTGATAAACCATTAGCCAGACTCATCAAGAAAAAAAGGGAAAAGACTCAAATCAACAGAATTAGAAATGAAAAAGGAGAAGTAACAACTGACACTGCAGAAATGCAAAGGACCATGAGAGATTACTACAAGCAACTATATGCTAATAAAATGGACGACCTGGAAGAAATGGACAAATTCTTAGAAAAGCACAACATTCTGAGACTGAACTAGGAAGATATAGAAAATATGAACAGACCAATCACAAGCACTGAAATTGAAACTGTGATTTAAAATCTTCCAACAAACAAACGCCCAGGACCTGATGGCTTCACAGGCAAATTCTATCAAACATTTAGAGATGAGCTAACACCTGTCCTTCTCAAACTCTTCCAAAATATAGTAGAGGGAGGAACACTCCCAAACTCATTCTACGAGGCCACCATCACCCTGATACCAAAACCAGACAAAGATGTCACAAAAAAAGAACACTACAGACCAATATCACTGAAGAACATAGGTACAAAAATCCTCAAGAAAATACTAGCAAACAGAACCCAACAGCAGATTAAAAGGATCATACACCATGATCAAGAGGGGTTTATCCCAGGAATGCAAGGATTCTTCAATATACACAAATCAATCAATGTGATAAACCATATTAACAAATTGAAGTATTAAAAACCATATGATAACCTCAATAGGTGTAGAAAAAGCTTTTGACAAAATTTAACACCCATTTATGATAAAAACTCTCCAGAAAGTGGGCATAGAGGGAACCTACCTCAACATAATAAAGGCCATATATGACAAACCCACAGCCAACATCATTCTCAATGGTGAAAAACTGAAACCATTTCCTCTAAGATCAGGAACAAGACAAGGTTGCACACCCTCACCACTATTACTCAACATAGTTTTGGAAGTTTTAGCCACAACTATCAGAGAAGAAAAAGAAATAAAAGGAATCTAAATTGGAAAAGAAGAAGTAAAACTGTCACTGTTTGCAGATGACATGATTCTATACATAGAGAATCCTAAAGATGTTACCAGAAAACTACTAGAGCTAATCAATGAATTTGGTAAAGTAGCAGGATACAAAATTAATGCACAGAAATCTTGCATTCCTGTATACTAACAATGAAAAATCACAAATTTAAATAAAGGAAACACTCACATTTACCACTGCAACAAAAAGAATAAAATACCTAGGAATAAACTTACCTAAGGAGACAAAAGACCTGCATGCAGAAAACTATAAGACACTGATGAGAGGAATTAAAGGTGATACAAACTGATGGAGAGATATACCATGTTCTTGGATTGGAAGGATCAATATTGTCAAAATGACTATACTAACAAAAGCAATGTACAGATTCAATGCAATTCTTATCACACTACCAATGGCATTTTTCACAGCAATAGAACAAAAAATTTCACAATTTCTATGGAAACACAAAAGACCCCAAATAGCCAAAGCAATCTTGAGAAAGAAAAACGGAGCTGGAGGAATCAGGCTCCCTGACCTCAGACAATACTACAAAGCTACAGTCATCAAAACGGTATGGTACTGGCACAAAAATAGAAATACAGATCAATGCAACAGAAATGAAAGCCCAGAGATAAACCCATGCACATATGGTCACCTTATGTTTGATAAAGGAGGCAAGAATATACAATGGAGAAAAGACACCCTCTTCAATAAGAAGTGCTGGTAATACTGGACAGCTACAAACAAAAGAATGATATGAGAACACTCCCTAACACCGTATACAAAAAATAAAGTCAAAATGGATTAAAGACCTAAATGTAAGGCCAGACACCATCAAACTCTTAGAGGAAAACATAGGCAGAACACTCTATGACATAAATCACAGCAAGATCCTTTTTGACCCGCCTCTTGGAGAAATAGAAATAAAAACAAAAATAAACAAATGGGACCTAATGAAACTTGAAAGCTTTTGCACAGCAAAGGAAACCATAAACAAGATGAAAAGACAACCCTCAGAATGGGAGAGAATATTTGCAAACGATGCAACTGACAGAGGATTAATCTCCAAAATATACGAGCAGCTCATTCAGCTCAATATCAAAAAACAAACAAACAAACAACCCAATCCAAAACTGGGCAGAACACCTAAATAGACATTTCTCTAAAGAAGATATACAGATTGCCAACAAACACATGAAAGGATGCTCAGCATCACTAATCATTAGAGAATCATAATCATAATCATAATCAAAACTACAATGAGGTATCACCTCACACCTGTCTGAATGGCCTTCATCAAAAATTTACAAACAATAAATGCTGGCGAGGGTATGGAGAAAAGAGAACCCACTTGCACTGTTTGTGGGACTGTAAATTGATACAGCCACTATGGAGAACAATATGGAGGTTCCTTGAAAAACTAAAAATAGAACTACCATATGACTCAGCAATCCTACTGCTGGCCATATACCCTGAGAAAACCATAATTCAAAAAGAGTCATGTACCACAATGTTCATTGCAGTACTATTTACAATCGCCAGGACATGGAAGCAACTTAAGTGTCCATTGACAGATGAATGGATAAAGAAGATGTGACACATATACACAATGGAATATTACTCAGCCATAAAAAGAAATGAAATCGATTTATTTGTAGTGAGGTGGATAGACCTAGAGTTTGTCATACAGAGTGAAGTTAGTCAGAAAGAGAAAAAGAAATACTGTATGCTAACACATATATATGAAATCTAAAAAAAAAAAAAAAAAAAAAGTTTCTTAAGAACCTAGGGGCAGGACAGGAATAAAAATACAGATGTAGAGAATGGACTTGAGGACATGGGAAGAGTAAGCTGGGATGAAGTGCGAGAGTGGCATGGACATATATACACTACCAAATGTAAAATAGATAGCTAGTGGGAAGCAGCCGCATAGCACAGGGAGATCAGCTCCGTGTTTTGTGACCACCCAGAGGGGTGGGATTTGGAAGGTTGGAGGGAGACGCAAGAGGGAGGGGATATGGAGATATATGTATACCTATGGCTGTTTTACTTTGTTATACAGCAGAAACTAATACAACATTGTAAAGCAATTATACTCCCATAAAGATGTTTTAAAAAAAAGGCACTGCAATGGTAATAAACAATCTTGTAAAAAAATATTATAATGAGTTTTATTTGTTTGCTAGTTTTTAAAATTTGGGGGGGGTGTGGTATTGTGTTTCTTCTTTTAATTATACATCTGCCTATTACTGAATTCAAGCTCTCAATTCTCACCACATGACAGGCTGATAAATCAAGAGGCAAGTTGTTGGGACAAGGAATAGTGACTTTTTTCAGAAAGCCAGTAGACTGAGAAAATGGTGAACTAGTGTCCCAAAGAACCATCTTGCCCGGGTTTGGATGCTAGTTTCTTTTCTAGAACAACGATGAGGTAGGTGAGGAGGTAAAATAAAAAGGGAATAAGTTGTTGCAAATATTTCCTAGTTCTGGCCAGACTCCAGAGGGGATGTGTTAATTTCTTCTTTCCAGGTGGGCCTGGTCAGGATGTTTCCTGTTAGCTAAACAAAGGTATTTTAGCCTAATGCTCAGGCATGGAGGTAGGTTTCCCGGAGATGGACCATTATGTATATTTTAAGCTATGAGCAATATCCCCTTAATGATTAACTTGTAACAAAAGCCATAGAATACAAAGGTTAAAGTAAAAGAAGCAGATCCAATATGGAGTCAGATTTGTTATTCCCTATTACATGCCTATAAAATGTAGATATAGATTTTGTCTCATTATATAAGTGGTGTAAGGTAGAAGCAGAGAATTGGGGAAAGCCATATAGATATTATTTTTATTTAAGAACTATACCAAGCAGAGGAAGTAATGATCAGCAGTGGAGGGTAGTCACACACAATATATAGATGGAAACAGGGCCCAATAAAATCTGTCATATGGTTGGATGAAAGGTCTCAAGAGGAGACCCAACTGCACAGTTTAATTCTCCATCTCTGGAGAAATAAAACCCCTTAGTGATATGAGTAATTAGGCATAACAATGATGATAGTAAACTAAGGTGTAAGTCTAATGAACAATCATGATTGATACTGAGTAAAGAAAGGAGATACTGAGGATGATGCAAAGAGCAAGAAATTTGCTGAGAAAAGGAGACTTTCATTGCTTCTTTTTTAGTTGTTCTCAAATTTTAGCATGCATTAGAATTACCTAGTATGTCTGTTAAAACACAGATTCCTGGGTCTTACCCTCCGAGTAAGTCAGTCTGGGTTAAGGGTTGAGAATTTGCATTTATAACAAATACTTAGGTAATACTGCTGGTGTAGATAATGCTGGTGTAGATAAAACACTTGAGAACCACTTTTCTATGTAAACTAGCAACACTGTCTTTTTTAGTTTCCCTAGGCAGAAGCTGGTATATTCTTGAGTGGACAACCCTAAATTGTCTTTTCTGATCACTATCACTCCAGATACTACCACAGGAGAATGAGGTCAACAAAGCATGATCTGGAAGCAGGTTGAAATAACAAACATACATGACAGATGATAAAATGCAAGGCAATATGATGGACCTTCCTAAGACAGCATCCTGAAGTAAACTGCGTTTATTTGCATATGAAAAGTGCAATATCAAATAAAAGCAAATTCTTAATTCAGATTTTTCAAATCTCAACTTAAACACACTGACAAAGGCAAGTCAAGAAATCTGTCAAGAAAAGATGAAAGTGACATTTTAGAGAGAAAATAAGAAGTTTCTCTTCTGTCACTGTCTTTACAGTGAGGACTAATTGCCCCATGTATGGCATGTTTTAAAGCTGTACCTCCTGGTAAGATATGTTTCCCCCAGTTGTATGAATCTCTTTGTGGTTTTGTTTTGTTTGTTTGTTTCTCAAAGAACAAAGATCATACTCTTGGAGGAAATGTACTATATTTGAAATGGTCTCCAGTTTTCTTTGGAGGAAAAAAATGAGTAACAGTGGGTGAAAATGCACGTCATGAAGATTCAGACTGAATAATTTGACAAATTTGCTGGAAGATGAGTGAGTCTGTGTGTTGATGGGTACTAAGGAGAAACTCCAGCCCAACCTTCCACTTATTTACCTGAGGATCAAGTATATCTGAGCATGTCTAGAGGTATGGTGTGATGGGTCTGAAAATAGTCTATTTTGAGAGAGGGAACAAGACATCCTCTGTAAGGAAAATAAATCTAGGGAAAGTAGGTACTTCAATTTGGTTGAACTAATAGAAATGTTCCATTTATTGAAGACAGAAGGTAATTTTGGAGTCTGTCTCTGAGATTGTTTTCTGCCCATGTACACTCTCTGAGTCCTTGGGAATTCAAACTGAGAAAAATCTTGAAAGTGCTTTTTCACTAAAAAGAACAAGCCATTAGGCACACTGGACCACATAAGCTTGGTGCACATGAATGGAGAGTGATTCTAATGTGGAAAAGAGTGTCCTTCCCACACCAGTAGGGAATGCTGCATGATGAGGCCATGTGGAGAGTGCCAACAAACAGCAGGGGATGGCATGAGCATGACCTGCAGCTGTTTGGCATAGAGGAATAATACTGGCTCCAAATAGGAAAACTATTGATATTCCTGTCACAGACAGGAGGTCAAATGTCTTTGTTTGTGTAGTATTCAAAGAGTAGTCTGTGTTATGTTTTCTACTCAAGCACAGTATAATACTTATGGGTTTGAAATACTTATGGGTTTTAAAAACAAGACATACATTTGTTTTACATATGGACCTCTAGCATAACATTGCTAACACTGTACTCTAATTTTTGATTTTCCCCACTAGACAGTGAACTCCTTAAGGACAGAGGCCAGATTTTGCATATCTTTATCACTTAGCACCTGACACAGAGGCAGTGTTGAAATACATATTTGCATTAATGGAGAGAAATTAAATCTCGCCTTTACCTCTGCATGCTGCAATTAATTAGATTGATTATGTTCCCTTGTTACCTGATCACAGAAAAAAAAAAAAAAGAAATCCCATGAAGTATTCCTAGATGCTTATAATTATTGGTTTTAGGCTTGTACCTCTCTCCAGATTACAAGCTCCTCTAAATCAGGAGCTTATGTTTTGCTGACTACTGCAGAGCTGATGCCTATAACACTGGATTATCAATATATTTTTACTGCGAAGTATACACAATTGAAAAGTATAGACCCCTCACTATTTCCCTAAAGTAAGTCATACAAAAAAAGCCATTAACCCTAGGTAAAGATGCAACAGATAATGCAGTCATATACCCTATTCGAATTCCTCCTTTGTTTCAATTTCTGAGAGGAGAATATTCATTTACTTTTTCTTTTAGTAATATAGAAATACCTTTAATATCTTAAGTGAAAAATAAGTACATGAAATAGAATGCAGGCTATTATGATAGCTATATACAATTATGTAGAGAAGACCAAAAGGAAAAATATAAAATCATTCGTAATTTATTTGAGGATTGGGGGATTATATATTTCCCCATCTATTTTTCAAATGTGCACTATTGTTTTATAATACTTTAATAATAAAAATGTTAATTTAAAGATTATTAATAATATTCTTCACTTATTTGCAGTATGGCTGTAATGTTGGCTATAAATATGAAACTTTCTTTCAAACACCAATATTTTCAAGAATGGAATATTCTCATGCAGTATGTGGTAAGATGCATTGTTTCTCTCTGGACTGGGCTGATATATTTTCAATCAAACCTGTTTCCTCTATGAAATTAAGTTTCCACTGGAGACTTTATTCTCACTGTATATAAGCAGTAGTTAACAAAAAGCCACTATTTTGAAATGTCAAGTGCTTCCTATACTAAGATGTTTTTATACATTGATAATTTACAATCAGCTTGATTAAAGCACTGAAGCTTAAAAGTGCATTGGGACAACATCTTCATATACACAGGATAAACCCAGAGGTTCAAATACAGAACTTAAACACAGAGGGTCAAATACAGAACTACTATTTCTGAGGGAGGTATCACTTAGGAAAACCATGCTTTTTATGCCAGGAGAGATGTACTTAAATCCAAGGCTTTCATCCCTTGGAAGATGAATGAAGATCCCTTTGTTTTTATCCTTCACCTCCTAGAATTCCCAGAACCTGACGGTAGAGAAATCCGCTTCTGTTGGTTGAGCAGAGAAGAGTGCAAATAGCTTGAGCTCAAACAATAATGCTGTATCCAATTTCATAAACGATTCCACTTTCCTGAGACTTCCTCCTCAAGTCTGCATCTCTTCCTGTGTTCCCTATCTTGATTCATGATTCCATCTTTCAGGAATTTACCTAAGAGAAACACTTCACAGATATTACAAGACTTCCCTCTCCTTCATTCAAAAACTGTCAACTTCTGTCAACTAAACCTCTAAAATGATTCTTGAGATGATTCCCTCTTTATTTCTTTTTTTTTTTTTAACATTTTTATTGGAGGATAATTGATTTACATATTTGTGTTAGTTTCTGCTGTATGACAAAGTGAATCAGCTATACATATACATATATCCCCATACCCCTCTTCTTTTGTCTCCCTCCCACCCTCCCTATCCCACACCTCTGGGTGGTCACAAAGCACCGAGCTGATCATCCCTGTGCTATGTGGCTGCTTCCGACTAGCTATCTATTTTACATTTGGTACTGTATACATGACAGTGCCACTGACTCATTTCGTCCCAGCTTACACTTCCCCTTCCCCATGTCCTCAAGTCCATTCTCAGTATTTTGTTGAGGATTTTCACATCTATGTTCATTAGTGATATTGGCCTGTAGTTTTCTTTTTTTGTGACAGCTTCGTCTAGTTTTTGGTATCAGTGTGATTGTGGCCTCGTAGAATGAGTCTGGGAGTGTTCCTCCCTCTGCTGTATTTTGGGAGAGTTTGACAAGGATAGATGTTAGCTCTTCTCTAAATATTTGATAGAATTCACCTGTGAAGCCATCTGGTCCTGGGCTTTTGTTTGTTGGAAGATTTTTAATCACAGTTTCAATTGAAGTGCTTGTGATTGGTCTGTTTATATTTTCTATTTCTTCCTGGTTCAGTCTCAGAAGGTTGTGCTTTTCTAAGAATTTGTCCATTTCTTCCAGGTTGTCCATGTTATTGACATATAGTTTCTTGTAGTAATCTCCCATGATCCTTTGTATTTCTGCAGTGTCAGTTGTTACTTCTCCTTTTTCATTTCTAATTCTGTTGATTTGAGTCTTCTCCCTTGTTTTTCTTGATTAGTCTGGCTAATGGTTGATCAATTTTATCTTCTCAAAGAACCAGCTTTTAGTTTTATTGATCTTTGCTATCATTTCCTTCATTTCTTTTTCATTTATTTCTGATCTGATCTTTATGATTTCTTTCCTTCTGCTAACTTTGGGTTTCTTTTGTTCTTCTTTCTCTAATTGCTTTTGGTGTAAGGTTAGTTTGTTTATTTGAGATTGTTCTTGTTTCTTGAGGTAGGATTGTATTGCTATAAACTTCCCTCTTAGAACTGCTTTTGCTGCATCCCATAGGTCTTGGGCCATTGTATTTTCATTGTCATTTGTTTCTAGGTATTTTCTGATTTCCTCTTTGATTTCTTCAGTGATCTCTTGGTTATTTAGTAGTGTATTGTTTAGCCTCCATGTGTTTGTAATTTTTTCAGGATTTTTCCTGTAATTGATATCTAGTCTCATAGCATTGTGGTCAGAAAAGATACTTGATACAATTTCAATTTTCTTAAATTTACCAAGATATGATCTATCCTGGAGAATGTTCCATGAGCACTTGAGAAGAAAGTGTATTCTGTTGTTTTTGGATGGAATGTCCTATAAATATCAATTAAGTCCATTTTGTTTAATGTGTCATTTAAAGCTTGTGTTTCCTTATTTATTTTCATTTTGGTTGATCTGTCCATTGGTGAAAGTGGGGTGTTAAAGTCCCCTACTATGATTGTGTTACTGTCGATTTCCCCTTTTATGGCTGTTAGCATTTGCCTTATGTATTGAGGTGCCTCTATGTGGGGTGCATAAATATTTACAATTGTTATATCTTCTTCTTGGACTGATCCCTTGATCATTATGTAGTGTCCTTCTTTGTCTCTTGTAATAGTCTTTATTTTAAAGTCTATTTTGTCTGATATGAGAATTGCTACTCCAGCTTTCTTTTGATTTCCATTTGCATGGAATATTTTTTTCCATCGCCTCACTTTCAGTCTGTATGTTTCCCTAGGTCTGAAGTGGGTCGCTTGTAGACAGCATATAGATGGGTCTTGTTTTTGTATCCATTCATCCAGTCTATGTCTTTTGGTGGGAGCATTTAATCTATTTACATTTAAGGTAATTATTGATATGTATGTTCCTATTGCCATTTTCTGAAATGTTTTCAGTTTGTTATTGTAGGTCTTTTCCTTTTCTTATGTCTCCTGCCTAGAGAAGTTCCTTAGCATTTGTTGTAAAGCTGGTTTGGTGGTGCTGAATTCTCTTAGCTTTTACTTGTCTGTAAAGGTTTTAATTTCTCCATCAAATCTGAATGAGATCCTTGCTGGGTAGAATAATCTTGGTTGTAGGTTTTTCCCTTTCATCACTTTAAATATGTTCTGCCACTCCCTTCTGGCTTGCAGAGTTTCTGCTGAAAGATCAGCTGTTAACCTTATGGGGATTCCCTTGTATGTTATTTGTTGCTTTTCTCTTGATGATTTTAATATTTGTTCTTTGCATTTAATTTTTGATAGTTTGATTAATATGCATATTAATAGGCATATTTCTCCTTGGATTTATCCTGTATGGGACTCTCTGCACTTCCTGAACCTGTTTTACTATTTCCTTTCCTGTATTAGGGAAGTTTTCAACTATAATCTCTTACAATATTTTCTCAGTCCCTTTCTTTCTCCCTTCTTCTTCTGGGACTCTGTTAATTCAAATGTTCATACATTTAATGTTGTCCCAGAAGTCTCTGAATCTGTCCTCAATTCTTTTCATTCTTTATTTTGCTCTGCAGTAGTTATTTCCACTATTTATCTTCCAGGTCAGTTATTTGTTCTTCTGCCTCGTTATTTATGCTATTGATTCCTTCTATAGAATTTTTAATTTCATTTATTGTGCTGTTCATCATTGTTTGTTTGCTTTTTAGTTCTTCTAGGTCCTTGTTAAACGTTTCTTGTATTTTCTCCATTCTATTTCCAAGATTTTGGATCATCTTTACTATTACTCTGAATTCTTTTTCAGTTCAACTGCCTATTTCCTCTTCATTTGTTTGGTCTGGTCAGTTTTTACCTTGCTCCTCCATCTGCTGTGTATTTCTCTGTTTTCTCATTTTGGTTAACTTACTGTGTTTGGGGTTTCCTATTCGCACACTGTAGGTTCATAGTTCCTGTTGTTTTTGGTGTCTGCCCCCAGTGGTGAGGTTTGTTCAGTGGGTTGTGTAGGCTTCCTGGTGGAGGGGGTTGGTGCCTGTGTTCTGGTGGGTGGGGCTGGATCTTGTCCTTCTGATGGCAGGTCTGCTTCTGGTGGTGTGTTTTGGGGTGTTTGTGAACTTAGTATGATTTTAGGCAACCTCTCTGCTAATGGGTGGGGTTGTTTTCCTGTCTTGTTAGTTGTTTGGCATGGGGTGTCCAGCACTGGAGCTTGCTGGTCATTGAGTGGAGCTGGTTCTTAGAGTTGAGACTGAGATCTCTGGGAGAGCTCTCGCTGATTTATATTACATGGGGCCGGGAGGTCTCTGGTGGTCCAATGTCCTTAACTTGGTTCTTCCACCTCCAAGGCTCAGGCCTGACACCTGGCCAGAGCACCAAGACCCTGTCAGCCACACGGCTCAGAAGAAAAGGGGGAAAAAAATGAAAGAAAGAAAAAAAAATTAAATAAAATAAAGTTATTAAAATAAAAAACTTAAATATATATATATATATAATTAAAATAAAAACTAAAGTAATAAAAAAAAAAGAAGAGAGCAACCAAACCAATAAGGAAATCCACCAGTGCTAAGAAGTGTTAAAAACTAAACTAGGATAAACATATAAATCAGAAACTAGACAGTCACATATAGCAAACCCCAAGTCTACAGTTGCTTCCAAAGTCCTCCGCCTCAATTTGGGATGATCCGTTGTCTATTCAGGTATTCCGCAGATGCAGGGTACATCAAGTTGATTGTGGGGATTTAATCCAGTGCTCCTGAGACTGCACGGAAAAATTTCCCTTTCTTTTCTTTGTTTGCATAGCTCCTCAGGTTCAGCTTTGGATTTGGCACCACCTCTGTGTCTAGGTTGCCCTCTGGTGTCTGTTCTTCATTCAGACAGGAGGGGGTTAAATGAGCGGCTGATTAGGGGGCTCTGGCTCACTCAGGCTGGGGAGAGGGAGGGTTACAGAATGCGGGGCAAGCCTGCAACAGCAGAGGCCAGCTTGACGTTTCTGCAGCCAGAGGCATGCCGTGTTCTCCCAGGGAAGTTGTCCCTGGATCATGGGACCCTGGCAATGGCAGGCTGTGCAGGCTCCTGGGCGGAGAGGTGTGGATAGTGACCTGTGCTTGCACACAGGATTCTTGGTGGCTGCAACAGCAGCCTTAGCATTTTGTGTCCATCTCTGGTATCCACGCTGATAGCTGCAGCTTGCACTCATCTCTGGAGCTCGTTTAGGTGGTGCTCTGAATCTCCTCGCCTCACGCACCCAGAAACAATAGTCTCTTGCCTCTTAGGCAGGTCCATACTTTTTTCTGGACTCCCTCCTGTGTAGCTGTGGCGCACCAGTCCCCTTCAGGCTGTGTTCACGCAGCCAACCCCAGTCCTCTTCCTGGGATCTGGTCTCCGAAACCTGAGACTCAGCTCCCAGCCCCCACCCACCCCAACAGGTGATCAGACAAGCCGCTCAGGCTGGTGAGTGCTGGTCAGCACTTATCCTCTATGTGGGAATCTCTCTGCTTTGCCCTCTGCACCCCTGTCTCTCTGCTCTCCTCTGTGGCTCCAATGCTTCCCCCCCCCACCCACTCCCTGTCTCCACCAGTGAAGGGGCTTCCTAGTGTATGGAAACTCTTCCTCCTTCACACCTCCCTCCCAGAGGTGCAGGTCCCATCCCTATCTTCTCTCTGTTTTTTCTTTTTTCTTTTGTCCTACCCAGGTACGTGGGATTTTCTTGTCTTTTGGGAAGTCTGAGATCTTCTGCTAGCATTCAGTAGGTATTCTGTAGGAGTTGTTCACATGTAGATGTATTTTTGATGTATTTGTGACAAGGAGGGTGATCTCCATGTCTTACTCCTCCACCATCTTGAAGGTCCTCCTCTGTTTTACTTTTAGAATTAAAATATACAGCCTGGAACACCGAATAAAATAAAATGATTATTGCCTGCAGCTGATTTATTTTGAAATATGCCACATTCTTGGAAGATTCAATTGATAGACCACAGAAATGATCACTATCAAGTCAACTATTCCTTGATAAGTACCATACCCAATGGAGAATATGGTTGTAAAATGAAAATATTATGGGGTTTATTTTTAGTGTATGAGGATAATTTTTGCATGTGTGTGTGTGTGAAATCTATTACCCTTGTCTTTACCCAGATTTTTCTATAGGGCAACAATAGAGATGTTATTGTGTGAAACTTGCAAAGATTTAGCTGTTGTTTTATATTTTTGGCAGGACATAGTGACTAACTTGGAAATTACTCTTTAACAATATTTCTCAAGATATTGTATGCAAATGAACAAAATCACATGGAAGCACTTAAAAATTCATAATCCTGAGCCCTACTCTAAAGCATTCCACCTAGACCAGAAGCCTCATTCATTTTAGAAATTATTAGTGGGTATATTTATACATTCCAACGTTTGGTGTTGCTACTCTGTTACATAAAATACTCACCAGCTTTTGATTTTCAAATTAAACTAGTATAAGTTTTTTATTACTCTTATTATTTTGGAAGACCTAACAGAGGGAAACAGATGCTTGATAAGGAGGGACTAAAATATTAATATTTGCTATAATTTAAACATTATGCTAGACTATTTCATAAAAGCTCCTTTTATTAAAACCTAAAAAACCTATATTAATATTTTATTATCTACAGATGAGAAAACTGACACTGGAAAGTTTATTCTTTTATGCTAATACAGTCATAGGATTTCTAAATTGAAGTATAGTTGACTTATAATATTATATTAGCCTCAGGTGTACAACATGATTTGATATTTTTATACATTATGAAATGATCACCACTACAGTAAGTCTAGATACCATCTAACTCCATACAATGTTATTACATTATTATTGACTGTACTCCCTATGCTATACATTACATCCCCAGTACTTATTTATTTTATAACTGAAAGTTTGTAACTCTTAATCCCCTTCCCCTATTTCACCCATCTCTGGCAATCATCAGTTTGTTGAATCTGAGTCTCTTTCTGTTTTGTCATGTTTGTGCATTTGTTTTGTTTTGTTTTTAAATACCACACAAAAGCGTAATCATATGTTATTTGTGTTTCTCTGTCTGACTCATTTCACTTAGCCTAATACCGACCCTCTGGGTCCATCATGTTGTCACAAATGGCAAGATTTCATTCTTCTCCATGGCTGAGTATAATTCCATTATATATATACCACATCTTTATTCATCTATCAATGGACACTTAGGTTGCTTCCATATCTTGGGCTATTGTAAATAATACTTCAATGAACATTATGGTACATATATCTTTTTGAATTGGTGCTTTTGTTTTCTTCAGAGAAATACCTAGAAGTGGAATTGCTGGATTGTATGGTAGTTCTATTGATATTTTTAATTTAATCCACCAACAGTGCACAAGGGCTCCCTTTCCTCGACATCCTTGTCAACACTTGTTATTTCTTATATTTTTGATAATAACCATTCTGGCAGCCATTGTGGTTTTGATCTGCATTTCTCTGATCATTAGTGACTTTGAACATCTTTTGGTGTGCCTGTTGGCCATCTGCATGTCTTCTTTGGAAAAGTGTCTATTCAGGTCTCCTGCCCATGTTTTTTTAATTGGATTTTTTTTTTTATATTGAGTTGTATGAGTTCTTTATATATATTGGATATTAACTCCATATCATTTGAAATATCTTCTCCCATTCAGTAGGTTCTATATTTTTTCCTCCTTTGTCATAAATTAATTGACCATAAATGTATGGGTTTATTTCTGGGCCTCTATCCTGTTCCAATGATCTATGTGTCTGTTTTCATGCCAGTGCCATACTGTTTTGATTACTGGGCCACTCTTTATCTCTCCTTCAATTCTGAATGATAATTTTGCCAGGTAGAGTATTCTGGGTTGTATTTTTTTTTTCCTTTAAGTGCTTTAAATATATCATGCCACTCCCTCATGGCCTGCAAAGTGTCTGCTGAAAAAAATCATCTGATAGCCTTGAAGGGATTCCCTTGTATGTGACTAGCTGTTTTGCTCTTACTGCCTTTAAAATTCTATCTTTAAAAAAAAAAAAAAAAAAAAAAAAAAAAAAAAAAAAAAAATTCTATCTTTATCTTTAACTTTTGCCATTTTATTATTATATATCTTAGTGTAGATATCTTTGTGTTCATCTTTTTTGGGACTCTCTGTGCTTCCTGGACCTGGATATCTGTGTCCTCCTCTAAGTTAGGGGCATTTTCAGCCATTATTTCTTCAAATAATTTTTTTGCACCTTTATCTCTTCTCTCTCCAGGACCCCTTAATGTGAATATTAGTATGCTTGACATTGTCCCAGAAGTCCCTTAAACTCTTCTCATTTTTAATTTTTTTGTATGTTCTGATTGGTTGATTTCTGCTATTTTGGCTTCCAGATTGCTCATACGTTCATCTGTATCATCTAATTTGCTGTCATTTCCCTCTAGTGTATTTTTCATTTCAGTTATTGTATTCTTCAGCTTTGGTAGGTTATTTCTCATATATTCTAACTCTGTTGAATTTTCCACTGTGTTCCTCTATTCTTGTCCCAAGTTCAGTTAGCATATTTATGACCATTACTTTGAACTTTTTATCAGGTAAATTACTTATCTCTGTTTCACTAGAGTTTACTTCTGGGTTTTTATCTTGTTCTTTCATTTGGAACATATTCTTCTTTCTCTTCATTTTCTTTGACATTTTGTGGGTTTTTTCCCTATGAATTAAGCAAAACAGTTACCTCTCTTGCTCTTGAAGGCCAAGATGCTGTTGTGTGGGAGCATTCCCTGTGTAGACTGCCATGTGCTGAGTGGCTTTGGCAGGCCAACTGGGGCTGGATAAGACATCAGCCAAGGGGGAGAGGGGTCCTGGAGTGCACTGGTCTGGAGCCACTCTGTCAGGATGACTGGAACTGGAGTGGGCAGTTTTTCCAGGGTGCACCAGGCCAGGCTGAGGTTACCTTAATGAGATGGTTGGAGCTGTAGCAGGTGCGATCCTGGGCCATGCTGGCTTGGCCTTGGCAGGCTGCCTAGAGCCCCAGGCCCTTGTCAAACTGCTGCCTCTCTTCCGGGACATGGAGTGAGTTTGTGCACGAATCCTTTAATAGCAGGGTCTTGATTTCCTATAGCCCTCCAGCTCTTCTGGATGTATACCTCATTGGTTGTCAAAGCCAGACAAGAGGGGGGCTTATCTTCCCTGTGCTGGCCCCCACGGTGGGGTATCTGATGTGGGGCTCAAACTCATCACTCCTTAGAGAAGACCTCCACATTTGTGATATTCCCTCTAACTTGTGGGTCACTGTGCTGGGGGTGTGTGTCCTGACTTGATAGCATCTCTGCCCCTTATATCCAACTCAATGTGGCTTTATATTTATATATTAGTTGAAGAGCTATTCTGCTAGTCTTCATGTCATTCTCAGAGAGAGCTGTTCTATATGTAGTTGTAGTTTTGGTGTGTCCATTGGAGGTGACCTCTGGTGGCATCTTGATCCCACCCCCAGCTCATAGGATTTCAACTCAGATTCTCTATTTCACCTAAGCCTATATCCTTTTATTTCATCTTTCTGAGCACAAAACAAAAGTCAAGATGTATGCATGAGAAATAATAGCACATTTCATGGGAATTCTAAAGAAGCAAAGATCAATGAGGCCTGTAGAGATGAGACCTGAAGTAGGCCTTGAAAATGGGTAGGGATTTCAAATAGGTGTTAATAGCAAAACATGTTAATAGTAAAAGAAGTGATTGATGAGGTGAATGTATGCATGCATGGATAAATAAATAAATATAATCTGGGGCATACTAAGTTCTCCTTCATACTAATTACATAAATGTAAATATGGGCTCAGTAGCAGACTAAAATACCTACCCAGTATTTCCTTGCAAATTTGAAAATAGTTCTTTATATGACAAAGTCTATAAGAGATCTATAATATGAATCCATGAAAACTGAAACCCTTTCTTACATAACAGCATATCAGTTTGGATTATGCAATGGAACACATTCTAAGTAAGAGAAATGGCATGAGTGATTACAGAGCAATAGGAATGAGAACAACCTACTTAAATAGAACCTGAAAAGTAGCTTGTTTAAACCAAGGTGTTTGGGGAGTAGTAGTAACATATATTTATAACATATCTTATGATTATAAAGCATTTTCATTTCCTTAATCATTTGATTCTCACAAAAGTATTATGAGTTATGAATTATTATTCCAATTTTTTTTAAGTTGAGAAATCTTTTTACTTAAATTCATATGTCCTGGAAAAATTAGAGCTTGGACTCCATCACATCTTTTTATTTCTGATTAGTCATGTTTTTTCGCTTATATTATGGATACCCCATATTTGAATAGAGAATGGACTCAAGTTATGGAACAAATTAAGTCAATTTATAAATCAGATACTTATTGATTTGCTAAGTAACCAGTCTCTATAAATATACTTGACTGGCTTCCCTGATGTCAGCCAAGATTTGATGTCCAATTACAAACTATTATCAAATTTTTTACCCTAAATGTAGTTTCTACTATATTTTGTCTTTGGGATAGTAACACTAAGGACTCTTAGAATGAGCTTTATGAAAAACAGTAGGCTTGTGCAGAAGTAGTGGAAAATAGCCAGCTTCCTTTCCTTTTCTTCACAATTTAAAACTAACCCCATAGCTTCTTACTTCCCAAAGCCTCCTCCTTTCCCTATGCTCCAGTTAAGTGCTCAAAACTCAAAGAATTTTAACTGAGAATCTTGATTCTGACCCTTCATCAGCCTTATTCATACTGGCTGTATATGCTCTTGTTGGGGGTTGTGTGGGTGGTACAGCTGCTTAAGACAAATTGCTACTGAGATTTTCCTTACTGGACATTTCAGAAAATGTAATAAAGTTCTTACTACCACAGCAGTTTTGTTTCTAATTCAATCAGCTCTTCAGTCATTCCAGAGTGAGCAATGAGTAGTGACTGTGTACTGAAGTGATCTGCTGGGGTCTGACCAGATGTACTGTCAAAAATAGATGGTGACTGTTTTAGAAATGCTCTGATAAAAAAGGATAGATCTTCTTTTTTTTAAATGGGTAACAAAGAGGAAAACTAAAGATACACCAAGTGGGAGGAAGTTCTATGAATAAAGATATGAAACTCACAAAGGTGGTGTATTTGGAGGGAAAGAAGCATTTAAAAGGAATACCCAATTGCAAGCAAGCCTAATGTGTGGCCATATTGAAAACACAAGACTATGCATTTGATATCTTGTATTAGACTGTGAGAGTGAGACAGTTACTGATATGAGTCCCCATATCCATAACTCACAGTACTATGATCACCATTTATAATGTTTAAGAAAGGGAAACACTATAAACGAATCACTGAAGACATAATTCTTTAGAGAGGAAATCATTTTTGTAATATCTGATGTTTAAATAACAAATAAGAAAAAAACAATTTCTCAAATTGGGGATTTTAGAACAATGTTTTGCCTTAAAAAACTCTTGTTTGACTGAATTAATAATTTCTCTGTATTACACACAGTTCCCAGACTGGGAGAGAGTTTAGAGCAGTTTTATATTTACAGAAAACTTTCATTGCACAGTGTTTCACAGATGGGTGTATGCTTTATGTAGAGGCCATATTAGATCCACTTCTGAAACCCAGTAGACTCCCAATAACACAGAACTGTTCTACCCACAAATTAGGAAACTGTGCTCTCAGAACAAAGTAGCACAGAATGCACCTCAAGAAGAAAAAGATGAAGAAATAAGACTTTCCTACCATATCAGATTTTCTAATATTAACTTAGAAGATTAAATGTTTTTATTCAGATAAATGAAGATGGCTACCATGGTGAGCTGCATGGGGCTCTATTAAAAAGAAGGAATAATCAATCAATTAATCAGATCTCCTTGGGACAGGAATCAGTTTATCCAGCCCTCTTCCACTACACCTAAATAAGAAAAAGTCAATCAAATGGCTGAGAATGGAGTGATGCAGAACCAGGGTGGGCACTAAGAATGAGGACATATAGGGAGTAGATGGAGACCAAGGCTTTAGGAAGTACACAGGACTACCACAAAAGATCTGCAAGAAGATCAAAAGGATAAAGTAAACCTTAGGTGAAATAACAATGTTTAACTCAATGATCCTAATCTTTTATGAGGGCAAATTCCATTATACCCATAAAGAGTCAAACACATTTTGACTTCTATAACCCAAGATTCTATACACAGGTTGTACATTACAGTGGGTTGAATGATTGGAGAAGAGAAATTTCAATTATGTATTATGAAGGGAAATTGTACCTAGAAGAGAGAATTATGAAATAAATAATCTGGAGGGAAATAGTGTTTCTTGAGTCCTACTGTGATCTGATGAGAATTGGCTAATGTGTAATAAACACAGAAGTGCCCGCAATGCAAATAAAGTTGAGAAACCATGAGACAATTTTCATTCCATTAATGCCATTAAAGCTAGTGAGGTTTAAGTTTTGGAAGTTAGAAAATAAAACCTTAAGGATCTTTGGCAGAAGTAAAGAGTAGACAGGTTTGGAATAATATAAAGAATTTGAAAAGTATGATGTAAACAGAGAATTTCAACAATAAAAGCTATAACTATCAAATTGTTTTATTAGATAACATCTGTTAGATATCATGCTAGATTGGAAAGGAAGTTTAAAATGCACAGATGATTCTCAGAGGAGAATATTTCAAGAGGAACAAAGAATATATGAAATATTCATACAACTAATTTAAAGCACAATGCTTGAGTAGGAGATGAGGTCTGAAAAATGAATAACTAACATAAAGTTAGAGAGTAATATAGAAAGCAAAAATTTGATCTAAATGAAAGAGCATTTTAAAAGGCAGATTAAGGAAAGAAGGATGTGATGATACTGAAAAGAGTAGGAGCTGTTGCATTTTTACTTGGATCTGGAAATAGGAAGAAGATGGGAACTGTGGTCGGGCAGTTATTTACAACACAAATGAGTTTCTTACTTGCAGGCAAGTAATTGCCAAAGAGACAGATATAATTTAATTTCTTGGCAGTTTTTTCTGCCTTAATAATATAATTATATTTTATTTAAGTGAGATAATATTTGTAAAACATCTGGCCAAGTATATATGGATTCACTTTTCTTAAACCCCTACATCAAGGATCTTTGAAAACATTATCAATGTATATACGGTAGAGTTTCTAAATAGTTTTGTTTTGCCTCTCTAGACATCCTAGAAGATCACTAAAGTAAATAATCAGTTTTTAAAAAATCTAACTATTAAGTGCTCATATGATTAATATATTTTAAATATCTGGACCATTGTAAAACAATATTAACATGATTTTTCTGAATATTTCAGTAATGGAGGCTTAAGTACCTCTAGGCTGTGCTGTGCAGCTAGACATAACATGTCTCATTGTCACCACCTTGTCTCTCTAACATTAATACTCAAAATGATCAGAAGGTAAAACAATTTCAAACTCAGCTAGGAAAATGCATGCAGATATTGAGAAAATGAGCAGTGAATACAACAGAAAAAATAACACTTTTGCAAAAGTTACATTTATAAAGTGTAAAGGAAGATGTAGGGTGACGTGTTAGAGCAAAAAACAAAATGCAGTTTTCTGAAAGAAAATAGTGAAAAGAAATTAACAAATGGTATTGTTTGAAACATCAAAGAAAAAAACTCATGAAATGAAAATAATTATTTTATGTTAGTCCTTAAATGGATGTTCGTGTTGTAAATATTTATATAATGTATTTTTTATACATATATCTGTTATTTTAATTGAACTTGTTAACAAAACCTTTCCACAAAAAGGATTCCAGGTCCAAATGCTTTCACTAGTAATGTATAATGTATTTGATGTGCACCCTTGGGTATATTCTCATTTGTGAGGAATTTAATGCAACACATCAATTATTCTGGACATAAATGAATTGCCACCCCTAGGTGGTAAGTCTGGGGAAGCAAGCATTTTGTCTTATCAGATTTCATCACTACAATTAAGTTATTATGGAGCTCTACTGTAACTATTTTAATTTCACTACCCTTACCCATAAGCATCAAGATCACCTTCTCTTCCATGTGTGGAGCTATTATAAAACCAAATGAGTAGTTTTAGCTGAATTTGCCTTTTAGTGGTGTCACAAAAAAATATAGCCTGAGTTTAAATATGAGTGGTTAGATTGAAGAAACTTTTTGGTGCATGGTGGGGCCATATGAGGGAACTAAGATGGAGAAAGGAGACCTGGCCTGGGACTGAGTTCAGAAATAGGCTGTTCAGCTTTGGATAATCACTTAAGCATAATTCCCTCATCCTTAAAATAAAATGAGTGATAAATAAGCTTCTAATTTTATAAACTACTAGACTAATATTGTGTGTGTGTTTTTCTAAGGAGGTAAATACAAACTCAATATCATCTTGTATCATGTTTTGGAAATAGCTAACCTTGGTTAGAAACCTGACCTGTGAAATTTTAATCTCCAAAGTAACATGATGAATTGAAACACACACATACACAGATACAAAGGTGATATATATACACACACACAGGTACACACACAGATGTGTATGTATACTATAAATTTATATATATAATTTATGATTGTAAAATAGATGGATTTATATGTCAATATTGAAAATAAATGCAATAGGTTATTTGAAAAATAAATTTCCTATGATAAACATGAATAGAATATTTAAGATTAGGTTATGTTTCAAACTGAAAAACTATGTAAACCCTTGTTCTTCTCACTGGATTTTCATGATGATATGATGTTGTTTATATACACTAAGTTTATTCTAGGTATCTCAGCACCAGTCTTATTTCAAATGTGTTTTCCTATTGTAAAACCTTATGTCATGTAGCATTTCCATATACAGTAATTGGCTTAAGCAATCTGGTCATTATATTTCCACCACGTGTAAATCTACCTTGTATTCACTTAAGGCAGCTAACTGCTAGAAGTGAGAAGCATGCCAATTACATTCTCAATATACTCCAAGAAGGGTATGCTGGGTAAGTCACTTTCTGTGTATTTTACTCTACATTGTGATAAAAGTCAATATTTAAAATCTTTCTGAGAGTGTGTGATGTACATTTGAGACTCTTTAAGTAGAGTCCATTCCTACCAAATAAATTAGTAAAAATCTTAAAAAAATAAATAAATAAAAGTATTTCCAACAGTTTAAATGCCTTTGTTACTAAGTTCATTCACTAATAACTTCATCTAAGATATTGCTGTTTAAGCATTAAGTAAAATCTTGGATGTGAACAGAGATATCTAATAGCACTCCTTTTTTTTCTGCTTAGAGATTTGTTTTTTACAGTAAATAGCAACTTGCCATGCAACAATAAAGCAAATACAAAAGGCAAAAAGAGAGTTTCTGTACAGCACTTCAAGGCAATTTGGAAAGTCATAGGTTCATCATATAAATAATGGCTTCTGAGATTTGATCCTTAGAGTTTCATAAAAATAGTTTTTCAGTAGTTATTTTTGAAGCACTCATTAAGAGAAAGAATTCTAGACACGACTTGAGTTTAGTACTACACAAATAATATATTTTAAAGGTACATGGAATAAATAGCAAACATTTAACTACATGACTTGATTTACAATAATATTTGAAGGAATCTTGAGGAAAAGGTTACTATGCTTATGACACTTAGGTGGTGTTTTTGAAACATGTAAGTGGTCAATTCTCCGTTTTACCTTCCCTGATTGTACTGACAGTACATGTACAATTTCCAGCTACTTGATTTTAAGGAAAAATGCTCTGCAACCTCAGTATTAGATCCAAGGTGAAAGCAATATTTACAAGGACATAAATGCTAAAATGTCCTATGTCTAATATTTAATCACAAGACAAAATGTGTTGATAAAAGAGTGTTCACTATGTTCTTTACAAGATGATTTTTATTTTTAGAATAAGTAATAGCTATCATGTTACATGTAATAACTGTGTTTTAATGTGGTTGTTGAGCTCCAAAAATTTGAGATCTTTTTCCTCATTCTCATTTTCTCATTTCTCATTTCTCATTCTTTTTTTCTCATTCTCAATCCACTCACTGTGGTAGTGGTGTCGGGGGTGGGGGGAGGAGAGGAGTATGATATTGAAAATTGTCAATCAGTTACCAGCTAAACATTTAGAAAGAGACCTTCACATTTCCTAGTGACAGACTACAAAATTTGTCATTTATCTGTGCACTCTGAAATAATGTAAAATTCCCCACAATCGGCTATCAGTAACTCGACTGGCCTTGCTAGGGTATTACAAGAAATTCTTTATCACACTTTGAAGGATACCACAGTGTCATGTATTCTGAACTTGGACATTAAAAAGAGGTAAAAGCATTTACTTTCCCCCTTTGATATGTCAGTACTTTAAAAACCAGAAAATAACTTTACTACTTTTCCAGAGATCCATCCAGACACTCACAAAGCCTTGGTTTTCACCCAGTGCCACTGTCAGCCTTCAATGAATTAAATACCGAGATTGAATTCTTGGTTTTTAGTCCCCGGTTGTAACTAACAGATCTGCAATCACTCCCTGACCACACGCACCCTGATTGCCATCTTTCTCTTCTTGCATTGCCTTGCTTTTCTTGTCACAAATTCTGTGTGATTGAAAATGAAAAGAAAAAGAAGTGAAATGGAAGAAAATAGGACAGAATAAACTTTATCTACTTTGTTGGCTTTTTACAGAAATCACAGATCAATCCACTTGATACCGACCAGGGTTCTTGGCCTTCCCCAATCAATAGAAAAAATTGACTAAGGCAAGACAAGAAATTCAGGCAAGGCTTTATTGGGGCCCCTGCTGCAGCAGTGGGGAGCTAGAACAAGCAACAGGTTCCCTTGCTTTCATTCTCGCTGAAGGGAGCAAGCTTGTTCCTTATATGGGGTGAGGGTAGGGGTGTGTCCAGGGGTTGGGCCGGGGGGGTGGCTTAGGTGTTTTGCCCACTCTCTAGGTGGTGGTATGTGCAGGGGGCATATGCAGTACACTGTTTTTGCTCCAGGCTCTTCAAAATTGGCAGTTGGGTTTTTAGGTCTCTTTTTATCTTTTGTCCAGAATTTGCCCCAACTGTGCATGCATGCAGTTATTTTTTGTCCCATATAGTTTCTTTATATTTTGTTGCTCAAGGAGAGGTGTGTCCAGGTACAAGCATTGCAACACTGCAGCAAAGGGTCCCAGGTCCCAGCCTGTCTCACACTGAAACACACAAGGGTTGAAAATTTCACTTCAAATACTGAATGAATGTTATCTCATTATTTTGTCCCTCACATTTGAAGGTATTTGGCATAAAGGATGACATGTGAAAATAAATTTAATTCAATTCCTCATTCTAGCTATGTTGCTGATCGTCCTCATAAGAAAATTGGTGTTTTACCATGATTAAAGTGTTTTCCATCTTGGTCTATGATCATTTCATTTTCCCTTAGGAAGTAAAAAAGAGTCTTTGTATATATTGCCAAATCCTTTACATTCCTTAAGCTGTCCTTTGAAGCATTTTAAGTCCATTACATTAGATTAACTAGAGGACATAATATGGTAAGATCTAGCTCTATAGACTACTTTATGTGGTCCAGTTTGTTTAATTTTCATTTCAAGCTTAAAATGATGTGATTTCACTTCCTTCTCTTGATATTGCTATAAATCTCCTGGCTTTGGTTGCAAAACATGCAAAAATTTTAACCTTAGGAAAACAAGTATAAACTAAGGCCTAATGTGGGGGCTGAAAAATGGAGTGGTGCAAATGATTAAAGGTACTAATCACACTTTAGGAGTGATTACTTTTAGAAGAAGGGAAATTTCTCAACATTCTAAATGCAATCAGAATTCTCTGTATGTTAATTTCTTAGTGAGAAAACTATGGTATTATTATAAATGACAAAATAGAGGCAGAGCACTTATCAAGAAAAGTAATTTTTTAGCTGAATTCTAAAAAAATTGTTCTAAAACAAATGCTTTGTTTTGTATGACATGGTGTAACAGCCCCTATGCATAAAAAGTCTAAATTTAAGTAGATATCTCAAGACTACACATATATGACTATAAAAACAAAAATGTGTGATAGTAATAATAATGTTAGTGTTAAATATAGTCTAAGTGTGTCAGGCTGAGTCAGTATGCTACTGGCAGCATTGAGATGAACCTCAATCAGATGATTGAGGTTCAACTGTAGAAGTCTCCAGGCAGAATCAATGTCTGTGAGCTGGGGGGTAGTGTAATTTTTCCTCAGGGGTGTCTGTTGAGGATGAAGTAGGATTCTAAATAACAACTAGAGACAGTAGACAGAAGACCAGGCAAGGATTAACATTTTTCTCAGGATTTCAACTAAATAAAGATGTTCATTGCAGTATTCCAGTCCAGGTAAATCAAGAAATCAGGACAAAATAGAGTACCAAAGATTGATGGGAATGTCTTGGGGGATGAAATTGGGGAATATATAATAAGTGAATGTTGAGGACCTTACTCCAGAGTATCTTATGTGGACTTGAAAAAGCAAGACTACGTGAGCATTCACAACTGAGATCAGCTGGAATTCCTTTTCCATTTCCTAGTTTGACTGCAATGCATTCACTACCCAAGTGAGGCTGAGTCTCGAAGTGGAATTTCTTCAGTAAGTGCAACTCCTCATGTATGAGAAACTTATTTGGGCAGATGCTTTTCAAAATTATTCAGTTCTTTAGGAATACAACTGTTTATCAGAAATTCATCACTCAACAGTCTCTGTTTCACAGTTTATTTTATAGAGATTGTACACTGGTGGCCTGTTGGCCAAATTCAATCTGTGAAACTGCCTTATTTAGACTTTACAGTGATTTAAACTATTTTGAAATAATTCTCATTTAAAAAATCAGATAAATATGTGGATATCAGGCTCTTGGTGAGAAATTGGTTATGGTGTGCTCACATTTCTACATGATAAGTATCAAAGTGATTGAAGTTCATACTCTCTAGTTAACCATGAGCCTCATCATTCTTACACCTAATCTGTTTTACACATTTATGTTAATTTATCTACCAGTCACTTGGGGCTTTGGTTTTTTAACTCCAAGCTTACTAATATTTGCTTCCCACTTTTTTTTTTATATTCTCTGTCTTTATTAAACCAGAAATATCTCCTTCATTTGCTAGATTCTTCAAATTATAAGATTTGCCTGTTAGAGAAAGAATCTCCATCTGGAAAAACTCACAGTCTCTGAGTGCATGGTCAAAAGTGGTATAGCATCATGTCAGTTGCTTGGGTTTGAGTCACAGGTGCAAAATGTGCATCCCTTATGATACTAGCAATTTCCTTAACTACACTAAGCCTCAACTACTTTATCTGTGAAATGGAGAAAATTAGTATTATAGTGAAATATTATGTAATATATGTGTGTATATATGTGTGTGTGTATATATGTGTATTTAAATATACATATATTTGAATACAGCATTTTATAATATGATATAATTATGGGATAGTATAGATAATGATAATATAGTGTTACAGAGTAATAATGTTAATGATAACAATAATATCTAACATGTACTGAATGCTTTACTATATGCCCAGCACTTCTCTAAGTGCTCTGTATCTGCATCTTATCTATTCATGATAGCACCTTGTGAGCTTGGTATTATTATTGTCATCTACATTTATAGATGAGGATTTAAAGCCAGTACTCTGACTCCAGTGGCTCTATTAATGCTTGCAAAGATTTTAACAAGGTACATGAGCCATGATTTTCTAAGGGATACAGTGTTTTTGATTTTTTTTTTTTACAGTCAGTTAATTACACTATCTGTATAATGCTAAAATATCTGGACAAGACAATAAGAGAAGAAATTCTTTTATAACAATTGCCTACTTTCACATACTAGAAGAAGTAAAGCACATCATGTTAGACCTACATCAGCATCAAGATTAAGAAACCCAGTTAATAGGAGAGTTATTAAATTGCTTAGTCAACTAAATGTTTTTGAGTGTTAACCGCTGTGATATTCATTTCCAAAGTAATCTAACATTGAAGCTGTGTCTACGGTGGGAAATCTAAAGCCAATTAAAATTTTTTTGAAAGAAAAACAATAGGGATGGGCTTGAGGTCAGTAAAGCAGTGATCTGCAAAATATTCACTTTTAGAACTGACAAAATCCAGGGACTTCATCCTTTATCACTCAAAAGGGTGGGCAATCAGCTCACCTTGACCCTTTGTTGGACTTCCTTTGATAGATACAATTGGCATGTCTCAAGAAGGATGGTAGTTATGGTGGAAGTGCTCTGAAAACTCAACAGAGATGATTTCTTGGAAATAAAATCACACAAATTCTTGTTTACTCAAATGAGAGCCAGACTGCCACTAATTAAATGATTTTCTATATGAAAAGGTCTACTCCAAGAGCTCTTCATCTCCTAAAAATTCTGGTTTGAAGCTGTTTAAATGAAGGTCTTAGAAAACCTTTGACAAAACCGTTTGGTTGAGTATCTCCCTATGAATGCAATGTGAAAAACCCAAATTTGTGACTTCTTATTAAGTTAACTACAGTAATGATAATGCTAGAGGCAGAGCACTTATCTAGGAAAAGAGAATCAGAGAACATTCTCCCCCCACCCAGCTAAATCCTGTGTTCTTGCCATTTCTTTACACTATTTGACATTATTTTATGGCTGCTACCCATAACAAGTAGACAAGCAAGTGGACTAGGCAAGATCATACACACACACACACACACACACACACACACACACAAAGTCATAAAAATAATTATGAAATTTTGAGCACATATTAAGTGCTAGGTATGATGATTATATATGCTTTACACATTTAAATGTGATATTTGTTTAAACCATCCAATGGTCTACATATTATGATCACCTCCATATTATAGATGCAGAAACTGAGCCCTACAAAGGTTACATAACCTCCATTACACTGTGCAGCTGTTATATGGCACAACCAAGATCTAAATGTTTGCAGTCTGACTCTAGACCAGGACCTCTCAACCACTACCCACACTGCTTTAAATGTTTTCATTATATTATTCATTTAAGTATCACAATAGTCATATTTAGAAGGGTGTTGAAAAGTCCAGAGTAGTTAAGTAAATTGCCTACTAGAAGCAGAGATCCAAAGCCATGACTGCCTATATAAATACCATTATCTTTTCTCAATACCGCATTTCACAGTAACTATAGAAAACTTCAAAACTTCAAAATCCATGACACTATTCAACATATACCACAGGCAATATGTTCATTAAGTCTCAAGTGAATGAACTATTGAGAGCAGGAAGCCTGAATTCTGCGTGAGAAATTTCAAGGCAAAGGCTGACCTAAAAGTGGACCTTCAGGATATTGGCCTGGCTTACATATTCTGAAAGGAGGATGTTTGGTATCCCCTGTAGTAAATCTCTTGTAGTAAACCCAGAATGCATAAAATATGTGCCTTGGAATAGAACATGGCATGTTCCAGAACCAATGATAATTGAAGGCTGAATCTTTATACTTTGAATCTTTATACTTTTCCTTGAGAAGTGATTTGCACAATTTGGCAAGGTGTTGGGCATTTTAAAAGGCCCTTAGCAGTTTGACATCTAAGTGTGCTAGCTTTAAGGCAAAGTTCTGGAATCAAGCCCAAGTAGAGCTGAATTCCAGGTTAGAACTGCCACTAAATATGGTGCTCTTAGCCCAAGAATCTGAGAATTTTTAAGCAAGGTGGTTGTTTTTTGAGCACCCTACATTTTTTATGTGCTCAACTTGTGAAGTGCCACATGCCTCAGAATACTTTTATTCAAAAGAGATACTTAGGCAGTTCTCTCCCATGATGTAGTCATAGACTGTATTAGTTCTTCTAAAACACAGTTGTTTATATTTGTTCTGATTGAATTCCATAACCATTAAATAAGACCATTTCTTTAAATTGCCAGGAGCCATTATAAAATGCAATTTACCTTTCTATAGCCTTTCTATTAA
This sequence comes from Eubalaena glacialis, assembly GCF_028564815.1. Taxonomy (NCBI): domain Eukaryota; kingdom Metazoa; phylum Chordata; class Mammalia; order Artiodactyla; family Balaenidae; genus Eubalaena; species Eubalaena glacialis. The sequence goes on from NC_083734.1 coordinate 31,904,964, forward strand.
AATCCAAACAACATTGCTGTGGCTGCAAAATCATAGATGATATAATGGATTGAATCACACTGCAGTTTTTTGTTTAGTTTGTTGTCAAAATTTAAATCATGGTTTGTAATTTAATTTTGTGATTCTAGAAAGCATGATGATTTGACGCTATTCATTTGCCTTTAAATAAAATCACACTGATGAATATGTATTGGGAATTAGCTACTTTCCAAATTTATGTGGCTCTTGTAGAATACAATTGTTGACAATTAAGCCAGAAATACTTACTGACAAGAAGAGCTTAAAGAGATACAGCAAATTGTGGAGAAAATGACAGGGAGAGACATAGAGCTCAGTTGAGAAGTAGCTTAACTAAGGTGATTAATGTGTGGAGGCAAAAGAAATAAAATATCCTACTGAGGCACATATCATCTGAGTGGAACAACACACCTTAACTAGATGCCTCCTCTAAGCCACGAACCAGGTTAGGGACAAGAATTATGAAAATGCTATGCCCGATGCCTGGGAGAAGCTTTTGGTTTGGGGCCTTTGAATTACATTTGTTCCTACTGGAAAAGATCTGCAAAATTATTTTCATTTACCAGCTTTATCATTTGATGGCAAAGGAAAACTTGTCAACTTATTCTGCCCTGCCTGACTTCCCACTGGAGTCCCTTCTAGCTTTCTAAATTACTTGGCACTAAGCGAGGCTCCTTTGCCAAAAAGTGAATGACTCAGTGTTTGAAGCCAGGCTCATCAGCAAAATCCAGATTGAACCTTGAAATCACTTGGATTCAGATAAGTGAGTAACCTGTACCTGGGAAGAAATTGCTTATTACAAAAAATACTCTAAAAAATAAAGAAAAATATAGAAGGGGCTCTAAAGTAGCTTTGGAAAGAGAACTTTCATTGTAGACATTGTTGATATGTTCCAGAAGATGACCTATATAGACTTAATCAATATATTTAAAAATAAATATTAGTAGGAGTCTTGGAAAAATACAAATTCCATTTCCAAGGCTCCTACTAATATTATTTATTCTTAAATTGAGACTTAAATTATTAAATTCTTACAGGTCATACACACTGGGATATATCTGTCTATCTAGATAAATAGGTAGATATATAGATAGACAGAAACAGATCTCAATGTTTATGTCCTTTAATATAGCTAAATTAATTTTGGCTTGCTGATATTTTAAACAGAAGGTGAGAAATGGGGAAAACCACTACTCTTTTAACCGATTAATTATTTAGTCAATCCATCTATCTCCCCTCCACTCATTATTTCAGTTAAATATACTTTTATTGAAAACATAAAATACCTGGAAGTGTTGAGGATAATGAAACAAATAAAATCAATACTCTTTCATGGAACACACAACCTAGTAGCAGAGAATAATATGTAAATAATAATTTGCAATATAGATGTGTCTGTAGATCTGCAATCTTTACGTTGTATGCTATGTCAAGCAGGAAAATGAAATCGTCTTGTTGCATGAGAGCCTATCTAAGGCCACTCCTACATCAGCATTCAACTTCTGCATATAAACCTTCACACATATGCCCTCTCAGATATACTAGCTTTAGCACCATCTTTAAATTCCTAACCAGTATGGCAAGATAGTAAATAATTGTTACTTCTTAATCTCATGGATTGTACTATGACATATAATAAAAATTTCAATCAAATTTAATATATATTTGAGCAATAGAGAGTCTTGGTTGAGACTGAAAATTGTTTTGCATGAAGCTACAAGAAGAATTTTATTATAGTTACTATATATTATTATGAGTTTGTTTATATACTGTTAAATTTTCTCTTGACTCTAATTTCTTGTTACTTCTCATATCCCCTTTTAAAAATTGTGTATAAACAATTAATAAATACAACTTGCAAAGTGTTTTGTTCAATATTCTGTAGAATTATATTTTTAAAAACCAAGAACATAGAGGGCAGTCTATGACTCCTGAGTGATTTATGAACTAGGGTCTGTACAAACAAATTGAATTGCATCTTATGGACCATTTTTTTTTATTCCTTAAAGACAATGATTTTGAGGTTTCTTTTTTTTTTTTTGGAAAGCACATTTTTCACCGTTATTTTTACATTTACATACATAAAATTGATTTTTTAATGTAAAGTTGCAATTACTTTACATAGAATTTTATCACTTGTATAGATTCATGTAGTCACTATCACAATCAGGATACAGTTTGTTCAACTCCTAAAAACACCACCATGCTCTCTTTTGTAGTCAAACCTTCCTCCACTCAAAACTCTTGCCTACCATTAATCTGTCTCAGTCATTAGTTCTGTCTTTTCTAGAATGTCATAAAATAGAACCATATAGTTCGTTATCTTTTGAGACTGAGTTCTTTTATCATCATAATGCCTTTGAGATCAGTGTTATTGTGTGTATTAATAGTTTGTCCCTTTTTACTGCTGTTATTAGAGTTTGTTTATCTATTTTCACATAGAGACATTTGGATAGGTGTTTGTATGGGTCAATTATGAATAAATATGTTATAACTATTCATGCCCAGGTTTTTATTTTTGGACAGAAGTTTCTATTTCTCTAGGATAAATACCTAGGTGTAGTATTGTTGCCCTATATGGTAAGTGTAAGCTTAACTTCAAGAAAGACTGCTGAACTACTTTCCAGAGTGATTGTACCATTTTGCATTTTCACAAGAAATGTATGAAGATTCTTGTTGGTCCACACCACTGCAAACATTTAGTATGTTACTTTTGTTTTGTTTTACTTTGTTTTCCATTCTAGTAAGTGTGTACTGTGTACTGGCATCTCATTTTGTTTTAATTTACATTGATAAGTTTAATATTCATCAATATTAAAAACATTTTCTCTGTGAAATACAGTGTTAAAAGAATGAAGAGACATGCTACAAACTGGGAGAAAATATTTGCATAGTATATATCCAACAAAAGACTTGTAACCAGAATATTTAAATAATATTCAGAATTAAATAATAAGAAAATAAACAACTCAATTAAAATGTGTAAATGGTTTGAACAGACAATTCACCAATACTGATGGCAAATAAGTTCATGAAAGCTGTTCAACCTCATTAGCCATTAGAGAAATGCAACTTAAAACCACAATGTGATGCTACAATACACCCATTAGAATGGCTAAAATGAAAATTAAAAAAACCTGACAATACAAAGTTCTGGTGAAGACGCTGAGGCTTTTTGTTTTGCGCATCTTAAATCTTACGTGTGTGTGAAACTGTCATCTTTCCATTAATAGTATGAAATATCCATATTAACAGTTCACTAATATAGTTCTTTTTCTAGTATGTGTTAAGAAGGGAAATACCTTTTACACACTTAATCTACATACTTATACAAACCTTAGAAACAAAGCTATTAAATTTTAGCAAAAAATTACTATTGATAATAACATAAAATATGTTCATTCTTCCCTATATACTGCCTCATATTTAGTCTGGGACATCATCATTCCTTGCCAGGAACATTCTTCTACATTTTAAGTGTTCTTTTGCTTCCATCCCAGCCCTCCTTCTATCCATTTTCCATGTTTCAATCAGAGTAATGTTAAATCAAAAGTCTGATCATATCATGTAATTACTCAAAGTCTTCAATAGTTTTGCTTTGTACTTAGAATAAAATCAAGATTCTTCACCATGAGTATTAGCTACAGTCCTGCAAATAGCTTTAACAAACTTTACAATATATAATAGCCCAAATATAAGAGCATTTTATTTCTTGCTCAGTTAATATCTAAAACATTTGTTTTCAAATGGAAAGAAGACTCTCTTCCAAGTGTTTATTCAGTAGCCCAAGCTCTCAATGTTGAATTCTGTCATCTTCTAACATGCAATATCCAAATTTGACATGATTATCATCAAGCAAATGGGTTGAAATACAAGCAATAGCTCCTCTCTTCCCTCAAATGGACCATACTTTGCCTGACTTTTTGCATGGTTAGCTTTGGTTCATCCTTAAGAAAAGGACATAAGTGTTCTATAGTCAGGGACACTTTCTGTGGTAACCCTTAGTCCCATCCACATTGCCCATACTTCTGCTGTTCACTGTATCCCTTGTTTCCTTAAACAAGCAAATGAAACTCATAATAATTGGAATCAGGTTGCATATGCATCTCCTTGATTTGTATCTTTATCCTGGTTAGAATGTAGTATTATAGAAGGCAGTGAACATGTTTCTCTTGCTTACTATTGAAACTTCAAAGTCCAGTATAGTATCTAGCACAAAGTAGGCTCCAAATAAATACACTTTAACACTCTGACTGTTAAAGAAAACCAACAAAGTTCCTCTTCTTACTATCAGGCACTTTGCCCTGTGTATGCCAATGCTATGTTTTAGGGGAATAATCCTTCACTGTACTGTATTATATGTAGAGCAAAACAGAATCAGTGAGTATAAATTGAAAAAAAAATCAACACATAACCATTATTTTGAATACAAAATTGTTTTGAATTGAATCTTGCTTTCAAGCTCATACTGACTTAATAAACAGTAATCACATCAAAGGTGGAGAGAAAAAAGGTGTAGTGAAAGTATTCTAAAGCCCTAAATGTGTTTTGTAATCTTTAGTGTCTGGAGTAAAATTATGTAGAACTAATAAGCCAGTACTGGAGAGGGATGTTTTAAAATACTAAGCCATAACAGAAGAAGGAGAGAAATAGAAATAAAGAACACAGATTGAAGGCTAATGATAAAATGGTAAATTTAATGACAAAATAAATTGTAACTGTATGACAGATAATCTGACTAAATAATCCAGTTAAAAGACAAAAGCAACAACTAGCTAAAACAACAATATGCAGTTTACATGAGGAATATCTTAAATAAATAGATACAAAAAAAGAATGGAGAAAAGTTATATCACATAAACAACAGCGAAAAGGAAGCCTACACAGCCAAAAAATAAGTAGACTTTAAGCCAAAAAAATTACAGTAAGAAAAAAAAAGCAGTTCATAATGTTAGATGTTGAACTCATCAAGAATATCTAACAATTATTAATTTCAAATGATAGCAGAACCTCACTATATGTGTGTGCATGTGTATTTACAGATATATTATACATATATACTTGCAGAACTGAAAAAATATACAAATACAAGATAACAAGATACTCTGGGTTGTTGTTCATGTACTCATCACTTGATAAAACAAGCAGACAAAAATGTTATAGTTGACTTGATGAAAACGAAGTTGATCTAATTAGTATATACATACAACAATTGGAAACAGCAATTTAAACGGTCTTTTCAAGCACACAAACAACATTTCTAAAAATTGTCCATATGTTGGGTCATAAACCAAGGTTCAACAAATTCCAAAGGCCTGACACCATATAATGTAGTTCTCTGGTCATAGTGGACTTAAGCTATAAACAGAGCTAGTAAAGCCCTATATGTTTGATAATTAAATACACATTTAAGGATTGCTTTGATTTTCCCTGGAGAGCTCATGATCTCAGCTGGCCTAATCATTACTTTACCATACTTGACTAGGTTTAAAGATAAAACCACATCATCAGCATATAGCATAATAGCATCAATTAGATTTATTTAATTAAAAAATAAATCTAACTGCTTAACCAAAAACTTGTTTAATGTAGGTAACCTGTTTTCGCATCAATATATTTCACAATAAAATGAAGATAATGAGTGTTTATTCACAAAGTGATGACAAAAATTGAATTGGATAATGCTTATTAAACACTTAGAAGAGTTTCTGGTACACATTAACCATGTTATGTTCCTAAGCTCTTGTTATCATTATTTTATCATCATCATTATAATCAATTTGTCTTCTGTGGGAAAATTAAGGTCATATTTATCTTAAAAATTGCAAGCCTGTGGTTCAAGTCCCTGTTTTACCTGTTACCAGGAGAATCTCTTCTCCATGGATGCCACCTTAACCTTTCTTATAATAAATAATCCAAGAATTTTTAGGGTGCTTTCTTTTCCCCCAAAGGTCAGTATGTTTGCTACTGTCTTGTCCTTAGACTCTTTATCATCGATTTGTTTGTTTTATGTTGAAGGGAGGATAAATCCTCTGTATTCCTTTGATATTATGTTGAGGGTATCCAGGATAAAAATTTTACATCTATTTGTTTACTTACCTATGGCTTTCACAAGAGGGCTGTCAGTGCAAATTCTATTATTTGTTGACTCAGAACTAGGACCACTGGATTACCTGATTTGTTGTAGGAGTTGAACTAGTAGTCTCATTTCTTTCTACCCAAAAGTTATCTTGCTACCCTTTCCTGACATTAGATCTTGACTCATTTTACTCTCTTTCAAACCAATGAAGAAGTAATAGATATCTTGGTTTTCTCACCCAGAATACTGTAAGTATGTAGTTTTCTGACCTTCTGACTAGTTACATAATTGATCAATATTCTTGTTTAAAACACATGTGGAGCTTCCCTGGTGGCGCAGTGGTTGAGGATCTGCCTGCTAATGCAGGGGACATGGGTTCGAGCCCTGGTCTGGGAGGATTCCACATGCCGCGGAGCAACTGGGCCCGTGAGCCACAACTACTGAGCCTGTGCGTCTGGAGCCTGTGCTCTGCAACAAGAGAGGCCACAATAGTGAGAGGCCCGTGCACCACGATGAAGAGTGGCCCCCGTTTGCCACAACTAGAGAAAGCCCTAGAACAGAAACGAAGACCCAACATAGCAATCAATCAATCAATCAATAAATCTTTAAAAAAAAAAAACACATGTGGTCAGTCCCCTGAATAGAATCTTCAGGCACATGGAGATATATAATTATAATATAAGCCTGTTTCTTAGAATACTTTAATTTCTTCCTAGTAAGATTACCTGTTTCTGACTCATTCCCTTTTCTACCCATTAACTAAACTGCAATAAGAGTTATTACTTTATATATCAAAGTATATATTCCACTCACCTATTTAACAAATCTGTGTTTGTCTGCTACTTCAATCAAATAAACTCCAGATTTCTTAGTTTGGTAAATCTTTGACTATATCTTAACTCCTATTATCTCCTGCCAAAAAATCTCCAATTTATTTGTCAGAAACATCCATTAATATTCAAATAAGTCACAAATTTTAACATTTACTGAAAAGTGGCTTCTCTCTACTTAAAATATGCTTCCTTCCTCTATTTACTTAAGTAATTCTTATTCATTTATCATGATCTACTTCAAATGTCATCTTTTCTGTATAATTTTCTTTGACTCACTTTTTATGTTCTCATTGAAACAGAAACAGGAATTGCAACATTTTTATATTGAACTGCCATTATTTATGGTAGATTATTCCAGGTCAACAATTCGAGCCATGTAATCCCTGTAAATTCAATCTTGCTTAGGTATGTCTGTCTCCCTCCCCTGAAATTTGATTCATATAATTCATCAATTGCTCTTATTGGAGAGTCCAGGATGAGATGTTTTGGTTGATGGCTGATCCCCAGGATTAAGAATTGAGAAGTGTCAACAACAAATTGGCACTTGCCATTGGCACTTGCCAACTACCTCTACAAGGTAGTTAAATCATGTGCTGCTGCAGCTGCTGATTTTCAACACCCCCTGAAAGGAGTTCAAGGTGGAGAGCAGAAATGAGGCACCCTGCTCTGGGAAAAACTGGCCGAACAGGTCTTCAGATAGTTAGATATTTTCAGGAGCCAATTTTATGAGCCCAATTCTTTTTGTTTTTTTTCCTAGATTTTTAACAATGTAATATTAATTTTAAAAAAATAACTGTAACCTTTGGGAAGTATTTTACATATACAAAACCTTCCCCTGAGAACATTAAAAGCTCTGACATAATAAAAATCGGCAGCCCGTGCAGCCTCCCAAAACTGGGGAGTGGAGGATCTCATCACAGCTGAGGCAGACGTGCTGACTTGGGGGACAGGATGTGGGACCCTCTGGGGTCCATGGGGGTGAGAGTGGACTCAGGAGAAATGAACCCACATACGCACGCAACTGTCCGTGGAAGAAGCTGCAGAGCCTCAGACAGGTGAGAGTGGGGTTATGAGCTCCTGGGATTAGGTTCCAGGCACCACCATCAGCCTTACAGGTCCAGGAGAACAGCTCCTCTGAGCCCCTGAAGTGGGCCGAGAGGGCCAGAGATAGTGGCTGCGATGTCCTGTGTACACAGAGTACAGAACTTCAGGGCAGAGCAGTGCCTGGAGGCCCTCGAATTCCTACCCACCTTCCTTCCCTCAGCCCCACCTTTAATGAAATCACACAAGGGACCCCAGGGAGAGGACCCAGTTGTCCCTGTTGGTGGCACCTTCTGTGCTCACTGTACCAGCCTCTCTTGGGCAAGGACAGCTCAGGAGAAAGACTAGTGCAGGAAGAAGAGGTGGGGAAGCATCCACCTGGGTCCACAGCTGCTGCCCTGGATGCGGCCAACAAGCCCCCTTGACATTGGGGGTCTGAGCCCCAGGGCACCTGTGAGCCCAATTCTTGTATCTCCTCATGTCTAGTAAAAGCACTAAAATCCTTCATGGTGATGTCTGCTCCTTGTGACTAGCAGTACCTTCACGAGACTAGCAGAAACATTCTGCAAAAAAATATATGCTTGATTGCAGGTACTCCCCCTTCACCAAAATCACATATATACTGACCTCTCCCTGCTACCTCTTTGGAGTAGTTTCTCAGAGCTATCTGAAATGCTGTCCCCTGGGCTATTGTCCTCATTTTGCCCCAAATAAAACTTAACTCACGACTCTCATGTTGTGCATTTTTTTAAGTCAACAGAAGTCAGGAAATATTAACTAACTCTTAATCTCCAGGAAATGTTCATGTAAAAGAAAATATCCATCCCAAAGCAAGTACATGGAAATTAGGTTAAAAATAGGAATGTGGAATCATTCCAATAATCTCTTGCTTTATGTCTCCAGGGATTTGTGTCAGATTACTAAAGAGAGGAGAAATATAATGAAATGAATGGCATTACAAAAATAAAGCACTGTAAGAAACTGAGAGTGTGAGTCTGCCCTGCTTACCAGTCTAATAATAAATTTTAACATAATTTGGAGGAAGATATATGTTCCTCACTTCAACTTGGCAACTAGAGAAGATTGCTTACAACAATGTCAACATGGGTACATTGAGAGGGAATGACAGCAGCAGAAATTGCTGTAAGAGAACTGACACCAATACAAGAAGCAGAGGTCACATGGCCAGGAAGCCTTAACACTTAAACTGGAGAATCATCACATAAAGTAGAAGGAAATGTCATTTATGATTCACAGGAACTTATGTGAGCTACTGCTTAAATGAGAATAAGTGATCTTAGAGAGCCTCATCCACCAGAGGGCAGACAGCAGAAGCAACAAGAACTACAATCCTTCACCCTGTGGAACAAAAACCACATTCACAGCAAGATAGACAAGATGAAAAGGCAAAGGGCTATGTACCAGATGAAGGAACAAGATAAACCCACAGAAAAACAACTAAATGAAGTGGAGATAGGCAACCTTCCAGAAAAAGAATTCAGAATAATGATAGTGAAGATGATCCACGACCTCAGAAAAAGAATGGAGGCAAAGATCAAGAAGATGCAAGAAATGTTTAACAAAGACCTAGAAGAATTAAAGAACAAACAAACAGAGATGAACAATACAATAACTGAAATGAAAACTACACTAGAAGGAATCAATAGCAGAATAACAGAGACAGAAGAACAGATAAGTGACCTGGAAGACAGAATGGTGGAATTAACTGCTGCAGAACAGAATAAAGAAAAAAGAATGAAAAGAAATGAAGACAGCCTAAGAGACCTCTGGGACAACATTAAACACAACAACATTCACATTATAGGGGTCCCAGAAGGAGAAGAGAGAGAGAAAGGACCCGAAAAAATATTTGAAGAGATTATAGTCGAAAACTTCCCAAACATGGGAAAGGAAATAGCCACCCAAGTCCATGAAGTGCAGCGAGTCCTACACAGGATAAACCCAAGGAGAAACATGCCGAGACACATAGTAATCAAATTGGGAAAAACTAAAGACAAAGAAAAATTATTGAAAACAGCAAGGGAAAAACGACAAATAACATACAACGGAACTCCCATAAGGTTAACAGCTGATTTCTCAGCAGAAACTCTACAAGCCAGAAGGGAGTGGCATGATATACTTAAAGTGATGAAAGAAAAGAAACTACAACCAAGATTACTCTACCCAGCAAGGGTCTTATTCAGATTCGATGGAGAAATCAAAAGCTTTACAGACAAGCAAAAGCTAAGAGAATTCAGCACCACCAAACCAGCTCTACAACAAATGCTAAAGGAAATTCTCTAAGTGGGAAACAGAAGAGAAGAAAAGGACCAACAAAAACAAACCCAAAACAATTAAGAAAATGGTCATAGGAACATACATATCGATAATTACCTTAAATGTGAATGGATTGAATGCTCCAACCAAAAGACACAGGCTTGCTGAATGGTTACAAAAACAAGACCCATCTATATGCTGTCTACAAGACACCCACTTTAGACCTAGGGACACATACAGACTGAAAGTGAGGGGATGGAAAAAGATATTCCATGCAAATGGAAATCAAAAGAAAGCTGGAGTAGCTATACTCATATCAGATAAAATAGACTTTAAAATAAAGAATGTTACAAGAGACAAGGAAGGACACTACATAATGATCAAGGGATCAATCCAAGAAGAAGATATAACAATTATAAATATATATGCACCCAACATAGGAGCACCTCAATACATAAGGCAACTGCTAGCAGCTATAAAAGAGGAAATAGACAGTAACAGAAGGAAAGAAATCATAAAGGTCAGAGTGGAAATACATGAAATAGAAACAAAGAAAACAATAACAAAGATCAATAAAACTAAAAGCTGGTTCTTTGACAAGATAAACAAAGTTGATAAACCATTAGCCAGACTCATCAAGAAAAAGAGGGAGAGGACTCAAATCAATAAAATTAGAAATGAAAAAGGAGAAGTTACAACAGACACCGCAGAAATACAAAGCATCCTAAGAGACTACTACAAGAAACTCTATGCCAATAAAATGGACACCTGGAAGAAATGGACAAATTCTTAGAAAGGTATAAACTTCCAAGACGGAACCAGGAAGAAATAGAAAATATGAACAGACAAATCACAAGTAATGAAATTGAAACTGTGACTAAAAATCTTCCAACAAACAAAAGTCCAGGACCAGATGCCATCACAGGTGAATTCTATCAAACACTTAAAGAACAGCTAACACCCATCCTTCTCAAACTCTTCCAAAAAATTACAGAGGAAGGAACACTCCCAAACTCATTCTATGAGGTCACCATCACCCTGATACCAAAACCAGGCAAAGATACTACTAAAAAAGAAAATTACAGACTAATATCACTGATGAATATAGATGCAGAAATCCTCAGCAAAATACTAGCAAACAGAGTCCAACAACACATTAAAAGGATCATACACCATGATCAAGTGGGATTTATCCCAGGGATGCAAGGATTCTTCAATATACGCAAATCAATCAATGTGATACACCAGATTAACAAATTGAAGAAGAAAAACCATATGATCACCTCAATAGATGCAGAAAAAGCTTTTGACAAAATTCAACACCGATTTATGATAAAAACTCTCCAGAAAGTGGGCATAGAGAGAACCTACCTCAACATAATAAAGGCTATATACGACAAACCCACAGCAAACATCATTCTTAATGGTGAAAAACTGAAAGCATTTCCTCTAAGATCAGGAATGAGACAAGGATGTCCACTCTCACCACTATTATTCAACATAGTTTTGGAAGTCCTAACCACAGCAATCAGGGAAGAAAAAGAAATAAAAGGAATACAAATTGGAAAAGAAGATGTAAAACTGTCATTGTTTGCAGATGACATGATACTATATATAGAGAATCCTAAAAATGCCACCAGAAAGCTTCTAGAGCTAATCAATGAATTTGGTAAAGTAGCAGGATACAAAATTAATGCACAGAAATCTCTTGCATTCCTATACACTAATGATGAAAAATCTGAAAGTGAAGTTAAGGAAACACCCGTTTACCACTGCAACAAAAAGAATAAAATACCTAGGAATAAACCTCCTTAGGTAGACAAAAGACCTGTATGCAGAAAACTATAAGACACTGATGAAAGAAATTAAAGATGACACAAACAGATGGAGAGATATACCATGTTCTTGGATTGGAAGAATCAATATTGTGAAAATGACTATACTACCCAAAGCAATCTACAGATTCAATGCAATCCCTATCAAATTACCCATGGCATTTTTTACGGAACTAGAACAAATCATCTTGAAATTTGTATGGAGACACAAATGACCCTGAATAGCCAAAGCAGTCTTGAGGGAAAAAAACGGAGAAGGAGGAATCAGACTCCCTGACTTCAGACTAGACTACAAAGCTACAGTCATCAAGACAATATGGTACTGGCCCAAAACAGAAACACAGATTAATGGAACAAGATAGAAAGCCCAGAGATAAACCAATGCACCTATGGTCAACTAATCTATGACAAAGGAGGCAAACATATACAATGGAGAAAAGACAGTCTCTTCAATAAGTAGTGCTGGGAAAACTGGACAGCTACATGTAAAAGAATGAAATTAGAACACTCCCTAACACCATACACAAAAAAAAACTCAAAATGGATTAGAGACCTAAGTGTAAGACCAGACAGTATAAAACTCTTAGAGGAAAACATAGGAAGAACATTTTTTGACATAAATCACAGCAAGATCTTTGTTGATCCACCTTCTAGAGTAATGGAAATAAAAACAAAAATAAACAAATGGGACCTAATGAAAGTTCAAAGCTTTTGCACAGCAAAGGAAACCATAAACAAGGTGAAAAGACAACCCTCAGAATGGGAGAAAATATTTGCAAACGCATCAACGGACAAAGGATTAATTTCCAAAATATATAAACAGCTTATGCAGCTCAATATTAAAGAAACAAACAACCCAATCCAAAAATGGGCAGAAGACCTAAATAGACATCTTTCCAAAGAAGACATAGAGATGGCCAAGAAGCACATGAAAAGCTGCTCAACATCACTCATTATTAGAGAAATGCAAATCAAAACTACAATGAGGTATCACCTCACACCAGTTAGAATGGGCATCATGAGAAAATCTACAAACAACAAATGCTGGATAGTTTGTGGAGAAAAGGGAACCCTCTTGCACTGTTAGTGGGAATGTAAATTGATACAGCCACTATGGAGAACAGTATGGAGGTTCCTTAAAAAACTAAAAATAGAATTACCATATGATCCAGCAATCCCACTACTGGGCATATACTCAGAGAAAACCATAATTCAAAAAAATACATGCATCCCAATGTTCATTGAAGCACTATTTACTATAGTCAGGTCATGGAAGCAACCTAAATGCCCATCAACAGATGAATGGATAAAGAAGATGTGGTACATATATATAATGGAATATTACTTAGCCATGAAAAGGAACAGAATTGAGTCGTTTGTTGAGGTGTGGATGGATCCAGAGACTGTCATACAGAGTGAAGTAAGTCAGAAAGCGAAAAACAAATATCATATATTAACGCATGTATGTGGAACCTAGAAAAATGGTACAGATGAACCGGTTTGCAGGGCAGAAGTTGAGACACAGATGTAGAGAACAAACGTATGGACACCAAGGGGGGAAATCCGCTGTGGGGTGGGGATGGTGGTGTGCTGAATTGGGTGATTGGGATTGACATGTATACACTGATGTGTATAAAATTGATGACTAATAAGAACCTGCAGTATAAAAAACAAACAAACAAAAACTAATACTGAACTTTCTTTGGGTTATTTGTATGGAAATATGTTAATATAAATGTTTCAGACATTACATGAAATTTCTAAAAATCTTATATGTTCTGGTATAATGTTATAAGCCATAATTCTAGGTATTACTTTAAAATGTATATCTCAGAAATAACTAAATTTCATTGTCAATTGTATTATTATGAACTTTCATCAAATCTTTAACCGTGGTCATTTTTAAGTCTTTTGTCATTTACAGACAGTTCTGGCTGTACTCGGATGCTTTTGCAAAAAGGTTCCTATAAAAGTGTTTCATCTTCAAGGAATTCATGGAAAAGACTCTGACAATACAGCTTTCTGGTAACTGACTATACTGGTGAACTGAATGAATAAGCATTTTCAGAACTCTAATGGAAAACTGATGAATTCATAAAAGTGTTAACAAAAGATCAAGATAAAAAAAATTAATTACATGGGACTGAGTGAACTGATGAGGATGATTATAATTTTTGTAACTTTCTGTTTGAATAAAAATTTTAAAAAAATGAGAATAAGTGATGTTGTGGTGTATTAAGGGTATGGTAACTACATATCCCAGTTTCACTATTTTTACAAATTCCAACTAGTTTAGCAGTTGCCCTGTATTTTTCATTTTTTATTGAATGTTATTACTATTAATTGTATTAAAATAAGCTGAGATTGGTAAATCCACATTGATTTTTAAATTTCTGCAATGGTCTTATATATTACTACATGAAATACGCATGCAATGAAAATTGTTATTAATTTAATATATGGTACTATTCCTGGTGAATTAACATTCTCTTTTCGTTGTGAAAGAATTTGGAGATGAAGCAGAGAGGTTAAGAAAGTAAAGTGAGAGTTTATTTAAACAAGAATACTCTTGTAGAGGGAGAGCAGGCAGACAGGTGAGGAGCTGCTGCCCTGGGTTTCTTTGGCAAGCCGGTTATGAGGGAGATACAAATGAAGGGGCAGAATATTCACTAAGGAAGGAGGCGTTTGGAGGTCGTATTCCCTGATTTTCATCCCACCTCTGTCTTCCCCAGGAGAGAAGGGATTTTTGTCCTATTTAGCTTAGAAAAGAAGTGATGGGTACTTCTTATCTGTAAGGCTACTTTTATTGTGAGAGCATAATGAACAACAGGTTACACTCAGAAGCAGGAGATTCCTGCCTTTCCCCACTTTTTTTGTTCAGCTTCCATTACACTTATCACTCAAAATGTGTGGTTTACTGTCAGTCTGGACGTCCTGCCTTTCTTTGTCTGCCTATGGCCCCCCACTGTTTAGAAAATGCATGATTTCCTGCCACCTGACCCCTGCCCTCATTTCTCTGCTCATACCTAGCTACCTCCTGCCTGCTGTAAGAGTAAAATCTGAAAGATTACCAGCAGTAATTTTTACCATACACAAAGTAATTCACACCTTCATTTTAAGGACAGAATGCAAGACATCCTTTGATACAGCAAAATTTTCTCAGAAACACGTGGCTAGAAAGAAACAGCTAACTTCTTGCCATATTGAGTGGTGGTGGACAAGGTATTTGATGATGCTGATTTGTTTGCCAATCTGATGTCCTAAGGCTCATGCCATGGTGGCCTGAAATGCAGGGAGCCACCTGCATTTCATTAACAGAGTTAGCAGGAAACATGAGGAAATATATGCCAAGAAAGAGAGAGAGAGCAGACCAGCTGTAAGACACATTAGTTAGTGAACAATTTTGCCATGTCGTTTTGGCATGTCTGATACAAATCCATGACACAAAATAAATCTGCAACTTTTTATTCTTATTTTAGTTTTGAATAATTTTGACTTTATAATAATTTCAGAAGCATAAGCTAGAAAATTATAGTCCATTTTTTATGGAAAAAAGTACTGAATTTCTATTTGAATAATGTATACAATGATTAATTCACAATATATACAAAGTATTTGTTAATATTTACCATCTTTGGGACTTCCCTGGTGGCACAGTGGTTAAGAATCTGCCTGCCAATGCAGGGGACACAGGTTCGATCCATAGTCTGGGAAGATCCCACATGTCATGGAGCAATTAAGCCCGTGCTCCACAACTACTGAACCTCTGTACCACAACTACTGAAGCCCGTGCTAGAGCCTGTGCTCCACAACAAGAGAAGCCACCGCAATGAGAAGCCCACGTGCTGCAACGAAGAGTAGCCCCCGCTTGCCACAACTAGAGAAAGCCCTTGTGCAGTAATGAAGACCCAACGCAGCAAAAAATAAATTAATTAATAAATATTAATAATTAAGAAAAAAATATTTACCATCTTTAATGGAGCTTTAAAATATGTTTACATATCTGTCAACTTAAAAATAATGCACAATGTGAGATTTGTGTGTAAAGTTTTATTTGGGGTAAAATGAGGACTATAGCCCTGAAGACAGCATTTCAGATAGCTCTGAGAAACTGCTCCAAAGATGTAGGGGGGAAGGTCAGTATATATGTGATTTTGGTGAAGGGGGAGTACATGAAATCCAGCACATATTTTTTGCAGAAGGTTTCTGCTAGTCATGAGGAGTAGATGTCACCATGAAGGATTTTAGTGCTTTTCTAGATATGAAGAGATACAAGAATTGGGCTCATAAAATTGGCTCCTGAAAATATCTATCTGAAGACCTGTTCTGCCAGTTTTTTCCAGAGCACAGAGTGCCTCATTTCTGCTCTCCACCCTGAACTCCTTTCAGGGGGTTGTTGAAAATCAGCAGCCGCAGCAGCACATGATTTAATCCTTGTAGGGACAGATGGCAAGTGCCAATATTCCCTGAAGCATTCAGGCAAATGTTCAGAAAATGCCTGCACTTCCGGTAGTGCTTCATTTGTTGGTGTCAGTACAAATAATGGGGAAGAGTTTGTGAGAGAAATGCATTTGTAGTCAGGTTGCTGGAATTTTTTGGTGAAAAGGAGACAGTCAAAACTAGCATTTCCTCTAAGTTAATAAAAATTCACAGTGAGCAACCTTATATAAAGAATTACTCTTGTCTTAGTGATCTACGGTCACTGGAAATTCAGCTTCAGTTTCTCAGGGTTCTAATGCAAACTGATTTTCAGGTAGTGTGAGCCACTGTGCAGTAGAAAGCTAAAGAAAATAGAAATCAAGTGGAAGTTAACTTTCCAGAGAAAAATGTCATATTATGATGTCAAATAATTTACTTTTTTCTTAACTGCTAAATTAATCTATGGAGTCCTCTTTTATGTAACAATAATGTATCATATCCCAAGATAAAATTGATATCAATTCTCCAGTGTCCAACCATGCAAATCTCTGTAAAGAGGGCTAGTCTTAATACAGGAGAAGACTTTAACTGATTTGGCATTGGTTAATTTAATCCAAACACACACAACTCTTTTTGTTTACTTATCTGAATAAAATCACCATATATTTTCTTAATTCTGCATTCTCTTCTATATTCAAGAAGTTCATTGGACATGGAAAAGTTTCATCCTCTTCCACCTTAGAAACACTTTTGTCTCTCCTACCCCCTTCTCTCCTATCTATAAATACATGTAAATATTTCTCCATCCTTGACCAGATTTCAGATGTAAGCATATTTCAATAACTTCTACAGCATTCTATTCCATCACCATAAGCTTTCCAAAAACAGAGTGTCAGATTGGTGTAGGGAAAAAACGGTTCCCTTAAACCTCTCATGCTACAAACGGAAAAATACAAACCAGATCAAATCAGCTTAATCTTCCCATTTGAGTAAAAAAAAGAACAGAGAGCAAATGTAGCTGAAGTTCATCACCACACTCTTCCTATTAAACACAAAATCCTCATCTTCGTGACATACCCCTCCCTACCATTTTTCTCTCTCCCTCAAGGGTTCTCATAAGGAAAGATTTCTCTTAATTTCCTTGATGTTCTGGGTACAAATGTGTATTCACAATGCAGCAAATAAAGACTTTAAAAAAATCGATACTCTAGACTTGGGCTCTATCTTAGGCTTTGGAGGAAATAGCCACTCTTCTTTTATCTCCATAATGTGGTTATTTATGGTACACTTCTGTCATTATACTTCTTAGACCCCCTCCATCGAGTTTGTGTAGGAGAGGGGTAGGTGATGTTGTAAAATATCCTCCAATACCTTAGGTAGAAAAGGGCAATTCACCTCTCAGTTCTCACTTCACCTCTCTCTAGTGTGGTGGCTGTAAAACTTTTGATTGCCTTCTTTTGCATTTCCTGAGAGAGACTGAAAAAATCCTTTTCAACAAAGGATGTTGATCTGAATATGCAGATCATTTAGTTGAGCAGTTTTTGCCACCCTACACTTATTAGAATTTTTAATGTCCCAGCTGCTAAGAAAAAGGTATTTAAACCTAGACATGATTTTCATAGCAATCGAACTGTATGCATTCAATCCAATAACCCAGTAAACTGTGCAATACATGATTTGGGGAAAGTAGGCCACCCAAAGGAAGAAAACCATTCTCCAGGAACCCTGCTCCACAAGATGTCAGCTTTGCACATGCCTTTCTAATACGTGTTGATATTTTAAACATTCCTTCACTTCAGGCTAATTGGCGTAGTGCCTGCATCTGTCAGATGTCATGGAAAGGAATAAGAGCATTTATCACCCTATTTCAAAGAAATGCATAATGGTTGTAATTTTTATTTTCTTCCATATTTTATTTTTATTTTTAAAAATGTTTTCTTCCCCTAGCGTTTATCTCATTAGCAAAATGTTGAATTATTTCCATCTGGCAGGCTGGGGAAATTGCCTTGTATTATAGAGACCAAGCCAAAAACTAACATGATAAGTTATTTATTAGTTCTGGCCCTCTATTCCTTTACCCTAATGGGGGTTGTGGAGATATTTAGTCATTGCTTATTTGCAATCCTTTTATTTAAATGGAAAGCAAATGCTGATATTTCTACATAGAAAAGAAGTACTTATATGCAACCAAATAAACTAGGAATACCTGTGTCAAGATCCAAACCTTAAAGCCAGTAATGGAGACATACATTGTACAAAGGAATACAAATGTAACAGGGAAGAGCCAAATCTGATTCCATGTTGGATGTCTTTCTTTTACTTTAACTTTTGTTTCCCATTGCTTTTGTTCACTAAAAGGATACTGTCTATATGAAATAGCCTGTCTTGGGGAACCCTGCTCCCCTGTCTGAATGTTAAACCAAAGTGCCTTTGTTCAGGGAAACATCCGGACCCTATCCACCTGTGGATGGCTGAAAGAAAGAAGAAATTAACACATCCTCTCCCCGTGGCTGGCCGTTCCAGGGGATATTTGCAAAACTTATGGCCTTTTTACTTTACTTCCTCATCTCCTCCCCCTCTCTGTGCATCCAAACCCTAATAAGATTTTTTGTTTGGAGACACTAACTAGTCTGCCATGGTCTTGGTCTGCCGGCTTTCTGAATAAAGTCATATTCTTTGCCTCAACACCTCATCTCTGATTTATTTTTCTGTTGTGTGGCGACCAGATCAAGCTTGGACTCAATAACACAATGAATGAAAGTTTTATAACTGAGCATCATTACTGATAGGCAAATCTGTGGAATTATTGCTCCTGAAAAAGAGAACTCCAATAAACTGGTGATAAGCTGGAAGTATATCACCGATTACCAGCACTAAACATAATCTTTCAGGTTTAGATTGGGAGACAAGATATAATGACACAAGCAAAGAAAAGAGTGAGAAAATGAATGAAGTACAATCAAGAAGGGACAATATGACTAAGAAGTAGTCTTCTAATACTGGTGATCTTTAGGGGAGTTCTGATATGACAAGACAGGATGAGGATGTCAAGATCTCCAAAGCACAAATGAAATAGTGATGAATAACCCCTTCAGTGCTTTGTAATGATCACTACAAAGGAAGTAAATGGAACACATGAACATACAGTAATAAAATACACTTGTGCCCTAAGTATGCATTTCAGGCAGCATACACTGTAGTACATATAAGAAGTGTCATGGCATTCTTGTCATTGTTCTCTAAGAAAAATAGCAAAAGAGTTTGAAATGAGCAAGAAAGATGATTAGATGTCTTTTGTAGCACATCTACAAAATGGGTTATCTTCACCTATCAGTCTTTGAGCCATTCCATGGCTCTATAAATTGCAGAACACTGATAGTACTACAAATTATGCTCATATATAGGAATGCAAATACCTTTTGTCTGGTTGGGTGCAATTGATTATTCCCTGTAGATAAGTACCAGCTTCTCCTATTTGTACATTAATTACAGCATTTGTGATTGATTGGGGATGTGTGTGTTTGAATTTTTCTTTGAACCAATTATTTTATTTGTTCCCTCATTAATGGGATAAACCTTGGCATGTGTTAGTTTTATATTTGTATAAGATTCTTAATTTTAGCCTTTCAAAAATTTAATGAAAGAATCTGCTTTCTATAAGAAAGCATCCTTTCTTCTACAAAGGATGTTGGCATAGAGAACTAATGTTAGAGAGCAGCTTCTACATGTGGAAAACAAACATGACCTATTCCTGAAATAATAAGTAAAACATCCAGGAAAAATTTTATCCAAATCAAATTGATAAAGCCAATACTCAAGGCTCACATTGAATAACTGATTAAGCAGACATTGAACTAAAGGTTATGGTATAGGGAAATGATATGTCCAGCTTGGATGAAGTATAAATATGAATGGTATGGAAAACACCAAGAGGATAGAAGTACACGGAAAAATGTTTCAGAGTTGAACAGACAGAGAATATTTCTTTAGCCAAGCTATAGTTTCCCACCAATTACTTATTGAGGAAAAAAAGTGTTGTTTTTTTTTTTTTTAACATTTGTGTATACCTATTTTTATGTGTATGTTAGGCTGTGTAATCCAATATCAGCTCCATTATTATCAATACATCATCCTGCTGCCAAAAGTTCTAACTTAAATAATTCCTCTATGGGTTACTATAGATACTTGAATAAGATATGATTTTTCTAATTATGTATTATTGTGTCCTGCACAAATAAAACTTGGTAAGTAGTACTTCTTATAAAAATCTATCTCAGCAAGACAAATCTATCCAAGTATGCTTCATATTGCATCAGCATTTATGGTATCTTTTTATAAAAGGTAGTAAAATGATTGAATACTGCAAAATTATAATATTACTCTGATACTTCTGTGCTTTTAGCTGTCCATTCTATAGACAAAATTTGTCATGGCCAATTATTATATTTTATTATATATTTTCAAAATGTCAATGCATATTCCAATTTAATTTGTTCCATCGCATCCTGTGGCTAATGAATTATCTTCAGAATTATGAATATGAGCTACCAATGTCAATGCCAATTGGACTCCAATTTCAATTACTCAAAGGCATACTACTTTTTATTACTTTTATTACTCAAAGGCATATATAACAGGAGGTGGGAACAACTAGGAGTCACCTTAATGGCTGACTACCACACCTTATTCATACATAAGTGTTATTTAAGTACCACTATTCTTGAACAACTATCATTGTATTCTCATAACTTTTAGTTTCTTATATTACTGTAGAATTGGGCAAGATATATTTTATTAATCAATTCAGTGATGTTATCAACTCTTCAGGTTTATTCTCATGATATGTGGTTAGACATATGATCAAGTCCTTGATTAAAGACTGAAGTTACACAATTTGCAATTAAAACATAAATGAAAATAAACTTTTTATATTAGAAGGAAAAATTAAAAAATGAAATTGTAGTCTTGAGTTTGTCTCTACAAGAGAAATATTGTCTTCTGTAAGTGAAGTTGAAAAATGTCTGATTTATTAAATATTGATTTAATTTAATGAAGAAAGCATGGTTTATTATCATAGGTAAGTGCTTTTGAGGAAGTTCTGCTGATATGATTAAGTTACTAACATGTCTGTATACAAGAAAGGGTTCAATACTAACTGAAAGTCCCCTGAATTATCCATGGGAATGTAGGGATGGTGGACACAAATGAGGTGGGGCAGTATAGACTCTTGGCATCTTTCAGTCATTCAATTTAAAAAAATGAAAGGTCTGTCTAGCCTGTGAAAGAACTTATCTGCATTTAAATATTATTTTAAAAATTATCCATGCTCCCATTATTAAGAGTATGTGCTTTGGACCAGTATGCCATGATTCAAATAGGAATTCTATTTCAAACTTGCTTTGTGACTTTGGTCTAGTTACTTTATTGACTTGCCATTCAACTTCATAAGGTATGAAAATGGTATAGTAACCATGCCTGCTTCACATTTTATTGTACAAATTAAACGTGATAATAATAGATGTGAAGTATTTAGAATGCATTCAGCATATAAGTGCCTGGAAATAAAATATATTATTGTTTATCAATAGAACTTTAGTTGTATCAAGAGTTCATGATGTCAATGAAATTATCTTACTATGTGTGTTGACACATACTTACTGCTCAGATTATTTCCATTGCTAACTATCTATAAAAATCTTAATATGTAATATACACAGAGTCAATAATAAATGTACTAGGTGTTCTACAGACTATATTGCTAATATGTATGACAATGACAACTAATGTTCATTTCTCATTTCCTATGGGTTATGATACTCTTTATATTCCTTATTATAAAGTTAACTGCATAGAAACATATAAGATAAATAATATTATTGTCTCATTCTACATATCTGGAGACAAACTTCTAGAGGTGAGATAACATACCTGAGAACACACACTTTCTATACAGAGGCACAGACACAGAAATAATATACAATATAGGAGAATTGTCATCTGATATCTGTATGGTGAATAGTCTGAATATCAGATAGAACAGACCAGTTCCTTCAGAATGTTTGCATGCATGTGCTATGACAAAGACACCTGAAGTTATGAAAACGTTGCTGAACAACCTGTGTATTGTTAAAAGTTACTCAAAACAGGAAACATCATAGGTTTCAGAAAGGCTGAGAATCCTCAGCAACTGATATAAGGATATTTGCAAAAGAAGTCATGATATGGAAGCAGATGACATTGGTAAAAATGTGAAGATTAGAAAAAAAGGCTGCTGAAAGGAAGATTAGTATGTAAATATTATCAGAACGGAGACATTTCCTTCAGTCACAGGGATTAAATTCACAGTGTGTATGATTTACAATTTTTTAGTAACTATTATTTGTCATTTAATTTGAGTATGTCTTCTTATGTTTAGAGAGATTGTTTATATATCTGTACATTGCATAATTTGTTTCAGAGTCAGTCATTTCATCTAATTCTTCCTGTTGATGTATTTCATTAAAAGAAATCTTTACATTTCCTTAAAAATAGACATTTGTTTGTTCTGGAAGTACTTTTCAGTCATTGTACTGTGCCCAGAATAAGGAGGCCAAATTGTAGGGCCAAACCACCTAGACATGAAATAAACAGAAGTACTTCTTAGGAAGAAAATTCTTTGTCACAATTGTAGATCTATTCACTAGACATTTTTCTTAATCTCTCTTCCCTTCTAATTGACTTTAAATCACTGCCTTATGTAAATAAAACTTACTGTCCTCCAGATGAGTCAAACATTAAAGAAGTATGTCCATCAGAGTGATCAGATTCACTTGTCTGCAAATGCATGAGCTTATCTTTTACTGGTGATGTGTACTGTCTTTTACCATGTTCCTTACTTGGGAACTTGGCTTATCTTAAAAGTTCTTGGGGGCTTCCCTGGTGGCGCAGTGGTTGAGAGTCTGCCTGCCGATGCAGGGGACACGGGTTCCAGCCCTGGTCTGGGAAGATCCCACATGCCGCGGAGCAACTAAGCCCGTGCGCCACAACTACTGAGCCTGCCCGTCTAGAGCCTGTGCTCCGCAACGAGAGGCCGTGACAGTGAGAGAGGCCCGCGCACCGCGGTGAAGAGTGGCCCCCGCTCGCCACAACTGGAGAAAGCACTTGCACAGAAACGAAGACCCAACACAGCCAAAAATAAAAAAAAAAAAAGTTCTTGGATCCAATCCAGAAGAAGCAAAGTTGTAATCTCTACTTTTTTCTACAGTCATAAGAAATTTACCTCTAAATTACCCAGACACCAGTTTTCCATCCCATCCTTTGGTGACTACCAAATCTAAGGTCCTGCTATTAAGGTCTTGGTCCTGCAGCATAGTATCATCTTTTAAATTGAATTAATGTTTACCACTCCTTAGCTTCATCTTCTTCACCTCAATATTAGACCAGCCATGAATTGGACTTTTACCAGCTTTCTTCCTTGGACCTGAATAGTTTTCTCATCTACTACTTAGTCCGGAATCCACACTGCCATCCCTAACCTCCACATACAACTGTCAACAAGGAGCCATGTCTTATTCTGCACTTCAGTCTATTAGCCATGATTGGGGAAGCCTGCTTACTTCCTAAGAGAATAATACTTTCCCCTGGATTGGACCCAGCCCTTGTGACCCCCAAACAATATTTTGCCATCTGTCTTATTCCCTAATATTAAATGACTCCTGATGTGCCCTGTGTGACTAAATATGTCAATTAAGACCATTTCCAGAATTACTATTGACATATTTTCACTATTTCCCCCACTGGGACAAAATTAATGTCCTTCTGGAGCTAACTGTGGTAGCCAATTCTATGAACCCCTGTCCAGCCTTAGCCTGTGTGAGATGGTGCTACCACAATGATCACCTTCTAATTTATTTTTTAATGTATTTGCAAATAGCTAACTTACTAGAAGATAGCCTGCTCTGTACTCTTCATTTTTAAAATTTCTTTCCCAAAATTCAGAACATGGTAAGGTGAATTATAAATGATTGTTACAAGTCATTTTTGTTCCTACTGTCATGAAGGTTACCTTACAAATCTTTGTTTAATTTTTTATTTTATTTTATTTATTTATTTTTGGTTGCATTGGGTCTTCATTGCTGCACGTGGACTTTCTCTAGTTGCGTCAAACGGGGGCTACTCTTTGTTGCGGTGCGCGGGCTTCTCATTGCAGTGGCTTCTCTTGTTGCAGAGCATGGGCTCTAGGCTCACAGGCTTCAGTTGTTGCAGCACACAGGCTCAGTAGTTGTGGTACACAACACACACACAACACACAATAAGTTGTGTGTACTTATTGCCTACTGTGTGCTTGACATGATGCAAAGCCCCCAGGGTACATAAACAAAATAAGTTTCAATCCTTATTTTTGAGGAGTTTTTAGTATGGTTGGGGAAGCAGAAAGACAAATCACAAGAAACATAAGATAAAATACATTTAGACAATGAAAATATCCTGTTTGAAACTATAATTATATATACATGTCATTACATATTTTTCCAAACCCATAGGAGGTACAGCACCCTGAGGTAAACTATGGACTTTGTTTGATTATAATGTGTCAGTGTAACAACGGTACTACCCTGGTGGGGGATGTTGATGATGAGGAGGCTATATATGTGTGGGGGAAAGGAGGATATAGAAAATCTCTGGACCTTCCTCTCAGTTTTACTGTGAACCTAAAACTTCTCTTAAAAAAATAGTCTTAAAAAAAACATATTTAGAGAAACACTATATGTTCAAACATATCACTGTGGATATAGTCTCTTCGTCCCTAAAGATTCATGTCCTACTCTCTCCTTTCTTCTCTTTTCCTGGGAGGCTGAACTTTGTGGATTGCATTGGTGAGAGTCATTAGCTAGAGATGGGAGGGCAGAAAACAAGTGGAGTCACTGTATTTCTTCTCCCAGTCTCCATTTTGCTGAGTTGCTGCCGTTTACTACTATGGCCTACTCCCTGTTGCTACTGTCTTATAGATTTAGTAACAGTGCATGGTTCCCTTAAGTCTCAGGATGGAAAGGGTAAACCACTAA
Organism: Eubalaena glacialis; assembly: GCF_028564815.1. Classification (NCBI taxonomy): domain Eukaryota; kingdom Metazoa; phylum Chordata; class Mammalia; order Artiodactyla; family Balaenidae; genus Eubalaena; species Eubalaena glacialis. The sequence goes on from NC_083734.1 coordinate 31,930,510, forward strand.
TGCTAGTGCTAAGACATTGTACTATATACCATTTTAATTTCCCTAAATCTTATCCATGTCATTAAAAATGGTTGCTTTATTAAATTCACTTCAATTATTGAGAATCATTATGTTATCATTTCCCTGCTGCAACCTGAATAATAGAGGCGTGTACAAAGTGACAAGGGCAAATAAGTGAGATACATGAGTGAGAACCTAGCAACTTCTGAGGAATCAGAGATCTCTAAAACCCCTCCAGAGTCTATGAAAGAAAGAATCCTGAAACTTGAAAGTAACTTAGTTTTGCACAAGGCCTAAATGCATCCAATTTCATAGTTTGTTGGAGGAGAGGTAATTGTAAAAATTAAGGTTGGTGGATAGTGCATTTGAAATATAATAAACTGCACTTCCACTATTATAAGAACGATGTGTACTGTAAATCTGTAAGAAGATTTCATTATAGATATTCTTGAGCATCATCTTCCAATTGCTCTTCCAAAATAAAATCAATCCCGAGATGAGAATTGGATAGTTGTACCAAAATTTCATGTTGAAATGCAGTTATTCTTTATCATCTTTGTTTAGATGTTTGCCAAGGGTGATGTTAATTAGGTAAAAAAAACAAAAACCCAATTTTCCTATTTTTTTCTTCTGCCTTTCCATGGAAAAGATTTAGGGACTCCCCTGGTGTCACAGTGGTTAAGAATCTGCCTGCCAATGCAGGGGACACAGGTTCATTCCATGGTCCAGGAAGATCCCACATGCCATGGAGCAACTAAGCCCATGTACCACAACTACTGAGCCTGTGTGCTGCAACAACTGAAGCCTGTGAGCCTAGAGCCCATGCTCTGCAACAAGAGAAGCCACTGCAATGAGAAGCCCGCGCACCGCAACAAAGAGTAGCCCCCGTTTGACGCAACTAGAGAAAGTCCACGTGCAGCAATGAAGACCCAATGCAACCAAAAATAAATAAATAAAATAAAATAAAAAATTAAACAAAGATTTGTAAGGTAACCTTCATGACAGTAGGAACAAAAATGACTTGTAACAATCATTTATAATTCACCTTACCATGTTCTGAATTTTGGGAAAGAAATTTTAAAAATGAAGAGTACAGAGCAGGCTATCTTCTAGTAAGTTAGCTATTTGCAAATACATTAAAAAATAAATTAGAAGGTGATCATTGTGGTAGCACCATCTCACACAGGCTAAGGCTGGACAGGGGTTCATAGAATTGGCTACCACAGTTAGCTCCAGAAGGACATTAATTTTGTCCCAGTGGGGGAAATAGTGAAAATATGTCAATAGTAATTCTGGAAATGGTCTTAATTGACATATTTAGTCACACAGGGCACATCAGGAGTCATTTAATATTAGGGAATAAGACAGATGGCAAAATATTGTTTGGGGGTCACAAGGGCTGGGTCCAATCCAGGGGAAAGTATTATTCTCTTAGGAAGTAAGCAGGCTTCCCCAATCATGGCTAATAGACTGAAGTGCAGAATAAGACATGGCTCCTTGTTGACAGTTGTATGTGGAGGTTAGGGATGGCAGTGTGGATTCCGGACTAAGTAGTAGATGAGAAAACTATTCAGGTCCAAGGAAGAAAGCTGGTAAAAGTCCAATTCATGGCTGGTCTAATATTGAGGTGAAGAAGATGAAGCTAAGGAGTGGTAAACATTAATTCAATTTAAAAGATGATACTATGCTGCAGGACCAAGACCTTAATAGCAGGACCTTAGATTTGGTAGTCACCAAAGGATGGGATGGAAAACTGGTGTCTGGGTAATTTAGAGGTAAATTTCTTATGACTGTAGAAAAAAGTAGAGATTACAACTTTGCTTCTTCTGGATTGGATCCAAGAACTTTTTTTTTTTTTATTTTTGGCTGTGTTGGGTCTTCGTTTCTGTGCAAGTGCTTTCTCCAGTTGTGGCGAGCGGGGGCCACTCTTCACCGCGGTGCGCGGGCCTCTCTCACTGTCACGGCCTCTCGTTGCGGAGCACAGGCTCTAGACGGGCAGGCTCAGTAGTTGTGGCGCACGGGCTTAGTTGCTCCGCGGCATGTGGGATCTTCCCAGACCAGGGCTGGAACCCGTGTCCCCTGCATCGGCAGGCAGACTCTCAACCACTGCGCCACCAGGGAAGCCCCCAAGAACTTTTAAGATAAGCCAAGTTCCCAAGTAAGGAACATGGTAAAAGACAGTACACATCACCAGTAAAAGATAAGCTCATGCATTTGCAGACAAGTGAATCTGATCACTCTGATGGACATACTTCTTTAATGTTTGACTCATCTGGAGGACAGTAAGTTTTATTTACATAAGGCAGTGATTTAAAGTCAATTAGAAGGGAAGAGAGATTAAGAAAAATGTCTAGTGAATAGATCTACAATTGTGACAAAGAATTTTCTTCCTAAGAAGTACTTCTGTTTATTTCATGTCTAGGTGGTTTGGCCCTACAATTTGGCCTCCTTATTCTGGGCACAGTACAATGACTGAAAAGTACTTCCAGAACAAACAAATGTCTATTTTTAAGGAAATGTAAAGATTTCTTTTAATGAAATACATCAACAGGAAGAATTAGATGAAATGACTGACTCTGAAACAAATTATGCAATGTACAGATATATAAACAATCTCTCTAAACATAAGAAGACATACTCAAATTAAATGACAAATAATAGTTACTAAAAAATTGTAAATCATACACACTGTGAATTTAATCCCTGTGACTGAAGGAAATGTCTCCGTTCTGATAATATTTACATACTAATCTTCCTTTCAGCAGCCTTTTTTTCTAATCTTCACATTTTTACCAATGTCATCTGCTTCCATATCATGACTTCTTTTGCAAATATCCTTATATCAGTTGCTGAGGATTCTCAGCCTTTCTGAAACCTATGATGTTTCCTGTTTTGAGTAACTTTTAACAATACACAGGTTGTTCAGCAACGTTTTCATAACTTCAGGTGTCTTTGTCATAGCACATGCATGCAAACATTCTGAAGGAACTGGTCTGTTCTATCTGATATTCAGACTATTCACCATACAGATATCAGATGACAATTCTCCTATATTGTATATTATTTCTGTGTCTGTGCCTCTGTATAGAAAGTGTGTGTTCTCAGGTATGTTATCTCACCTCTAGAAGTTTGTCTCCAGATATGTAGAATGAGACAATAATATTATTTATCTTATATGTTTCTATGCAGTTAACTTTATAATAAGGAATATAAAGAGTATCATAACCCATAGGAAATGAGAAATGAACATTAGTTGTCATTGTCATACATATTAGCAATATAGTCTGTAGAACACCTAGTACATTTATTATTGACTCTGTGTATATTACATATTAAGATTTTTATAGATAGTTAGCAATGGAAATAATCTGAGCAGTAAGTATGTGTCAACACACATAGTAAGATAATTTCATTGACATCATGAACTCTTGATACAACTAAAGTTCTATTGATAAACAATAATATATTTTATTTCCAGGCACTTATATGCTGAATGCATTCTAAATACTTCACATCTATTATTATCACGTTTAATTTGTACAATAAAATGTGAAGCAGGCATGGTTACTATACCATTTTCATACCTTATGAAGTTGAATGGCAAGTCAATAAAGTAACTAGACCAAAGTCACAAAGCAAGTTTGAAATAGAATTCCTATTTGAATCATGGCATACTGGTCCAAAGCACATACTCTTAATAATGGGAGCATGGATAATTTTTAAAATAATATTTAAATGCAGATAAGTTCTTTCACAGGCTAGACAGACCTTTCATTTTTTTAAATTGAATGACTGAAAGATGCCAAGAGTCTATACTGCCCCACCTCATTTGTGTCCACCATCCCTACATTCCCATGGATAATTCAGGGGACTTTCAGTTAGTATTGAACCCTTTCTTGTATACAGACATGTTAGTAACTTAATCATATCAGCAGAACTTCCTCAAAAGCACTTACCTATGATAATAAACCATGCTTTCTTCATTAAATTAAATCAATATTTAATAAATCAGACATTTTTCAACTTCACTTACAGAAGACAATATTTCTCTTGTAGAGACAAACTCAAGACTACAATTTCATTTTTTAATTTTTCCTTCTAATATAAAAAGTTTATTTTCATTTATGTTTTAATTGCAAATTGTGTAACTTCAGTCTTTAATCAAGGACTTGATCATATGTCTAACCACATATCATGAGAATAAACCTGAAGAGTTGATAACATCACTGAATTGATTAATAAAATATATCTTGCCCAATTCTACAGTAATATAAGAAACTAAAAGTTATGAGAATACAATGATAGTTGTTCAAGAATAGTGGTACTTAAATAACACTTATGTATGAATAAGGTGTGGTAGTCAGCCATTAAGGTGACTCCTAGTTGTTCCCACCTCCTGTTATATATGCCTTTGAGTAATAAAAGTAATAAAAAGTAGTATGCCTTTGAGTAATTGAAATTGGAGTCCAATTGGCATTGACATTGGTAGCTCATATTCATAATTCTGAAGATAATTCATTAGCCACAGGATGCGATGGAACAAATTAAATTGGAATATGCATTGACATTTTGAAAATATATAATAAAATATAATAATTGGCCATGACAAATTTTGTCTATAGAATGGACAGCTAAAAGCACAGAAGTATCAGAGTAATATTATAATTTTGCAGTATTCAATCATTTTACTACCTTTTATAAAAAGATACCATAAATGCTGATGCAATATGAAGCATACTTGGATAGATTTGTCTTGCTGAGATAGATTTTTATAAGAAGTACTACTTACCAAGTTTTATTTGTGCAGGACACAATAATACATAATTAGAAAAATCATATCTTATTCAAGTATCTATAGTAACCCATAGAGGAATTATTTAAGTTAGAACTTTTGGCAGCAGGATGATGTATTGATAATAATGGAGCTGATATTGGATTACACAGCCTAACATACACATAAAAATAGGTATACACAAATGTTAAAAAAAAAAAAAACAACACTTTTTTTCCTCAATAAGTAATTGGTGGGAAACTATAGCTTGGCTAAAGAAATATTCTCTGTCTGTTCAACTCTGAAACATTTTTCCGTGTACTTCTATCCTCTTGGTGTTTTCCATACCATTCATATTTATACTTCATCCAAGCTGGACATATCATTTCCCTATACCATAACCTTTAGTTCAATGTCTGCTTAATCAGTTATTCAATGTGAGCCTTGAGTATTGGCTTTATCAATTTGATTTGGATAAAATTTTTCCTGGATGTTTTACTTATTATTTCAGGAATAGGTCATGTTTGTTTTCCACATGTAGAAGCTGCTCTCTAACATTAGTTCTCTATGCCAACATCCTTTGTAGAAGAAAGGATGCTTTCTTATAGAAAGCAGATTCTTTCATTAAATTTTTGAAAGGCTAAAATTAAGAATCTTATACAAATATAAAACTAACACATGCCAAGGTTTATCCCATTAATGAGGGAACAAATAAAATAATTGGTTCAAAGAAAAATTCAAACACACACATCCCCAATCAATCACAAATGCTGTAATTAATGTACAAATAGGAGAAGCTGGTACTTATCTACAGGGAATAATCAATTGCACCCAACCAGACAAAAGGTATTTGCATTCCTATATATGAGCATAATTTGTAGTACTATCAGTGTTCTGCAATTTATAGAGCCATGGAATGGCTCAAAGACTGATAGGTGAAGATAACCCATTTTGTAGATGTGCTACAAAAGACATCTAATCATCTTTCTTGCTCATTTCAAACTCTTTTGCTATTTTTCTTAGAGAACAATGACAAGAATGCCATGACACTTCTTATATGTACTACAGTGTATGCTGCCTGAAATGCATACTTAGGGCACAAGTGTATTTTATTACTGTATGTTCATGTGTTCCATTTACTTCCTTTGTAGTGATCATTACAAAGCACTGAAGGGGTTATTCATCACTATTTCATTTGTGCTTTGGAGATCTTGACATCCTCATCCTGTCTTGTCATATCAGAACTCCCCTAAAGATCACCAGTATTAGAAGACTACTTCTTAGTCATATTGTCCCTTCTTGATTGTACTTCATTCATTTTCTCACTCTTTTCTTTGCTTGTGTCATTATATCTTGTCTCCCAATCTAAACCTGAAAGATTATGTTTAGTGCTGGTAATCGGTGATATACTTCCAGCTTATCACCAGTTTATTGGAGTTCTCTTTTTCAGGAGCAATAATTCCACAGATTTGCCTATCAGTAATGATGCTCAGTTATAAAACTTTCATTCATTGTGTTATTGAGTCCAAGCTTGATCTGGTCGCCACACAACAGAAAAATAAATCAGAGATGAGGTGTTGAGGCAAAGAATATGACTTTATTCAGAAAGCCGGCAGACCAAGACCATGGCAGACTAGTTAGTGTCTCCAAACAAAAAATCTTATTAGGGTTTGGATGCACAGAGAGGGGGAGGAGATGAGGAAGTAAAGTAAAAAGGCCATAAGTTTTGCAAATATCCCCTGGAACGGCCAGCCACGGGGAGAGGATGTGTTAATTTCTTCTTTCTTTCAGCCATCCACAGGTGGATAGGGTCCGGATGTTTCCCTGAACAAAGGCACTTTGGTTTAACATTCAGACAGGGGAGCAGGGTTCCCCAAGACAGGCTATTTCATATAGACAGTATCCTTTTAGTGAACAAAAGCAATGGGAAACAAAAGTTAAAGTAAAAGAAAGACATCCAACATGGAATCAGATTTGGCTCTTCCCTGTTACATTTGTATTCCTTTGTACAATGTATGTCTCCATTACTGGCTTTAAGGTTTGGATCTTGACACAGGTATTCCTAGTTTATTTGGTTGCATATAAGTACTTCTTTTCTATGTAGAAATATCAGCATTTGCTTTCCATTTAAATAAAAGGATTGCAAATAAGCAATGACTAAATATCTCCACAACCCCCATTAGGGTAAAGGAATAGAGGGCCAGAACTAATAAATAACTTATCATGTTAGTTTTTGGCTTGGTCTCTATAATACAAGGCAATTTCCCCAGCCTGCCAGATGGAAATAATTCAACATTTTGCTAATGAGATAAACGCTAGGGGAAGAAAACATTTTTAAAAATAAAAATAAAATATGGAAGAAAATAAAAATTACAACCATTATGCATTTCTTTGAAATAGGGTGATAAATGCTCTTATTCCTTTCCATGACATCTGACAGATGCAGGCACTACGCCAATTAGCCTGAAGTGAAGGAATGTTTAAAATATCAACACGTATTAGAAAGGCATGTGCAAAGCTGACATCTTGTGGAGCAGGGTTCCTGGAGAATGGTTTTCTTCCTTTGGGTGGCCTACTTTCCCCAAATCATGTATTGCACAGTTTACTGGGTTATTGGATTGAATGCATACAGTTCGATTGCTATGAAAATCATGTCTAGGTTTAAATACCTTTTTCTTAGCAGCTGGGACATTAAAAATTCTAATAAGTGTAGGGTGGCAAAAACTGCTCAACTAAATGATCTGCATATTCAGATCAACATCCTTTGTTGAAAAGGATTTTTTCAGTCTCTCTCAGGAAATGCAAAAGAAGGCAATCAAAAGTTTTACAGCCACCACACTAGAGAGAGGTGAAGTGAGAACTGAGAGGTGAATTGCCCTTTTCTACCTAAGGTATTGGAGGATATTTTACAACATCACCTACCCCTCTCCTACACAAACTCGATGGAGGGGGTCTAAGAAGTATAATGACAGAAGTGTACCATAAATAACCACATTATGGAGATAAAAGAAGAGTGGCTATTTCCTCCAAAGCCTAAGATAGAGCCCAAGTCTAGAGTATCGATTTTTTTAAAGTCTTTATTTGCTGCATTGTGAATACACATTTGTACCCAGAACATCAAGGAAATTAAGAGAAATCTTTCCTTATGAGAACCCTTGAGGGAGAGAGAAAAATGGTAGGGAGGGGTATGTCACGAAGATGAGGATTTTGTGTTTAATAGGAAGAGTGTGGTGATGAACTTCAGCTACATTTGCTCTCTGTTCTTTTTTTTACTCAAATGGGAAGATTAAGCTGATTTGATCTGGTTTGTATTTTTCCGTTTGTAGCATGAGAGGTTTAAGGGAACCGTTTTTTCCCTACACCAATCTGACACTCTGTTTTTGGAAAGCTTATGGTGATGGAATAGAATGCTGTAGAAGTTATTGAAATATGCTTACATCTGAAATCTGGTCAAGGATGGAGAAATATTTACATGTATTTATAGATAGGAGAGAAGGGGGTAGGAGAGACAAAAGTGTTTCTAAGGTGGAAGAGGATGAAACTTTTCCATGTCCAATGAACTTCTTGAATATAGAAGAGAATGCAGAATTAAGAAAATATATGGTGATTTTATTCAGATAAGTAAACAAAAAGAGTTGTGTGTGTTTGGATTAAATTAACCAATGCCAAATCAGTTAAAGTCTTCTCCTGTATTAAGACTAGCCCTCTTTACAGAGATTTGCATGGTTGGACACTGGAGAATTGATATCAATTTTATCTTGGGATATGATACATTATTGTTACATAAAAGAGGACTCCATAGATTAATTTAGCAGTTAAGAAAAAAGTAAATTATTTGACATCATAATATGACATTTTTCTCTGGAAAGTTAACTTCCACTTGATTTCTATTTTCTTTAGCTTTCTACTGCACAGTGGCTCACACTACCTGAAAATCAGTTTGCATTAGAACCCTGAGAAACTGAAGCTGAATTTCCAGTGACCGTAGATCACTAAGACAAGAGTAATTCTTTATATAAGGTTGCTCACTGTGAATTTTTATTAACTTAGAGGAAATGCTAGTTTTGACTGTCTCCTTTTCACCAAAAAATTCCAGCAACCTGACTACAAATGCATTTCTCTCACAAACTCTTCCCCATTATTTGTACTGACACCAACAAATGAAGCACTACCGGAAGTGCAGGCATTTTCTGAACATTTGCCTGAATGCTTCAGAGCTGGCAGCAGATTGTAGTTAATCGAATGAGTCTTGGGGATATCATGGCCATTAGAAAGCTTTCCAGCTGATGCAGAGCTTGGGAAATTAGGGTTCTGTGATCAGCCAGACAGGGTCTTTAAGAGCCTCAGAATTCAATAGGAAACTGGAGGAGAAGGTAGCTTTTTCTTTGTCTTAAAATATTCTGTAATATGTGTTACACAAATAACTCTTTAATAATGGTACTTCTAAAGTAAATCTATGCATCATTCTACCAACCTAACTTGTTCACTTTTTATTTTTCTCTTTTCCACTTATTTTCAATTTTCTATGTTTACTCAGTTTATAGGCACCATTATAATACAATGCTTCACCTTGCTCATTTCGCTTCAACTTTTATCTTAATTACATATCATAGTTTACTAAAACCATCTTCCATGAAATGGAATTTATCTTGTCTCTAACCTTTTACTACTAATAAAGAATGTTTTATATGAACATCTTTCTGACTATAAATCTCTACTTTCTTCCTTAAGTTGAATCTAAGGGACCACATGGACTTGATAAAATTGACAAATTGCTTTCTAAAAAATATTCACTGGTTGCTAGTTATAATATATGATTTTATCAAATTTGAGAAAAAAAAATTTTCCTATACTCAGCCCTTCTCAGGGACTCCTTCCAGCAACATTATTTCCTGATGATAAACTATTCTGCTATCAAATTACTATGTCATGTTATAACCTATTAGAAAATTGCACAATGTATTTGGTACATAGTAAACTCAAAATTTTAAATAAAATTAATTTGTGTCCTACTAGTAGACAGATAAAATTCTACTTAACTGTAAAACCACTACTTGTAGTTTTAATTTTAACTCAAAACTTAAAAATAAATCAGTTACTCCCTATCAGTGGTGTTAACATTTATATATGCCAAATCTCAGGAACAAAACCTTCCACTCTCTGACTATCCCCTGGTTCTAAGGAAAATAGGAAATATATTACAACTTTTGTTATTATTCAGGAGGACCTCTCATGCAGAAATCTGGATAGATCTGATCCTAGAAATAGCAGAAAAGGACAAGGGGACAATAGTTCTATGGTCTAATTATCAACTGCATATGCAACAACAGAGGAAGCTAAAAATAATCAAAGTTACACAGGGTTTCTGACACATTTATATAGACAATATAGTTTATATACCTCTGTTTGTGCATCAAAACTTTCAGATTATCTGCAGCACAAACTACTCTGCTGTATGAAAAATAGCCTATGCTTTCTAGGCAATATCTACAAAATGAAAACAACAAAACAACCAGTGATTCTATTGAGGGATGGGAAACAGGCCCATCAAATCAGATTGTAGCTGTGTAAACAAAACCTTTGGCTTTAAGGGTCCATTCTGCTTTGTTTTTCACCTGTCTGTTTTGGCAACAGGTTAAGGTGTTCTGGAATGTTTCACCTGCTTCTAATTATTTGCAGACATGGTCTCCTTCACAAGCCATAAATGCTAAGATGTGCTTAACAAAGTCATAATTAAAGATCTAATTTATTGAGAAAGAACAAAGTAGATTTCGTTTCTGTTTATTTTTCATTATAGCAGCACTGTTACCTTTCTATCACTGTTACTTTTATTATATACATCTAAGTATGAATATATATAGATTATGAAATAAAGGTTTTTTGTGGCTCTGTATATTTCATTACTTGCTACTGTTTCATTGGGTCCTTTTTTTCCCCAGGAAGGTGGACGTGTTCTTCTCCATCGACCAAAAGCCTGGAGGAGTAATTTTCCATTACCTGAAGGTCTTCTAAACCAATAGGTAATATTTCCAGTCAGGCAAGTAATTATAACCAGCTCTAGCTAGGCTCTCCAAATTGAAGGTTGATGATCTTGCAGTACAAAAATATATTTGCAGCTGTGGACAATTAACAAACTCAGTAGACCAGGCAAAAGTGCGCCCCCCTTCCGCATGTAATTCCACTGCCAGCTCTACTTTGACAGCTATATAATTACATGGACCATAAATTACGCTCAGTAATCACTTAGTTTATAATTTCATTCCCTGTAAATTAGTAATGTAATGAAACGAGATTTCATAATCACCAGATGCGTAGTGAGCTGCTCACCAGAGACTGGCAATGGTTAAGAGGCAATCCCTTCCCAAGGAGAGAGATTTTGGTGGGCTGCTGTTGACTGGTCACACGGTTGGCAAGTGATCCAGTGCTTCGAGCTTGGGGCTGCCATTGACATTCAAGCAGCTCCAGAATGGACGCTGTATGATATACCAATAGCTGTGAGAAATGACGCCCTGTTTGAGAGGAAACCTTTGCTTTTTTAATATCATGTACAGCAGCTCCATTTATTGGAGCTGTAATTTGCATGTTACTTAATGAGTGCATGTAGAGATTCTTCAAGAGTCTATCTTAAAAATAATGACAATGGACAAGTGTTCCATAAAGAATTTACTTCACTATCAGTAAGTGGGTGGTTTGTTTTCATAACATGGAGATGTAGTAAATGAGCAAGAAATATAACCACATTTCTCAAGGTTATTTTTTTTCCTCCAAATGGAAATTTTTTTTGTGTGAAAATCCTTTGTATCATACTCAGATACCATACAAGACAAATAAATAAGAATGTAAATAATAAAAATGCTGATCTTCTTTGTTCTGGGGTTTTCACAAGTAACCCACCTTCTGACACAACTCCCCACTATTTCATATTAAAACAATAATAAATAGTGGTTTTTAGACTCAATAGCATACAACTATGAATTATATACTTTTATGGAAAAGAACAAAGATAAGCCCAGACAAGGTATTTGCAAGAGATTTATTAGAACTTGAGCCATTACTGCAACAAGAATTGTGCTGCAAGGGAAAATGCAAATTATATGCCATTGCTTCTAACAAGAACTGGGAGTGGAAAAAAATGCATTCATTTAGAAGCTTTAATTACCTGCAGAAATGTGAGTTGGTTATGCAGTACCTATTTTAATTACCATCTGATTAAAATTAATCTTAGCTAGAAAAGGAGAAAGTGGAATAAGGAAACTGTAGTCAGAAGGTTAATGTTCCAAATGCAAACAAGTAAAGGAGAGAATATCTGGTTGAAGGACATGTATTGTGTGTGACTATTTGAAATGTAAAATATGTTTTTAGATATTTGTTGTTTTGACACATGCTTTCATATTTTCTGAACTTAGGAACAAGTTGCATCCTTCATCCTTTCACCAGGGGCATCTAGATATGATAACATTTTCCTCAGATAGAAGCATTCTTAATGAGATAAAATTATTCCAAGGTATTAGAGACATTCGTGGGACTTTGACCCTAATTCTCAATGGTTGTTTCCTTCAATGACAAACCTAGAATGTAAAGAACAGCAGCTAATTTATTTTATCATCTTTCGATAGTGTGATATTTGTAGTGATGTTGATGTACAACACTGTAACTTCTTTGAAAGTCATGACAAATGCTCCAAAAGCTGATGCTTTTGTGTAGGGATGTGTGTGTGTTCACTCATACCACCTACCTTGATGGCAGCATCAGGCAAACTAGGGAATATCACCAAGAGGTTGACTATTTTAACTAGTTCCTGGCCAACATTGAGAGCTTAAAAACTATCTATCCTTTATGTAGATAGGTAATTTTCAATTGACTTGCCATTGATAGGATTTGAACTTTGAGTTGGTTTTACATTTGAAATAGTACATTTACACTCAAACATCTGTCCTCAGTCATCAGTCATTCTTCTGATAAAAATGAGCGTTTCTAAGAATACTGTCAAGAATTAGTATATTAGTTAAGAAACAGAATAAATTATCCAATTAAAACAGGGCTTGAGATTGCAACTTTCATTGCTATTGTTGCCATAAATAACATTAGACCTAAATGAGAAATATCCTAATAAATACAAGTTCTATCACTGCCATAATGTAGCCAAAATCATAAATAAGTTGTTAACTAAATTTTGGTAGTGGAAAAAATTTGAAGATTAAATCAAAATTCACAGCACCCATCTTATATATCTAAAGGAAATAAACAAAAAAGAAATAAAAATAGCAAAAATAAACTAGCAGTATTCAACCTTGTGAGAGGGACAGATTCTGTATCAAAAATCTTAAAATGTATTGTCTAATAGTAAAGGAATAAACCAATGAAATTTGAAAGTAAGCACTACTAATCCACAGAAATGTCTTCCTCATCAACCCAGCCCCACCACCCCCATCAGCACCTCCCGTCAATCACCCCAGACATTAGCATTGTGAGAAGTGTAAGTGAGGAATTTAAATTAATTTTACTAATTTAGAATGTGTCCTTGATGATTATGGTCTGAAAGGAAGAGATGGTGAGGCAGTAGTGGGCCAGATGAGAAAGGAGTGAAGCTAAAAAATGAAGAAAAAGAATTAGAATATATTTCTTTTTTCAAGTGACTTGCTTGCTAGAGACTGACATCATTAATAGAATTTGTCATTTAGTTTCCTTCTGATGGGAGAAAAGCAACAATACTAATTATCACCAACAGTTAAATAATTAATGATTAATGAAAAGCAAATTTAAGTCCCTAGAAGTATATGTTGCTAAAGGGCAAAAACAGTAGCTCAAGTGAGGTCCATCTGCTCACTGTGAATAAGAGTCAGCAAGAGATGGCATAAGTCCTCTGTTATTTCTTGTTGCACTGGCTTGGAATGAGAAAGGAATGGATGTTACTCATATATTAGAATCACATTAAGCTGGGGTAACCATACAAATCAAAGTTCTTCCACCCCCAGTACCCACAGTATTTTACATAACTCCAACAAGACAGTATGAACTTTAAAATATAAGAGAGCAGTGAAAACATCCACTGTCTATAAAACCCTTTGCTGAACCCACTCCCAGCCCCACCGCCAAAGCTGATAGAAAATCATAACATGGAATACATAACAGAACCTACAACCATCATTTTTTAATCTGAAACTCTGAAGGAAAAACCCAAACACAAAGATCATCTAATATTTAAAGGGAGCCAAAATAAACACACTCAAAAGACACTTTATCAAATGCAAGATCCAGATGAAGCAGTGTACTTAATTAACAGAGTGTAGAAAGATATGACAGGAAAACAATACAAAAATACTAGAGCAAATAATAATAGAAAGGAAAGAAAATGGAAAGGAAATAAAAAAGGGGGAAAGGAATTAGTTCTGGGAAAAAAGTGTGGTTTTTTTCTAGGAAATAGAAAAAAATTTTTCAACAATACCTTTGTACAGGAATTAGGGAAAACAAAATATGCAGAACTATATTTAACAATAAAATGTTAAGGTAACAAAATAAGTAATATTAAAACACTAAGAAAGCAACTTATTCATGATAAACTACACCAGAGCAAAATAATACACTAAAAATAGAATAGAAATCACATGATAGAAGGTCATATCAGTGACATAGAGGATAGTCATTAAAATATTACCACCAGGTGAAGGTAGAAATCTAGGTTCCAAACTGGACCTCCATTGACACCTGAAGGTGGTATATTTCTTGTTACTATTGGGCAAAAGTGGGAGCTATGGTTCATTTCATGGTCCCATGAACACCATGGTGAGGGTTGTCTTAGTACTACTGGGTAATAGTGAAAGTCCTGATTCTCCACGGGGACTCCTCAGACACCACCCCAGCTGGGAAGGTGAGAAACACTTCATTACTGTTGGATAGAAGTTTTGGCCCCGTCAGTTGTCTCTACTGACACGAAGGAGTGATGGCTTGGTACTGGCCAGTAAGGATGAAAATGTTGTTTCCATTAAAACCATCCCAGTGGAGATATGGAGAAGCCTCATTACATCCTAGTACTAGTGGAAATCTAAGGTCCCCCACTTGGCCTTTGATGGCATGGATTGGGGGTGGGTCTATAGTTTTGGTTTGGTTTTGTAGTGATTGCCTGTAGTAGAGAAGTTATTATCTAAAAGTTTTCAATTTTATAAGGGCTGCCTCTTTCCTGGTCCTTTGGCTAGAGAGAACAAACTTTTGTTAGATCTCCTTTTGTCTGTACCTGTGGGTGTTTCAAGTTACAGAACTTCTTTAGCTCCAAGTCTTGGGTACAGGAGACAAAAATAAAACCCAGGGAAATCACACTGTGTTGTCCCTTGGGCCCAAGGTCCCTAGCTAGGCTGCCTTGTTCTCTCCAACTTTTAGGGTCTTATATTTGTTTTGTACATAATGTTGATGGGTTTTAGCTGCTCTTAGTGGAAAGGATAGGGAAGAGTACATATACTCCATCTTTCTGAAAGCAGAAGTCTGAACATATTTCTGAAAGATTAATAGAGACACAAATGTAGAAAACAAACGTATGGATACCCAAGGGGGAAGGGAAGGTGGGATGAATTGGGAGATTGGGATTGACATATATACACTATTATGTATAAAATAACTATTGAGAACCTACTATATAGCACAGAGAACTCTACTCAATGCTCTGTGGTGACCTAAATGGGAAGAAAATACAAAAAAAGAGGGGATATATGTATACATATAGCTGATTCACTTTGCTGTACAGCATAAACTAACAAAACATTGTAAAGCAACTATACTCCAATAAAAATTTTAAAAAAAGATTAAAAGTGGATGGCAGAGTGGTAACTGCCTTAGGTTAGTAGGGGAAGCCAAAACTCAAATGCTTGCAAAGATTTCTAACAAAAAGTAAAAATATCAAGTACTGGTATGAGTGCAAAGAAGAGCCCTTGTAAATCTCATACATTGCTGGTGGGAATGCAAAATTATATAGATTCCTTGAAAAAAATTTTGACAGTTGCTTAAAAGTTAAACATATACTTATCACAATCCAACAATACCATCACTAATGCATTTGCTCAAGAGTAACCAAAACATATTTACATACAAAAAAACCTCTATGTGAAGGTGAATGTCCACTTTTTCATGACAAAAAACCCCCCAGATATCTACAAACAATAAATGGATTATAAAATTATAGTACATCCAGAAATAGAACGCTACTCAGAAGTAAGAATTGGTGAACTTCTGTTAAATTTAACAGAAGGAATGAATCTCAAAAGCACATAACTTAGTAAAACAGTTTACTTACATTTACAAGTTTATTACAAAAGAATATGATAAAGAATACAGATCAACAGCCAGATGGAAGAGACATGTAGGGCATGGTGTGTGGGAAGGGACACAGAGCTTCCATATCCTCTCCAGGTGCTCCAATCTCCCAGCACTTTCACATTTTCACCAACCCAGCAGATCTCAGAACCCAGTCGTTTTGGGATTTTTATAGAGGCTTCATTCCATAGGCATGACTGATTGAATCATTGGTCATTGACACTGATATCACTTCCAGCTCCTCTCTACTCCCTGGAAGTCAGATGTTGGGGTTAAAAGTTCTAGACCTCTAATCACATGATTGATACAATCTAAAATTCACCTCATTAACATAAAAAAAGACACTTGCTCTTATCACTTATGAAATTCCAAGGGATTTAGGAGTTCTTTACCAGAAACAGGATGAAGACCAAGTATATATTTCTTCTTACAAATCACAATATCACAGCTGGACATAGGATAGAAAAGAAAAGTAATGGTTTAATGAAGTCAAAATTCATTAAAAATTAATTTCAGAAAGACAGGATTAAACAAAGAGAAAGAATTTAGGAATGATAGTACAAGCATAATTCCCAGAATTGAAGAACTTGTGTTTCCATGTTGAAAGGTATCACTGCAAAGAATAGTAAATTAAAAAAAGAACCACAGCAAGGCACACCACACTGAAAATGTAGAACAAAAGAAAAAAAGAGAATACCTAAAGTCTTTCATGTGAGAACAATTTTAAAATAAAATAAACAAAACCTATGTCAAAACTGTATTGGTCCTCTCAAGAGCAGCACAGAACATCATAAGAAATGAACAATACATTGAGAGTTCTGATGAAAATTTTTTGCTAGCTTATGATTGTATACCCAGCTAAATTATCAATAGAATTAAAATGTTTATGAATGTAAGACCAGAAAAAATTTACCATTAATTAAACAGGAATCTAAAGCATCCAGGAAACAATAAATCTAATAGCATTAAAGAAGATTTCAAAGATTATATTTTAAAAAGTCTCATATTACTTTGAGACTTATTTTATTTTAGTTATATATTTTATTTTAAGTTAAAATTTGTGTGTACTTTCATTTCCATTTAAATTCCACAATGTTCATTGAGCACCTACTCTGTGACAGGAAAAATACTTTCGTTAAAACATACATATATTTATTTATTTATCTCTTTATTTATTTATTCTCTATTCTCATATTTTATTTCTTTTATTTCCTTTGAACTTTTATTTTATATTGGAATATAGTTGATTAACAACTTGTGTTAGTTTCAGGAGTACAGCAAAGCAATTCAGTTATACATATACATGTATCTATTCTTTTTCAAATTCTTTTCCCAATTAAGTTGTTACAAAATATTGAGCAGAGTTCCCTGTGCTATACATTAGGTCCCTGTTGTTATTCATTTTCAATATAGCAGTGTGTACATGTCAATCCCAAAATCCCAGTCTATCCCTCCCACCCACCCTTCCCCCCAGTAACCATAAGTTTGTTCTCTAAGTCCGTGAATCTCTTTCTGTTTTGGAAATAAGTTCATTTGTATCTTTTTTTTTTTAATTCCGCATATAAGTGATATCATACGATATATATCTTTATCTGACTTACTTCACTCAGTATGACAATCTCTAGGTCCATCCATGTTGCTGCAAATGGCATTGTTTCATTCTTTTTAATGGCTGAGTTATATTCCATTGTATATATGGACCACATCTTCTTTATCTATTCTTCTGTTGATGGACATTTAGTTTGCTTCCATGTCTTGTCTATTGCAAAGAGTGCTTCAATGAACATTGGTGTGCATGTATCCCTTTGGACCATGTTTTTCTCCTGGTATATCCCCAGGAGTGGGATTGCTGGATCATATGGTAGCTGTATTTTTAGTTTTTTATGGAACCTCCATACTGTTTTCCATAGTGGCTGCACCAGTCTACATTCCTAACAACAGTGTAGGAGGGTTCCCTTTTCTCCACACCCTCTCCAGCATTTATTGTTTGTAGATTTTTTATGTTAGCCATTCTGACTGGTGTGTGGTGATATCTCATTGTAGTTTTGATTTGCATTTCTTTAATAATTAACAATGTTGAACATCTTTTCATCTGCCTTTCTGTCATCTGTATGTCTTCTTTGGAGAAATGTCTGTTTAGGTCTTCTGCCCATTTGTTGATTGGTTTGTTTTGATGATATTAAGCCACATGAGCTGTTTGTAAATTTTGGAGACTAATCTTTTGTCAATCACATCATTTGCAAATATTTTATCCCATTCTGTGGATTGCCTTTTTGTATCATTTTTGGTTTCCTTTGCTGTGCAAAAACTTTTGAGTTTAATTAGATCCCATTTGTTTATTTCTGTTTTTATTTCCATTACTCTGGGAGATGGATCAAAAAAGATATTGCTGTAATTTATGTCAGAGAGTGTTCTGGCTATGTTTTTCTCTAAGAGTTTTATAGTATCCGGTCTCACATTTCATTCTTTAATCCCTTTTCAGTTTATTTTTGTGTGTGGTGTCAAAGAATATTCTAATTACTTTTTTTTTACATGTAACTGTCCAGTTTTCCCAGCACCATTTATTGAAGAGACTGTCTTTCCTCTTTTGTATATTCTTGCCTCCTTTGTTGTAGATTAAGTGACCATAGCTTCGTAGGTTTATTTCCAGGTTTTCTGTCCTGTTCCACTTATCTATATCTCTGTTTTTGTGCCAGTACCATACTATTTTGACGACTATAGTTTGTAGTGTGGTCTGAAGTCAGGGAGCCTGATTCCTCTAGCTCCATTTTTCCTTCTTAAGATTACTTTGGCAACTCAATGTCCTTTTGTCTCCATAAAAATTTTAAGATTTTTTTTCTAGTTCTGTGGAAAAGGCCATTGGTAATTTGATAGGGATTATATTGAATCTGTAGACTGCATTGGGTAGTACAGTCATTTTGACAATATTGATTCTTCCAATCCAAGAACGTGGTATATCTTTGCATCTCTTTGTGTCATCTTTTATTACTTTCATCAACATCTTATAGTTTTAAGAGTGCAGGCCATTTTCTCCTTAGGTAGGTTTATTCCTAGGTACTTTATTCTTTTTGATATGATGGTAAATGGGATGGTTTCTTGAATTTCTCTTTCTGGTCTTTTGTTGTTAGTGTATAGAAATGCAAGAGATTTCTGTGTATTAATTTTATAACCTGCAACTTTACCAAATTCATTAATGAGCTCTAGTAGTTTTCTGGTGGCATCTTTAGGAATTTTTATGTATGGTATCATGTCATCTGCAAACGGTGATGGTTTAACTTCTTCTTTTCCAATTTGCATTCCTTTTCTTTCTTTTACTTCTTCGATTCTCATAGCTAGTACTTCCAAAACTGTGTTGAATAAAAGTGGTGAGAGTGGATAACCTTGTCTTGTTCCTGATCTTAAAGGAAATGCTTTTAGATTTTCACAATTATGTATAATGTTAGCTGTAGGATTGTCATGTATGGCCTTTGTTATGTTGAGGTATGTTCCCTCTAGGCCCACTTTCTGGAGAGTTTTTGTCATAAATAGGTGTTGAATTTTATCAAAAGCTTTTTCTGTATCTATTGAGTTGATCATATTGTTCTTATTCATCAATTTGTTTATATGGTGTATCACACTATTTGATTTGCATATATTGAAGAATCCTTGCAACCCTGGGATAAATCCCACTTGATCATGTTGTATGAGCCTTTTAATGTATCATTGGTTTTGAATTGCTCAAATTTTGTTGAGGATACTTGCGTTTATGTTCATCAGTGATATTGGCCTGTAATTTTTTTTTTTTTTGTGGTATCTTTGTCTGGTTTTGGTATCAGGCTGATGATGGCCTCATAGAATTTGTTTGGGAGTTTCCCTTCCTCTGCAATTTTTTGAACATTTTCAGAAGGATAGGTATTAGCTCTTCTCTAACTGTTTGATAGAATTTGCCAGTGAAGCCATCTGGTCCTGGACATTTGTTTATTGGAAGATTTTTTTAATCACACTTTCAATCTCAGTACTTGTGACTGGTCTGTTCATAATTTCCATTCTTCCTGGTTCAGTCTTGGTATAATATACCTTTCTAAGAATTTGTCTATTTTTTCCAGGTTGTCTGTTTTATTGACATACAGTTGTTTGTAGTAGTCTCTTATAATCTTTTGTATTTCTGTGGTGTCAGTTGTAACGTCTCCTTTTTCATTTCTACTTTTATTGAGTCCTCTCCCTTTTTTTCTTGATAAGTCTGGCTAAAGGTTTATAAATTTCGTTTGTCTTTTCAAAGAACCAGCTTTCAGTTTCATTGATCTTTGCAATTGCTTTCTTCATCTCTATTATTTATTTCTGCTCTGATATTTATGATTTCTTTCTTTCTACTAACCTTAGGTTTTGTTTGTTCTTCATTCTCTAGTTGATTTAGGTGTAAGTTTAGGCTGTTTATTTGATATGTTTCTTGTTTCCTGAGGTAAGTTTTAATTGCTATAAACTTCCCTCTTAGAAGTGATTTTGATGTATCCCATAGGTTTTGGATTGTTGTGCTTTTGTTTTCATTTGTCTTTAGGTATTTTTTGAAATTTTCTTTAATTTCTTCAGTGTTCCACTGGGTGTTTAGTAGCATATTGTTTAGCCTCCACGTGTTTATGTTTTTAACAGTTTTTTTTTTTTCTTGTAGTTTATTTCTAATGGTCAGAAAAGATGCTTGGTATGATTTCAATTTTCTTAAATTTACTGAGGCTTGCTTTATTGCCTAATATTGGGTCAATCCTAGAGAACGTTCCATGTGCACATGAGAAGAATGTGTATTCTGCTGTTTTTAGATGAAATGTTCTATAAATATAAATTAAGTCCATTTGGCCTAAAAGTGTCATTTAAGGCCTGTGTTTCCTTGTTGATTTTCTGTCTGGATGATCTGTCCATTGATAAGAGTGGGGTGTTAAAGTCCCACAGTATTATTGTGTTGCTGTTGATTTCTTCCTTTATGGGTGTTAGAACTTGCCTTATATATTGAGGTGCTCTTATGTTGGGTGCATATATATTTACTGTTGTTATTATCTTCTTCTTGGATTGATCCCTTGATCATTATGAAGTGTCTTTCTTTTTCTCTTATAACAGTTTATTTTGAAGTATGATTTGGGAGGACCTTCAAGATGGCAGAGGAGTAAGACGTGGAGATCAATGTCTTCCCCACAAATACAACAAAAATACATCTACATGTGGAACACCTCCTACAGAACACCTACTGAACACTGGCAGAAAACCTCAGACTTCCCAAAAGACAGGAAACTCCCCACATACCTGGGTAGGGCCAATGAAAAAAGAAAAAACAGAGACAAAAGAATAATTATGGGACCTGCACCTCTGGGAGGGAGCCATGAAGGAGAAAAAGTTTCCACACACTAGGAAGCCCCTTCACTGGTGGAGACAGGGGATGGGCTGGGGGAAAGCTTCAGACTCACGGAGGAGAGCACAGCAACATGGGTGCAGAGGGCAAAGTGGAGAGACTCCTGCACAGAGGATTGGTGCTGATCACCAATCATCAGCCTGAGAGATTTCTCTGTTCACCCACCAGGGCGGGTAGGGGCTGGGAGCTGAGACTCGGGCTTTGGAGGTCAGATCCCAGGGAGAGGACTGGGGTTGGCTGTGTGAACATAGCCTGAAGAGGGTGAGTGTGCCACAGCTAGCAGGGAGGGAGTCCAGGGAAACGTCTGAAACTGCCTAAGATTCAAGAGACCATTGTTTCAGGGTGCGTGAGGAGAGGAGATTCAGAGCGCCGTGTAAATGAGCTCCAGAAATGGGCTTGAGCCATGGCTATCAGCAAAGACACCAGAGATGGGCATGAAACGCTAATGCTGCTGCAGCCACCAAGACTCCTGTGTGCAAGCACAGGGCACTATCCTCAGTTTCCCACCCAGGAGCCTGTGTAGCCTGCCACTACCAGGGTCCCGTGATCCAGGGACAACTTCCCCCGGGAGAACCTGGCACTCCTCAGGCTGTGGCAACTTCAAGCTGGCCTCTGCCATTGCAGGCTCAACCTGCATTCCATCCCTCTCCCTCTCCCCCCAGCCTGAGTGAGCCAGAGTCCCCTAATCACTGCTCCTGTAACCTCCTCCTGTCTGGGGGAAGAACAGAGGCCAGAGGGAAATCTAGATGCAGAGGTAGGGTCAAATTCAAACCTGAAAACCAGGAGCTGTGCGAACAAAGAAGAGAAAAGGAAATTTCTCCGTGCAACCTCAGGAGCAGCAGATTAAATCTCCACAATCAACTTGAGGTACCCTGCACCTGTGTAATAACTGAATAAACAATAAGTCATCCCAAAATTGAGGCAGTGGACTTTGGGAGCTACAGTAGACTTGGAGCTTGCTGTGTGTGACAGAATAGTTTCTGATGTTTATGTTTATCTTAGTTTAGTTTTTAGTGCTTGTTATCATTGGTGGATTTGCTTATGGGTTTGACATCTGTCTTCTTTTTTATTACTTTTTAATTTTTTTATTTAATTATATATTTAAGAAAAAATTTTAATGACTTTCTTTTACTTTTTTTCTTTCTTTCTTTTCTCTCTCCCTTATCTTCTGAGCCATGTGGTTGGCAAGGTCTTGGTGCTCCGGCTGGCTCGCAGGCTTGTGCCTCTGAGGTGGGAGAGCCGAGTTCAGGACCACCAGAGACCTACCAGCCCCACATAATATCAATCGGTAAGGACTCTCCCAGAGATCTCAATCTCAATGCTAAGACCCAGCTCTACCCATGACCAGCAAGCTCCAGTGCTGGACACTCCATACCAAACAACTAGCAAGAAAGGAACACAAACTCAGCCATTAGCAGAGAGGCTGCCTAAAATCACAAATTCACAGACACCTCAAAACACACCATCAGACATGGTCCTACCCACAAGAAAGACAAGACCCAGCCTCATCCACCAGAACACAGGCACCAGTCCCCTCCACCAGTAAGCCTACACAAACCACTGAACCAAATTTACCCACTGGGGGCAGATGCCAAAAACAACAGGAACGTGAACCTATAGCCTGTGAAAAGGAGACCTAAATGAAGTAAGTTAAGCAAAATGAGAAGACAGAGAAATACGCAGCAGATGAAGGAACAAGGTAAAATCCCACCAGACCAAACAAATGAAGAGGAAATAGGCAGTATATCTGAAAAAGAATTCAGAATAATGATACTAAAGCTGATACAAAATCTTGGAAATAGATTGGAGAAAATACAGGAAACATTTAACAAGCACATAGAAGAAAAAAACAGCAAACAAACAATGATGAACAACACAATAAATGAAATTAAAAATTCTCTAGATGGAATCAATAGCAGAATAACTGAGGCAAAAGAATGGATATGTGTCCTGGAAGATAAAATAGTGAAAATAAGTACCACAGAGAAGAATAAAGAAAAAAGAACGAAAAGAATGGAGGACAGTCTCAGGGACTTCTGGGACAACATTAAACGCACTGACATTCAAACTATAGGGTCCCAGGAGAAGAAGAGAAAAAGAAAGTGACTGAGAAAATATTTGAAGACATTATAGTTGAAAACTTCCCTAATACGGAAAAGGAAATAGTCAAACAAGTCCAGGAAGCTCAGAGAGTCCCATACAGGATAAGTTCAAGGAGAAACAACCAAGACACATATTAATCAAATTAATGAAAATTAAATACAAAGAAAAAATATTAAAAGCAGGAAGGCAAAAGCAACAAATAACATAAAAGGGAATCCCCAAAAGGTTAACAGCTGATCTTTCAGCAGAAACTCTGCAAGCCAGAAGGGAGTGACAGGCCATATTTAAAGTGATGAAAAGGAAAAGACTACAGCCAACATTACTCTACCCAGTAAGGATCTCATTCAGATTTGACAGAGAAATTAAAAACTTTACAGACAAGCAAAAGCTAAGATAATTCAGCACCACAAAAACAACTTTACAACAAATGCTAAAGGAACTTGCCTAGGCAGGAAACACAAGAGAAGGAAAAGACCTACAATAACAAACACAAAACAATTAAGAAAATGGTAATAGGAACATACATATCAATAATTACCTTAAATGTAAACGGATTCAGTGCTCCAACCAAAAGCTATAGACTGGCTGAATGGATTAAAAAGAAAAAAAAAAAGACTTGTATATATGGTGTCTAGAAAAGACCCACTTCAGACCTAGGGACACATTCAGACTGAAAGTGAGGGGAAGGAAAAAGATATTCCATGCAAATGGAAATCAAAAGAAAGCTGGAGTAGCAATTCTCATATCAGACAAAATAGACTTTAAAATAAAGACTATTACAAGAGACAAAGAAGGACACTACATAATGATCAAAGGATCAGTCCAAGAAGAAGATATAACAATTGTAAATATTTATGCACCCCACATAGAGGCACCTCAATACATAAGGCAAATGTTAACAGCCATAAAATGGGAAACAGACAGTAACACAATCATAGTAGGGGACTTTAACACCCCACTTTCACCAATGGACAGATCAACCAAAATGAAAATAAATAAGGAAACACAAGCTTTAAATGACACATTAAACAAAATGGACTTAATTGATATCTATAGGACATTCCATTCCAAAACAACAGAATACACTTTCTTCTCAAGTGCTCATGGAACATTCTCCAGGATAGATCATATCTTGGGTCACAACTCAAGCCTTGGTAAATTTAAGAAAATTGAAATTGTATCAAGTATCTCTTCCGACCACAACGTTATGAGACTAGATATCAATTACAGGAAAAAAAAAACTGTAAAAATTACAAACACATGGAGGCTAAACAATACACTACTAAATAACCAAGAGATCACTGAAGAAATCAAAGAGGAAATCAAAAAATACCTAGAAGCAAAAGACAATGAAAACACGATGACCCAAAACCTATGGGATGCAGCCAAAACAGTTCTAAGAGGTAAGTTTATAGCAATAGAGTCCTACCTCAAAAAACAAGAAATATCTCAAATAAAGAACCTAACCTTACACCTAAAGCAATTAGAGAATGAAGAACAAAAGAAACCCAAAGTTAGCAGAAGGAAAGAAATCATAAAGATCAGATCAGAAAAAAATGAAGGAAATGATAGCAAAGATCAATAAAACTAAAAGCTGGTTCTCTGAGAAGATAAACAAAAGTAATAAACCATTAGCCAGACTCATCAAGAAGAAAAAGGAGAAGACTAAATCAACAGAATAGAATGAAATATGGCAATAAAATGGACAACGTGGAAGAAATGGACAAATTCTTAGAAAAGCACAACCTTCTGAGACTGAACCAGGAAGAAATAGAAAATATAAACAGACCAATCACAAGCACTGAAATTGAAACTGTGATTAAAAATCTTCCAACAAACAAAAGCCTAGGACCAGATGGCTTCACAGGGGAATTCTTTCAAACATTTTGTGTTGAGCTAACACCTATCCTTCTCAAACTCTTCCAAAACTTAGCAGAGGGAGGAACACTCCCAAACTCATTCTACGAGGCCACCATCACCCTGATACCAAAACCAGACAAAGATGTCACAAAAAAAGAAAACTACAGGCCAATATCACTGATGAACATAGATGCAAAAATCCTCACCAAAAACTAGCAAACAGAATCTAACAGCACATTAAAAGGATCATACAACATGATCAAATGGGGTTTATCCCAGTAATGCAAGGATTTTCCAATATACACAAATCAATGTGATAAACCATATTAACAAATCAAAGGATAAAAACCATATGATAATCTCAATAGATGCAGAAAAACTTTCAACAGAATTCAACACCCATTTATTATAAAAATCTCCTGAAAGTAGGCATAGACGGAACCTATCTCAACATAATAAAGGCCACGTATGACAAATCCACAGGCAACATCATTTTCAATGATGAAAACCTGAAACCATTTCCACTAAGATCAGGAACAAGAAATGATTGCCCAGTCTCACCACTATTATTCAACATAGTTTTGGAAGTTTTAGCCACAGAAATCAGAGAAGAAAAAGAAATAAAAGGATTCCAAATCAGAAAAGAAGAAGTAAAACTGTCACTCTTTGCAGATGACATGATACTAAACATAGAGAATCCTAAAGATGCTACCAGAAAACTACTGGAGCTAATCAATGTACTTGGTAAAGTAGCAGGATACAAAATTAATGCACAGAAATCTCTTGCATTCCTATACACTAATGATGAAAAATCTGAAAGAGAAATTAAGGAAACACTCCCTTTTACCAATGCAACAAAAAGAATAAAATACCTAAGAATAAACCAACCTAAGGGGACAAAAGACCTGTATGCAGAAAACTATAAGACACAGGTGAAAGAAATTAAAGATGATAGAAATGGATGGAGAGTTATACCATGTTCTTGGATTGGAAGAATCAACATTGTGAAAATGAGTATACTACCCAAAGCAATCTACATATTCAATGCAATCCCTATCAAAGTACCAATGGCACTTTTCACAGAAGTAGAACAAAAAAATTCACAATTTATATGGAAACACAAAAGACCCCAAATAGCCAAAGCAATCTTGAGAAAGAAAAATGGAACTGGAGTAATCAGGCTCCCAGACTTCAGACTATACTACAAAGCTACAGTAATCAAGAGAGTATGGTATTGTCACAAAAATATGGATCAATGGAACAGGATTGAAAGCCCAGAGATAAACTCACTCACATATGGTCACCTTATCTTTAATAAAGAAGGCAAGACTATACAATGGAAAAATGACAGCCTCTTCAATAAGAGTTGTTGGGAAAACTGGAGAGCTACGTGTGAAAGAATGAAATTAGTACACTCCCTAACACTATACACAAAAATAAACTCAAAGTGGATTAAAGACCTAAATGTAAGGCCTAACACTGTAAAACTCTTAGAAGAAAACCTAGGCAGATCACTCTATTACATAAATCACAGCAAGATCCTTTTTGACCCACCTCCTATAGAAATGGAAATAAAAACAAAATTAAACCAATGGGACCTAATGAAACTTAAAAGTTTTGCATAGCAAAGGAAACCTTAAACTAGACGTAAAGACAACCCTCAGATTGGAAGAAAATATTTGCAAAGAAAGCAACTGACAAAGAATTAATCTGCAAAATATATAAGCAGCTCATGCAGCTCAATATCAAAAAAACAAACAACCCAATCCAAAAATGAGCAGAAGCCCTAAATAGACATTTCACCAAAGAAGATATACAGATTGCCAACAAACACATGAAAGGATGCTTGACATCGCTAATCATTAGAAAAATGCAAATCAAAACTACAATGAGCTATCACCTCACACCGGTCAGACTGGCCATCATCAAAAAATCTACAAACAATAAATGCTGGCGAGGGTGTGGAGAAAAGGGAACCCTCTTGCACTGTTGGTGGGAATGTAAATTGATACAGCCACTATGGAAAACAGTATGGAGGTTCCTTAAAAGCTAACAATAGACCTACCATATGACCCAGCAATCCCACTACTGGGCATATACCCTCAGAGAACCATAATTCAAAAAGAATCATGTACCACAATGTTCATTGCAGCACTATTTACAATAGCCAGGACATGGAATCAACCTAAGTGTCCATGGACAGATGAATGGATAAAGATGTGGCACACGTGTACAATGGAATATTAGCCATAAAAATAAACAAAACTGAGTTATTTGTAGTGAGGTGGCTGGACCTAGAGTCTGTCATATAAACTGAATTAAGTCAGAAAGAGAAAAACAAATACCGAATGCTAACACATATATGTGGTGGTATCTAAAAAAAAAAAAAAGGTTCTGAAGAACATAGGGGCAGGACAGGAATAAAGACGTAGACTTAGAGAATGGACTTGAGGAGAAGAGGAGGGGGAAGTGTAAGTTGGGACGATGCGAGAGAGTGGCATTGACATATATACACTACCAAATGTAAAATAGCTACTGGGAAACAGCTGCATAGCACAGGGAGCTCAGCTCCGTGCTTTGTGACCACCTAGAGGGGTGGGAAAAGGAGGGTGGGAGGGAGACGCAAGAGGGAGGGGATATGGTGATTTATATATATACGTATAGCTGATTCACTGTTATACAGCAGAAACTAACACACCATTTAAAGCAATTATACTCCAATAAAGATGTTACAAAAATTAAAATAAAGACTATTTTATCTGATATCAGTATTGCTACTCCAGCTTTCTTTTGAATTTCCTTTGCATGTAATATCTTTTTCCATCCTCTTCCTTTCAGTCTTTATGTTTCCCTTGTTCTGAAGTGGGTCTCTTGTATACAGCATATATACAGGTCTTGTTTTTTTTCCATTCCGTCAGTCTTTGTCTTTTGGTTAGAGCATTTAACGTATTTACGTTTAAGGTAATTATTGATATGTAAGTTCGTATTGGCATTTTGTTAATTGTTTTGGCCTTGTTTTTATAGGTCTTTTTTCTTCCCTTCCTCTTTTGTTTTCTTCTCTTGTGGTTTGATGACCATCTTTCGTGTTGTGTTTGGGTTGCTTTTTCTTTTTTGTGGGTGTATCTATTGTAGTTTTGGGGTTTTCTGTTCCAATGAGGTTTCGATACAGCATTCTATATATATATAAGGTTGTTTTAAGTTGCTGGTCTCTTTCCGGCCTAGAGAAGTTTTTTTAGCATTTGTTGCAAGCTCGTCTGGAGGTGCTGAATTCTCTTAGCTTTTGCTTATCTGTAAAGCTTTTAGTTTCTTCATCAAATCTGAATGGGAGCCTTGCTGGGTAGAGTTTTCTTGGTTGTAGGTTCTTCCCTTTTATCACTTTAAATATACCATGCCACTCCCTACTGGCCTGCAGAGTTTCTGTTGAGAAATTAGCTGATAACCTTATGGGAGTTCCCTTGTATGTTATTTGTTGCTTTTCCCTTGTTGCTTTTAATATTTTTTCTTTGTCTTTTATTTTTGTCAATTTGAGTACTATGTGTCTCTCTGTGTTCCTCCTTAGGTTTATCTTGCCTGGGACTCTCTGCACTTCCTGAACTTAGGTAACTCTTTCCTTTCCCATGTTATGGAAGCTTTCAGCATATATCTCTTCAAATATTTTCTTGGGTTCTTTCTTTCTCTTTTCTCATCTGCGACCCCTATAATATGAATGTTGGTGTGTTTAATGTTGTCCCAGAGGTCTTAGCCTGTCTTCATTTCTTTTCATTCTTCTTTTCTTTTTTTCTTCCACAGCAGTGATTTCCACTATTCCATCTTCCAGGTCACTTATCTGTTCTTCTGTCTCAGTTCTTCTGCTATTGATTCCTTCTAATGTTTATCATTTCAGTTATTGTATTGTTCATCTCTGTCTGTTTCTCTTTAGTTTTTCAAGGTCTTTGTTAAACATTTCTTGCATGTCTTTCATCCTTGCCTCCATTCTTTTTCCAAGGTCTTGGATCATCTTCATTATCATTATTCTGAATTCTTTTTCCAGAAGGATTCCTATCTCCACTTCACTTAGTTGTTTTTCTGGAGTTTTATCTTGTTCCTTCCTCTGGGACATATTCCTCTGCCATTTCATTTTCTCTATGTTTCTGTGATTGTGGTTTCTGTTCCACAGCCTACAGGATTGTAGTTCTTCTTTCTGTCTTCCCTCTGGTGGATAAGCCTGTCTAAGAGTCTTGTGCAAACTTCCCAGTGGGAGAGAATGGTGGTGAATGGAGCTGGGTCTTGTCCCTCTTGTGATCAGAGCCATGCTCAGTAAAACTTTAATCCACCTGTCTGTTGATGAGTGGTGCTGTGTTTCCTCCCTGTCAATTGTTTGGCCTGTGGCAACACAGCACTGAAGCCTACAGGCTTTTTGGTGGGGGTAATGTTGTCCTCCAGGAAAGCTCACACTAATGAATACCTCCCAGAACTGCTACTGCCAGTGTCTTTGTCCCCACAGCGAACCACAGCAGCCCCCCACCTCTGCAACAGACCCTCCAATACTATCAAGTCGGTCTGGTCCAGTCTCTTATGGGGTCACTGCTTTTTTCCCCTGGGTCCTGGTGCACATGCAACTTTGTGTATACCCTCCAAGAGTAGAGTTTCTGTTTTCCTCATTCTTGTGGAAGTCTTGCAATCAAATCCCTCTGGCTTTCAAAGCCAGATTCTCTGGGTATTCCTCCTCTCATTGCCAGACCCCCAGGTGGGAAACATGACTTGGGGTCAGAACTTTCACTCCTGTTGGATGACTTCTGTGTTATAATTGTTTTCCAGTTCATGGGTTGCCCACCCGGAGGGTATAGGACTTGATTTTATTGCTATTGTGCCCCATCCTACCATCTCACTGTGACTTCTTTTTTGTTTTTGGATGTAGGGTATCTTTTTTTGATAGGTTCCATCATTATTTTGTCAATGGTTGTTCAACAGTTTGTTGTGATTTTGATGTTTTTGTAAGAAGGGCTCATGTCGTTCTACTCTGCCATCTTGAGCTAATCTCTCTTCTTACCTGTAATTTAATCTTAGTACTAACACAGCTCAGCACAGCAATGAAAAATATTTGCATAGTCAAAAGTAATGTACACTGGTTTAATATGAGAATATATTTGGGGGATGGAGGAAGCAGGAGTGTTTCATGTAGTATTGCTTTCTGTCTCATAATAGGCATCAATAAGATATTAATAAAATAAATATAATAAGAATGCCTATATAAATATATTAGCTAGAAATAACATATAAATGTAAGAAGTAGCAGTTAAAAGAATTGGAATAATTTGCTTTTAGAGAACAAAATGGGGTATGTGAAACAAGGCAGGAGGATATTTTTCGTTTTACACTTTATAATTTTAGCCAATAAAATAGGAGGCTTGCTAAAATGTTCCCTCTTCACCACTTCCCTAATGCCTAAACCAAAGTGCAAATGGTTTGAAATCAAATCTTTCCTTTGCTACTACTAGCTATGGGATTTTAAGTAAATTATTTAATTTAATAATGTCTCAGTTTCTACTATTTAAATTAAGGCAATGTTAACTAATTTAATAAATTGGAATGGGAATTAAATTAACACAAGTAGGTAGCCTTCATCCCAGGGAAGGTATATTAGAGCTACTCAAATATGTTACTTTTACTTGTGGCAATTCTCCTCTCCTGGTCCCAGCATAATTCACCTTGATGACTTTATTTCTTTGGGGAAGAGTTTGAAATATTTTTTTAATTTAGAACTTTGTGCAAATAAATTTTACATGAAATTCTAAAATAAAAAAATATAAACTTAAATTTCTATGATTGAAGTGTGCCATTTAAAATAGTATATAAAATGAATGTGAGGTAATACAGAAACAACTTCATGCTAAAGTATTGACTTGCCATGCAAGGTAAATACAGAAAGAAAAAAAAACATGTGAAGATAATATCCAAAATGCATTAGTAATTTAGTTTGAGTGGTAAAATATGAAGTGTTTTTCTCATTTAGGCATTTACAAAATTTTCTGTAATAAACATTATTTGACTTTAATCAAAAGAAAACAATCTTTGTACAGATGGTGAATAATGTGCTAAAATTAATTATTCCTTAAAGATGAATGGTATCAAGGAGGGTATGAATAAGATAGCAGAGTAAGAAGACCCTGAGCTCACCTCTTTCCATGGACACACAAAAATCACAACTACTTGCAAAACAACTATCTTTGAGAACAACCTGAAGACTAGCATAAGAGATTTTCCACAACTAAAGATATATAGAAGGAGCCACAACAAGATGGATAGGAGGGCTAAAGACACATATAGTCAACACCCCCACCCCCAGGATGAGTGACCCACAAAGAGAAATATAATCACAATTGCAGAGGTTCTCCCTAAAGACTGAGAGATCTGAACCCCACATCATGTTCCCCATCCCAGGGGTACCAAATTGGGAAGGTGTGTCCCCAGAATGTCTAGGTTTGAAGGCCAGTTGGGCTTACATATGGGAGAGCCAGAATGTTGTATAAGACAAGAGACTCTGCTCTTAAAGGGCACATACATAGTCTCATATTCTCCAAGACACAGCACAGAGACAGTAATTTGAGAGGAGCCTGGGTCAGACCCCCCTGATGCTCTTGGAGAGCCTCAAGGAGAGGCAGGATGCAACTGGGACTACCCCTAGGACACAGACACTAACAGCAGCCATTTTGGGGAACTCATTCTACCACAAGGATACTGCTGCTGGCAAGTACCATTTTTGATCCTCCTTCTGCCCTATTAGTGCCAAGAGCTTACCTGCTAACAAGGCTGTCAACACCAGTCTGGGACACCACAAGTTGGGTAACCATACTGTGAGAACTTAACCCCACACAACAGCAGGCTGGAACCAGGTCTGAGACTCCTTGGGCTGCATAACCAACCATGCCAAGATCTGGTCATCTTGACCAGCAAAACTACAGCCTCTGCAGGAGGCAGGTCTGGGCAGCTAACAAAGCTGAGGACAGACAACCTTCCAGTGCATTCACAGTCATTCCTGCCCCAACAGAAGGGTCCACAGAGCCCACATAGGGGACATCCCTAGAGCATGTAGCTCTGGTGACAAAATGGAAGTGTGCTGTTGAGGCTCATAAGACATCTCCTACATAAGGCCATTTCTCTAAGATGGGAAATATAACTGACTTACTACATGGGTATAAAAACAGAAAAAATAAGCAAAATGAGGAGACAGAGATATGGTTCAAATGATGTATAAGATAAAACCCCAGAAAAAAAACCAGTGGAGATAAGTAATCTAACCAATAAAAATTTCAAGGTAATGATCATAAAGATGCTTAATGAATTCAGGAAAAGATTGGATGAACACAATTAGAAGTTTACAAAGAGTTAGAAAATACAAAGAAGAACCAAACAGAGCTGAAGAATAAAATAATTAAAATAATAAATACACTAGAAGGAATTAACAGTAGATTAAATGATACAGAGGAATGGATCAGTGAATTGAAACAGAGAAGTGGAAATCACCAAAGCAAAACAGAAAAGAGAGAATAATCATTTGAGAAAAAAAAAGAGGATAGTTTAAGACATGTCTGGAAAAACATCAAGGCTACTAACATTTGTATTTCAGAGGTCCCAGAAGAAGAGACAAAGAAAAGGGCACATAAAATTTTGAAGAAATAATAGGTGAAAACCACCCAAAACTGAGAAAGGAAACAGTCATTACAGGAACACTAAGAGTGCCAAACAAGATGAACCCAAAGAGATTCACACGAAGGCAATTATAATTAAAATGACCAAAATTAAAGATAAAGATAGAATCTTAAAAGCAACAATGGAAAAGCAACTGATTACATATAAGAAACTCCTATAAGACTTTCAGCTGACTTTTTAGCAGAAATTTTGCAAACCAACAGGAAGTGGCACAATATATTTAAAGTAATGAAAGGAAGAAAACCAAGCTGCGAAGCTATCATTCAAATTTAAGGAGTGATAAAGAGTTTTATAGACAAGCAAAATCTAAAAGTGTTCAGCACCAGTAAACCTGTTTTAAAACAATGTTAAACGGAATTGTCTAAGCAGAATAGACCACAAATAGAAATATAACAATTATGAAAGAAAAAAATTTCATTGGTAAATTAGGCAAATATACAGTAAAGGTAGTAGATCAACCACATATAAAGCAGTTTGGAAGATTAAAAGACAAAAGTAGTAAAATCGTTTATTTCCAAAATAAGTAACTAAGGGATGCACAAAACAAAAATATGTAAGATACGGTGTAAAAAACATTAAATGTGGGAATAGGAGTAAAATGAAGGATTATTAGAATGTGTTCAAACTTAAGAGATCATCAATTTAAAATAATCAAAAGTCCAGGACCAGATGGTTTTACAGGTTCATTCTATCAAATATTTACAGAAGAGTTAACATTTATACTTCTCAAATTATTCCCCCAAGTTGAAGAGAACATAATGCTTCCAAATTCATTCTACAAGGCCATCATCACCCTGATACCAAAACCAGACAAAAGCACCAGAGAAAAAGAAAATTAAAGGCCAATATCCCTGATGAATATAAATGCAAAGATCCTCAAAAAATCCTCAACAAAATATTAGCAAACAGAATTCAATGATACATTGAAAGGATCATACACTATTATCAAGTGGGATTTATCCCAGAGATGCAAGAATGGTTCAATATCTACAAATCCATGTGCTATACCACATTAATATATTGAAGAATAAAAATTATATCATCATCTCAATATATGCAGAAAAAACTTTTGACAAAATTCAACATCCATTTATGATAAAACTCTCAACAAAGTGGGTATAAAGGGAACATATCTCAACATAATTAAGCCATATACGACAACCTACAGTTAATATCATACTCAAAGATGAAAAGCGGAAAGCTTTTCCTCTAAGTTCAGGAAAAGGATGCCCACTCTTGCCATTGTTATTCAACATAGGATTGGAAGTCCTAGCCAAAGAAATCATATGAGAAAAAGAAATGCAAGGCATCCAATTGAAAAGGAAGAGGTAAAATTGTCACCAATTTTTTTCTGATTATGTTAAATATTTATTCAACAATCTATGAACATTTGACAAATACTTATTATATGACAGACTCTTATAGGTACAGGGGATGCATGGAGGGGCAAGGGTTGGGGAAAGAAACTAAAACTTGCAATCTACAGACAGAAACTCTCAGTAATAAACAAACGTGGCAAATAAGAGTATGTTGAATATTGCTAAGTGCTCTAGGGCAAAAGAAGTCAGGGAAGAAAGGGTCTATGTGGTAGGCAGATCACATGATACTATACAAAAATATCCTAAAGATGCCCCCAAAAAACAATTAGAACTCATGAATGAATTTAGCAAAGTTGCAGGATACAAAATTAATATGCAGAAACCTGTTGTGTTTCTATACACTAATAGGGAACAATCACATTTACAACTGCATAAAAAAGAATAAAATACCTGAAGATAAATATAACCAAGGAGGTAAAAGATCTGTACTCAGAGAACTGTAAGACATTGATGAAAGAAATTGAAGATGACACAATCAAATGGAAAGATAACATGCTAATGGATTGCAAGAATTAATATTGTTAAAATGACATACAGATTCAGTGCAATTCCTAACAATATACTAATGGCATTTTTCACAGAATTTGAACAAAGAATTCAAAAGTTTGTATGGAAACACAAAAGACCCCAAGTAACAAAAGCAATCTTGAGCAAGAAGAACAAAACTGCAGGTATCACACTACGTGATTTCAAACTGTACTACAAAGCTACACTAATCAAGACAGTATAATACTGGCACAGAAATAGGTACATAGATCAATGGAACAGAATAGACAGCCCAGAAATAAAACCACACTTACATGATCAATTAATCTACAATAAAGGAAGTAAGAATATACAATGAAGAAAATACAACCTCTTCAATAAATAGAGTTGGGAAACTGGACAGCTACATTCAAAAGAATTAGACTGGATTACTTTCTCACACCATACATGAAAATAAACTTAAAGTAGATTAAAGACTTAAATGTAAGTCCTGAAACCCTTCTAGAAGAAAACATAGGTAATATGCTCTTTGACATTGGTCTTAGTAATATTTTTTTGGATATGTTTCCTCAGGCAAGGGAAACAAAAGCAAAAATAAACAAATGGGACTACATCAAATTAATAAGCTTCTGCACAACAAAGAAAGCTCTCCACAAAATGAAAAGGTCACCAACTGAATGGGAGAAGATATTTGCAAATGATATATCTGATAGGGTTTAATATTCAAAATATACAGAGAACTCATACATCTCAGCATCAAAAAACAACCTGATTAAAAATGGGCAGTGGACCTAAATAGACAATTTTCCAAAGGAAATATATAGATGGCCTGACAGACACATGAAAAAATGCTCAGCATCACTTATCATCAGGGAAATGCAAATTGTAACCACAATGAAATATCACCTCAGACCTGTCTGAATGGCTATTTTCAAAAAGACAAGAATAACAAGTGTGGCAAGGATGTGCAAGAAAGAGAACCCTTGTATACTGTTGGTGGGAATGTAAATTGGCACAGCTACAATGAAAAACAGTATGGAGGCTCCTCAAAAATAAAAACAGAATAGCCATATGATCCAGTAATTCTACTTCTGCATATTTATCCAAAGAAATAAAAACACTAATTCAAAAAATATATGCACCCCTATGTTTATTACAGCATTATTTACAATAGCCAAGATAAAAGTACAATCTAAGTGTTTGTCTGGAGATGAATGGATAAAGATGAAGCAGTATACATATACATACACACACACACACACACACACACACACACACACACACACACACACAGTGGAATATTACTCAGCCATCAAAAAGAATGAAATCTTGCCCTTTGCAACTATATGGATAGACCTAGTGGATATTATGCTAACTAATATAAGTCAGACAGAAGAAGACAAATACCATATGATTTCACTTATATGTGGAATCTAAAAAAAAATGAAAATGTAGAGGTACAAACATGACAAAACCAAAACAGATTCATAGATACAGAATAAACAGGTGGTTGCCAGAGTGTAAGGGGGCAAGGAGATGTATAAAATAGGTGAGGGAGATTGAGAGGTACAAATTTCCAGTTACAAAATAAATGAGTCATGGGAATGAAATGTATAGCATGGGGAATATAGTCAACAATATTGTAATAACTTTGTATGGTAACAGATGATAACTAGACTTATTATGGTGGTGATCAGTTTGTAATAAACAGACATATCAAATCACTATGTGTGCACCTGAAACTCACATGTTGTAAGTCAATTATACTTCAATAAAAAAAGAATAGTATTAATGTTGATACATGTGATTTAGTCATAAATGAACAAATAAAGCACAAATAAATATTTATTTGTTATAACAAATTAATATTGATTTTAAAATATTAAATCAGTTTTTGTGCTTGTGATTATCTTAATTTATCTTTTGTTTTCATCATTAGTTTCTTATATGCCAGAAGTAACATGAATAAACATTTTAAATGGAAAAACATTGAAACGAGACTGAATTTGTACACAAGGAGTAGAATTCAGTTAGTAATTAAGCAATAATGATCAAGTCAGATTAATGGCTGTCTCCTGAAGTTCTTTGTTGAGGACCATTAACCCCAACGTAACATTTAATTCCCAAGGAAATACCCTATGCTTCAGGGGTCATTTCTGCAGTTAGAAATTGTCAGAAGTAAAACCACACTAAAATGTGTGTTGTCGGGGCCTCCCTGGTGGCGCAGTGGTTGAGAATCTGCCTGCCAATGCAGGGGACACGGATTCGAGCCCTGGTCTGGGAAGATCCCACATGCCGCGGAGCAACTAGACCCGTGAGCCACAAGTACTGAGCCTGTGCGTTTGGAGCCTGTGCTCCGCAACAAGAGAGGCTGCGACAGTGAGAGGTCCGCGCACCGAGATGAAGAGCGGCCCCCACTCGCCACAACTAGAGAAAGCCCATGCACAGAAACGAAGACCCAACACAGTCAAAAATAAATAAATAAATAAAGGGTAAAAATTAAAAGAAAAAAACATTTGTGTTGTCAAAAAGTAACCTTTCCATTTCTATTTCTGTGATGATTAATTTTATGTGGGAACTTGAATAAACCATTGGGTGCCCAGGTACTTTGGTCAAACATTTCTGGGTGTTTCTGAGAGGTATTTGGGGATGAGTTTAACATTTGAATCAACAGATCCAGTAAAGCAGATTTCCCTCCTTAATGTGGATGGCCCTCATTCAATCAGTTGAAGACCAAAAAAAAAGCTGACCCTTCCCTTAGTTAGTGGAAACTCCTCCTGACTGGCTGCTGGCTGCCTTGAGCTAGAACTTTGGTCTTTTTCCTGTCTTCAGACTGGAACTGAAACATTGGCCCTTCTGAGGTAAATCCTGCCAGCTCTTGAACTATAATTTATAATGGTGTCTTTCCTAGTTCTCAGGCCTTCAGATTGGGTCTGAAATTACATCATTGGATCTCCTGGGTTTCCAGCTGGCTGACTGCACATTTTGAGACTTTCTTACCTCTGTAAACATGTAAGCTAATGCCTTATAATAAATCTATCTGCTTATCTATTTTCTATCTATCTACCTATCTATCATCTATCTATCTATCTATCTATCTATTTATCTATCTATCTATCTATCTATCTATCTATCTATCTATCTATCTATCTACCTATCTATCCATTCATCATACTGGTTCTATTTCTCTGGAGAACCGTAACTAATATAAGCCCTTTTTGTTTTTTTTGTATATGTGAAAAGGGATATATTGAAAACATGAACACACAAAAGATTCAATAATTAACAATTTCTAAAGCTCATGAGTTAAATTTAATTTTTCTTAATGTTGTATTTCAAACTCTTTTTAAAAGAATGAAAAAAATATGTTTATTCAGAATTTATTGTGTGACAGGTGACTTACATATATTACCACAGTTGTTCTCAAGACAAATGGTAAGAAATAAGGAGTATAAACCCCATTTATAGATTAAAAATGAGGTTTAGTGTATTTAATTAACTTGCTCACATGCATACAGTAAGAGGCACTTGGAGCAATCTGACTCCAGGATTTCTGGCTTTAAAACCCTTTATCTTTCTACAGTACTTTGTTGTAGTCTTTCTGAAGATTTCCTTTTAGACTAGTTTATGGCAAAGAATTCTTAATAGAACTCAAAAAATACGCTTTTTTTAATGGGTTAAAGAGAGGCCATCTAATATATGACATAATAATTTAATATAGAGAAATTAAGTAATCAAAACATATAATTAAGTTCAATATCAAGTTATATGACAAGAGTATGCATAGGTAAAATTTGAGGGGAAATGGATATTACCATCTGAAATTTTATATATTAAAATATATCAATCTTAGAATAAAAAATTAAAATATGACATTGGCATTCTTCTTAAGACAAAACTTTCAGCCATAGCAATAAGATATAAAATAAAGATATATAACTCTCTCAGAGCAAAAGAATTATAGGTTATAGTTGTGTGCTGAGCATTTTTATTTTGTCCTTATTTTTTATAAAGGACAAATTTTTATATTCAAACAAAAAGTAGTTATACAATGATTTAAAGTTAGGTGTGTATAGGCTTACCCTGTCCACAGAATTTTTAAATCAGAAGTTTAGAAAGCAAGTGTAATAATTGTTAAAAGATGAACATATTGAGTGCCTCTCTCCTAGGAAATGTGATATTCAATCCAATATTTATTTTTTGTGGAGAGACAGAAATAAGAGGTTAGAGAATATAGGTCAGGGTTTCAGCAACATTTATGGAAGGTAGAGAGGAGACTTAGAAATGATTACCACTAGGGTGACAACATTAACAAATAAATCATCTATATATTTTTATACTTTTTAAAATATTGAAAAATCGTTATCTTTTTTAATTTCTTTGCTTTTTTAAGTCTTGTTTCCTTCTTTAAACATAAATGAATACCAGTGTGTTTTTGTAAGTGTAAACTGAACTTGTGGGAAAAGGGAACAAATGAGGAAAGGAGTGTTTTTCATTAAGACAAGTGCTTGTCAATTTATTTTAATTTTATTGCTCAGTCATGTATACTCTCAAGAGAGATACAGTTTGAGAAATGAGAAATGCCTTAAAGTAGAAATTTAAGACATTAAATATTTGTTTTATATGCATATTATTACTATGTTTTGTTTTCCCTTTAAGCTATTGGGTCTGGATGCTAATGATTTATGAATTGTATTTCATATCTAGTAAAAATAAGATTGGGAAAGAAATGGACTTTTAAATTCATTTATCCTACATAGAAGATCTAGATGATAGCATTCATCAGCTAGCCTCAATTAGTGTAGCATCCCTTTTCCCTTGACAATGTACCGTCAATATACTAATATGCAGACCATCTTTAAAATGATCTACATTCTCACCTTTTCATAGTTTCATGCCTCCTTGTCTACTTTCTACCATGGACACAATCTGACCCTTATGATGACTGTCTTTCCATAAAATGACATGAAAATCTCTGAGCTGATGTACTGAGTTCTAGTTTCACTGTTTATTGCGTATAAAAATTACTGCTTCTTCCTTTCCTTCCTTCCTTCCTTCCTTCCTTCCTTCCTTCCTTCCTTCCTTCCTTCCTTCCTTCCTTCCTTGCCTCCTCCTTTCTTCCCACTGTCCCCTCTTCTCTCCCAATTTGTTTATTCTTTTCTTTTCATTTCTTTCCTTTTTTTATGATAAAACTTCTACTTAAGAAACAGTGTTGGGCTTCCCTGATAGTGCAGTTGTTAAGAATCTGCCTGCCAATGCAGGGGACACGGGTTCGAGCCCTGGTCCTGGAAGATCTCACATGCCACGGAGCAACAAATCCCATGTGCCACAACTACTGAGCCTGTGCTCTAGAGCCCGTGATCCACAACTACTGAAGCCTGGGCGCCTAGAACCCATGCTCTATAACAAAGAGAAGCCACCAAAATGAGAAGCCCACGCACCACAATGAAGAGTAGCCCCCGCTTGCTACAACTAGAGAAAAGCCCATGCGCAGCAACAGACACCCAATGCAGCCAAAAATAAAATAAATTAATTTAAAAAAAAAAAGAAACAGTGCTTCCCCAATTCATAATAATTCTATAAAATATCTTAGTTGTGGGTGGGGCTAAACTAAATCCTCATCTGTGCCCCTCAGTGGCAGCATGCATAATCACAATTGTACATTTCTCTGAAGAGAATAATGTTTCAGGGATGGTCATAAATTAGCATTTTCCCCAAGAATTTTATGAACATAAATGGGAAAAACACTCCACTTTTGTTGGGATTTTAAGCCCTGGAAAGAATATAACCTGTGACTTACTGGTGGCAATCTTTCCAATTATTCATACAATGAATACTCTCAGGAAATGATGGCAATGCTGAGAAGAGCGGAACCCAGTGTTGAAATGGTGTAGAGCCATGATTCTGCTATACCTGAAGAAAATCTGCCTGAGAACTTTTTAATTACATAATCCAATAAAGTTCTATTTCATTTAAGCTACAATGAGTTGGATTTCTGTAAATTGCAATGTAATGACTCCTAGCTTATTAAACAGTTAGTACCTAGAAGTCATATATTTCTAGTAATAGTTCCAGTAATGAGTGGCTAAACTTAAAAAGGGCAATGTTGTGAGAAGGCCCTATGCCAGATTAAGAAGTTGTCATTCTACTCAAGAAGCAGATTGTTAAATTTTGTCCCCTGTCTCTGTGACAAAAGATTATGCACTCCCCAACCATAGAGAGTTAAGGAACTTCGTAAAATATTTCAGAAAGTTGGAATCTTTCTGTAATGTCCTTCTTAAAACACCATCAAAAATGAGAGGGTGTGGAGAAAAGGAAGCCCTCCTACATTGTTGGTGAGAATGTAAACTGGTACAGCCACTATGGAGAACAGTATGGAGGTTCCTTAAAAAACAAAAAAGTAGAGCTACCATATGATCCAGCAATCCCAATACTTGGCACATATCTGGAGAAAACCATAATCCAAAAAGATACAGGCACCCCAATGTTCATTGCAATACTGTTTACAATAGCCAGGACATGGAAGCAACCTACATGTCCATCAACAGAGGAATGGATAAAGAATATGTGGTATATATATATATATACATATATATATATACATACACACACACACACACACACACACATACACAATGGAATATCACTCAGTTATAAGAAGGATGAAATAATGCCATTTGCAGCAACATGGATGGACTTAGAGATTACCACACTGAGTAAATTAAGTCACACAGAGAAAGACAAATATCATATGATACCACTTACATGTGGAATCTAAAAAAAAATCATACAAATGAACTTATCTACAAAGCAGAAATAGAGCTACAGTTGTAGAAAATAAACTTACAGTTACCACGGGGAAAAGGGGGAAGGGATAAATTGAAAGATTGAGATTGACACATACACACTACAAAATATACAATAGATAACTAATAAGGACTTACTGTATAACACAGGGAATTCTACTCAATACTCTGTAATGACCTATATGGGAATATAATCTAAAAAAGAGTAGATATATGTATATGTATAACAGATTCACTTTGCTGTACACCTGAAACTAACACAACATTGTAAATCAACTATACCCCAGTAAAATTTTTTTAAAAATAAAATAAAAAAGAATAATATTAAAGAAAGAGAAACTTACAATCTAAGATGACCTGTTGGAAAGCAAAAGGAAACACACGGTGTGTTGTTATGAGAAGCCCTATATTCCTTTACTCTGCATTCAAGATGGAGCAAGTCATAAAATCATGCAGACTACAGATTGAAAAACAAACAAACAAAAACAAAACAAAACAATGACAATGAACCATGTTTCCAAACTGACATAAATGGGGAAAATATTTAGAAAACACAAGAAGTTATGAAAATGAGACCCAGGTTTTCCAGAAACTCTCCTGCTAGGTACATCTTTCCATTTAAATTAAATATTTTCCAAACTATAAAGAGAAATTCTATTTGATGCAGCCTGTGTTCAAGAAACCTATGAGGCCCCCTCTATTGGATAATATATACCCAAACCTGTTGT
This sequence comes from Eubalaena glacialis, assembly GCF_028564815.1. Lineage (NCBI taxonomy): Eukaryota > Metazoa > Chordata > Mammalia > Artiodactyla > Balaenidae > Eubalaena > Eubalaena glacialis. The sequence continues at coordinate 31,973,007 of NC_083734.1, forward strand.
TTCAACAGCTGACACCAAGATGGACCAGTTAATTTGAAAGTCTGGGAAGCTGGGTTGAACACTGTAGCCCAGTGCAAAACAATGTAAATCACAATGATGAAATCCATTTTCAGGGTATTTTAGCATTGGATTTGGGGCAATATTTTTTATATGTTGTTAGCCCTCCCATGTTTTCAGGTGCTGTTATACTCAGTGCCTAAGATTCTACAAGGCCCTAAATTTACAGTAAGAAGAAATGGGCTCCTGGATCCATTTTGACCCCCAAAGCCTTATAAAGGTGCATTAGGGAGAAAAATGATTCTCTCAAGAATGAGGCTGATTAAAAACTCATAATTGGTTAAGAAAAAATGTTCACTCTTTCTTCTCAGGAAGAAATGCTGTATATGTTATAGATCAGGGGATGTTTTTTGCTGGTTCTACCACTTCCATTTTTCTAATGAGGGTTCATATTAAAGTTACTGTGATTTTATTTTAGTCAGGTTTATATACCAGGTACAATGAATTTATCATTTAGCCTCTTTCTGACAGCAAAGAAGATAAAACCTATACTTCCTGATTTGGGTGCAATAACTATAGGAGACTTTAGGTTGCATCAATTTTGGGAAAATGGGGGATATTTTTAAGTTGAACATAGGATTGTTCTACTTTGGCTGAGATTTAAAATATTTTATGTACAGACAGAACTATGTTTTAGATTTTGACATATACACTCAGTCACAAACATAGGCAAATACAAAAATACTGCATTTCTTAGACACAGTGATTGGTTCATATATGATGATAGGACCCAAATCGTGACAAAGAGAATTTGAAATGTTTTTCCAGAGCTAAGAGGAAAGATGCTCGTTTCCTTTAGGTCTATATACTATAAGACCAGATTTCATATTTTGTAATTTAGACACAGCCATGTCTAACCTGGGTCTACAACTTTTTTTCTTTTAATTGAGTTAACACATTCTTCTTTGTTCATCAGTCATTTGACATGGATGCCAATCATTTATAACAAGAAGATATCTGATAAATATCTTAATAAGAGCTAAAACTGCAGATTTCTTTCATGTTCAGGATGATGCCTACAAGGGTAGGATGGCATTCTAAGTTAAACTTGTATAAAGAATAGTTTTTTTAAATCATAATTTGTTCTGTGTTACAGACATTAAGAATTTTGAAGATATTTGAAGGCCTAATATCACTCATATTTACCTACTATTTGTCAAACCTACAGACTAAACTATTAGTTCTTTCTTCTGTGAAAAACATTATCTCATCAAAATTTTCCCACTCTTACTAATAACAGCTTCTTAGATATAAATTAAACAGATCATCATTGGGCTGAAAGTAAAAAATAATAATAATAATCTATTTTAATCTAGCAAGATTGTATTTGCTTTCCTATTCTGTGTAACCTCATTATAATGTGCCCTGAGATATAACAAATTTGTGGTGAGCTGCTGTATTCTACAGGGGGTCCACGACAGTCATTCCATTACCCATTTAATAATGTGAACTTGCACATAATGAAATTGATTTCTGAACTCCTATAGTATTGTAGTGGGTTTTACTGTATTTTAATCCCCTTAATAATTACCCCAAATTAAGAAGATGTCTAGAAACAGGAAAAAATGTAATACTTTTCTGCTAAAAATAATTATACTGAGAAAAAGTTTAAAGATGCACATTGCACTGCATTTTCTCATTCCTGACTGACTTAGTGATGAAGTATTTACAGGCCATAGGACTCTCATTGAAGCTGTTTATCTGCTTCCAGATTTGTAAGGTAAAGTTCCTTAAAAACTAGGACAGGAGTAGCTGGCTGAGCTAAGCCCACATGAGGCACTGGAGAGGGCTGTAACCAGACCAAGATGATGACATAGGAAGACCCTGAGCTAACATCCCCCCATGGACACAACAAAATTACAATTAATTACAGAACAACTATCTATAAGAACAATCTGAAGATTAGCAGAAAAAGAGTTTCTACAACTAAATATGTAAAGGAAAACCCACAACAAGATGGGTACGAGGGGCAGAGAAGTTGTAGAGTCAAGAGACACACCTGCAGATAGGCAACCAACAAATGAGAGGATTATCACAATTGCAGAGGTTCTCCCCAAGGAGTGAGGGGTCCAAGCCCCACATTAGACTCCCACATTTGGTGTCCTGCACCAGGAAGACAAGTACCCAGAAGGTCTGGCTTAGAAGGCCAATGGAGTTTGTGTACAGGAGAGCTGGAGAGCTATAGGAAATGAAGACCTTGTTTGTAAAGAGATCTTACAAGCTCAGAATCCCAGCAAAGAGGCAATAATTTTAAGGAAGTCTGGGTCAGATTCACTTGCTGATCTTGGAGAGCCTCCTAGAAAGACAGGAGGCAACTGGGACTCCCCCTGGGAACATAGACTCTGACAGCAGCCATTTTTTTGATATTCTACCATGAGAATACTGGTGCTGGCAAGAACTATTTTGGAGTTCTCTCTCTAGGCTATTAACGCCAGGGGCTTACCTGCCCACCAGCAGGCCAGCACCAGCCCTGGGTACCCAAAGCCCTGTAGCCAGCTGCACCAGGACCTGGTTCCACCCTACACCTAGCTGACACCAGTCCTGGGGCCCCCTAGGCTCCACAGCCAGCAACCCTGGAACCCAGCCCCACCTACCAATGTGTCAGCACCAGCCCCAAGATGCCCTGGGCCCCTTGGCCAACCACCCCAAGTCCTGGCCCTACTCACAAATGGACTAGCAGCCACTGAAGGAGTCAGGGACAGCAGCCAACTGTGCCAGGGGTACAAGTACACCCACAGTAGTCAACCACACCACAACAGAAGGCCCAATGCAACCCACATATGAGGCATCACTTGGGGATATAGCTCGGGTCACCAGAGAAGAGTGTGTTGCTGGTCCCCATAGAACATCTCTTACATATGGCCACCTCTCAAGATGGGAAACATAACCAATACACCCAATATGTAAATTGGGATTTAGGCAAAATGAGGAGATAGATGAATCTATTCCAAATGTTGTAACAAGGTAAAACCCAGAAGAACTAAGTGAAATGGAGATAAGCAATCTAACCAATCAACAATTCAAGGTAATGATCATAAAGATGATCAATGAACTTGGAAGAAGAATGGATGAACACACTGAGAAGATTAACAAAGAGCTAGAAAATACAAAGAAGGACCAAACAGAGCTGAAGTATACAGTAACTGAAAATTTTAAAAATACACTAAGGGGCTTCAACAATAAGTGAAAAGATATAGAGAAATGTATCAGTGAACTGAAAGACAGAGTAGTGGAGATCATACAAGCAGAACAGAAAAATAATTTAAAATATTGAAAATGTCTTGAGACCTCTGTCAACATTAAAAGCACTAATATTTGAATTACAGAGGTCTCAGAAACAGAGAGGGGAAAGAGGTACAGAAATTATTTGAAGAAATAATAGCTGAAAATTCCCCTAACCTGAGGAAGTAAACAGACATCCAGTTCCAGGAAGCACAGAGTCCCAAACTAGATGAAGCCAAAGAGATCCACACCAAGAGACACTATACTTAAAATGACAGAAAACAAATTAAAGATAAAGAGAAAAATCTTAAAAAGCAATGGAAAAGCAACTAGTTACAAACAAGGGAAATACTATAAGATAGTCAGCTGACTTTTCAGCTAAAGCTTTTCAGGCCAGAAGGGAGCAGAATAATATAATCAAAATGATAAAAGGAAAAAAAATTCTACAACCAGGAATCCTCTACCCCACAAAGTTATCATTCAGATTGAAGAAGTGATAGCTTTATAGACAAGCAAAAGATACAAGAATTTAGCATCACTAAACCAGCTTTACAAGAAATGTTAAAGAAACTTATCTAAAAAGAAAAAAAAGACAATAATTAGAAATATGAAAATTATGAAAGAAAAAATCTAATTGATAAAGGAAAACATACACAGCTAGTAGGAACTTTAAAAAACAAAAGTGGCAAAATTATCTATATCCACAATAACTAGTTAAGGGATATACATAACAGAAAGTTGTAAAATATGTTGTCAAAACCAGAAAAGATGCAGGGGAAGAGTAAAATGCAGGGTTGTTAGAAGATAGTCAAACTTAACAGATCATCAACTTAATCACTTATATATGTAGGTTGTTATATATGAACTTCAGGGTAACAACAAATCAAAACTTTGTAATAGATACAAACTATAAAAAAAGAAAGAAATCTAAATGGAACACTAAAGATAGTCATCAAATAACAAGAGCAGAAAGCAGCAGAAGACAGGCACCAAAAAGAAATAAAAACAACTAGAAAACAATTAACAAAAATGGCAATAAGTACATAAGTAACCAAAATTACTTTAAATGTAAATTGACAAAATGCTCCAATCAAAGACATAGAGGGGCTGAATGGAAAACAAACAAACAAACAAAAAACAAACAAAAAATACAAGACCCATCAATTTGCTACCTGCTCAAGACTCATTTTGGTTCTAGACACACAAATACTAGAAGTAAGAGGAAGGAAAAAGGTATTCTATGCAAACAGAAATGAATATAAAGCTTGGGTAGCAATACTCATATCATACAAAATAAGCTTTAAAACAAGAACTGTAAACAGAGACAAAGAAAGATGTTACATAATGATAAAGAGATCAATCCAAAAAAAGAGCTAATATTGTCAATATAAATACTCCTAACATAGGAACCCATAAATACATAAAATAAATATTAACAGAAATAAAGGAAATCATTGACAATAACACAATAATAGTAGGGGACTTTAACACCCCACTTACATTAATGGGAAGATAATTCAAACAGAAAATCAATAAGGAAACACTGGTCTTAAAGGACAGACAGATTGATCTGATGAACTTAATAGATATTATTTAGAACATTCCATACAAATACTGCAGGATACCATTATTTCCAAATGCACATGGAACATTCTCTAGGATAGATCACATGCTAGGTCACAAAACAGAAGTCAATAAATTTAAGAAGACTGAGATCATATCAAACATCTTTTCTGACCACAAAGGTATGAGCCAGAAATTAACTACTATGAAAAAAAATCAGCACAAAAACACAAACATGTGGAAGATAAGCAATATGCTACTAAACAACCAATGAGTTACCAAAAAATTCAAAGAGGTAATGAAAAAATTTCTGGAGACTAATGAAAATCAAAACACAAATATCCAAAATATATGGAATGCAACAAAAGCAGTTCTAAGAGGGAAGTTTATAGTGATTCAATACTACCTCAGGAAACAAAAAAAATCTCAAATAAAAAATCTAACCATAAAACCTAAAGGAACTAGAAGAAGAAGACAAACAAAACCCAACATTAGTAGAAGGAAAGAAATAATAAAAATTAGAGGATAACTAAACGAAATAGAGTCTACTTCAACAAAACAACAGGAGAGAAGATCAACATGGTGAAATAGAATGATGTGGAGAACACCTCCTCTAAGCAATACATCAAAAATGCATCTACATGTTGAACAATTCTCATTGAATACCTACTGGATGCTGACAGAAGAGCTCATGCAACCAAAATTTCAAGAAAGATTATCATGTAACCAGGTAGGACAAAAGAAAAAAAAAAAAAAAACCCAGAGAAACAGGACAGTGTGCCCCTGGGAGGGAGCTGTGAAAGAGGAAAATTTCTCTCACCCTGGGAACCCCCTTCACTGGCTGAGAGATCAGCCGGGACAGAAAGGAAACTTTAGAGGCTCAAAGGAGAGTGCATCAGCTGGATTGCAGCAGGCAGAACAGAGAGAGACCAGCAGATAGGGTCCTGGCCACTCCTCTGCACTCCCCAGCCTGAGACATATGTCTGCTAATGTGTGTGGGGGCTGGGTGCTGAACTTAGGCTTCAGTGAAGAGAACCAGGGAGAGGACTGGGGTTGAATGCACAGAGACAGGCTGAGGGGCTGGAGTATGGTCCACGCTGCAACTGGTGGTGTACATAGGACAGAGCATAGGTCTGCCAAAGGAGCCCCATCGTTAACAAATACCAAGGGAAGGGTAGGACTGCCATAGCACCCTCATTCTAGGCATGTTTACATTGGGCACAGCTCCACCTCTATGAGCTGTGGGGACAAGCAAGCACCAGCAGGTTGCCCACGTGTGGGGTTGAGGTCGAAATCTGAGGTGATCCTCAGGGGCAGTGCAATTTCAGAAGCAGGTCTGAAATCTGAGTCATCTCCCAATGGCTGTGCCACCTGTGGATTTACATGCTGAAGCAACTTTGAAAGCTCAGTGCCTCTGGGATAACTGAGCAAACTACTGATGTTCCCATGGCTGAGGAGTGTCTGGCATTAGTGGCTGCAGCCTTTGCCAGCACGTGCATGTGGAGGTGGGCAAGGGTCTGGGCAGATTCTGTAGCTCCCACAGTGGATCCAGGTATGAAACTATGGTGGTCCATGTGCCTGACTTCAGCAGATCTGTGCCAGCGAATCTGTGCTGGTGGATTTGTGAGCACCTGAGGGGCACCCAAGTTGATCGCTTGCATCCCCATGGTTGAGGCAGGGCTGAGGTCAGTGCCAACAACAGTACACTATATAAGCCCACACAATGAGTGGTGGGAGATACCACAGAGTGCACCTCCAAGTAGACAGCTCCTACCGAGAAAAGCTCAGTGGCTCTTCTCCCAGCAGAAGCACTACAGTCCCACCTACCTAACACTGAAGCTCAGAAATGGATCTCAGGGCTTCTATTCCAACAACTGGGAAACAGAACCAGCCCCAGACAGAGTTGTGACAACCACAGAGCAAAGAGGATACCTCACTCAATATTCAGGGCAGGCCCTGGTCACCACAACAAAAATCACACCCCCTATCAAGGGGGAAATAGACAGCACTCACTGAGAAAAGATGTGGCAGGCATCCATACTAAAAAAAGCCCTCAAACCAAAAGTATTTGTCTCATACAGGCTACACAGGGTCACTCCCACATAAAAAGTGTCAAGACTGCAGTACATAACTGTTTCTCCTAAACTCATAGAGTCAGAGAAATGTAAGTAAATGAATAAGCAGAAGAACCACTTCCAACTAAGATAAAGAGAATTCCCCTAAAAGAACAAACAATGAAAGAGATCCTTCCAGTCTAGCAGACCCCAAGTTTAAAAAGAAGGTAATAAAAATACTGAAGAAATTAAGAAATGCTATTGATAGAAATGCAGATTACTATAAAAAGGAATTAGAAACTATAAAGAAGGCCAATTAAATTAGAAAACTCACTTCCCAAGATGAAAGTTGAGGAAAATAGGAAATAAATAGAAAACTGAATAATGCAGAATAACTGATCTGGAAGAGAGAATAATGGAAATCACCCAATCAGAACATCAGACAGAAAAACAAATTTTAAAAATGGCAGCCATATACAAGACCTATGGGACAATATAAAGCATGGCAATCCATACATAATAGGGATCCCAGGAGAAGAAAGAGAAAAGGAGATTTAAAATGTATTTGAAGAAATTATGGCTGAAAACTTCCCAAATCTAAAGAATGAAACAGATATCCAGGTACAGGAAACACAGAGGGTCCCAAACAAGATGAACCCAAACAGACCTACACCAAGACATTTTATAATTAAAATGGCAGAAGTTAAAGATAAAGAGAGTATTCTAAAGGCAGCAAGAGAAAAACAAATAGTTAGTGACAAGGGCACCCACATAAGGCTATCAGCATATCTCTGTACAGAAACTTTGCAGGCCAGAAGGAAGTGGCAATATATACACAAAGTCCTGAAAAGGAAAAATCTGCAACCTAGAAAACTCTACACAGCAAGATTATCATTTAGAACAGTAAGAGAGATAAAGAATTTATCAGACAAGCAAAAACTAAGGAATACAGCAATACTAAACATATCCTAAAAGAAATATTGAAAGGTATTCTCTAAATAGAAAAGAAGCAAGAATTTATAGGAAACAGAAAAATCACAATTGGAAATTAAATCACTTAAATAAGCCAGTAAATGGAAAAAAAAAATATTTTGGAAGCAATGATAGCTACAATGAACAGCAAAATATTAACATGCAGATTAAAAAGAGGACCTCAAATCATAAAATGTGGGGGAGAGGTGTAAGAAAATATAGGTTCTTTTTTTTTTTAGAATGTTTTTTGGCCTATATGACTACCAGTCTAAAGCAAATAGATATAGTAATGGTTGAAATACTTGAAAAACAGGGTACCCACAAATCAAAAATATAGATTCACACAAAAAAAGAAAAGAACACACGCACAATACAAAAGAAAACCATCAAACCACAAAAGGAAAAGAAAAAGAAAGGAACAAAAAGAATTACAAAATCAACAGGAAAACAAGGTTAAAAATGGCAATAAATACATTATCTATCAATAATTACCTTAAATGTCAGGGGACAATATGGTCCAATCAAAAGACATAGAGTGGTAGATTGGATAAGAAAACAAGAGTTTACAATATGCTGCCTACAAGAGTCCCACTTTAAGCCAAAGGACAGGCATAGACTGAAAGTGAGGGCATGGAAAAACACATTTCATGCAAATGGAAATGACAAGAAAGTGGGGGTAATAATACTCATATCACACAAAATAGACTTTAAAACAAAGGCCCTTAAGAAAGATAAAGGCTGATACTATATGGTGATAAAAGAATCAACACAAGACAAGGATATTCCACTCATTAACATATATACCTCCAATATAGGAGTTCCTCAATACATAAAACAAATACTGACAGACATAAAGGGAGAAGTTGATGGAAATAAAGTAGTAAGAGACTTTAACACCTCACTGACATCAATGGACAGATCTTCCAGACAGAAAATCAGTAAGGCAACAGAGATCCTAAATGACACAATAGAACAGTAAGAGTTAATTGATATTTTCAGAACATTACATCCCAAAAAAACAAAACAAAACCCAAAACCCCAGGATAAACATTCTTTTCAAGTGTACAGGAAACATTCTCTGATACAGACCATAAACTGGGACACAAAAGAAACCTCAACAAATTTAAGAGGATAGAAATTATTTGAAGCATCTTTTCTAACCACAACAGTATAAAACTAGAAATCAACACAGAAAGATAAATGAGAAGGAAAAAGAAAACAAACAAACAACCAAAAAAAAAAAAAAACTGGCAAAAAGCAATTACATGGAGACTAACTAACATGCTAGTAAAAAACCAATGGGTCAACAAGAAAATCAAGAGGATATTTACTTATTTATTTATTAAATTTTATTGGCGTATAGTTGATTTACAATGTTGTGTTAGTTTTAGGTGTACAGCAAAGTAAATTGGTTACATATATACATACACATATATCCACTCTTTTTTTAGATTCTTTTCCCATATAGACCATTTTCCTGTACTATAGAGTAGGTCCTTATTAGTTATCTATTTTATGTATAATAGTGTGTATATCTCAATCGCAATCTCACAATTTATCCCTCCCCCTTCCCTTTCCCCCCTGGTAATCATAAGTTTGTTTTCTATATCTGTGACTCTGTTTCTGCTTTGTAAAAATTTCGTTTGGGACCTTTTTTTAGATTCCACATGTAAGTGATATCATATATTTGTTTTTTTCTGTCTGACTTACTTCACTCAGTATGACAATCTCTAAGTCCGTCTATGTTGCTGCAAATGGCATTATTTTGTTCTTTTTTATGGCTGAGTAATATTCCATAGTGTGTGTGTGTGTGTGTGTGTGTGTGTGTGTGTATATATATATATATACACCACATTTTCTTTATCCATTTCTAGAAGAAATGGACAACTTTCTAGAAACATATAGTCCACCAAAACTCAGTCAAGGAGAAATAGATAATTTAAACAGACCAATTACTAGAAATGGAATAGAAATGTAAAAACAAATAAGCAAAAAACAAACAAACAAAAAAAGAACAAAAAAATTCCTGCAAAAAATTTGTAGGACCAGAAGCCTTCACTGGGGAATTCTACCAAACATACAAAAAAGACCTTATACTGATACCTCTCAAACTCTTCCAAAAGATTGAAGAGGAAGGAACACTCTCAAAGTCATTGTATGAAGCCATCATCAAATTGATACAAAAACCAGACAAAGACACTACCAAAAAAAAAATTACAGGCCAACATCTTTGATGAATATGAATGCAAACGTTCTCAGCAAAATGTTAGCAAACCAAATCCAACAACATATAAAAAAGATCATACACCACAAACAGGTTGAATTCATCCCAGAATCACAAGGATGTTTCAACATCCACAAATCAATCAATGTGATACATCACATCAAAACAAAAGAGAAAAACCACATGATCATCTCAATAGATGCACAACAAGCATTTGATAAAATTCAATATACATACATGATAAAAATTCTTACCAAAGTGGGTATAGAAGGAACATATTGCAACATAAAAAAATCTATTTATGACAAACCCACAGCCACCATAATACTCAATGGTGAAAAGCTGAAAGCCTTCCTACTAAAATCTGGAAAAATGTAAGGATGCCCACTGTCATCACTTCTATTCAGTATACTATTGGACGTGCTAACCACAGCAATCAGACAAGAAAAAGAAAAAAAAATCCATATTTGAAGGGAGGGGTAAAATTTTCATTACACGCAGACAATATGATACTATATACAAAATCCTGAAGACTCCACACAAAAGGTGCTAGAACTGATAAATTAATTCAGCAGGGTAGTAGGATACAAGATTAAAATATGGAAATCTGTTGCATCTTTTACAGTAACAATGAAATATAAGAAAGAGAATGTAAAAAAAAAAAAATACCTTTTAAAATTGCATCAACAAAATACTTAGAATAAACCTGACAGTGGAGATGAAAGACTTATATGCTGAGAACTATAAAACATTAATGAAGGAAACTGAAGATGAAACAAAGAAATGGAAAAATATCCTATGATGTTGGATTGGAAGAATTAATATTGTTAAAGTTGCCATACTACTCAAAGCAATCTACATAATTAATGCAATCTGATCACATTACCCATGAGTTTTCACAGAACTAGAACAAATAATCCTAAAATTTATATGGAACATAAAAGATCCAGAATTGTCAAAGAAATCATGAGGAAAAAGAACAAAGTGGGGGACATAATCCTCCCAGACTTCAGACAATACTACAAAAATACAGTAATCAAAACAGTGTGATATTCACACAAAAACAGACATATGGATCAAAGGAATAGAGTAGAGAGCCCAGAAATAAAGCTACACACTTACAGTCAATTAATCTTTAATAAAGGAGGCAAGAATATACAATGGAGCAAGACAATCTTTTCAGAAAGTGGTGTTGGGAAAGCTGGACTGCTGCATGTAAATCAATAAAGTTAGAACACTCCCTTACACTCTACACAAAAGTAAACTCAAAATGGCTTCAGACTTAAATATAAGACATGACAACATAAAACACCTAGAAGAGAAAATAAGCAAAACGTTCTCTGACATAAATCATAACAATGTTATTTTAGGTCAGTCTCCCAAGGCAATAGAAATAAAAGCAAAAATAAACAAATGGGACCTAATAAAACTTACAATTTTTGCACAGCAAAGGAAACCATAAAAAAAAAACATAACCTACAAAATGGGAGAAAAAATTTGCTAACAATGCAACAAGGGATTAATTTCCAAAATATAAAAACAGCACATACAACTCAATAACAACAACAACAAAAAAACAGCCTAATCGAAAAATGGGGAGAAGACATAAATTGACATTTCTCCTAAGAAGATATTCATATGGCTAACAGGGACATGAAAAGATGCTCAGCATGACTAATTTTTAGAGAAATGCAAACCAAAACTACCATGAGGTGTCACCTCACACCAGTCAGAATGGCCATCATTAAAAAGCCTACAAATAATAAATGCTGGAGAGGGTGGGAAGAAAAAGGAACCCTCCTACAAATTGGTGCCACCACTATGGAAAACAGTATTGAAGTTCCTCAAAATCTAAAAATAGAGTTGTCATATGATCCAGAAATCCCACTCCTGGGCATATATCCAGACAAAACCCTAATTCAAAAAGAAACATGAACTGCATTATTTACAATAGCCAAGACATGGAAGAAACCTACATGTCCAGTGACAGATGAATAGATAAAGAAGATGTGGGGTGTGTGTGTGTGTGTGTGTGTGTATTATATATATATATAATGGAATGTTAGCCATGAAAAAGAATTAAATAGTGTCATTTGCAGAAACATAGATGGACCTAGAGATTATCATATGAAGTCAGAAAGAGAGAGACAAATACCTTATGATATCACTTATATGTGGAATCTAAAATATGATAAAAATGAACTTATTTACAAAACAGAAATAGTCTCACAGACATAGATAACAAATTTATGGTTACCAAAAGGGAAAGGGAGTGGGAGAGGGATAAACTAGGAATTTGGGATTAGCAGATACAAACTACTATATATAAAATATATAAACAACAAAGTTCTACTTTATAGCACAGGGAGCTATGTTCAAAATCCTGTAATAAATCATAATGAAAAAGAATATATATATATATATATAAATCACTTTGCTCTATATCAAAAACTAGCACATTTTTTTAACATCTTTATTAGAATATAATTGCTTTACAATGTTGTGTTAGTTTGTGCTGTATAAGAAAGTGAATCAGCTATATGTATAAATATATAGCCTCCCTCGTGGGTCTCCCTCCCACCTTCCCTATCCCAACGCTCTAGGTGGTCACAAAGCACTGAGCTGATTTCCCTGTGCAATGCAGCTGCTTCCCACTAGCTCTCAATTTTACATTAGGTAGTGTATATATGTCGATGCTACTTTCTCACTTCGTTGCAGTTTACCTTCCCCTTCCCCGTGTCCTCAAGTCGATTCTCTACCTCTGCATCTTTATTCCACTCTGGCCCCTAGGTTCTTCAGAACCTTTTTTTTTTAGATTCCATATATATGTATTAGCATACGGTATTTGTTTTTCTCATTCTGACTTACTTCACTCTGTATGACAGATGCTACATGCATCCAAAAATAACTCAATTTTGTTTCTTTCTATGGCTGAGTAATATTCCATTGTATATATGTGCCACATCTTTTTTATCCATTGATCTATCGATGGACACTTAGGTTGTTCCATGTCCTGTCTATTGTAAATAGTGCTGCGATGAATGTTGTGGTGCATGACTCTTTTTGAATTATGGTTTTCTCAGGGTATATGCCCAGTAGTGGGATTGCTGGGTCACATGGTAGTTCTATTTTTAGTTTTTTAAGGAACCTCCGTACTGTTCTCCGTAGGGGCTGTATCAATTTACTTTCCCACCAACAGTGCAAGAGGGTTCCCTTTTCTCCACACTCTCTCCAGCATTTATTCTTTGTAGACTTCTGATGATGGCCATTTCTGACTGGTGTGAGGTGATACCTCATTGTATCACCAGCCTCAACAGCCAACGCTGTTGGCTGTCAGTTTGTCATATATGGCCTCTATTATGTTGAGGATGGTTCCCTCTATGCCTATGTTCTGGAGAGTTTTTTTTTTTATCATAAATGGGTGTTGAATTTTGTTGAAAGCTTTTTCTGCATCTATTGAGATGATCATATGGTTTTTTTCCTTCAATTTGTTAATATGTTTTATCACATTAATTGTTTTGTGTATGTTGAAGAATACTTGCATTCCTGGGATTAAACCCCACTTGATCATGGTGTATGATCATTTTATTGTGCTGTTGGACTCTTTTTGCTAGTATTTTGCTGAGGATTTTTGCATCTATGTTCATCAGTGATATTGGTCTATAGTTTTCTTTTTTGTGACACCATCTTCTGATTCAGTATTAGGGTGATGGTGACCTTGTAGAATGAGTTTTGGAGTGTTCCTCCCTCTGCTATATTTTGGAAGAGTTTGAGAAGGATAGGTGTTAGCTCTTCTCTAAATGTTTGATAGAATTCACCTGTGAATCCATCTGGTCCTGGGCTTTTGTTTGTTGGAAGATTTTTAATCACAGTGTCAATTTCAGTGCTTGTGATTGGTCTGTTTATATTTTCTATTTCTTCCTGGTTCAGTCTTGGGAGGTTGTGCTATTCTAAGAATTTGTCCATTTCTTCCAGGTTGTCCATTTTACAGGCATATAGTTGTTTGTGGTGATCTCTTATGATCCTTTGTATTACTGCAGTGTCAGTTGTTACATCTCCTTTTTGATTTCTAATTCTGTTGATTTGAGTTTTCTGCCGTTTTTACTTGATGAATCTGACTAAAGTTTTATTAATTTTGTTTATCTTCTTAAAGAATGAGCTTTTAGTTTTATTGATCTTTGCTACTGTTTTCTTCATTTCATTTTTATTTATTTCTGATCTGATCTTTATGATTTCTTTCCTTCTGCTAACTTTAGGGGTTTTTTTGTTCTTCTTTCTCTGATTGCTTTAGTGTAAGGTTATGTTGTTTATTTGAGATTTTTCTTGTTTCTTCAGGTAGGATTGTATTGCTATAAACTTCCCTTTTAGAACTGCTTTTGCTGCATCCCATAGGTTTTGGTTCATCATGTTTTCATTGTCATTTCTTTCTAGGTATTTTTTGATTTCCTCTTTTATTTGTTCAGTGATCTCTTGGTTATTTAGTAGTGCATTGTTTAGCCTCCATGTGTTTGTAATTTTTACTGTTTTTTTTTTTCCTGTAATTGATATCTAGTCTCATAGCATTGTGGTCAGTAAAGATACTTGATACAATTTCAATTTTCTTAAATTTACCAAGGCTTTATTTGTGACCAAAGGTGTGACCTATCCTGGAGAATATTCCATGAGCACTTGCAACAAAAGTGTATTGTGTTTTTTTTGGATGGAATGTCCTATAAATACAATTAAGTCCATCTTCTTTAATGTGTCATTTAGAGCTTGTGTTTCCTTATTTATTTTCATTTTCGATGATCTGTCCATTGGTGAAAGTGGGGTGTTAACTTTCCCAACTATGATTGTGTTACTGTCAGTTTCCCCTTTTATGGCTGTTAACATTTGCCTTATGTATTGAGGTGCTCCTAGGTGGGGTGCATAAATATTTACAATTGTTATATCTTCTTCTTGGATTGATCCCTTGATCATTACGTAGTGTCCTTCATCTCTTGTAATAGTTTTTTTTTTAAAGTCTATTTTGTCACATATGGAGAATTGCTACTCCAGCTTTCTTTTGATTTCCATTTGCATGGAATATCTTTTTCCTTCCCCTCCCTTTCAGTCTGTATGTGTCCCCAGGTCTGAAGTGGGTCTCTTGTAGACAGAGTATATATGGGTCTTGTTATTATATTCATTCAGCCAGTCTATGTCTTTTGGTTGGAGCATTTAATCCATTTACATTTAAGGTAATTATTGATATGTATGTTCCTATTACCATTTTCTTAATTGTTTTGGGTTGGTTTTTGTAGGTCCTTTCCTTCTCTTGTTTGTCCTGCCTAGAGAAGTTCCTTTGGCATTTTTTGGATAGCTGGTTTGGTGGTGTGAATTTTCTTAACTTTTGCTTGTCTCTAAAGTTTTTAATTTCTGTCAAATCTGAATGAGATCCTTGCTGGGTAGAGTAAACTTGGCTCTAGGTTTTTCCCTTTCATCTCTTTAAATATGTCCTGCCACTCTCTTCTGGCTTGATGAATTTCTGCTGAAAAATCAGCTGTTAACCTTCTGGGCATTCCATAGTATGTTATTTGCTGCTTTTCCCTTCCTGCTTTTAATATTTTTTTCTTTGTATTTAATTTTCATTCATTTGATTAATATGTGTCTTAGTGTGTTTATCCTTGGATTTATGCTGTCTGGGACTCTCTGTGCTTCTTGGACTTGATTGACTATTTCCTTTCTCATGTTAGGGAAGTTTTCAACTATAATCTGTTCAAATATTTTCTTAGACCCTTTCTTTTTCTCTTCTTCTGGGACCCCTATAATTTGAATGTTGGTGCATTTAATATTGTCCCAGAGGTCTTTGAGACTGTGGTTATTTCTTTTTAATTCATTTTTCTTTATTCTGCTCTGTGGCAGTTATTTCCACTCTTTTATCTTATCTGTCCTTCTGCCTCAGTTATTCTGCTATTGATTCCTTTTAGAGATTTTTAAATTTCATTTATTGTGTTGTTCATCATTGTTTGTTTGCTCTTTATTTCTTCTAGATCCTTTTAAACGTTTCTTGCATTTTCTCCATTCTATTCCAAGGATTTGGATCATCTTTACTATCACTACTCTGAATCCTTTTTCAGGTAGACTGCCTATTTCCTCTTCATTTGTTTGGTGTGTTGGGTTTTTACCTTGCTCCTGCATCTGCTGCATATTGCTCTGTCTTCTCATTTTGTTTAACTTACTGTGTTAAGGGTCACATTTTCACAGGTGGCAGATTCGTAATTCCCCTTGTTTTTGGTGTCTGCCCCCAGTGGGTAAGGTTGGTTCAGTGGCCTGTGTAGGCTTCCTGGTCGAGGGGGCTGGTCCTTGTGTTCTGGTGGGTGGGTCTGGATCTTGTCTTTCTGGTGGGCAGAGCCGCATCTGGTGATGTGTTTTGCGGTCTCTGTGAATTTAGTATGATTTTAGGCAGCCTGTCTGCTAACAGGTTGGGTTGTCTTCTTGTCTTGCTAGTTGTTTGGCATGGAACTTCCAGCACTGGAGCTTGCTGATCCTTGGGTGGAGCTTGGTCTTAGCATCGTGATGGAGACCTCTGGGAGAGCTCTCACCAATTGATATTACATGGGGCCAGGAGGTCTCTGGTTTTCCAATTTCTTGAACTTGGCTCTCCCACCTCAGAGGTTCAGGCCTGACACTAAGCCAGAGTACTAAGACCCTATCAAACACAAAACTCAAAAGAAAAGGGAGAAAAAAAGAAAGGAAAAAAAAATTAATTATTAAAATTTAAAAAATTTAAAAATTATTAAAATAAAAAATAAGTAATAATAATTAAAAAAAGAAGAGAGCAACCAAACCAATAAAGAAATCCACCAATGATAACAAGCACTGAAAACTATACTAAGATAAACATAAAAATCAGAAACAAATCATTCACAGACAGCAAACCCCAAGTCTACAGTTGCTCCCAAAATCCACCACCTCAAGTTTGGGATGAATCATTGTCTATTTATGTATTACACAGATACAGGGTACATCAAGTTGATCATGGGGATTTAATCCACTGCTCTTAAGGGTGTACAGAGAAATTTCCCATTCTCTTCTTTGTTCTCACAGCTCCTGGGTTTCAGGTTTGGTTTTGGTCCCACCTCTTTGTAGGTCACCCTCAGGCATCTGTTCCTGCCCAGACAAGAGGGGGTTAAAGCAGCAGCTGATTAGAGGGCTCTTGCTCACCCATGTCAGGGTGAGGGAGGGGTATGGTAGTCATAACTGGAATGTGGGGTTAGCCTGCAGCGGCAGAGGTCAGCATGACATTGCAACAGGCTGAGCTGCACCATGTGTTTTCCTGGAGAAGTTGTCCCTGGATCACAGGACCCTGGCAGTGGCAGGATGCACAGGCTCCCTGGTGGGGGGTGGTGGGGGGGAGTGACGTGTGGATAGTGACCTGTGCTTGCACACAGGTTTATTGGTGGTTGCAGCAGCAGTGTTAGCATTTGATGCCCATCTCTGGTGTCCAAGTTGTTAGCCGTGGCTCAGGCCCATCTCTGGATCTCGTTTAGGCAGTGCTCTGCCTTCTGTGTGCAGACAGGGAAGGAATCCCCTCCCCTCGTGCACCCTGAAACAATGGTCTCTTGCCTCTTAGGCAGGTCCAGACTTTTCCCCGGACTCCCTCCCAGCTAGCTGTGACATACAAGCTCCTTTCAGGCTGTGTTCATGCAGCCAACCCCAGTCCTCTCTTTGGGATCTGACCTCCAATGCCCAAGTCTCAGCTCCCAGCCCCCACCAGCCCCGGCAAGTGAGCAGACAAGCCTCTTGGGCTAGTGAGTGCTGGTCGGCACCAATCTCCTTTGTGTCTCCAAAGCTTCCCCTCTGCCCAATCCCCATCTCTGCCAGTGAAGGGACTTCCTAGTGTGTGGAAAATTTTCCTCCTTCACAGCTCCCTCCCAGAGGTGAAGGTCTCATCCCTATTCTTTTGTCTCTGTTTTTACTTTTGCCCTACCCAAGTATGTGGGGAGTTTCTTGCCTTTTGGGAAGTCTGAGGACTTCTGCCACCATTCAGTAGGTGTTCTGTAGGAGTTGTTCCACATGTAGATATATTTTTGATGTATCTGTGGGGAGGAAGTTTATCTCCACGTCTTATTCCTCCACCATCTTGAAGGTCCTCTTTAACACATTTTAAATCAAGTATATTTCAACTAAAAAATTGAAAATAAACACAAATTATTGATGAAATTAGAGCTAATTCTTTGAAAAGATAAAGAAAATTGATAAACCTTTAGACAGACTTATTAATAAAAAGAGGGGAAAATCTCAAATAAGTAAAATCAGAGACAAAAGAAAAGAAGTTACAGCTGACACAACAGAAAACAATCATAAGGGACTAATACAAACAATTGTACACCAAAAATATGGACAAGCTAAAAGTAAATGATAAACTCCTAGAAACATATAATGTCCCAAGACTGGATTAGGAAAAAATAGAAAATCTGAACAAATGGATTACCACTGACAAAACTGAATCAAAAATTTGAAGAACTCCCAACAAACAAAAGTCCAGGACCAGACAGCTTTGCAGCTGAATTTTACCAAACATTAAAAGATGAGTTAACACTTATACTTCTCAAACTGTTCCAAAAGATTGAAAAGGAAGAAATGTTTTTGAACTCATTCTATGAGGCCAGTGTCTCCCTGATACCAAAACCAGACACACAAAATTACATGCCATTATCACTGATGAACATAGATGCAAGATCCTCAAGAAAACATTAGTAAATGAAATTTGTCAAAACATTAATAACATTATACACCAGGATTAAGTGGGATCTAATGCAGGCATGCAAATATTCTTCAATATCTTCAAATCAGTTGATGAAATATACCACATCAACACATTGAAAATTAAAAATTATATAATCATCTCAATAGATGCAAAAAAAACCTTTTGACAAACTTCAGCATTCATTTATGATAAAAACTCTTGACAAAGTAAGTATAGAAGGAACATACCTCAAAGTAATAAAGGTCACATATTACATACCTACAGCCAATAACATATTCAATAATGAAATGCTGAAAGCATTTCTTATAAGATCAGGAACAAAACAAGGATACCAAAAACTCAGAAAAATTTGACATCGATGAAAGAAATTGAAGACAACACAAACAAATGGAAAAATATACTTACTGTGCTCATGGATTGGAAAAATTAATATAGTTAAAATGCTTATAGTACCCAAAACAATCTACAGATTCAGTGCAATTCCTATCAAAATATCAATGGCACTTTTCACAGAACTAAAACAAATAATTCTAAAATTTGTATTAGAACACAAAATATCCTGAATAGCCAAGACACACTTGAGGGGAAAAAAAAAAAGCTGGAGGTATCATGTTCCATGATTTCAAACTATACTACAAAGCTACAACATCAAAATTGTATGATACTGGTATTACAGGGAAGACCAAAATCTGACTACATGTTAGATCTGTTTCTTTTACTTTAACATTTTCTTCCCATTGCTTTTGTTCACTAATGTGATACTGTCTATACATAGTGGCCTGCCTCAGAGAACTCTGCCCCTCTGCCTGAATGTTAAACCAAAGTGTCTTTGTTCAGGAAAACATCTGGACACTGCCCACCTGCGGGTGGCTACAAGATAGATGAAATTAACATATCCCTTCCCTAAGGCTGGCCATTCCGGAGATATTTGTAAAACTGATGATTTTTTTACTTTACTTCCTCATCTCCTCCCCCACTTGTGTTATGAAAGAAACTGGCATCCAAACCCCAAGAAGATGGTTATTTTGAGACTTTAGTCTGCCATCTTCTCAGTCTGCTGGCTTTCTGAATAAAGTCACATTCCTTGCCTCAACACCTCATCTCCAATTTATTGGCCTGTCATGTGGAGAGCAGAGTGAGCTTGGACTCAGTAACACTGGCACAAAACAGACACATAGATCAATAGAACAGAATAGAGAGCCGAGTAATAAACCTACACTTATGTGGTCAATTAATCTACAACAAAGAAGGCAAGAATATACTATGAGGAAAAGACAACTTCTTTGATAAATGGTGTTGGAAAAACTAGAAAGCTACATGTAAAAGAATCAAACTGGAATACTTTCTCATACCATACACAAAAATAAACTCAAAATGGATTAAAGACTTAAATATAAAACTGGAAGCCATAACTCCTAGAAGTAAACATAGGCAGTACATTCTTTGACATTGATCTTAATATTTTTTTGGATCTCTCTCTTCAGGCAAGGGAACCAAAAGCAAAAATAAGCAAATGGGATAACATCAAAGTAAAAAGCCTTTGAACAGCAAGGAAACTATCAACAAAAAGAAAAGGCAGCCCAGTGAATAGGAGAGATATTTGCAAATAATAAATTTAATAAGGGATTAATATCCAAATATACAAAAAATCTCACACAAATCAACAGAAAAACAAACAACCCAATTATACTTCAATAATAAAAATTAATTAATTAAAAAAGAAAAATAAATAAAATAGAATAAATAAAACTAGAACATAACCATAAATTCCACATTCTGTTATTTTACCTCTACAATTCTTTTCATTTAACATCTGTTATAATTTGGTATCTACTATGTACATGATGATAGTAATAAAATAAAGGAACAGCAACTATCCTTAACTTCAACTTATGGGAAGACAAGCTAGTGAACAGACAATAACAATGCAAAGCATAAAATATGCTATGATAAATGTAAGCAGTGAAGCATATGTATTCTAATTAGAGACAGTAGTTTGCTGGTAAGCTGGAAGAAATAAAGATTTTATAGCATTTGTCATTTGCCATGTTGTAAATATCTGCACAATTGCCAATTTCAAGCTATCAGTAGTTTAAAAATGTTCACAAAGTGCCTGGCTATTTACGTTTTTGACCAATGCAAGTAGGCTCTGGCCCACTATTGTGGGATGTAAAACAGTCATGGCTACCAATTAATATTTCCAGAAGGAAGTGATATCTAATTGAATATAAAGAAGGATTTTTAAGCAATGAAGCAAAGGGAGGAGGGAAAAGCTTTGCTGGCAGATGGATCAGCACAAACATCTGTAAAGGAGAGAAAGCATGACATTTGAGGGAAACTATGAGGAATTCAGTGTTAATACTTTGATACAAAAAGTAGCAAAAATGAACTTGAAGAAATAAATATGTTCCAGGTAGTGAACTAAGCACAATAAGAAATTTAAACTTTTTCCAAACACAATGGTAGATCATTGAAAGTTTGGGGGATGTAACATGTTTGGGGGATGTAACATGGGCAGGATTAGATATGTACATTAGAAAGATCACTCTTGTTGTCCTATGGAATATTAGTTGGAAAAGATAAGACTAATTGCAGAGTATCCAGTTCTTAAAGTATTAGTAATTCAAGTAGAGCTGCTAGAAACTTGTCTCAATGTAGTGGCAGTGAAGATGGACTGACTTTGAGACTAGAGATTTAAGGACATATGAAGGTCAACAGTTTGACAAGGGGTAGGGTGTGGTGAGAAAATAAGTGTTAAGAATGAGTTAATTGAATATGTAGATTGCTTTAGGTAATATGGACATTTTAACAACTTTAATTCTTCCAGTCAGTGAGCACAGAATATCTTTTCATTTGTCTGTGCCTTCTATTTCTTTTAACAATATCCTATAGTTTTCAGAGTACAGGTCTTTCACCCCCTTGGTTTTATTCTTTTTGTTGCAATTGTAAATGTGATTTTTTCTTAATATCTTCTTCTCTTAGTTCATTGATAGTGTATAGAAACAAAACAGATTTTTATATGTTGATTTTGTACCCTGTGACTTTACTGTATTCATTTATTATTTTTAATAGTTTTTTTTTGGTGGACTTTTTAGGATTTTCTATATATATAATCATGTCTTCTGAAAATAGTGACAGTTTTACTTCTTTTCCAATTTAGATGCCTTTTATTTGATTTCTTGCCTAATTGCTCTGGCTAGGACCTCCAATTCTATGTCTAATAAGAGTGTCCAGAGTGGGCATCCTGGGCTTGTTCCTGATTTTGGAGAGATAGATTTTAGTTTTTCACCATTGAATATGATGTTAGCTGTGGGTTTGTCATATACAGCCTTTATTATGTTCAAGTATGTTCCTTCTATACTCACTTTATTGAGCATTAATATCATATCATGAATCTTGTCAAATACTTTTTATGCATCTATTGAGATGATCATATGTTTTTATTTTTCATTTTGTTAATGTGGTATATCACTTTGCTTGATTTGCAAATGTTGAGCCATACTTACACCCCTGGAATAGATCCCAATTGATAATGTTGTATGATCCTTTTAATGTATTGTTGTATTTGCTTTGTTAATATTTTGTTGAGGATTTTTGCATCTATGTTCATCAGAGATATTCACCCATAATTTCCTTTTTTTCTGTTGCCTTTGCCCAATTTTAGTATTGGGGTGATGTTGGCTTCATGAAATGAGTTAGGAAGTGTTTCCCTCCTCTTCAATTTTTTGGAATAGTTTGAGAATGATAGGTATTAATTTTTCTTTGAAAGCTTGGTAGAATTCACCTGTGGAGCTGTCTGGTCCTGGACTTTTTAGGGGGGTAGATTTTTTACTTATTTATTTATTTTTTTAATTTATGGCCGTGTTGGGTCTTCGTTTCTGTGCGAGGGCTTTCTCTAGTTGTGGTAAGCGGGGACCACTCTTCATCACAGTGCGTGGGCCTCTCACTATCGCGGCCTCTCTTGTTGTAGAGTACAGGCTCCAGATGCGCAGGCTCAGTAATTGTGGCTCACAGGCCCAGTTGTTCCGTGGCATGTGCGATCCTCCCAGACCAGGGCTCGAACCCGTGTCCCTGCATTGGCAGGCAGACTCTCAACCACTATGCCACCAGGGAAGCCCTAGGGGGGTAGATTTTTTATTACCATTTTGATCTCTGTGCTAGTGACAAGTCTATTTATATTTTTCAATTTTTCACAATTCAGTCCTGAAATGTATGAGTCTAAGAATGTGTCCATTTCTTCTAAGTTGTCCAATGTATTGACATCAATCAAACCTGAGAAAAAAAGAACAAAGCTGGAGGTATCACACTTCCTGGTTTCAAACTACATTACTAAGCCATAGTAATCAAAGCAGCATGGTATTAACAGAAAAACAGATACATATATCAATGGGACAGAATTGAGAACCCAGAAATAAACTCATACATATATGGACAATTGATTTTACAAAAGAGCAAAGAACATACAAGAGGAAAAGGATAGCTTCTTCAATAAACAGTGTTTGGAAAACTGGACAGTCACATGAAAAAAATGAAACTGGACCACTATGTCAAACCATGAACAAAAATCAACTCAAAATGGATTAAAAACTTGACTATAAGACCTGAAGCCACAAAACTCCTAGAAGAAAACAGGCAGTATATTCTTTCACATCGATCTTAGCAAAATCTTTCTATATATGTCTCCTCAGGCAAGGGCAACAAAAGTAAAAATAATTAAATAGGCTGCATCAAACTAAAAAGCTTTTCCACTGCAAAGGAAACCATCAACAAAACAAAAAGGCAGCCTAATGAATGGAAAAGTTATTTGCAAATAATATAACTGACAAGGGGTTAATACTGAAAATGTATAAAGAGTTTCTAGGGAAGAATCTTGTTCCTTGTATTTTCCAGTTTCTAAATGTTCCTCACATGTCTTGGTTGATGGTTCTCTTCCCCATCCTTAAAGCCAGCAATGGTGGGTTGAGTTTTCCTTATGTCACATCCATCCAACCTTCTGTTTTATAGTCAAATCTCCCTCTGCCTTTCTCGTCTGTCTTTTTTTTTTTCTCTACATTTAAGGACCCTTGTGATTACATTGGGCCTACCCAGATAATTCAGGATAATGGTCCCATTTCAAGATCATTAAATTAATCACATTTGCAAAGTTCCTTTTGCCATGTAAGGTAACATATTCACAAGTTCTGGGGAATAGAGCAGACATCTTGGTGGGTGAAGTATTATTTTGCCTATCGTAAGATCTTTTAAAACCATAAATGTTGCCAAAATGTTTCCACATTGAAACTATCAATAGTTATTCACTAACAAGAGAATGTAGCCCAGTTGCTACAAATTTTCACAGCTCTTCATATGCCTACACTTTCAATTTTGTTTACTGCAATGTTTTCCACTTTACCCCAAATGTTTATATTCCACCACTGTCTCATGGTCTTTCACATAGTTATGCCTTATGATGCTGGTTCCATTTCCTTAACGTTTTTGTTTGTTTCTTCTCTCTCTGCACAATGCCCAACTATCATTCAATTCAGTTCAAATGCTTTATCTTGTGCACAGTATTTCAAAACTTACCCAGATAAGGTCAGTTATCTCCTATGTAGACCCACAACATTTGGTACAAACTTTTATTTTAAGGATTTTTCATACTATGTTATGATGATCAAGTTAAGTAGCTGTCTTCCTATTTTACTGTGAATTCTGGGAAGACAGAGTCTTATTCACCTCTTTATTCCCAGTGCCAAACACAGAAGCTTACAGCTAAAAATTTGCTTTAGCGGGACAGGAAAATAAGGTAGTTGTAAACTTGATTGAAATGAATTCCCTCAGACAGCAGGTTGATATAACTCAAATGACATTCTTCTTCAACTTATAAGAGATTTTGCTGGAGTCAAATTTCTGTACAATTTCATTTTTCACATATCTAAGTTGTTATAAGCTTTCCCCAATCTTGGATTTGTTAGGGCCATGGCTAATACATGACATATATAAAATATCCAGCTATTTAGAATAGTTATTAATTTTTTGTTGTTATTAATCTATTTTACCACATTGTGAAAATTTCCCTGAAGACCAAAGATATTTAACACATTTTCATTTGTTTGTTGACATTTGTATATAATTTTTTGAAAAGTATCTGCTTAAGTCTTTTGCCCTTTTAAAAAATAGATAAGTCATCTTTTTATTTATTTATTTTTTATTTGTAGAAATTTATTTTGTATACCTAATAGTGTGCACCTCTTAATCCCCTACCTCTATATTGTTCCCCCCATTCCCTCTCTCCACTGGTAACCACTAATTTATTCTCTAAATCTGTAAATCTGCTTTTTTTTGTTGTTGTTATATTCACTATTTTATTGTATTTCTTAGATTCCACATATAAGTGATATCATACAGTATTTGTCTTTTTCTGTCTGACTTATTTCATTTAGCATAATGCCCTCCAAGTCCATCCACATTGCTGCAAATAGCAAAATTTCATTTGTTGTGTGACTGAGTAGTAGTCCATTATGTGTGTGAATGGAATCTTCTTTATCTATTCATTCTTTTGATGAAAACTTAGATTGCTTCCATAATTGGAAATTGTAAATAATGCTGCTATGCACATTGAAGTGCAAGTATTTTTTTCAAATTAGTGTCTTTGTTTTTTTCTAGACATAGAAATTTCTTATGCTAACTGAATACAAGACTTTTGCCAGAAATATGTGTTCATAATATTGTTTCCCAGGTATATTTTACTTATTTAAAATATGTACACATACAAACACAGGTATAGATATAGATATAAGCAGGAATACATATAAATCCAAAAAAACTACATAAAATTAAAATTACAGACAAACTGATCATGTGAATCAGGAATATTTTACCTGTGTAAAAGGAAAAATAGATGGGAGAGGTGGGGGCATACAAAGTTTTTAAAAATGATTGGATTTTATTCTCAATGTAATAATAAGCTGTTGAAATGGAGCAGATGGCTGTCGTGGTTAGATTTATGTGTTTATGTGATCAGTATGATTTCTCCTTAGTAATTGTTTATAGTGGTGAAAGATGTAAACAGACACTGTTTTGGAGACATTGCAGTCCTCCAGGCAAGAGATGATGATTACTTGTACTGGGTTGGTAGAGTTGAGTGTGGTAATAAAATGGACCTATTTTGCAGGAAGAACTGACATGACTTCCTAATACATTGCACAGGAGACGGGTTAAGCCATTCCCCAAAATGAGTACCAAGCCCCTTTGCCACCATTTTACTTGTGATGAACTGCTGCCACTGTATACACAACACCTTATTTCCAGTGGTAAATCAATAACCTTATTTCAATTCAAGCTTTTCCTTTTTAATATTCCTGGCTTAAAAGAATAGTCAGAAGAACCAGGCAAAGCCTTTTAAGAGGCCTGGGTACTTCTCTTTCCAGTATACTTTGAAGCCAAGAATGAACAGAAAGCACATGACAGACTCAGTTAAACATGTTTTTCCTTTCAAATTTTTGAATACCTTTCCCTCTTTGGGGAAAGGGTGATCATTCAACAATATTGGGAGCAATAAATCATGGTGTCCCTGTTTGCATTAGTAAACTCTTAAAAGGGATACAAATACAGCTGCCTCTCCAAGCTAGGAAATTAAACACAATTGTAAAATCCTCCCTGTTTGAGAACCTTCAAAATCTGCACCACAGATTCCAACTTCCCAGACCCCTAACAGATTTTTATGAAAATCTTTGGTAAATTCTTGATGTAAGTCCTTATATCATTGTTTTGATATTACTTTTTATATTCCCAGCTAAATTGACTTTTAAAATAATCCCTTAACAAGTGACAATGAGGGGTTAGACATCAGTTAGTTTGTTTGCTCTTTCAGCAAAAAAATGACTCTAGATGAATTTTTTTTCATTTTTTTCATGAGGGATCTTTTTAGTTGTGGCATGCAGGATCTTTTTTTAGTTGCAGCATGTGAACACTTAATTGCAGCATGTGGGATTTTGTTCCCTTACCAGAGATTGAACCCAGGTCCCCTGCACTGGGAATGTGGAGTCTTAGCCACTGAACCACCAAGGAAGTCCCTAGATAAATTGTTAAGGTAGATTTTGAGTGGAGGTATACAGCATGACTGATCTTAAAATTTTTAAGTGCTTCTTAGAAATTCTAAAATCTAATCTTCAAAAGTCCATTCTTAGTTAACCAGTAACACAATACTTGCATCATAATCATAGGTAGTTCATAAATTCAGCAAAAATAAACAAATGATCTAAACAAGTAAATTTCTGTACTTGGTTTTCAGGGCTAGAGAAAGGCAAAAGAACATTGATTCAGTAGTCATATTATACAATGTAATCAGGAACAACCATCCAATTCTGCAAGAATGTCATTTGTCTCCCTTCAGTGAGTTCTATGGGATCAAGTCTCTTAGAGCATTATCCTCCAATAATAACTATAATAAACTGTTTCCAGGTTGTTAGTTTTCTTCCAGTAATATTAAAAAATAATATTAAAAAATAATCTTGTTGCCTTTCACATAATTTTCACCAATTCTAAATTTCCCAGGTTTCCCTCGAGGTCTATTTCTACAATACACTCTTCTATACATTTGTGTTTTGGTAATCCTTATTTTAAAACACCTGAAACTCTTTCTAGCTCAAATATAAAGAAAAATGGGGGATGCCTGAATATTAATGGGGAGGAATAACTGGTTTATCACAAGATCAGAGACAAAGAATCAAGGGATGGAACTGGGCCAGCTCTGGAAAACTCAGAAGCAAGAACTAGTCTTCCTCCTCCCTTGAGAGTTTTTTGTGACATGATTCAGATCAAGTAGTTCCTAGGCTCTGAGCCCTCTCTATTTCAGTTCCAGTTTTTTGAGAGACAGAATCTGACTGACCCAGATCAAAGCCATGGATCTGTTAGCTACATCCAAGAACAAGATCAGGTGGTACAGAAATGCCCCTGAAAGACTGCCTTTGTGTCCTCAGAGCTGGCCTTACAAGAGAGGGAATGGCTGAGGTGGATGGCCATTCAAAGGAGTGTCTCCCACAGATAAGCACTGTTCTAGGAGCTTCACTTACATTATCTCATTTAATCTTCATTATCAGAATATTTCACAACAGAAGAAACTGGGCTACTAGCTTTTCTATAACCTGCCCAGGGTAAGTGGCAGAGCCAGACCTTAAACCCCACTCTATTTGACTCCAAAAGTGCTAAAGACAATTTTGAAAATCATTCTTAGTACACAGAAATACTTTCAAAGATCACTAAAGTAATATGGCTACTCAGGTTGGGTGAATTACTATACCCATAATTGTGTAAGAAAAATATTATTTTACTGCCAGAAGTTTTTGAAATGGAAAACAGAAAATTTCCAAAACATCCATGGGGAAGAGGGAACTGTCAAATCAAACAATGTGTCTATATGCAATTAAATGGGTTTAAAAATCTTGCTCCACTTTAGCTAAAAAAATAAATCATCAATTTTTTTAAAAAAGGTTTATTTCTGACAATTATAAAAGACTTAGTATTTGTTGAAATAAAAACAAAAACTTTCCATGAACATCTAAGGGACAAGAGTCCCTGTGATAGAGTGGTGGTTAAATATATATTTTATTGTTTCTAAAAATGTCTGAATCTTTGGATAGTTTGGGGGCATTTTTGTCCTTTGCATCTTCATAATTACTTTATATTTGTGAAAGGAAAGGAAAAAAGAGATGGACAGGCTGATGAAGGTAGAAGTAGTGAGTGAGAAAAGAAACAGAGAGAGAGAACAAATATTTTTCTTCAAATTCTAATATTAGCTGTTTTGGTTTATTTTAGAATCCATCTAGGTCACTATTAAGAGCTTGAATTTGGTCCCTCCTCATAGCTCAGGCTAACTGTTCCCACAAGAGTAAACTGAATTTCAGTTAACTTGAATTTCTCTCTCAAATTGGGATTATAGTGCGCTTGTAAGACATCTCAGGCCCAATTGGAATTCCATTTCTATGGTGATTAGATTGGAACCTGCAACTAGGAGTAATAAAGCAAAATACTAAAAACATTTCTTCTTTCAAGGACTATTATAGGGCATTTACCTACAAATGCCCTATATTATAGGGCATTTACTTGCTGTGAAGTGTTATTTCAGGAAGTTTCAACTTTATTGTGTTTTGCATAATACTTTGAGAACAAACTGTTTATTTGATTCACTGTCTTCATTAGTGCTCCAGTAATTAAAAACTGATGTTATTTTTTCCCTTGAGTTTATTTTTCCTTCTTTGCCCCTTTTTAAAAACTTGTTACTTTTTTCTATATTCGTGAATTGTTTTGGATTTACTAGTGATTTGTGCAAATCTGGGCAAAAAGCCAAATGAGAATATGAGAAGTAGGCCAGAACAATTGATATATACATTTTTTAATGATTGGCTTTCCTAGAGAAATTTCTTTTGCTATCTACCCTCTCTTCCCTCTTGAGGTTTGGTGTTAAATCAAATTTCCAATAAGTGGGGAAAAGATTAAGATGGCATTGTTCTACAACTGTAATTATATTTAGTTGTTTTGTGTAAATGGAGTTTTTAATAAATATGCTTCTGATCACTTCAATATATGGATCTTTATAGAGAGAGTAGATACAATTTTGTTAAGTAATTTGTCCAAATTTCAGCAATGGTTTTTGGTGTTACCCTTTTGTATTCTTCCTAGTTCTCTATTCCCAATTCCTCAGTATGAAAATAGTTTACATAGCTCCTGCATTTATCAAAATTCCTCCCAGCACTTGAAGGAGGTGTTATTATCTCCACTTTACAGATAATGAAGATAAGGTTTAAAAAGAATGTGACTTGACCAGGATCACCTGTCTAGTGAGATACAGAGAAGAGGAATGACAAGATAAGTACATTATTAGACTAGTGAAGCATAAAGAATTTGTCTAAAATAAAGAAAGAAAAAGAAAGAATGAAAGTAATGAGTATCAGAAAATAATTTTTTTAAAAACGTCCAAAATCTAACAGATGAGCTGGTTTAAAGTTGAAAAATGAGTCTTATAGCAAGACCAGAGTGACTAAAGTCAAGCCACATTGGAATGTGGGAGAGGTCACAGACTAATAAGATATACTGGAAATGCCTAGAGGCAAAGACAGACTAGTAGAAACCAGGTATCAGGTGCCTGAATATTTGCTCCAAATTTCCTTTTGCTGCATCTCACAACTTTTACAATGTAAAGTACAGATTATTTATTCAACCAAAAAAGCAATTAATTTATATTTTCATATTTTATATTAATAAAGTAATATATGATTACTGTAGGAAAAATATTAAAAAATAAAATATTATAAAGTAAATAGAGTGTCTCATTATCCCGTTTCTACCTATAGATATGTATATATAGTTTTAGAGATAGAGCTATATTTGTAAATTATAGCCATAAGCATAAATAAATACATAGTTTCAAACAAGAAAATTTAACTTTAATTTAAGCAGTAAAAATTAATTAAAAAGTCATTTGCTATTTTAAAAAATTACTAGAAAGACTTTTTTATACATGTACGTTCAGGCATACATTTATTCTCATATGTATATTTGTATGAAAAATAAGTCCTAGTCACTCTACTTTTAGCACATTTAGCAACCACTTTCCCCTACAACTATTAGAGGTTCATTGCCAGCGTCTGTGATTGATAAATATGCTGTGGTGTATGTGTATTTTGTTGCATATGTGCAGATCTACATTAGGTAAAATTATAAGATGACATAATGTAAAAACGGGCAGAAGAATTAAACAGAAATTACACAAAAGAAGATATACAAAGAGCAAAAATTATGTGAAAAAAGATGAACAACGTTAGTCATCAGGCAAATCCATATTAGAACCCCAGTGAAGTTACACTATGCATCCATTACAAGAGCTAAAAACATGGGCATCCACTTATTGCTGCACCATTTGTTGAGAAGACTTTCATTTCTTCATTGAATTTCACTGGTACCTTTGTTGAAAATCGGTTGATCATATATGAGTGAGACTATTTCTCAATTCCCAGTTCTGTTACATTGAAAATCACTACTTTCACCAAATGCCTCAGTTGCTGTGATTTTTGCAGTAAATCTTAAAATCATGTAGTTTGTCCTCTAATGGTATTCTGTTTCAAAATTGCTTTGGTCATTCTTAGTTGTTTGGGATTTCATATAAATTTTATAAATATCTTTTCAATTTCTTAAAAGAAAGCCTGCTTTGCTGAGATTTTGTATGGAAATGCATCAGTTCTAATCCATAGAGATTAGAAATAATAGATAAATCATGGTACAGTCATATGGTAAAATAGTATACTGAAATGAAAATAAACAAGCTACTGATAGAACATGGATGGATCCTACAAGCATGTTGTTGAGTAAAAGAAGCCAACTTCAAGACAAATTATTCCATTTAAAGTAAGTCCCAAATAGGCCAACCTCATTTATGGTACTAGAAATCAGGACAATAGTCCATCTGGGGAGGAATGGAGTTGGCAACTTGGAGGAGATTTAGAGAGAATTTCTTAAATGAAAATAATATTTTATTCTTTGATTGGGGTTTTGTTTATGCATCTGTGTTTACCTTATGAACAACCTTGTAATGTGCTCTTTTAGGTGTATAGTTGGGCTCTGATCTGGCTGTCATACCACTTGAAAATGCTAGTTGATAAAATCTTTTAACAGAAATTCCTAAAGATCAACCAGCCTTTAAAAAACAATTGCATGTCAATAATGCTGAAATTTCAGACTCCATGACAAAGAGAATGAGAAATTCTGTTGGTCAGGAAGAATCCTAGTTGATTCTGGAATTATATTTTACAATTTTTGTATGTAGCATTTATCTTTCAAGCCAACTTTAGTGAGTTTCCTCAACCTGTGCTGAAGCATTCAAGTTCTTCTAAACTATCTTCAATAAAGCTTTTTAAATCTCTTAAGTTCCATCTGTTGCTTTACAAAACTTTATCTTTAGAAATTTAACAGATTATTTATTATCATAGAGTGTCATAGTAGGAGGGAGAACCTAAACATTATGCGACTCCATCAATACATTCCTTGTTGAATACTTCCACATTTCTGTGAAGCATTTATTTAGCCTTCACTTGGACATTTCTAGGACACTTCCTACCTCTCAGAGAAGCACATTATATTTTAGATATCTCTAACTATACATTGTCCCCTTATTATTCCTATAATCATCTTGCTACATATAAAACATCTTTTATGATTTTTCCAAATACTTGAAAGACATATGGATTTTATTAAAATCTTCTCTATTAATAGTTTAGAGTTTGTTCATAATCCTGGCCTTCCATTGTTGATCAGACTTCACTTTTTCAATATATTGTTTTAGGTTTTATACACAGAGCCTTAAATATATAATACACCTGGGTTTATCAGACAGCTTTTCAGAGCTAAAATATCAGCTGATTGTAAAGTGTTCCCCTTTTTAGGTATCAGTATAAGGGGCCCTAGTTAAAATGCACCTGTTTCTAGAAAACCTGTGAATAGTGAGAATGTCAGTGAGAAATACATATACTACACTTGGAATTAGAAGAGTTGTATCTAAATCTCGGCTTTCCTACATATTATCTAAGTATTATCTTTAACAAATTCTTACCTTCTACAAGCTTTAGTTTGTTGATCTAGTAAACAGAGGTAAAAGTAGTATTTGTGTTAGGATTTTTTTTTTTTAAGGTAGCATATGTGAAAGCCCCTGAAAGAGCACCTGACATATAGTTATAGCTCCATAAATGTTAACTTACTCCAAATCACAAAAAAATATTAAATTAACATTTTGGTCACAGTGACCTTTCAACACCCTCCAAAAATTATGCCAAATGTCAGCTGCTACCTTCTGGTCATAAATAGGACTGGTCACGAATAGTACTGGTCATAAATAGAAGGTATGTTATTCATGCCCTGTCTGACTTCACACCTGCTATCACTTGGCATATATGTATGCTTGAGAAATGGGAATTTTCTCTTTTGGGTATAATTTACACTGACACCAACTTTCTCACTAAGTTCTGGATTTGAAGGGTATATCTCCTCACCAGAACTATGATGCTGGAAAATGCTGACTAACTGAACACTTAAGTATTCAGTTATCATTAAATTCTAATGAACATAAAATCCACATTAACATCTAATTAAGCCATTATGATTAGTGCTGCACAATGTGTACTTTATCATCTTGGATACCTTAACATACTTTTATCTTCGAGGCAACTGAGCTCATTAAATACTGCTATTTGCTGAACAGATCATAAGAACTTTATGACGCAGAGTAACCAACATCATTAACCTCTTTATAAAGTTTTCCAAAAACCGAATACTCTACCAGTGGGGGATTACTCTAGAGAAAGACCACTTTTGAAAAAAATATTCTTTACGTAGGTACAAAAAAATTTTTTTGTGGACTTATGCCTAGATTAATATGCTATAAAGAATTCACCTCAAAGGAATAATCCCTAGACATTCTAAATTACTGAACAAGCTATTTGTTTAAATGGGAGTGAATATCTGTGTTTAGAATAAAGTCTTACTTTTCATCTCAGTCATTGGTGTGGTATTGATATTGACATTGTTAAACCAATATTTTATTATCAAGATACAAGGGATCCATTGCACAACTCATGGAAACTTATGGACAGATAAACTTTCACTTTAATTGAATGCAAAATTTGGACCTCTGCTTCAATCCCAACACTGTGCTTATGGGGTATGGAATTTTTGATTTGTGACTTAGACCCTGAACTTAAATGTCATTATCTATAAAATGAAATGGGCATAATTATGCACAGATACTGCACAGAGACTGAGATAAGTTAAAAAGTCAAATATACATATTTATATATATTATAAATTTATAAATTTATATATATTATTTGTATATTGTTAAATATATACAGTATATATATTACTCATTAAATCACAGCTTTAGTTGTTGTTTGCTTTTAGTATTAGTATTGATAATAGATTAAATGTACTTTGAAATTGTTGTTAAGTTCTTTTTTTAATTTTTAAAAGATATTTAATTAATTAATTAATTTATTTATTTATTTATTTTTAGTAGATTTTTATTGGAGTATAATTGCTTCACAATGCTGTGTTAGTTTCTGTTGCACAACAAAGTGAATCAGTCATATGCATACACATGTCCCCATATCCCCTCCCTCTTGAGCCTCCCTAACATCCTCCCTATCCCACCTGTCTAGGTCATAGCAAAGCACCGAGCCAATCTCCCTGTGCTATGTTGCTGCTTCCCACCAGCCAAGCCAACTATTTTATATTTGGTACTGTATATATGTCGATGCTACTCTCATTTTGCCCCAGCTTTGCCCTCCCACACCATGTCCTCAAGTCCATTCTCTATGTCTAACTCTTTATTCCTGCCCTGAAACTAGGTTCATCAGTACCTTTTTTTTTTTTTTTTTAGATTCCATATATATGCATTACCATACAGTATTTGTTTTTCTCTTTCTGACTTACTTCACTCTGTATGACAAACTCTGAGTCCATCCACTTCACTACAAATAACTCAATTTTGTTTCTTTTTATGGGTGAGTAATATTCCATTGTATATATGTACCACATCTTCTTTATCTATTACTCTGTTGATGGACATTTAGGTTGGTTCCATGTCCTGGCTATTGTAAATAGTGCTGCAATGAACATTGTGGTACATGAATCTTTTTGAATTATGGTTTTCTCAGGGTATATGCCCAGTAGTGGGGTTGCTGGGTCATATCATAGCTCTATTTTTAGTTTTTTAAGGAACGTCCATTCTGTATCAATTTGTATCAATTTACATTCCCACCAACAGTACAGGAGGGTTCCCTTTTCACCACACCCTTTCCAGAATTTATTGTTTCTAGATATTTTGATAATGGCCATTCTGAATGACGTGAGGTGATAACTCATTGTAGTCTTGATTTGCTTTTCTCTAATAATTAGTGATGTTGAGCATTTTTTCATGTGCCTCTGGGCCATCTGTATGTCTTCCTTGGTGAAATGTCTATTTAGGTCTTCCGCCCATTTTTTAACTGAATTGTTTGTTTTTTTGATATTGAGCTCCATCAGCTGTTCGTATATTTTGGAGATTAATCCTCTGTCTGTTGTTTCATTTGAAAATATTCTCTCCCATGCTGAGGGTTGTCTTTTTGTCTTGTTTATGGTTTTCTTTACTGTGCAAAAGCTTTTAAGTTTAATTAAGTCCCATTTGTTTATTTTTGTTTTTATTTCTGTTACTCTAGGAGGTCGGTTAAGAAAGATCTTGCTGTGGTTTATGTCAAAGAGTGTTCTGCCTATGTTTTCCTTTAAGAGTTTTATAGTGTCTCATCTTACATTTAAGTCTTTAATCCATTTGGAGTTTATTTTTGTGTGTGGTATGAGGTAGTGTTCTAATTTCATTCTTTTACATGTAGCTGTCCAGTTTTCCCAGCACCATTTATTGAAGAAGCTGTCTTTTCTCCATTGTATGTTCTTGCCTCCTTTGTCATAAATTAGGTTCCCATATGTGTGTGAGTTTATCTCTGGGCATTCTATCCTGTACCATTGATCTATATTTCTGTTTTGGGGCCAGTACCATACTGTCTTGATTACTGTAGCTTTGTGGTATATTTTGAAGTTGGGGAGCCTGACTCCTCCAACTCCGTTTTTCTTTCTCAAGATTGTTTTGGCTATTCAAGGTCTTTTGTGTTTCCATACTAATTGTAAAAGTTCTTGTTCTAATACTGTGAAGAATGCCATTGGTAGTTTGATAGGGATTGCACTAAATCTGTAGATTGCTTTGGGTAGTATAGTCATTTTCACAATATTGTGTCTTCCAATCCAAGAACATGGTAGATTTTTCCATCTGTTTATGTCATCTTTGATTTCTTTCATCAGTGTTTTATAGTTTTCTGAGTACAAGTCTTTCACCTCCTTAGGCAAGTTATTTGAGAAGATAAACAAAATCGATAAACCCTTAGCCATCCTCATCAAGAAAAAAAGGGAGAGGACACAAATCAGTAAAATTAGAAATAAAAAAGGAGAAATCATAACTGACACTGCAGAAATACAAAGAAGTATAAGAGACTACTACAAACAACTATATGCCAATAAAATGGACGACCATGAAGAAATGGACAAATTCTTGGAAACGTACAATTTTCCAAGACTGAACCAGGAAGAATTAGAAAATATAAACAGACCTATCACAAGTAATGAAATTGAAACAGTAATTAAAAATCTTCCAACAAACAAAAGTCCAGGACCAGATGGCTTCACAGGCGAATTCTATCAAACATTTAGAGAATAGCTAACATCCATCCTTCTCAAACTCTTATAAAAATTTGCAGAGGGGGAAACTCCAAAATTCATTCTACGAAGCCACCATCACCCTGATACCAATAGCAGAAAAAGATATCACTGAAAAAAGAAAATTATAGACCAATTTCACTGATGAATATAGATGCAAAAATCCTGAACACAATACTAGCAAACAATCCAACAACACATTAAAAGGATCATACACATTGATCAAGTGGGATTTATCCCAGAGATGCAAGGATTCTTCAATATATGTAAATCAATCATTGTGATATGCCACATTAACAAATTAAGGAATAAAAACCATATGACCATCTCAATAGTTACAGAAAAAGCTTTTGAAAAAATTCTACCCCCATTTATGATAAAAACTCTCCAGAAAATGGGCATATAGGGAACCTACCTCAACATAGTAAAGGCCATATATGACAAACCCACAGCAAGCATTATACTCAACCATGAAAATCTGAAATCATTTCCACTAAATCAGGAACAAGACAATGATATCCAGTCTCACCACCCTTATTCAACATAGTTTTGGAAGTCCTAGCCACAACAATCAAGGAAGAAAAAGAAATAAAAGGAATCCAAATTGGAAAAGATGAAGTAAATCTGTTGCTGTTTGCTGATGACATACTATACATAGAAAATCCTAAAGATGTCACTAGAAAACTTCTAGAACTAATCAATGGATTTGGTGAGGTTGCAGAATACAAAATTAATACACAGAAATATCTGGCATTCCTATACACCACCAACAAAAAATCAGAAAGAGAAATTAAGGAAACACTCCCATTTACCATTGCAACAAAAAGAATAAAATACCTAGGAATAAACCTGCCTAAGGAGGGGAAAGACTTGTTATTAAGTTTTAATTGTGAGTTTCCCTTTTTACTAGTTTCTTTCACATCTGTTTCTTTTACCATCTGAAATTTTATAATTGATTCACCTGAGTTAGCAGATACATTTTTCCCCCCAGGGAAGAAGACAGGATGGAACTAAAGACAGTAATTGTTAGTCACCTGTACCTGAATACTAATTAATATATTAGGTTATTTTCTCCTAGAGTTTCCTGATTGCTGAGTAATGAGACACTGGCATTAAGACAGAGCATCATTTTAGGACTCAGGCCAGTCTTGAGTGGAATGTTTCAAGGAGTAACATGAAAATGCCTAAAAAGCCACAGATAATAGAAAAGAGGAAGGTGAAAGGGTATTTGCAGTAGTTAATCATTAGAACCCTTTTTATTCAAAGTAGTTTAATTATCTGGAAAACCTATTCTTGCTTTCCTCACATCTGAAGACCTCTGCCTATCATCCCTTGCACCAAAAGTCCTCACCTGCCCTCACCCTGAGCACAGCCTCCTGCGGTCAGTCAGGGGAAGTTGTGCTAGATCTAGGCTCTATTTATTTGGAACTTGACAATTAGACCTCAGAAAACTAAACAGGTTTCTACATTTTTCCAACTTTTGATGTTGCCCCAGGACTTGGGTACTGGACCTAAATAAGTGAAATTCTTCCACATTTGGAAGTATACTTTATTTTAATCCTGTACCTATGTAGTGTAATGGAATATTAAAATGTTATTACTATTTTTAAATTTTCTTATTTTTAATTGCCTTGTATCAACTTCAGGTTTACACCTGAACTTATATGCTCTTCAAATGTGGCCTGGAAAGTAACTTAAAATAAAGCATGTTAGAAATTTTATAAGCTTAATTTCACTTTTCCATGTTATGTTTCCTGTTTATATCCACTCTATGTACAGTTATTTTTATTATTCCCATTTGATATTTTAAGAAACTGAAACTCAGAAAGATAAAAGTCTCTTGTTTCTTCAAGTAATTTTTTTGTGGTAGCACTAAAATTTTTTTTAATTAGTTTAATAAATATTTACTTAGTCCCCATTCTCTGCCTATCCATTATTCTAGTGAATAAGACAGGAACAAAAAAAAAAAAAAAAAAAACTTGCTCTGCTGTGGCTCATGAACTAGTGAGGGAAGACACATTTATATATAGGAGAATATTAAAAATTGTAATGCTATAAAATAAATTAAAAATGGTATAATATGATAAATAAGATCTCAGGAAGCTACGTTT
Organism: Eubalaena glacialis; assembly: GCF_028564815.1. Taxonomy (NCBI): domain Eukaryota; kingdom Metazoa; phylum Chordata; class Mammalia; order Artiodactyla; family Balaenidae; genus Eubalaena; species Eubalaena glacialis. Next base: position 32,011,203 of record NC_083734.1, read on the forward strand.
GATGAGATAAGGAAAGCAATCTATAATATTTAGGTAAGCTGTTCCATGAAAAGGGAGAGATGAAGAATATTTGGATAAACTGGTGGTGGCCAAACATGGTTTTGCTGTCAGAAATTGGGCATCTTGGCAGATTTGTTTTGGTCCCTGTGCAGGATGAGTTGGGCATCAGAAGTTAGGCACATATGCTCAGCACAAAGGCCAAGGGATTAGTTTATGATTATGAAACATTCAAATAAGGGAACTGCATAAGAGAGTAGAGGCTAAGAGTTCTTCTCATCACAAGGAGAATGTTGTTTTATTTTTATTTTATCTGTATGAGAAGATGGATGTAAACTAAACCTATTGTGGTAATCACTTCACAATATATTGAATAAGTAAATCAAACCATCATGCTGTGCACCTTAAACTTATGTGATGTATGTCAATCATTTCAAAAAAAAAAAAAAACAACTGGGGGAAAAGGAAGGGAACTGAAGGGTTACAGAGTTCTCAAGGCAGAAGCATATTCTTAAGGACAAAGCCAAGGGCCAGGAGAAAACTGCACTTTTAAGGCAAACTCCTTTTGTGTCTCATTTGCTGGCATCATAATGAACAGAGTGGACATTCAACAAATATTTGTTTACTAAAGTAAAGAAGTCAATGCAGTGCTAACAATTTGAAAAAGTATGCCATTTTATGAGTCTCAGGAAATAGCAGATATGACATGGTAAATATAATTGTACATAAGGGGGTTAAGAGGTAGAAACATGTCATGTAAAAGAGAAATGAAAATTACAGGGCTACAAGAGCTTCTTCTAATCACACTGACTACCATGCCAAAGACTGAAAGACTACTTTGAGACACCAACAAATAATGGAGCCCAGGCTGAATGTTCTATTTCATGCTTGAGTCCAGATCATCTCAGAAATTTATCAAGTCTGAGCAATCAGCAGAAGGTGTTAATGACTTTCCCTAAAAAGTTTCATATTAAGGGTTGGACAGAGACTCTTGGGTATTAGAGCAAGTTATGAATATAAGGAAAAGCATTGAGTATAGTGGAGGTAACTCACATAGAATGATACCCGTATATGTCAGAAATGAAAGATTTTAAATTATTGTGCCATAGGCAAAAAAGATAGACTAATTGGACCTAAATAACCAAAGAAAATTAATATTTAAAACATAAGAAAAGCCAAACAAACCAAAGAAGAAAGGTGTGTTTCTATGGTATGTTTCTAAATTGCCTTTAACCATGTAAATCAAGAGATAGAAAGCAATAAGATGTGATTTCTGAAACTCTAAGCTTTTAAATTGTTAAATAAACATAAGAGTTTTATAGGCACATGAAGAAACACTATTTTTATTGGTGACAAATTTACATACAGTATGATGAGTCATAAAACTCATTGTCTATCCATGTAACCACCACCTCAATTAAGATATAAAATATTGCAGTCACTCTGGCTAATTCTCCTGTGTAAATTTACATCAATACCCTCCCACTCCAAAGTAACCAAGATTCTGATTTGTAGCACTAGAGTTTAATTTTGCTTCTTCTTAATTCCATCTGAATGGAATTATACAATATATATGCTTCATATCTGGCTTCTTTCCCTCAACATATGTTGAGATTCATTGGTTATTCATGTCTTACTTGATAAATCTATCTGGTGCTGTATAGAAGTCCATGTTTGATTATACCACTCTTGTTTATCCATTTTCGGCTTGATGGACAATTTTTCATTGTGGAGCTGGACATTTTCTGTGTGAAGCCTTAAGAATAAAGCTGCAAAGAATATTTCTGTCCTTTTATAGACATATGTTTTAACTTTTCTTGGGTAAACATCTTGGAGTGTAATTTCTTTGTCATAGAGTAGGTGTACGTTTAACTAAATATGAACTGTAAACTGTTCTTGCAAAGTTATTTTAAAACATTACATTCCTGAAGAAAACAGTAGCAAAGATCAATGAAACTAAAATCTGGTTCTTTCAGAAGATAAGCAAAATTTGTAAGCCAGACTCATCAAGAAAAAAGAGAGAGATTTTATTCAAATCAATAAAATTAGAAATGAAAAAGAAGTTACAACAGACACTACAGAAATACAAAGGATCATAATAGATTACTACAAGCAACTATATGACAATAAAATGGAGAACCTAGAAGAAATGGACAAATTCTTAGATAGGAAAACTCTCCCAAGACTGAACCAGGAAGATGTAGAAAATATGAACAGACCAATCACAAGCACTGAAATTGAAACTGTGATCAAAAAACACCCAACAAACAAAAGTCCAGGACGAGATGGCTTCACAGGTGAATTCTATTAAACATTTAGAGAAGAGTTAACACCTACCCTTCTGAAGCTCTCCCAAAAAATTGCAGAGGAAGGAACGCTCCCAAGCTCATTCTATGAGGACAACATCACCTTGATACCAAAAGCAGACAAAGATATCACAAAAAATAAAATTACAGGTCAATATCACTGATGAACACAGATACAAAAATTCTCAGCAAAATACTAGCAAAGTGAATCCAACAACACATTAAAAGTATCATACACCCTGATCAAGTGAGATTTATTCCATGGATTCAAGGATATTTCAATATATGTAAGTCAATCAATGTGATACACCACATTAACAAACTGAAGGATAAAAACCATATGATCATTTCAATAGATGCAGAAAAAGCTTTTGACAAAGTTCAATACCAATTTATGATAAAAACTCTCCAGAAAGTGGGTTTAGAGGGGACCTACCTCACCATAATAAAGAGCATATACAAAAAACCTACAGTTAACATCATACTCAATGGTGAAAAGCTGAAAACATTTCCTCTAAGATCAGGAACAAGACAAGGACATCCACTCTTGTCACTTTTATTCAACATAGTTTTGGAAGCCCTAGCCACGGCTATCAAAGAAGAAAAACAAATAAAAGGAATTCAAATTGGAAAAGAGGAAGTAAAACTGTCACTATTTGCAGATGACATGTTATTACTATAAGTAGAAAATCCTAAAATGCTACCAGAAAACTACTAGAGCTCATCAATGAATTTGGTAAAGTTGTAGGATACAAAATTAATACACAGAAATCTCTTGCATTCTTATACACTAACAATGAAAGATCAGAACAATACTATTTACCATTGAATCAAAAAGAGTAAAATACCTAGGAATAAACCTACCTAAGGAGGCAAAAGACCTATACTCAGAAAACTATAAGATACTGATGAAGGATATCGAAGATGGCACAGACAGATGGAGAAATATACCATGTTCTTGGATTGGAAGAATCGATATTGTGAAAATGACTATACTACCCAAAACAATCTACAGAATCAATGCAATCCCTATCAAATTACCAATGGCATTTTTCACAGAATTAGAACAAAAAATCTTAAAATTTTTATGCAGACACCAAGACCCCAAATAGTCAAAGCAACCTTGAGAAAGAAAAACAGAGCTGGAGGAATCTGGCTTCTTGTCTTCAGACTATACTACAAAACTACAGTCATCAAAACAGTATGGTACACACAGAAACAGAAATGTAGATCAATGGAACAGGATAAAAAGTCCAGAAATAAACCTTTGCACTTTTGCTCAACTAATCTATGACAAAGAAGGCAAGAATATATACAATGGAGAAAAGAGAGTCACTTCAGTAAGTGGTGCTGGGGAAATTGGACAGCTACATGTAAGAGAATGAAATTAGAACACACCCTAACACCATACACAAAAGTAATTTCAAAATGGATTTAAGACCTAAAGGTAAGGCCAGATACTATAAAACTTTTAAAGGAAAACATAGGGAGAACACTCTGGCATAAATTGCAGCATGCTCTTTTTTGATCCACCTCCTTAGAGTAATGAAAATTTTAAAAATAATAAACAAATGGGACCTAATTAAGCTTAAAACTTCTGTACTGCAAGGGAAACCATAAACAAAACAAAAAGAAAACCTTCAAAATGGGAGAAAATATTTGCAAACGAAGTGACCAACAAGGGATTAATCTCCAAAATAATCAAAGGGCTCATGCAGCTCAACATAGAAAAAAAAAAAAAAATCGAAAATAGATGGAAGATCTAAATAGACCTTTCTCCAAAGAAGACATACAGATAGCCAAGAAACACATAAAAAGGTGCTCAACATCACTAATTATTAAAGAAATGCAAATCAAAACTACAATGAGGTATCACCTCACACAGGTCAGAGTGGCCATCATCAAAAAACCCACAAACAATAAATGCTGGAAAGGGTGTAGAAAAAAGGGTGCTGGAAAGGGTTTTTGTTTTGTTTTGTTTTTAATCCAGGGTTTCTAATGATGCAGAATCCAAGGTAGAAATAAATGAGGACTCCATGGCAAGACAATATTTTTCTTTTTGACCAGCAAAGGAAAACCAGGACAGAACAGTTAAGTGGAAACTTTGCTTTCCAGTTCACTCTGGGGATGGTGATGTGTGGAGATGTCCCCACATAAGGTCCCCCAGCAAGGGGACTCCCCATTATATGAAAGAATTGTGACCAGGAAGAGTTGGTGGGAATTCACTGTGCAAATCCACATGCCTTTGAAAGAAGGCAAGGTCAAGGCTTCCTAGTGAATCTTTACCCTGTGGACTGGTCCATTTGGGAAGCCTGTGTACCTAAGGGTTTGCTGAAAGCAGGGCAGAGACAGAGGCAACTCGCTGCTGGATACTGGGCACCTGCACACAGCTGTGATTGGACGTGTGCACACAATCTGTGATGTGTGGATTCTATAGAATGAGCCAATGGTGGGCTGGCATCTATGGTGTAAATATACACACCACCTTTTTATTTTCCCCTTGCAAAAGATGAGTGAACATGACCTCCTCCCACTGCTTCAGTGAATAAGGACTGAGGTCAGCAGGGAAAGCAGTGGTTTGGTTCTTTCTGGATCAAAATGTCTCCAAATAAAAGCTGGCTTCTAAACAATTCAGAATGGTGCAGCCAGAGGGCGATGCAGGGAGGGGCTGGACTGATTACAGTGGAGACTGAGGAAGGAGGGAACACTGTTGGTGGGGATGCGAACTGGTACAGCCACTATGGAGAACAGTAGGGAAGTTCCTTAAAAAACTGAAAATAGAGCTACCATATGATCTAGCAATCCCACTCTTGGGCATATATCTGGAGAAAACCATAATTCAAAAAGATACATTCACTGCAATGTACATTACAGCACTATTTACAATAGCCAGGACATGGAAGCAACCTAAATGTCCATCAACAGAGGAATGGATAAAGAAGATGTGGTACATATACACAATGGAATATTACTTAGCCATAAAAAAAGAACAAAGTAATGTCATTTGCAGCCACATGAATGGATTTAGAGATTCTCATACTGAGTGAAGTAAGTCAGACAGAGAAAGAGAAATATCATATAATACCGTTTATATGTGGAATCTAAAAAAAAGGCTACAAATGAACTTAATTACAAAACAGAAATAGAGTTACAGATGTAGAAAATAAACTTATGGTTACTGGGGTGTAAGGAGGAGGGAGGGATAAATTGGAAGATTGGTATTGACACATACACAGCACTATATGTAAAATAGATAACTAATAAGGACTTTTTGTATAGCACAGGGAACTCTACTCAATACTCTGTAATGGCCTATATAGGAAAAGAATCTAAAAAAGAGTGGGTATATGTATTTGTATAACAGATTCACTTTGCTGTACACCTGAAAATAACAAAACATTGTAAATCAATTATACCCCAATAAAATTTTAAAAAACTGTTTTTCTTTTCAATGAGAATAGATCCACATTCTGCTCATCAGCATTCAGCATCATCAGTGTTTCCAAATTTTAAACTTTCTAGTATGAGTGTATGGTCCTCTCATTGTTTTTTTGACTTACATTTCTCTGGTGAATAGTGATGTTGAACAACTTTTCATATGCTTATTGGACTTTTGCATATCTTCACTGCAAAAGGAATGAGGTGTGTGTTCAAGTCTTTTGTCCTTTTTTATTGTATTATTTGTCATCTTATTATTTTGTTGGAAGAGTTATTTATATATTTTAGATAAAAATATGTGTATTGTGATTATTTTCTAATTAGTTGTTGATGATATTTCACTTAATGAGGTCTTTAGATGTACATAAGTTTTAATTCTAATAAAGTGTTTTTGCATCCTGTCTAATAAAATTTTGCCTAACCAGAGGTCATATTTCTTCTAAAACGTTATTCTTTTATATTATTTTAATTATTTGTATAATTTTTATAATTATATTATATTGCATACTATTATATATTATTATATAGTATTATTTTATATTATATATTATTATAATTATTTTATATTGTAAAGCCTAATTTACATGGTAAAAATTTTATTTATCTGACTTTTGGATATTAAATTTAAAAAATATAATATTTTACCTACATATTTACCATTTCTAAGGCTCTTCATTTCTTCTTATATATGTGAATCTTCACTGAATGTCATTTCCCTTGACTAAAGAACTTCCTTTAGTTTTTCTTGTAGTGCTGGTCTATTGGCAACAATTCCATTTTTTTTTTTTTTCTGTTTTAATCTGAAAAGGTCTTTTAAGCTTTTGAATTACCATATTTTTTATAGAATTTCTATTTCTCAGTTTAGATTTCCCATTTTCATTCATTTATGCTATGTTTCCTTTCACTTTGTAAACATATTTATGATATGTGGTTTGTAGTCTTTGCTTCCTATATTCAACATTATTAGAGTTCTTTCTACTGATTATTATTTGGACTCATAATGAGTCACTCTTATGTCTTTATATACATGTCTAATACATTTTTGTTGAAAATTGGACAATGTAGCTAATACATTACAGGCATACCTCAGAAATTTTGTGGGTTCAGTTCCAGACCACCACAGTAAAGCAAATATCACAGTAAAGTGAGTCATATGAATTTTTTGGTTTCACAGTACATATAAATGTTATGTTTATATTATAATGTAATTTATTAAGTGTGCAATAGGATTACATCTAAAAGACCAATATATATACATTAATTTAAAAATACTTTATTGCTAAAAAGTGCAACTATCATCTGAGGCTTCAGTGAGTCATGGTCTTTTTGCTGCCAGAGGGTCTTGCCTCAGTGTTGATGCTGCCGACTGATCAGGGTAGTGGTTGCTAAAGGTTGGGGTGGCTGTGGCAACTTCTTATAATAAGACATCAATGCAATTTGTCACGTTAATTGACTTTTTCTTTCACAAATGATCTCTCTGTAGCATGTAATGCAGTTTGATAGAATTTTAACCACAGCAGAATTCATTCAAAATTGGAGTCAAATCTCTCAAACCCTGATGATACTTTATCAACTAAGTTTATGTAACATTCGAAATCCTTTGTTGTCATTTCAACACTGTTCACAGAATATTCACCAAGAATAGATTCCATCTCAAGGAACCACTTTCTTTACTCCTTCATAAGAAGTCACACCTCATTAAGTAAAAGTTTTTCATAAGATTACAGCAGTTCAGTTATGTCTTCAGGCTCCACTTCTAATTATATTTCTCTTGCTATTTCCACCATATGTGCAGTTATTCCTCCATTGAAATCTTGAACCCCTCAAAGTCATCTACAAGGGTTGGAGTCAACTTCTTCCAAACTCCTGCTAAAGTTGATATTTTACCTCTTTCCATAAATAACCAATGTTCTTAATAGCATCTAGAATATTGAACTCTTTCCAGAAATCTTTCAATATACTTTCCACAGATCCATCAGAGGAATTACAATCTACGACAGCTATAGCCTTATTAAATGTATTTCTTAAAGCATAAGACTTGAAAGTTGACATTACTTCTTGGTCCATGGGCTGCAGAATGTATGTTGTGTTAGTAGGCATGAAAACAACATTATTCTTGTTGTACATCTTCATCAAAACTCTTGAGTGACCAGGTACATTGTCAGTGAGCACTAACATTTTGAAAGGAATATTTTTTTCTTTTTCTTTCTTTCTTTCTTTGTTTTTTTTCTGAGTAGTAAGTCTCAACAATGGGCTTAAGCTATTCCGTAAACCATGTTGCAAACAGATGTGCCATCATTCAGGCTTTGTTGTTCCATTTATAGAGCACAGGCAGAGGAGATTTAGTATAATTCTTGAGGGTCCTAGGATTTTCAGAACAATAAATTAGCATTGGCTTCAACTTCAAGTTAACAGCTGCGTTAACCCTTAACAAGAGAGTCAGCCTGTCCTTTGAGGCTTTGAAGCCAGGTATTGACCCCTCCTCTCTAGCTATGAATGTCCTTGATGGCATCGTCTTCCAATAGAAGGATGTTTATTTTACATTGAAAATATTTTGTTTAATGTAGCCACCTTCATTAATGATCTTAGCTAGATCTTCTGAATAACTTGCTACAGCTTCTACATCAGTACTTGTTGCTACACATTGCACTTTGATGTTGTAGAGATGGCTCCTTTCCTTAAACCTCATGAACCAACTTCTGCTAGCTTTAAACTTTTCTTCTGCAGCTTCCTCACCTCTGTGAGCCTTCATAGAATTAAAGAGATTTAGGGCCTTGCTCTGCATTAAGCTTTAGCATAAGTGAATGTTGAGGCTGGTTTGATTTTCTAACCAGACCACTAAGTCTTTCTCCATATGAGCAATAACGCTTTCACTTTCTTATCCATGTATTCACTGAACTGCAGTTTAAATTTCCTTCAAAAAATTTTTTTCCTTTCCCAACTCAGCTACTGTACCAAGAGGCCTAGCTTTCAGCCTATGTCAGCTTTTGATATGCCTTCCTCACTAAGCTTAATCCTTTCTAGACATTGATTTAATGTAAGAGATGTGTGAGTCTTCCTTTCAAACACACACAATGTTTATGAATCAGGTTCACTGTCTATATGGACAAGTTTGTGGTGCCCCAAAACAATTACAGTAGTAACATTAAAGATCACTGATCACAGACCACCAAAGGAACTATGAAATATTGTGAGAATTATCAAAATGTGACACAGAGATATGAAGTGAGCAAATGTTGGAAAAATGGGTCCAATAGACTTGCTTGACACAGTGTTGCCACAAACCTTCAATTTGTAAAAACACAATATCTATGAAGCACAGTAAACTGAAGCACAATAAAATGAGGTAGGCCTGTGTAGTGGTTCTTCATTCTGTTGTATTCTGTAGATTTTTGGTTTTGTAACAGCAGACAGTCAACATACCTGGTTCAAACTGAAAGCTATCTTTCCCTTGATATGCAGCTGCTAATAATTTTGTTCTGTTCTTGTGCTTTTTAATCTTGGCTCCCTGTGGATCTTCTCTGTGCCAAGGATTTGAGCAGAGATGGATACATGCTTTCTGTCGTTTCCTTGCTTCTGGGTGTTCCTCCTAATTTTCCAGTTGCTTTGCCACCTATGGGCTTTGTACTCTCATGTCAATCTTTCTGCAGCCTGTACTGAGCATGGTTATTTTGTTAGGTGTTTACAGTCTCCAAACTGCTATCTCAATGAGATTGTAATTAATATTTAATTTTCTTTCACCCAGAGCCAATGTATGTTCAAATACTATGTTTTATTTCATTGCTTTAAGATTGATTATTCCATTTTGCTAGGTTTTACCCCTTTGAAAGTGCTAATATTAGGCAAAGATTTCACATCCATATCCATGTAAAGTACTAGCTCAAGATGTCTCAATTCACACAAAGCCTTGAATTTTGTTATTGTTGCTTTTAAATAAGTTTTAATTCTTATCCTATGCCTATATTGCATATTTACAAAATGAAACAAAAAAATTTTTTCTGAAAATCTCAAATACCTTATAGAAATCTACTTTATGCTCCACTTTCTATCACTCCTCATTAGCAAGAAGTAACCTATAGTATATTTAAGCTTATTTTATGTCAAGTGTTTATTGAGCCTGCATTATTTGTCTCGTATAGTAGGCTCACTCTTATTTGTAATTGTCCTATAACCTGTGAAACTGGTGAATTCACTTGCTAATTAATGAGTTACTTTTAGCTAATCATGCTACTTTGAAACCTCATGTAATCTGGTATATTTTATTGATCATGTGAAGAAAAAGAATAAGTCCTGCTGATAGAAAAATTTGTTTCATTAGCCTATCCATGTTATGAAGATTTTTTATCTCTCTTTCACAAGAGCTATAAGTAGCAGCCTTGTAATCAGTATAAACTTTCTTCATTTCTAATCTACAACTTAGACATGATGGCTTATTGAATGTGAATACAAAGTTAATGAGGTAAAAATTATTGCTAAAACTTAATAGGATTCTTACAACCATGTGGAAAAGTTATAAATTTTATATCCCAATATAAAGTAAGCATCATCACCATATCCCTTGACAAATATTAATGAAATCAAAATACTGCCACAAATTTTCTGATATGTAAGGTGTATTAGTAAATTACATTTTGAAAAGGAAAAAAAAGTGTAGAAGTGACACACTGGTCATATGTATTTGTATAATTCTCATTAGAACACCTGCTACCTTGAGTTAAAATGCCCTCCCCCACCAAAAAAAATTATTTCCACCAGAAGCTATGAGTGTTACTTTAGGGAACCCTAAATCAAATATGACTGATGTAAGACACACACACAGAGAAGAAGGCCATTTGATATGGAGGCAGAGATTGAAGTAATGCATCTACAAGCCCAGGAATGCCAAGGATTGTCAACAACTACCAGAAGACTGAAGAGGTTGGGAAGAATATTTAACTAGAGCCATTGGAGGAAGCATTACCTTGCCAATAACTTTATTTCAGACTTCTATATTATATAACTGTGGACAGTATAAATTTCTGTTGTTATAAGCCACTTAGGTTGCTATAACTGGTTACAGCAGCCCTCAGAAACTAATACATCTGCATTAAACATATTTTGGTCCTGATTTAAGATGGCAGAAGAATAGGTGGATGTGGAGTTCATCTCTCTTCACGGATGCATCAGGAATATATCTATAGGTGCAATAATTCTCACAGAACACTGGCTGAAAACTAGCAGAAGACCTTGGACACTGGAAAGGACTATAAAGATCCCTGCATAACTGGGTAGGAGGGAAAAAAAGAAGGGAGAAGGAGAAGGAGAGGAAGCGAGCTGGGACCTGCACCCTGGGGCAGGGGGCTGAAATAGAGGAGAGATTCCTGAATTTGGGGAAACCCTCTCTCTGACTGGGAAATTGATTGGGATAGAGGGGAAGCATTTGAGGCTGTTGGAAGAGGGTGAAGTGGCTGATCTGTGGCAGATGGGACAGAGTGAGAAATACACAGGCAGTCTGTACCATGGCCCTATGTGTCCTGGACTGGGGACGTGTGTTCACGTGTGTGCAAGGGGGCTGGGAGCTGGTGCATAGGGATTAGAGAACAGGCCTAGAGCGAGAAATGCTGTTGGCTGTGGGAAGATGGACTGAGGGGACAGGAGGGAGGAAATCCACAGCAGGGATGCCCGCAGATGAAGACTGGACTGCCATGGAAGCAGGGCAACACTGCTGAGTCACACACAGGGGAAGGAGCTACTACTGTAAGCTCTCTCTCCCCACATGCCAGTGCCTGCCGACGACAATAAAAGAAGCCAGCTCAGGGCTGGATTTGCCCACCAGCTGCCAAGCAATAAAAAAATAAACCCTCAAGGGTGGCCCTCACATGCCTGCTGCTGGACACCAGAAAAAGCTGGGCCAGGGCTGGTCTTCACGTGCCTTATGCCAGGTGCCAGAAAAGGCCCTTACTAGGGCTATATCTCTTGCACCCATGGGCACCGGCTTCCCTACACAGTTGGCGCCACTGGGGCTCCCATGATCCAAGTAGTCATACCACCTCTGCACCCGGTCCTCACAGGGGCAGACCCAAGAGCTCCAAGGCAGCCTCAGGACCAGACTCCTGTGGGTGGCTCACCTGCAGAGGTGGGGGTAAATCCAAAGCTGAACCCCAGGGATGGGGTGACTAAGGAAGAAGATCAAAAATCTTTCCATCAGCTGTACAAGCTTCAGATTAAATCCCCACAATCAACTAGATAGACCCTGCATCTATGGAATATCTGAGTAGACAATGAGTGTTCCCACAAATGAAAATGGTCTAGCTCTGGCAGTTGTGGACTTTGGGGGGAAGCACAGGCAAGAAATGAGACCCTGATCAGAGTCTGAGTGGTCTCCACAGGGCCCACAGAAGGTCCAGAAACCAGCCCAGAGACAGAGGAGAGCCTCTTGGGGATGCGGAGGTGGGCTGTGTCTCATGGAATTTGCAAGGACACTTACAGCGGAGACCCCAGGGAAACATAATTATTACTATTAATTTTATGTTTTGATTCATTCTGTTGTAGGTTCTAGGGTTGTTGTTTTTTTTTTTTTTTTCTTTTTTTGGTTCCTTTTTCTTTGTTTGGTGTTGTTTTAGTTTTTTCTTTTTTTTCTTTTTTTCTTTTTTAAGTATCTTGGGATCTCCATGTTCCATAACGTATTTCATTTTTTAAAATACATTTCTATTTTTACTTTGCTTTTCTGTGGTTCTGTGCTCTTTTCCCTTATTTTTTACTTCTTTTGTCTTTAATATATTTTCATTTCCTTTTTTTTTTTGTATTTCCATTTCTACTTTGCTTTTCTGTTGTCCTGTGTTTTACCCTATTTTATTTTATTATCATTTTTTATTGGTTTGTTCTGTTTCCTTGCTTTATTTTTCAGTTGGCCCACTGCTTTGGTTTTGTTTTTAGGTTATGTATTTCTGTTAGCTTTAATCCTAATTGTTTGATTTACTTTTTGAGTTCTTCTATTTGTCCGGTTGTTCTCTTGCTTTTTATTTTATTTGGCTCTGCTTTTGTTTCTTCTACGTGTGTGTTTCCTTGTCTCTGTTTTTGTTTGATTGATTTTGTTTTTACCATTTTTCTGGGGTTTTGTTTGTCTTTTTTAAAAATCTATTTTATATTTTTATCTTTCTGTTTCTACGTTGTGTTTCTGTTGTTCTGTCTTCTTTCCCCTTTCTCTTATTCTTTTCTTTTTTTAATCATTTTTGTCAGCTTGTTGTTTCTTTGCTTCATTCTTCAGTTGGCACTCTGCTTTGGTTTTGCTTTTTGTTTCTGTGTTTTTGTCAGCTTTCTTCTTAATTGTTTGATTTCATTCTTGGGTTCTTTTGTTTGTCTGGTTGTTCCCTTGATTTTTGATTTATTTGGTTCTGTTTTGTTTCTTTTGTGTGTGTGCATGTTTCCTTGTTCCTGTTTCCGTTTGTTTGATTTTAGTTTTTACCATTTGTCTGGGCTTTTGTCTGTCTTTTTTTTTTTTAAATCATCTTTATTGCTGGGATGAGCAACTAGTGGGGTCTTGGTCCCTCGACCAGAAGTCAGACTGGAGGGCCTGGTGTGGGAGCACGGAGTCCAGGATGCTGAACCACTAGAGATTTCCCAGCCCCAGGGAAGATTAACTGCTAAGAGGTCTCACAGAGACCTCTATCTGAATCCAAGGCCCAGCTCCACCCAACTGCCAGCAACTCCCAGCACTGGATGCCTCACACCATACAACAAACAAGACAGGAACACAAACCCACCCATTGGCACACAGACTACCTAAAGTCATATTGAGCTCACAGACACCCCAAAACATACCACCTGACATGGCCCTGCTCATCAGAGGGAAAAGACTCAGTTCCATCCACCAGAACGTAGGCACCAGTCCCTGCCATCAGGAAGCCTACACAAGACACTGGACCAACCACACCACCGGGGCAGAGAACAGAGCAAGAGGAACCATGACCCTGCAGCCTAGGGAAAGGAGAACATAAATACTGTTAATTAGACAAAATGAGAAGACAGAGAAGTATCTTACATGCAAAGGAGCAAGATAAAAACCCAAAAGATCAAATAAATGAAGAAGAAATAGGCAAACTACCTGAAAAAGAATTCAGAGTAACAAAAGTAGAGATGATCCAAACTCTTGGAAATAGAATAAATACAAGAAACATTTAACAAGGACCCAGAAGAACTAAAGAGCAAACAAACAGTAATGAAAAACACTGTAAATGAAATTAAAAATACTCCAGAAGGAATCAACGGCAGAATAAAAGTGGCAGAAGAATGGATATGTGAGCTGCAAGATAGAATGCTGGAAATAACTGCTGCAGAGCAGAATAAAGAATGAAAAGAATGCAGGACAGTCTCAAAGACCTATGGGAAAACATTAAGCACACCAACATTCGAATTATAGACGTCCCAGAAGAAGAAGAAAAAAAGAAAGGGTCTGAGAAAATATTTGAAGAGATTATAGTTGAAAATTTCCACAATATGGGAAAAGAAATAGTCAAGTCCAGGACGGGCAGAGAGTCCCAAACACGATAAACCCAGAAGAAACATGCCAAGAAATATATTAATCAACCTAACAAAAATTAAACAAAAAGAAAAAATATTAAAAGCAACAAGGGAAAAACAACAGATAATATACAAGGGAATCCCCAGAAGGTTAACAGCTTATCATTCACAGAAACTTTACAAGCCAGAAGGGAGTGGCAAGATATATTTAAAGTGATGAAAGGGAAAAACCTACAACCAAGATTATTCTACCCATTTAGGATCTCAATCAGATTTGACAGAGAAATCAAAAGCTTTACAGACAAGGAAAAGTTAAGAGAATTCAGCAACACCAAACCAGCTTTACAACAAATGCTAAAGAAACTTCTCTAGGCAGGAAACACAAGAGTAGGAAAAGACTTACAAAGAAAACCCAAAACAATTAGGAAAATGGTAATAGGAACATAAATATCAATTACTACCTTAAATGTAAATGGATTAAATACCTCAACCAAAAGACACAGACTGGCTGAACGGATCCAAAACCAGACCCATATATATGGTGTCTACAAGAGACCCACTTCAGACCTAGGGACACATACAGACTGAAAGTGAGGGGATGGAAAAAGATATTCTATGCAAATGGAAATCAAAAGAAAGCTGGAGTAGCAATACTCACATCAGATGAAATAGATTTTAAAATAAAGACTATTATTAGAGACAAGGAAGGACACTATATAATGATCAAGGGATCAATCCAAGAAGAAGATATAACAATTGTAAATATCTATGCACCCAACATAGGAGTACCTCAATACATAAGGCAAATGCTAAAAACCATAAAAGGGGAAATCAACAGTAACACAATAATAGTAGGTGCCTTTAACACTCCACTTACACCAATGGAAGATCATCCAAACTAAAAATAAATAAGGAAACACAAGCTTTAAATGACAAATTAAACCAGATGGACTTAATTGATATTTATGGGACATTCCATCCAAAAACAACAGAATACACTGTCTTCTCAAGTGCACACAGAACATTCTCCAGGATATATCACATCTTGGGTCACAAATCAAGCCTTGGTAAATTTAAGGAAATTGAAATTGTATCAAGCATCTTTACTGAGCACAGTGCTATGATACTAGATATCAATTACAGGGAAAAAAACTGTTAAAAAACGCAAACACATGGAGGCTAAAAACTACACTACTGAACAACCAAGACATCACTGAAGAAATCAAAGAGGAAATAAAAAAATACCTAGAAACAAATGACAATGAAAACACGATGACCCAAAACCTATGGGATGAAGCAAAAGCAGTTCTAAGAGGGAAGTTTATAGCAATACAATCCTACCTCAAGAAACAAGAAAAAATTTCAAATAAACAACCTAACCTTACAGCTAAAGCAATTAGAGAAAGAAAAACAAACAAACAAAAAAACCCCAAAGTTAGCAGATGGAAAGAAATCATAAAGATCAGATCCAAAATAAATGAAAAAGAATTGAAGGAACCAGTAGCAAAGATCAATAAAATTAAAAGCTAGTTCTTTGAGAAGATAAACAAATTGATAAACCGTTAAACATACTCATCAGGAAAAAAAGGGAGAAGACTCAAATCAACAGAATTAGAAATGAAAAAAGGAAAAGTAACAACTGACACCACAAAAATACAGAGGATCATGAGAGACTACTACAAGCAACTATATGGCAATAAAATGGACAACGTGGAAGAAATGGATGAATTCTTAGAAATGTACAACCTCCAAGACTGAACCAGGAAGAAGTAGAAAACATGAACAGACAAATTACAAGCACTGAAATTGAAACTGTGATTAAAAATCTTCCAAAAAACAGAAGCCCAGGGCCAGATGGCTTCACGTGAATTCTATCACACATTGAGAGAAGAGCTAACACCTATCCTTCTCAAATTCTTCCAAAATATAGTACAGGGAGGAAAACTCCCAAACTCATTCTATGAGGACACCATCACCCTGACACCAAAACCCGACAAAGATGTCACAAAAAAAGAAAATTACAGGCCAATATCACTGATGAACATAGATGCAAAAATCCTCAACAAAATACTAACAGAATCCAACAGCACATTAAAACGGTCATACACCATGATCAAGTGGGTTTTATTCTGGGAATGCAAGGATTCTTCAATATATGCAAAACAAACAATGTGATACACCATATTAACAAACTGAAGGATAAAAACAATATGATAATTTCAATACATGCAGAAAAAGCTTTTGACAAAATTCAACACTCATTTATGATAAAAACTCTCAGAAAAGTGGGCATGGAGGAAACCTACCTCAACATAATAAAAGCCATATATGACAAATCATTCATATTTGAATGATTCACAGCCAACAAATCATTCACAGCCAACATCATTCTCAATGGTGAAAAACTGAAAGCATTTCCTCTAAGATCAGGAGCAAGACAAGGTTGTCTACTCTCACAACTATTATTCTACGTAGGTTTGGAAGTTTTAACCATGGCAATCAGAGAAAAAAAAGAAATAAAACGAATCCAAATTGGAAAAGAAGTAAAACTGTCACTGTTTGCCAAAGATGTGAAAATCCTAAAGATGTCACCAGAAAACTGCTAGAGCTAATTAATGAATTTGGTAAAGTAGCAAGATACAAATTTAATGCACAGAAATCTCTATCATTTCTATATACTAACAATGAAAAATAAGAAAGAGAAATTAAGAAACACTCCCATTTACCATTGCAACAAAAAGAATAAATACCTAGGAATAAACCTACCTAAGGTGGCAAAGACCTGCATGCAGAAAACTATAAGACACTGATGAAAGAAATCAAAGACAAAACTGATGGAAAGATATACCATGTTCATGGATTGGAAGAATCAACACTGTGAAAATGGCTATACTACCCAAAGCAGTCTACAGATTCAATGCAATCCCTATCAAATTTCCAATGACATTTTTCACAGAACTAGAACAAACAATTTTACAATTAGTATGGAAGCACTAAAGACCCTGAATAGCCAATGCAATCTTGAAAAAGAAAAATGGAGCTGGAAGAATCAGGCTTTCTGACTTCAGACTATTCTACAATGCTAAAGGAATCAAGACCGTATGGCACTGGTACAAAAACAGAAATATAGATCAATGGAACATGATAGAAAGCCCAGAGATAAACCCATTCACATATGGTCACCTTATCTTTGACAAATAATGCAAGAATACACAACTGGAGAAAAGACAGCCTCTTCAATAACCGGTACTGGGAAAACTGGACAGCTACATCTAAAAGAATGGAATTATATAACTTCCTAACACTATACAAAAAAATAAACTCAAAATGGATTAAAGACCTAAAGATAAGGCCAGACACTATAAAACTCTTCGAGAAAAACATAGGCACAACACTATATGACATAAATCACAGTAAGTTGTTTTTTGACCTACGTCCTAGAGTAACAGAAATAAAATAAAAAATAAACAAATGGGATGTAATGAAACTTAAAAGATTTTGAAAAGCAAAGGAAACCATAACCAATACCAAAACACAACCCTTAGTATGGGAGAACGTATTTGTAAATGAAGCAACTGACAAAGGATTAATCTCCAAAATATACAAGCAGCCCATGAAACTCAATATCAGAAAAACAAACAATCCAATCCAAAAATTGGTGGAAGACTTAAATAGACATTTCTCCAAAGAAGACATACAGATTGCCAACAAACACATGATAAGATTCTCAACATCACTAATCATTAGAGAAATGCAAATCAAAACCAAATGAGGTATCACCTCACACCAGTCAGAATGGCCATCATCCACAAATCTACAAACTCTAAATGCTGCAGAGGGTGTGGAGAAAATGGAACCCTCCTGCACTGTTGGTGGGAATGTAAATTAGTACAGCCACTAGGGAGAAAGGTATGGCGGTTCCTTAAAAAACTAAAAATAGAACTACCATATGACCCAGCAATCCCACTACTGGGCATATACCCAGAGAAAACCATAATTCAAAAAGAGAGGTGTACCACAATGTTCATTGCAGCAGTATTTACAATGGAAGCAGCCTAAGTGTCCATCGACAGATGAATGCATAAAGAAGATGTGGCACATATATACAATGGAATATTACTCAGCTATATAAAGGAATAAAACTGAGTTATTTGCAATGAGGTGGATGGATCTAGAGCCTGTCATACAGAGTGAAGTAAGTCAGAAAGACAAAAGCAAATACCATATGCTAATGCACATATATGGAATCTAAAAAAATGGTACTGGGCTTCCCTGGTGGTGCAGTGGTTGAGAATCTGCCTGCCAATGCAGGAGACACGGGTTCGAGCCCTGGTCTGGGAAGATCCCAGATGCCGCAGAGCAACTAGGCCCGTGAGCCACAACTACTGAGCCTGCGCGTCTGGAGCCTGTGCTCCGCAACAAGAGAGGCCGCGATAGTGAGAGGCCCGCGCACCGTGATGAAGAGTGGCCCCTGCTCGCCGCAACTAGAGAAAGCCCTCGCACAGAAACGAAGACCCAACACAGCCAAAAATAAATAAATAAATAAATAAATAAATAAATAAACATGCTTCTCCCAGGGAGTTCCCTGGTGGCCTAGTGGTTAGAATTCTAGGCTTTCACTGCCATGACCCAAGTTCAATCCCTGGTCTGGGAACTAAGATCCCACAAGTTGTGGCAAAATAAATAAATTAATTAAAAAAAAACACATGGTACTGATGAACCTAATGACAGGGCAGGATAAAGACACAGATGTAGAGAACAGACTTGAGGACATAGTGGGGGAAACAGAAACTGGGATGAAGTGAGAGAATAGAATTGACGTATATACACTACCAAATGTAAAATGGATGGCTAGTGGGAAGCTGTTGCATAGCACAGGGAGATCAGCTCGCTGCTTTGTCACCACCTAGAGGGGCAGGTTGGGGAGGGTGGGAGGGAGACGCAAGAGGGAAGGGTTATGGGGATACATGTATACATATAGCTGATTCACTTTGTTTGTTGTACTGCAGAAACTGACACAACATTTTAAAGCAATTATACTCCAATAAAGATATAAAAAATATATATATTTTGGTCCCAAGTGCAATGCTTTAGATAGTTCTAGCCAGAACTTATCCATGGTAAGACAGAAGGCTTTAAAATGTAAATCTCTTGCTTTGTGATGCCCATATTACAATAATCAAAGTGCATTTCCTAAGGTTGTTCACACCCAAACCAGTTTTTTGGATCCAAAACAATTTATTCATGCTTGGTCTGAACGACCTTCCCAATTTTATCCTAATTTACTTAATTGACATAAATTTCTACTTATTATATGTCCATTTTTCATCCCCTCCCCCACCAAATCAGTGGTTCTCAAACTAAAAGTAGTAAACAAATCACATGAGTATAATTTTGTTTCAATAAAGAACCAGGGCCCCCCTGCAAACCTATTGAAACAGAATTCCTGGCTGTAGGATCCCAGAATCTGAGGTTCTGTTGTAGATGTTCTTTATATTCCACTTTAAGAAAGATTAATTTGGACCTGTGCTTCTCAAGATTTAATGTATTTATTAATAACCTAAGGATTACTATAAAATATTGGTTCTAATTTAGTACGATTGGGCCTGAGATTCTGTATTTTTAAAGAGATACTAAGGATAGTCAAGGCTGCAGGTGTGTGGAATACTCTGTGAGTAGCAAGGCCTTAGAAACAATGCCTAGTTCACAGCAGAGCTTAATAACTTGGTGTTAATTGAAAGAGCACCCATATATCTGTGCCTACATTAGCCTTAAGCTGTCTACCACCCTCTACATTGCAATTTAAATCTCTTGTGCATACTAAATTCTCTTAACAACTCTTTCCTCCATAAAAGAAAGGATCCTATTTATATTTGTATTTTCCCCAAAGCACCTAGCATAATATCAGAGAAATAGAATAATTTATTCTAAATGAATGTATAAACCAAAGAATATCTAACAAACTGATGGGGATCAGGGCAAGCTACCCCCAAATGCACCACTTTGGCACATGTTTATTTTGAATTAAAGTTACTTTAGAAGCAACTGGTGTAAGAAGGATACTCTCACCCTCCTTTGTCCTCCTGAAAAGAAATAAATCTCCCATGTGAATGGTGTGCCCTCCCTGCACCAGGAGATAGAGAGACATCCTTATCACCAGAGACAAGAAATTCAGCAATGAAAAGACTGTATGTAAACAAAGCTTATTACTTCTTTATTAACTTACTACTGCCCTAAGCCCAAACATCTTTGTTTTGTCAGTTCTTCAGAAATTTATTATTTCTTTGTCTAAACGGTGTGAAAGCTACCTGACTTGGTCACTTCCTTGAATCTCATATTTCTATGATCTCCTGTATCTATGAATTAAATTTATTTCTCCTGTTGATCTGCTTTATGTCAATTTAATTATTAGACCAGCCAAAGAACCTAGAAGAGGAGAAAATAAAAGGTTTTCCTCTCCTACACCACAAATTAACAAACCAAAAAGAACAGACTAAACTAGTATGGGTCCTTTGGGACCACATTCCTAAATGGTAACTAACAAATACATATTGCACTTATCAGATGAGATGGGGGATTTTCAACTATTTCTAAGAACAAAGATCGTTTAGGAACAGTGGATAAATTAAATATATGATAACTTTTATGTTTTTAATTACCCCCCCCAACCACCATCTCTCATCATGATAACTCATAGGTTTGATGTATTTTTGAGTTGAAAGGATCAACCAAAGACTAACATTTTTATTTTTAAAAATGGGAAAGTTGAGTCTCACAAAGGTTGCATTACTTGCACAAGATTCAACAGCGAGTTAGTAAGACAAATATTATGAAAAATCCCGACATACTCAATTGATGTCTAATGTCTAAAAGTAAGACAGGAAATCTGTTAACTCAGAACTGTGTAGCAAGTTCCCAGATAAGCCTCTTTTATGGTAAATACCAGTCAAAATCAATAGGCTCATTACTCTGTCAACATTGCTATAGTAGTTTATGGGTGATGGTATCTATTAGGGGAAAATGTATAAGGAAATACAAATGATTTTAGATTAAGTAGAACCCAGAAATTCCAGACATAGTGTTGTGAAGTTTTTTAGATATTTTTTGATTTTTAGTTGTGAAGGCTTTCTAGTTACTTCATAATTTTGGAAGATTTCCTGTTCCTGATTGGGATTACAACTTGATGTGCATTAGAGCACCATGGAATCTTCTTAAACTGAAATGGATATGGGAGGCTGGAAGGAAGATGACTTTTGGAGTCAGACAGGACTGGTGTCTAAACCTTAGTTCCTCAATTACCAGCCATACTGAAGTCAAAATATTACGATTAAAATGTAATAATTTCAATATATACATATAACAATATTTTAAAGAACAGGATATTTCTGCACTGAGTTTTCAGTTAAGGCAATTTTAATTATCCCTCTATACAATCTTGCCCTAATAATTTAGCTACTTTTATTCTCTACTGCTGAAAAAACCCTATATTTTTGGTAGCCCATGACAGGATGATGGGCTTATTATTTCCATCCATCTGTGGTCCTGTTCCTTTTCCTTATTTTCATATTTAGGGCATTTCTTCCTTGTATAGTTAAACTTTCTCCTTGCTGCTTTTTAACTTTTAAAATTAAAGTCCCTCTGATCCAAAAAAATCAACTCCATCCTCCTCTCCACCTCCATCACTTTTCAGTAAGATGATCACTACTGTCACTTTTTCCAAACATGTCATATTACCCTTCTCTAGCTACAATAACACCACCAGACCCTTATTGATTTCCATATCCAGATTTTACAAAGAAAATTTTAGTGATCACTCTCCCTACTTATAACCACTCTTTTCCTCCTCAACCAACTTTCATCTAACTGCAATGAAAAGTGCCCTTTCTGAGGGTACTACTGACCCCCTGGTCTAAAACGAATGGTCAATTTTCAGCTCTGATCTTAGTTCATTTCTTTGCTGCCTCAGACATTGTCTTTAAAATCTATTCTTCCTTGGTTTTCGTGACTCCACACTTGCCTATTAAAGAGTTCTTATTATTTTTAGCATGCCTTCGGGCCACTTCAATTGGCTTGTTTTTTTCTGTTGAACTCTGAAATATTGATACTGTGTAGATTTTCACTATTGGTCTTCTGCCTTTCTCATTCTACACACTGTCTCTAAAGGATAATATGCATTGACATGTTTTTTAACCACCCTCTTCCCCCTCAAGATACCGATTACTCTAAAATGTCTACCTTCAAATTGTACATCTTTTTCAAAGTATTGACATTTTATATTAACTTGCAAAGTATTGAAGTGTTATATTCACTTGCTTGCTGACCATA